>NW_027182290.1:30253707-30864207 GCF_029961685.1 Aristolochia californica | reverse complement strand
CATTATTGGTATTGGTTTTTTCTTTTCTTTTTTCCCTTGGGGGTGAGAAGTGTTAGTGTTTCTTGCTGTGAACTGTTAGAAGCCAGAAGAGGGGATGCAGCATAATACCGTTTGTTAAGCCTATGAGTGATTGCTTTTAACCAAATCCCTGTAAAGCAAGAGATCGTAATATTAGTTTATTGTGTGTATTTCTTTTTCACAGGTAGCAGCCCTTGGGCCAATAAGCAATATTGCAGTTGATTTCACCCTTCGTAAAGCAATCTTCATCCAGTGTGGCATTGTAAACGAGCTTGTTCAACTTTCACAATCAATGGATTCGGTACCCAGGTTAAATGCTGTATGGGCATTGAGGAACTTGATGTTTCTTTCAGATAAAATGGGCAAAGAGAGCATTCTTCTTGAGCTGACAATATCAACATTGGCAAGCTTGATCTGTGGTAAGTAAATGTTTGTTTTCTATTTTGATGGACGCCTGGATTTCTGAAGTAGCTCTGAAGATAAATTGATTTTGGTCGTGAGTAAACTGTTGTCATCTCTTTTGCTGCTGCTGCAGCTTGCCTTCCCAAAACAACTGACAAAGGTGGTCCTGCGTGATCGCCATGAGAGCTATTCAGTCTTTTATCTTATAAATATTCTTTTCCCTTTCCCTGTTTATCTTTGTGTACTTGGTTGCATTTTTGAAAGCAAAATAATCCCTGTTGCTTTTAACAGATCCAGAGCTTTCAGTTCAAGAGCAAGCCCTGGGTCTTGTATGCAATCTTGTTGATGGGTCTATGGACTCTATTGAGTATGCGTTTGCAGAAGATGGTAAAATCATAAAAGCTGTTGCAAGGCAAGTGACAAATGCAACCGATCCAGAAGTCTGCATCCAGGTTCAAGCTCCATACTAAATTTGTTTCTCTTGCTGCATTAACTGCATGAATTGCAACAAAATAATTTTAAATATGCCAGTAATACTATTTTGAATCAGATTTTTTTTTTTCAAAAACTGCATGCTCAGTTAACCGTTTGTGATCTGTAGCACATGTATGCTGTATATTTTACCTCCATTGTGGGCCATCACACCCAGTTACTTATTTCTATTGTATGTGCTAGAGATTTCGCTCAATTCATATAGTATTTGGAGAGTGTCTAATCGGAATCATGTACTAGATTAGGACTGAAAATCTGGTAATTATTTTATGTACATATCAAATTGACTAATACTGCTGACCATTACCCAAAATGATGGGTGCATTTTGCTTGCTGAATGTTACCTGTCTGGTTTGTCCTGGCCTTGAAGGACTCATCGTATAGTTTTATTATGATTTCAATCTGAACAAATTCCTGTAAAGAAAATCCCATTTCTTAAGATTTTATGTTTCCAGTAAATTTTTCTGTAATCATTCGGAGCAGTTATTTAACCATCCTCTCTTCAGGGGATGTATGTGTTTAGCAACATTGCGGCTGGGAGTGAACTCCATAAAGAGGCACTCATGACTCACATCATTCCACCAGAATCTAGTGGTGGCAACCTGCCTATAATTACTAGCCATTTGCGAAGTAGTGACAGCAGACTCCGGACGGCCTCTGTATGGTGCATTGTAAATCTCACTTACCCCGAAGGCACAGGCGCATCAGATCGGATTGCAAGATTGCGAAATACTGGGATTATTGCTCAAATAAAAAGCATGGTTAACGATCCATGCCTGGATGTAAAGGTTCAATGCTTCACGATCCTTTACTCTACGCCCACACATTCTTGTTTTGTGGTTTTGCATGCAACTCATCTATTCTATTTTCTTGTGTTGCAGTTCCGTGTGAGAACCGCTCTTGAACACTGTACAACTTTTGTAATTCCTTGCTGCAAAATTATTGGCTATGACAGGAAAGAATGAATTGAAGCAAGCTTGTTACCCCTGATTGAAGGCCTAATGTTAAAGGCTTCAGTTTCGAAAGTTTCAAGTTTCTGGTAGGCGAAAGGAGACTTTGTTTCTTCTGCTTGGGAAGTTGGATAGCTACAGGAAGTGGTGGCTAGTGCCCGTTTTGTGCCTGAAAGTGTAAACGAGTCTATCAGTAGCAGAATTATATGTATCTCGAGTATAAACATTCCATTTTTGGTATTAGGGTGCCCTATTGTATATGTACAATATTAAAAAAAAAAACTGTCATCTGTATGCAAAACATAGTTTAACCACGAAGATCCTCTGTTATTAGTTTTGAGATTTAAGTTAGGACTTTTTTCTCTCCTCCCATTAAACGCAAAGACTCGATCCGACTTAGTGGCATCTATTATCAGTGAATTGATTGTTCAGTCTCGAAATCTACATATTTGATTTCCTGGAATCATCTCCATTAACAAGAACACTGCAAACCGGCTCTGAAGCTCTTAGTTCTAATCGAAAAGTCAAATTAGTCCCCAGCTAGTCCGTGGTCTTGTGTTTATTATGGCCTTTGACGCATGATTTCACCAAGCTCTTCAAACCCTTTTTGCGCGGGTTCTTCGTCTCCTGCTTCTCATCTTCTTCGTTTTTCCTCTCGTTCTCTATTTCTTCCTCCATCTGCAAGCTCATCTGCACGGCCAAACCAAACCAAACTGTCAGGTTAGCCCAGTAGGATTCATAAACTGCCAAACGCCGTTAGTTACCTTGAACACCCTTTCCTCCAGCTGCATGACGCGATCGATTAGGTTTCCCTTGAGCCGTATCTCCATCAAAACAGCGTCCATGGGACGGCAACGCTTCTCAAGGCTTTTGGGCGAGGAATTAACGGATGAGTTGCCGCCGTCGCTCGTCAAGATGGTTCCAGTTCCACTGGAGGGAGACGAGGGACCGGAACTTCTCGCAGATGCTGATTTGTGGCCGGTCTTTAACTCTTCCAAGCACCCGATCTGCTCCCGGAACAAAATTGTAAACACTTCAGTACTCAAAATTGAATCAATCAGAGAAAATAAACAGTGTAAAAAAGGAAGACGAAGAGTACGTACCATGTAATCAAGCCGATCGAAGCGTGAAAGAATGTTTTCTTCTCTGAAAGGCATAATGGCGGAGGCGATTGTATTCAGGAAGAAGGTTAAGCTGATACGGGTGAGTAGAGTAGTGAAGGGACAAATGGAGAGGCTCTTTATGATCGCGGTGGAGCGTCATGGCGGTTGGAGAAGACTACAGAGATGTATATCAGGAAGAGACGTGGCACATAAATGGTGCAGGTACGTGGAGAAAGCCACGTTGGAGCCCTACCGCAAGCAACGTGGAATGCAGTTAACCGCGAAAGTCAAAATATTAAATAGACTACAAATTTTAAATCGTCGCCTGAGAGATTCGAACTCTCGCGGGGAAACCCCATGTACTTAGCAGGCACACGCCTTAACCACTCGGCCAAAGCGACTTGATGGTATTATTTCAGTGACAAAAGGATTCAAGGTTTGTCAATTAATGCAAGTCCTCTCAATAAATAAATACTACTATTTTATTTAAGAACATTTAAATTAAAAGTGAAAATATGCCAAGATAGTGCTCAACTTTGTCCCGTTGAAAGCATTTTTGCCTCAAAATTGGTCCAAAATGTTTAAAGTTCTCTTGATCGTTAAAGCATAAAAACGTAGAACAAGTCCAAAAATGATTAACTCATTTATTTCCACAGGAAACTACAGCTACAACCATTCCATTGATTCATTCCTCCTGCTAAAGATCAAGGACGAACAATCAACGGCTCATTACTCATGCCACTTCGGTCTCTCACACGTGGATTTCAATTGACCATCTGTGCATCTCCTTCTCTGGAACAGGGAGACACAATTCCACGAGTCCGTTGTCCGGGTTGTAGCCCAATTCCGTGTCCACAGCGTCCACCGTGCATTTGAGCGGCCGTTGGGACGAGTAGGCGCCGAACCGGCCACTTCCGCGGACTGTCAGAGATATGGTTGCCGATGAGGCGCGCTCATTGCTAAGAGCGTTGGAAACCTCTGACGCTACTTCGCCGTCAAATGCCTCTGCGTTCTCGTTCGTTTTGGCTTCAAATTGTTCCACAGCTCCACTTGTGTTGAACATATCCAGAAGCCCGATGGGTGCGAAGGAGATTGCGGGAGTGATTTCCTGGAACATTCAATATTTAGTTAGAGATGTTTTTGCTCCGGACAAACCCTACTTGATACAGCTAACAGAGACTACTTTACCTTTACAGGGCAAATGTGGTAAAGTTCGTATTCGAGAACTTTAAGTGTGACGGGCAATGAAGCACTCTTAGGGACGCGAACTAATTCTCCTGAAAAGGGGCAGAACCTCGATGAACCTCCGTTTTATCTAAATCAATAAATTAGAACCAGTAGCTTCTCACAGAAAGCTGACCTGATTTGTAGGCGTAGATCACCACCTGACCATTCCATTCCTGTCCCGCTACTTGATTAATGAGATCCACATCAAGGGCTCGGACGCAGTCGGTGAGGGTCCCAGGATCGGCGTCATGGATGCGGGTCTTCTTGGCAACCTTGCACCACCCAGCACCTTGGCAATTGAACACGCCCACAACCCCCGTGCACTTGTTCACATTCCATATTTTGAGCAAGCTGCAACAAATCGAGTTATTTTTCAGTCAAAACTACTATTTTTTCTACATATAATTTTCCTCAATTAAGAAGCTTAAGAGGCACACCTCTTTCCATCTCTGGCAGGGTCCGCAAAGAGGCAGTCGCGGGTAGGCCGGCCAGGGAGTTGGGCTCGTAGCACAGATCCATCAGGAAGGACAAGCTTCTTCAATAGCTCAAAGTTATGGTGGCCAGGTTTGTCACTGTTTGGATCAGAAAATGCCGGGAGGCGGGAGGGTAAGTAAAATTAATCGCAATTAATTCGAGGTTTATTGTACAGAAATTAAACCAGGCTAAGCAACCACCTGACGTAAATCGGACAACCACCGACAGCTCGAGCAGCGGCGTGGTAATCTGCAGCTGGATGTAAACTCTGCAACAAAATCGTTATTTCGTTATGACAAATCAATTTTTTTTATGTAATGGACAAGCGACTAGCCAAATTCGAAGAATGAAGTACATACGTGGAACATATCCCAGTCTGGTTGCATGAATTCTCCGAGGAAAAGAGTGTTGTACGCGACAGAGGAAATGTGGATGGTATGAGAAGCTGGATCACGCGGGTAGAAGTCGTCCGACGCCCTCACTACTGCAGTCTGCTTGGCACTGTACAAACAGCAATCTCTTTTTCAATCCGGAAGCGCCATCCGACATCAATGACAGTAACTTTAAAGTTTTTTTTTTTTTTTACCTGTAGATGCCATCCGTGTTATGACACATACATGCGATGCAGCCATTGTCAGGGAAGTTTCTGGAAATGGAAGCTTCAAGGGCTTGGTGGTAGGCACGCGTAAGAGCTACACGACCACCGTGGCCAGAACCGAGAGTCTCAATGATGTTTTGCACATCGACTTTGACGCCATCGACTCCGCAGGAGGCCAAGTAGGCATGGAGCTCGTTGTAGAAGTTGAACACCTTCTTGGGGTGAACCAGGCCCAGTCCGTGGACAGAGAGACTGTCCATCACAATGTCCGGCTGATTGCCCATAACTCCAGGAGACTGCACCGGGTATGCAAGGGCAGTGTCATAGTGCTCCATGCCAGCAGCTGCTGGCTTAACACCGCCCCAGTACCCCGCCAAGGCATGCCACACGTACACATACCTGCACACGTACCACACATAAGACAGGATTTAAACAACCGAGTCCGGGATGGACGGGACTCAACTAGGAAAGGATCAAAAGGACAAGAACCGGACTTACTTTACGTCGTGTTTTTGCCTCGCTTCCTCAACCACAACCTTCAGACCGGGAACTTTGTCGTTCGTTCCGTTCTTTTGGAACTTGTCGTTCTCTTTGATTCCCGTAAGCCTGTTAGCGAACCTGTAAAATAACAGCCAAATAAACCCCTTAGTTCTGATCTTCTTTTCCGACGTTTCCTATATCTATCTATTAACAAAACAATGCTTACTGTGCTCCTTCTTGAACAGCGCAACCGGACTCCTTAGCCTCGTTACCGATCTGTTGCCAACCGTCATCTATGATAAGGAAACGCGGCGGAACCCCTCCCTCCGACAGACTGAAAGTGCAAATCTCAAGTTACTTTGACGGCAAAAGAAAGATGAAAAAAAAAAAAACTAGCTATGCTTTGGGGTCTCCAGCAGCACTTTGTGAATCGTTCAGGTCACTGAGTGAGTAGCGTTGCAGAACTCAGAATTACTGCAGGACCGGAAGGGGCAGAAGTGGAAATTAATGAACCAGAAAAGTTAAGGGAATCCACGGTAAAAAAATTGTCTACTGGATTCACATCGCAAAAGGATTTTGCGCTTTTGGAATGGTACGCGTCAGCGATGTCAGGTGCGGTGTCCTTTGCAGACCTTTCGGCGCAAAAGTTCACTCGCTGACAGACTCCATGTGGTTCTCTGTCCTGCGCTTTCACGTGTCAACTTTGCATTCGCGGGTGCTCCTCATTTTAGGGGATATACGAAGACGCGTATAAACTATATACGCGTATGTTACCTGTAAATACGACACGAAACAAAAAGAGTTTTCACCTTTTGAGACCATCATCGACGCCCTCGGCAGTGACGTCCGTGTAGAAAGCATCCCACGTGCACCAGCCGAACCAGTCTACGAAAGAAGGCAGCTGCAAAGGCACGAAACCAATCTATTCAGATCACGTGCTATTTTTAGTCGAGGAAAAGCCTCTATTAGGTGTTCCTCTTTAATTTGAAACTCATGATATTGTCCGATGAAAAAGAAATCAAAGGAAATTCACCTTCTTCTTCTCACGGTGGACGAAGGTTTGCATGTGTTTCTCCACTGCTCTGTTTTCACATAAAACCATTTTAACAGTCAAGAATATTTAGTAAATATGAATTGAAGTGAAAAGGAAGCCATTCAAACTACCAGGCGGCGTTGGTCCAGAATCTTGAATGTAGACGAGAACACCGAAGACTAAAAAGAGAAAAAAAAATAAAAAAAAAGTCGAAGATGTTTGAAGTCTTACTTGACAGCCTGTACAATCACTTCGAAAGGATTGGTTCCAGCGTGCATATAAACCATGCAAAGGCCTTGGTTAGTCTCAACAGCTGAGTCTCCTGCAGGAAAAAAAGACAAGAGATCGTTTGGGTCCTTTTTTCTAACGCCACCTCTTCTTCTTTCTCTATTTTCTGTAATCCTAAACTTGTAATCAAAGCCTAAGTTGCAGATAACTATCTGCGCTTGAGTGGAGTGACAACAGCGCCCTCCACCGATCTTCCAGCTGACGTTATGGGTACAAACTGTTGAATTGAGACATTAACTCACCACTCTCGAGACAGATCTCGATCTCATTGTTCTCATTGCCCTGGAGGACGGCTCGGAACTGCCCTTCTAGGAGCGGAAGCAACACAGTGTAGATGGTCTGGGAATCCAACTCCTCGGAGCCATCGACGGGCTCCGTCCCATCCTTGCTCTCGATGAGCATGAATTGGGTTTCCAAGGGGACCTCCTTCCCGAACATTCCCATCCTCTGGGTCATCCACCACAACTTGAATCGGAACAAGCACATGAACCGAAGGCCCCTGTTCAATTAAAGAGAATGCATTAGATCGACAAGGGAAACCCCTGATTTTTCTGACGAAAGAAAAAAAATGTCGAAAAATTGAAACAACTTACTCTAAGGTCCCCATTGGGAAGACATGGATGCTTTTACTGTTGGAAGCCGTTGCACCTACGAAGGCCCCAGAGACGAGGTCACCAGAGCCTGGAGTGAGAACGATCGAGTCCGGCACGCCGGTGAGAATGGTCTTCCCGTGCACCACCAGATTGCCATCGTTGATGGAAATTTTCGGCGTCACCGTCATCTTCGATTCCTCCTGTTACAAAATATCGTTGTAAATCAGAATTTAAGCATCAGCCGAGAGCTTCAAAACATATTGGGGTAAGACGTATTTCACATAAACTGACTAGGGTATTATCGTCATCACGTGACCGCGCACGGGAGTTGCACAGATGAGACGAATTCCATGAGATGCGTTGACTATTCACGCAAACTCACAGACCATGGTGGCCCTACATTACTTCGACTCGTTTTTAACGATCTGGATCGTGGAATAATGGTCTACCAGCCGGGAAGAGTTTTTTTGTAAATTTTCTTTTACCTCCGGGATTGGCTGGATTTTTGTTTTTTTCTTTTCGTCTCTGTGAAAGCCCGACCGCAAACTGATTCTTTACTTTCCCGCTACCTGTAGCTCTCTTTCTAAATTTATGACTTTGATCCTCACCTAAAATAATGGAAAGAAATGGGGAGTTCACGACTTGGACGTCTTGAGCAGGTAAACCAGAAAAAGGAGATCAAGCACACAGATCTGGACATTAACAAGAACCTAGAACATGGCGGTAATGGCCAATCGTAATATCTGTGTCGGCGTCCAATTTTGAAAGGCCACAGGTATATATATCACTGGGGAGCTACTAAGCAAAACATTATTAAACAGTAACAGGTAAGAAAATACAACCGGAGATCTTCCTCAGAAAAAAAAAAAAAAAAAACAAATAGCAGACAACAAGGATCAATAGGAATAGGTTGGGGAAATTTCCTCATACTTCAGGAGCAAAATAAAAAAATGACATACAAGTTGTTAAACGATAATTAGATTTTTCAGAGAGTAATTCCAGGAGGTGTGCGAAGAAGCGTCTGTCTTTCTGGGCACATCATAGACAAAACATTGAGAAATACTCCAGAATTAGCAAAAACTGGCAGTCCAAAAGAGGAAGGGGAATCCTTATTATAGTTTTAATGAGGTATCATAAAATCATTTTCTGCTGATTTATATACTCAATTAGGCAACGGTCCAAGGATACCGGCAGTCCTGATCGGAACTTTGCACAGATAAAGAAAAACAGCATCGGAAATCCCCTAGCTAATTCCACATCTGATCATTTCTCATTTTCTCCCGTTTCATTTCTTCGACAGGAGTTAACCAGAATCAACCAAGAGATAGTGGTGCGAATCGTTCCAGATGGGATCTTTTATATGCCACTATAGTTCTTAATGCATCTACTGGCAGTTCAAATCTAAAATGAAGAAATATAACCGTATCAGGGGACCGCCACCGTCTTCATTACCTGGAAAAATCCTTCGCCGAACGAACAGAAGCTCTGCGCTCCGACCGAGGAAGGTGCAGAGAAACTCAAGAACTAAGGGAAAGGGCAACAGAAGAGGAAAACCTAAGCAACAAGAAAAGATAGACTCAGTAGAAGCGCATTTCACAAAGGAATGCTTCTTCTGTCAAGAGATTTCAGCGAGAGTTAAGAGCACGAACTACCGCCGGTCCCGATGCTGAAAGAATACCCCAATCCGGTCACTTATATACTCTTCCGGACGTTAAAGGTCGAGCATCTTTAAACCCCAAGACGTCGTTATAGAAAAGCACGTGGCACTCGGTAAAATCGGTCGGTCGGATTTTGCTGCGTACGCTTTCGTCTGTAGGCGTATTATTTAATCACATGTCGTCCTAGGGCTTGCAGCAGACAACCAAAAAACCGCGAGCGAGCTCGTCATTACAAATGCGTGAACTCGCCGTGCCGAAACATCACTTAACGGCACGTCGGCGGCTTTTTGTCAAAAGAAACGGCAGACGGAACAATTAACGACATCTTAACGGTAAAAAGGCCACGTGGGATTATGCCACCATCACGTGATCAGCCGTGCTCGAGCAGAACACGGAACTAGTTTAAGATCTTATGGACGGAAAAAAAAGCACGAGAAGTAAAATTATCATCTCACAGAATCTCGTTTCTAAGTTATCAAAACGTCCAGCCAAGTGGGTCGGGGAAGCTCCGAAAAAGGACGACGTTTGCCACGTCTGAAGAAATCCAGTTGGCGCGAAGGGACAAACCAACGTAATAGGTTGGCGAGGACACTGTTCCGTGTGAGCCGTTGATCACATCCCTTGAAGTCTGGAGTCGGTTGCCATGTCAGCTTTGGCAGTCAGCAATGGCGAAAACGTATCTTGTTAGGCAAGACGAAGCAATTAAAAGTCGCCACGTTTTGCATGACACGTAGGATCTCGCGTTTTCGGCGCCACGGGATACGGTTCTCGCACCTTCTCCGTTTTTTCTCCACGTACGATATATCGGTCGATTCCTTGTGAGAAAAAGCGGAAAGGGGCAAAATGGTTGGCGGTTAACTTAGGCGAAGCGTTCGCGGTTTGTCTCCCCTCGACTAGGACGGCCCATTAGATATTTTTGTAGTCTTTCTTTCCGGTTAGAAAATGAAAATCCCGGTCCGTGTTCAAGATTCAAAGAACCAGACGGCCATGGCTTACGCCCTTCTTGTCCTATCATGATTCCTCTCAGACAAACGCAGCCGTGATTGAGTCACTGATGTGTAGTGGCATTGGAAATGTCCCTTTCTGTTGGAATAGCAGTTCAATGAGATTTTACAGTGGGTTGAATTTCCGAGGAAGGTCCTTATGCTCGCTTTTCGATTAAGAATTAAGAGAGGGTGTCAACGGTCCCTGCTGTTCGGGGGGGGGGGGGGGGGGGGCGGGGGCCGGCGGCGGCTCAGCCACGGAGAGTCGGTTGCGGCGGGGCACAATGATTTGGGGTTTTGTTAATGATTTGGGACAGCCGAGACGAAAGTATCTTCGTCATAGTGATGGTCACTCTTATCTGAACGACGTCATCTTTCTTGATTGGAAGAGGAAAACGACGAATCAGGTGATTTGGTGATCCCGATTCCTAACCCGGGAAACACCGAGTGGAGACTGCGGACTGGAGACTGGGAGAAGTTAGTGGTCGTCTTTGTCCCACCTGGTGCAGAGACCTTAGGAGCCGTCTCGTAGCCCTACATTGGAGGCAAGTGGGAGGACACCCTCCACCTGAAGGCTAGCCACCCCTCGATTGCGTAATCAGCTGACGGCTTTGTTGCTGATTTTGTCCTCAGGCTAAGCCGAGTCGAGTCGTAGGGTTCCAAACAGGAACTCGTGAACTCGGCCGAAATTTTTTGTTCTATTTCGTCGAAAGGAGGGCTAGTGTCTGGTTTTCGAACGAGGACAACACAGTAAGAGCGACATGGAAATTACAACAGGCTCAAACTCCGTGATTAGTATGTTGTTAACGTACATCACACAGAGACTAATCGTTGATCGAAAGCGCACAAATCAAAGAAAGTGACGATGATCTAGAGACTCGGAAAATTTGTTGGTTGGTTGCTGCAGGTTGCAGCTAGTTCAACAAGTTAACAGATATTCAAAGATGCTTCAATAGTGGTAATGAATCACATCATCTCAGTTCAACTTTTAGCTTACATTTCTTTACTGTACGAAAGATAAACGATCATTGTTTCGGTCCTACACGCATATGGGGAAAAGCATCAGACATGTGAATTCCTTACTCATCCACTCACTCTCCACATTATCATCACCAGAGACAAAGAAAGAAAGCTTTACTGCTTTACCCATTCCTGCTCTGCCGTCCCCCCTTTTGTCCATCTCTTCTGATACTGATTATCGTCCACATCGTTTTGCAATTCATTGCAGTAATATACTGCAGCCATGTCGCTCAGCGGCCCTACGTGTCGAGCAGTCCTATTGAACCTGAAGCTTGATAGACCGTAAGAGCCCATTGACAGGGATGATCTAGTCATACCCCTTTCTTTTATATATTAAAGTAGCGGAGCTGTGATACGTGTATGGTTGAGCTGGGGTGGCGTGAACGATGTGGTGAATTTGAGTTTCTCTTTCTTGAATAATTGGGTGATTAGTCTAGTTGATTGAAGCAGCATAAGCTGGTGCCCGTCTCTATTCTATTACTAAATGCTGATGCTGCCACCTGGTTGGAATCTTTTGCTTCATCATAATTCATGGCCCTGGTGGATTTAGCCTGATTACACGTTAAGCAGCAGCTCCCTTAATCTCTCCCCATATCATTAAGAACAGCTGACTGATTGAGTGCTTCGTGTTTTTATTTTCTCTGGTAAGAGAAATCACGCAAGCAGGTTCTACTAAGTTTGATGTAGACAATTAGATATGGCTTTTTTATTATTAAAAATAACTTAATTATATATTTAAATAATTTTTTTATTAGAAACAACTGCCGACACTATGAAATGCTTTCGTCCCTGAGCATCGGCCGACTTTTAAATGCTTTTTCTATGTTGAAAACTACTTCCCACTGCCATACGCAAGCTATTAAAGCTTCAAGCAACTGCCCACCCGTTTCCTTGTCCTGGGCACTTGCAATCGCTGTAATGGCAAGCAATATCTTTGACTTGTGAACAGAGGAGACGAATATCTTGACTGGGAAGACGGCAGAATCATATTAGCGGGTATGGACGCAGATAGACAACAAGAAGATCATGGTAGAGAACCAAACTTCATGTGAATGGGTTGGTTACAACTTCCACCCTAAAATTTATGAGGGGGAAAGAGAAAAAAGTAAAAGAAAGCACATTACCAAACAGACGTATTTACAGTCATAGGCTCCACCGTCGCTTTTAATCTCTTACTTCTCCGGTGAAGAGGCGGTGGCAGTGGCAGTGGCACACAGGTAAGACACAGAAAGCGGCCATTCCCTCAGCCCTTGGATTTCCCGATAAATTCTCTCCAACCCCAATACACGTATAGAGGAGAACTTAATAGAAACAAATCACAAATATGGGATGCGTCGTAAAAGCCAAGAAAATAAGGGTAAAAACGAATTTGTGAAATGCCCAACCAAGAAAGAAAAATGGAATTTGAATTTATCATTCTCACAACTTCCGTTCTTTCATCTAGTTTCATTGTTTAGCTGCAACGATCCGTCCTTCATTAGCTTCAAGCTGAGATTGTTGAAACGCTCTCGAGAGTATTGTCTTGATGCTTTCCTCCAGTCTGTTCCTGCCTTCATCATCGCTGCAAACTCCTCGTAGCTAATTCGTCCATCCTGCACCATATACACCAAAATTTACCAAAAATAGATAACTACACCTCTTTGTCGTCGGAGATTTTATTTGGTTTAGTAAGGTTTCTGGATATTTCAGAGGTATACAACCCGAGGATTACCTTGTCAGTGTCCACATCTCGAATGATTGCATCAATGACTTCCTCAGAGTTGGAACCCAAATCATCTTCCAAGGATTCTTTGAGCTCCTCGATCTCAATATAACCACTTTTATTCTGGTCAAAGTATAAGAATGCCTTGTGGAGGTGTTCTTCATTGCCAATCTTTCTTAAATGAATCGATACAGCAACAAATTCACCATAGTCCAGAGTTCCGTTCCCATCCACATCCGCCTAGCCAAACCACCACACAAACCTTCTCAATACACATGTAAGGGCAAAATAACAAATTTGGGATAAGTTGACTAATCCTCGTATTCAGAATATACTCATTACCCACCTGTTATTTTCAATCTCAACACTGTTTGCCAGACCAAAAAGAAAGCAAGAACTGAAGAATAGGGCTTTAGAAAATGAATTTCCACCGTTTTAGAGTCTCATTTCTTTTCATTGCAAAAACATAAACAACTCCTAGGGAATCCTTATGAGTGAAAACAATCGTTTATTAATTCCGATCACATAATCGATTGGTATAGGGCACTCACCGCTTCCATCAGCATTTGAACGTCAGGGTCAGCGACCTGATGTCCAATTTTATGCAAACCAACTTTAAGCTCCTCAAGAGTAATCTGGCCACAGTTGCTGGTGTCCATCGTCTGGAACATCTCTTTAATACCGGCAACCTCTTCAACAGACAAATGCTCAGCCACAACCTGCAAAAGAATATTTCAGAGGGGGGGAGACATAAAATTCCAGAGTTGTACATGCACAAATTAAGCATAAGAATGTCACAGCATACAACACACTTACCCTCAATGCTCTCTTTTTTAATTTGTTCATTACAGAAAACTGCTTCAGCCTTGCTCTAACAGTTTCACCCAGAGGGACGTTGGGAGCCTTCTTAGCATTTACCAGCCAAGGATGCTCTGCAAGAAATAATGTATAAGCTGAATCCCTTTATTGAAGTTAAACATTTCAAAATCTCTTAAAAGACATGATGACAAAAAAGAAACCAAGCATGTTTCAGGATAACACCCATTTGTTTGAAGGACAAAACTGATCCTCACACATGAATGAGTGGAACAGAGGAAAAAGGAACAAAGAAGTACCGAGCACTTCCTGAGCTGTCAATCTTCGCTTAGGATCTGGGTCAAGCATCCGTTTCACAAGGTCCTTTGCATTATCAGAAACTTTTGGCCATGGATCCCGTTTGAAATCAATGACAGAACGAATAATTGCCTGAGCAACCCCTTGTTCCGTTTCTGTGTATGAAAGAAGATTTTGAAAATCAATAAAAGATCAAAACTGATGCTCCGAGGGGGGAGGGGGGGAGATGTTAGTATGAACAAGAAAACAGCAAATCTGGAAACAAAACAAACCTGCCCAGAATGGCGGGACCCCACAAAGTAGAATGTAGAGAACCACTCCAGCACTCCACACATCAATTTCTGGTCCATAATTTCGCTTTAGCACCTCTGGGGCCATATAGTAAGGACTGCCCACAATCTCAGTAAATCTCTCACCTGCAGAAAAATCAATTGGTATCCACAATATTAAACAGAAAAGACACTTATAAAATATCCTGAAGATAAATTAAAATTACAGAAAAACAGCAGACATGACCTTACCAGGCTTAAAAAATACTGACAACCCAAAATCAATAGCTTTGAGTGGAGCTGTTTCCTTCTTGTTTCCGAATAAAAAGTTCTCAGGCTTGAGATCTCGGTGCATGACCCCATGCTTATGACACATCTGTAAAAGAGGGAACGCATAAACATGAGTAGCTGAGCCACAATTAACTTTTACTTACAGAAGTAAAACAGAGAAGAACAATTAGAATGGTGTGGAAGTGCTCAACCAAACTGACATTAAGGACCTACAGGCCTATGAAATTCAATGCTAGAACCAAAGACTGCAGACAATGAAAGGGTCAGTGGTGACGTACTTGACTAGGAACAAAGAATGAAGATGATGAGTGAGTCAAAACACCACTGAAACAAAGAATCTAATCTTAAGGTTCTTCGTTAGTAGTTAAAAGCAGTAAAAGCCGAGCATGTCAAGATTCCAACAAGTTAGAGAAAGCATAAAATCACTTGCTTTCACGACATAGTGATAAACCAAAAAAACTGAAAAATGTTTCTGACAAAGAACAACTATTATATGTAAATACAACCAGAATCTGTGCCCTTCTCATCCAAGCAATATTTGCACCCAGAGAGAATATACTTATTACTCTAGCAAATTGTACAACTAGACGCTCACCGACATGTCGTTCCAAACATATGATAGGCCAAGTAAGTAACAATGGAGTGACGGAAGCCAGACAAAAAGATAATGCAACAGTCAAAAATAAAATCCAAGTCCCTCTCTCTACAAATCCCCTGCTACAAAAAGAGATTTCAAACCAAGGATCATTTAAAAGAAAACATACAACTCAACCAAGTACAGAAAAGAAAGCAACGGAAACAAATACAACGGAAGCCAATACATCTATTAATACAATATTTTTAAAATCCCTTAAAAATAAAATAACCAAAAATAAAATAAAATCCATCAATAGTTTCAAATTCCAAACCCTCTTTCAGTCTTTGGATGCAGGGGAAAGAAAAAAAATCCAACTCCTCTTGATATCAGTGGAAGAAAAAGAAACTTTCAGGGATATATCATTTTGAGGCACTGGAATTCAAAACCAATATAGCTTGACTCTCGCAAACATAGGAGTAAGAATTTCAGCTGTTTAACCACAGCAGAATCTAAAACCTAAAACTTATTCCATGAAACCTAAGAAGAATAACAGAAATTTTGGAGGACCCAAATTCCTTAGAAAAAATGAATAAACGTGTTGATTCTCATCCGTTTAAAAGCAATAATTTCACCCATGAGACCAATGTCCGGAGCCGATGCTTCTTTCAATCCATACCAATCAAGCAAATAACAATTTCCAGAAATCCACCATCACAAAGTACGGGTCAAGATCTCACCTGCACCACTTCCACAATGGTTTTCGTAACCCCAGCAGCAGCTCTTTCTGTGTAATGTCCCCTTGCAACAATACGATCAAACAATTCACCTCCTTCACACAATTCCATAACAAGATGCACGGCATTATCATCCTCGTAAGTATCCTTCAAGGTCACAATGTTTGGATGTGTAGGTAAATGCTTCATAATCTCCACCTCTCTCCTCACATCCTCTACATCCACCGCAGTCCTTAGTTTCTTCTTCGATATAGATTTGCACGCGAAGACGTCACCGGAATCCTTATCAGTGCAAAGGTATGTTATACCAAATTCTCCTCGGCCCAGCTCCCGTCCGAGTTCATATCGAAGTCCAATATCTCGGCCTGTTGGTTCCGTCAGGACAGAGAGACTTGTGCCTCCTGTCCCGTGATTCGTTGCATAATCGATTGCGAAAGGGTTCTGTCTCTTGCCCTTCTTTTTCTTTTCGGTGGGGACTCCCGGATTAGAACAGCAGTTTCCCATGGTTCAAGTACTCGAGAATAAATTTCTGATGAGATGCCAAGCAAGGTCTGAGGGAACAGAAAAAGTGAAAAGAAAACATTAAAAACAGATACAGGCTCCTAAAATTTTGAGAACAGTGAACAGAAAATACTAGCTCCTGAAAAAATTGAGAACAGTGAAAAGAAAATACTAAAGAAAGACGAACGGCACTTGTGTTGGACGTTCAGAAATGCGCTAACGGTAGAGATTCTAGAAAAGGAAGATTTAAGACGGAAATAGAGGAAAAGTACCTCTGAGGTACGGTTTATATTAAAACATAGAAAGACAAAAATCAAGTTACCGATCGGAAAGCGTTTTATTTAGAGAAGCGCAACAATAAATTGAAACACAAAAATTGTGGCAGAGAGTACAGACCTGGATCAGCTCCAATCCTCTGCTTCCTCTGTCTCTGCCTCAACAAACAACGGTTACAGAAATAAAAGAAACTGCAAAAAAAGAATATTACTTTCTCAGATCAAACCCCCACGGAGGAAAGAAAACTTGTGGAAGAAACGCTTCCAAATTTCCCGACGACAAGAGGGAAACCGTGGCAACCCCGTGAACGGCAGGCGAGGCAAAAAACTGAAAGCTCTCGATATCTTGCAAAAAGGAAAGGAATGAATTGAAGAGACCCAGATGGGATTAGCTGTTGTCGGGGTTATTAATGAAGAAGAGGAAGGATCGCAGGCGGAGAAGAGGCTGAAAAGAGGGATTTTTTGTGTGAATCCGCCATGCGATGAGAGAGAGGTCAAAGCTCTTTCCCAGAGGCTTCGTCTCTCTCTCTCTACGAAAGCCCCTCCCCCTCTCTCCCCCTTCCTTTCCGAACAAATTACAGAAATTTACCGCTTTTCCAATATTCAGAGCACAGACTCCCCCACCAAACGCCCCTCACCTTCTAAAAAACCCCGAAAATGCCATTACCTTTTTATCGCCTACTCCTCTGTGAGTTGACCGGCATAATCAACTTTTCTGAAGCTTCTGGAAAATAATCCTTGTAAGAGATGTTTTCACAATGTTTCCTCCGCACACCAAATCCCATAACGCGCCCTACCATGAGAAGCTTCTACTATGAAGCGCTAGGTCTATCCTTTTGCCTCACCGGGTCAATACCTCGTTAATGGCAGCTAAGACTTGAGGGTTTAAAACCCACCGCCGAAACGGTGACTTTTCGTGACCTCCGTGACTTCAGGCGAGAACTTTTCATGATAATGGGTCCCACAGATGTAAATCATGCCCGTGCTTCTCTCACATAATGCGCAAAGAGGAGACAAGACCGGCCCACATGATAATGGTAACGTTATTATAACGTTGAATGTTTCCAAAGCTTCTTTCTTTTAATCGATTCCACTCATCAATTTTTAATAATAAAATAAATATAATAAAATGAATGGTATTATTTAAAAATAATAATTTCCTAAAAAATTGAAAAAAATATTATTATAATTTAAAAATATATATTAAGAAATTAATTATAATCATTAACTCGGTACCCTTTATTTTGTATATTTTTGCAAAAAAGTAAGCGAGGGTAGAATAGTAAATTACTGTAAAATCTGGTGATTTATTCGGGTCCAGAAAATTGTGCCGACACAATCCATACAGCAAAGTTGGGACCACGCCGAACAACAAGAAGACACGTGTTCGTTTACAATTTGATAAAACGGTGCTACCGTGGCAGCCTTCTAGAAGCCTGTGAGTCCACCTTCGTGTGACGCAAGCCAGCCCTTTTTCTCTGGACGGGGAAAAATGATCAATTTTCGAAGTAATTTAAATTCGAAGTGTGAAAAGATCCGGCGAGGAATTCGGAAATCGGAATCAAATTCGACTTCAGTTGGACTTAGTTACCCCCACGAATTTTCCAAATTGACGAGGGGGGAGTCGATGTGGGCGAAGACGGACCGGACCATTCAAAGGGTAGAATAGTGATTTAGAGAAAAGTCAAGGGGTGGTGGGAGAGTGTCGTGGTATGACCGACGAGTGACCTCCCACCAAAGGTGAGACGAATTTTGTTCTCTTCGATTTTCGCCTCGTGCTTTTATTGTGAATTACCCGAATTATCCTCGTAGGATGTCCCTATTTGCAAGGATGGTTGGCCGGGCATTAATCGGGTTCTATTTTTAAATAATTTATGGGTTTAGGGTGGCAGCTTTTCCATACCCGAAAAAGTCCCGGTTCGAAAACGGGTCCGATTTATTTAATCGTGAGGACTTAACAGGTTTTTATCGGTCGGATTACGCTATAAACTGTCAGAAATAGACAACGCCTTTTGGTCCAATCCCAAGGCTGTCTTTGTCTTTTTTTTTAAATAAAATAAATGAAAATATATAAATACCGCGCACGTACGGCAAATTACAGCTAATTATCTCTTTTAACCATTTATCTCCTTTACGTGGGCCCACCACGCGAGAATTTTAAATGATTAAAAGAGATTGGATCAAGATTAGATCGTCGGAGTGGCCGGCGGGAGCACGATTTACGGAACTCCTCGGAGTGCGGTTGCTCAAATTTTAAAATAATCCTCGTGTAACATGAGCTCAACCTACTGTTCTGCTCTCTGCGTGCATGGCTACCTACATATTCAAGGTTTTTTATTCTTCTATCAGAGAACTGTAGCTTCAGATTCAATGAACAGTTCGACTGTCGTTTCCAGGTTTTGAAATTGGGAAAACCAGCGAGAAAAGGGTATAGATTCTTGGGATGGAAGATGAAGCATTTCAAGACAAATGCTTGAGTGATAAACAGGATCATTAGTTTAAACGCTACTTGTTACCTGTTTTTGGTATCGATTCCTCAGGATTGTTCCTGGTATATTCTTAACTCTAGTGGTGCAGATGAAATCCATTTTTGATGCAGAGATGCCTATCTTCAACCGTTTCTGCTTCTCTTATCAGATCTTCGCTCACAGCAGAAGCATTTGGAGCAAGTCCAGATCAATAGCCTGTTATAAAGAGATGCTGTCTACCATGTGATGTGAGCATATCCTGTCAAAGAACAAAAATCTGCTTCTGGGTTGTGAAAATCAGCCACGTTTCTGATTGCTAAAATCAGAAATTTTGATAAACTGAATCAGCTGCAATAACCAGGATGTCGGTCTGAGTCCAAAATTTGATGACTCGTTCAAGGAGTGGTTGATTAGCAAGATGGAATCATCCAACTACTCGCTTTGAAAAGCCATTGAGAGTTCTTTAATTTCACATGGCAACTAGGGTGGAAGATTTATCGGTCTAAATATTATTGTAAGTCTGATGATTGAAGGTTTAGTTGGATCATGGTGGCATCAATATAGACTGTCGCAAGTAACTGGGATGAACTGATGCTCATCATAGATATATATAGAGCAGTTCACAATACATGTTGAATTCTAAACAAGAAGGAGAGAAGAAATAAATTATAGACAAAGGAGATATCTACACACAAGAACCCGTCAATGATCCGCAGAATAACAAATTCTAACAGGAGGCTGGCCACCCATCAATTGCATTCTATATCCAAACACAAGAAAGAAATTTGAATCAGTAAGCTATGCTAACCAGAATATAATATCAACTTTGGTCAACCAACGGTGGCGCCGCCTGTATTGCTAGGTCCAGAGGTTCTCTGTTTTGTGTAGATTAGGCCTGCCCTGCTCCATCTGTAGCAGGTAGCAGAGGCACAGCGGGGGTATAGGCAAGGTAGGAACCAGAGATTTCCGGCACTTCTTCAGTCACTCGTCGTCCTGTCATTCAGTCTCTGTCTACATAAGGCTCTGAATTGAATAAGTTCAAATTACATCAGTCCTGGACAAATCATATAAAGGAAAAGAGCTATCAGACAAAGCTAGTCAAATTTCAGTTCTCCTCATTTAAGAATGGTCAATTTTTGAAAGCAGGTGATGAAACAAAAATATTTTGTTAGTGCGATTAAACAGGGAGATGCAGCTTCAAACCAATATCAAGTGAGAGGTTGAGCATTTTGAGCATCCTGTATGACTTCTTACTGGATTTAACCACATCAATCCACAACCCTATAGAAAGCATCTCTTAAGACGAATATATGCTGATTGAAAAAGGTAAACCCTTCAGTTTCGGTAATGTAACCATATTTGTGTTTTCTATACATTCAGGCTCCAGTTATCACCATCTAATTTGAACGTATGTAGAATTACAGAAAAGGATGAGATTTTATTAGGCAAAACCCATAGAGCAGACTACCAAAGAGGAGAGGAGGGCCCTGAAACAACAAAACGTTGAAGAGCAATTCCCTCCTTGGCAAGGGAGTTAGCAACTGAATCCGTAGACGTCCAAAGAATCTCAATATAGACCAAAGAGCAGACCGTGAAATCAGTGGACAAGAAGAACTCGGCTTTTAGTTAAAAATTACTGTAGATTAACTCGATACCATGGGAACCGAGCTCACTTAAAACAGCTAAAGAAGAACTCGGTTCCATTGGTACGAGTTCATAAAAAAATGAAATAACTTCTGCAATGAGATAAACCGGTTCCGGTAGTGCCAACTCGATCCACTTAGTCAGGAGAGGAATCTGAAGAGGAGAGTCGGGAGACACAAGGGTGAGTATACGTTGTCTTGAGACTCTTGGTCTCATTGTCTGGAATTGACCCAACACATTTACCTTTTTTGAGAGTATTTAATTGCTTCATTATCGAACAAGTAGAGCAATTATCTGTATGAAATAGCTTCAGAAAAGAAGTGCAGACAGAAACGACGATTGGGGTCGTTTATTTAGAGAAGGGCAAAATACTGTACAAGTTGAAAACTGAAATAGAACAAAGATCTATCAAACAAGGAGGAAGAAGACACTGAATGGGTTGGGATGATGGGTGAGTTCTCGATTGAAATGATTTTAAAGAAAGTTTTAAACATGGGTAGATTCGACCAATAGACATGGGCAGTATTAAAGGAGTGGGGTTTTGGATTTCCTTATGGAGGCAAGCAAGCATAGATCATGGGTGGGCATGAACTACGCCTTCTGCTTAGTACAAAACAAGAATCCATCATTATGAGGCATAGAAATGGGAAATGATTAAATGACAAGACTGATTTGGTAAAAGCCTAAATTCGTTCCTAACTAGATGCTACTTGTTAATGGCCAACATGACTACTCCTTGACTTCGGTAGCCCTTTTATGCAATGCAGATTGTAATGATTAGGCTCTGATACATGCTTCGGTTGTTTGAGAGAGAGAGGGAGAGAGAGCCATGGATCGAGAGAGAGCCATGGATCGTGTTCAGTAAATGGAAAGAACCGGCACACAAGTACAGTTGAGACAAAGTGGCAAATCATTGATCGAAAAGGAACACAAGAGGATGGAAATTAAAGGGGATGGGTTTTGATATCTATTTAGCTGCTGAAGATACCGAGGGAGATGGAGAAGGATTCTTGTGTTGGCGTGAGATAACGAGGACTTCTTCCATACAGAGATCCAAAAGACCAGTTATTTTGGTGATACCTCTTTTTTATTAAGTATACAGATACTTAGAGATCATTCTCAAGGTATCCTTAGGTTGTCACAAAAGAGCTAAATTGATAAGGTATTGAGCAGATTCGGCATGAAAGATAGTAAACCAGGAGACACACCCGTCGCTAAAGGAGACAAGTTTAATCTCAAACAGTGCCCTAAAAATGATCTTGAAATAACAGAGATGCAGAAAATTCTCTCTGCATCAGTAGTAAGGAGTTTAATGTACGCTCAAGTTTGTACTCGTCCTGACATAGCATTTATAGTAGGAATTATTGGCAGGTATTTGAGTAATCGGGGTATGCAACATTGAAAGGCAGCCAAACGAGTGATAAGTTATTTGAGGAGAACAAAAGACTACATGCTTACTTATCGGAGATCAGACAGTTTAGAGATCATTGGGTTCTCTGACTCCGACTTTGTCGGATGCCAAGATAGCAGACGCTCCACATCAGGCTACATCTTTATGTTGGGTGAAGGAGCTATCTCATGGAAGTCTGCTAAGCAAACTCTCATAGCTTCTTCAACCATGGCTCATTGCTTGTTTTGAGGCATCCAACCACGGAATATAGTTGCGAAACTTTGTCACTGGGCTATGAGTGGTAGATGGCATTGACAAGCCACGGCGGTCCTTTATTCCAACAACAACAAGAGCTCGACGAAGTCGAAGTTTATCGACATCAAGTTTCTAGTTGTTAAGGAAATAGTTCAGGATAAACAGATTTCTATAGAACATATAGGGACAATGCTAGCAGATCCATTAACCAAGGGTTTAACGCCTAAGATCTTTCATGAGTACACTGCTCATATGGGCGTCAATTCTGAGGATACCTTGGTTTAGTGGGAGTCCTTATTTTGTACTATATGTTTGCATAAGACATTGAGTTATTCGATTTTTCAGTAATAAAATTGATTGCTTATTATTCTATTTATGAACTTGCTTATGTTTTTCTATGTGCAATGTTCACATTGCATTAAAGACTTTGGAAAGATCTCACTAAAGACTAAAAAAGGACCAACTGGAAATAGGTATGTTTGAGATCACATTGCATGTAATTTTCATGTTACTCATCCATATTTTATCTATGCCATTTAATGTATTAGTATGGTGATCATCGCGGTTTAGTCACAACTGTAATGTGATGAAAGTCATGGTGTTTCCGTTATTAATATATACGATGGTTTTATTATTAATAGTATACAGATGCGCGCCTCAAGAATATGTGATATAATTGTTTCAGGAATGATATGTAACCCAAGTTGGAGATTGTTAGAAAATTCACATTTACTATTCTAATTTGGGTAACATATTTATTATGCAATTATATTTTCTATTTTTAATGGAATGGGCTGAAATTAAGTGATCTAATTTTGTTAAACCCATTAAGGATTGGGCCATGGATATGGCCCATGAATATGGGTTAATTAAGTAGATACCATAGGGAATTATGGGAACCCTATATAAGGAGACACAACATGGTTATGGTCCCCAAGATACTAAATCACACACAGTTTTTCTTTTCCCCATCCGGAAGAGAGACGAAGGTCCTATTGAGGAATAAGGCGATTTAGTTGAGAAAGACCACAACATCAATCTCTGTTACTATCGTTCGTCATAGTGATTCCGCAATAGAAAGACGAAACTTCAGAATGGATCCAGGTATTTATATTCAATCCTAATTTTATGGCATGTTGTAAATTCTGGATTAGGATTTACTATTATGGTTTTTCAACAATTTTACATGTAATCCTTGTATATAAATAGATGTATTTCTATGTGATAGATGATTAAGAAAGAAAGAAAGATTTACATGTTTACATGCTATCAAAATGGGTCTGAAAGAGAGATTGGATTTGGCGACGACGCAGGGAGACAAATTCGACTACGGAGATTCTTGTGCCTACTGCTTCTTCGACGCAAACGGATTGTTGAGAATGGAGGCTTAAACTTGGAGTCGGAGACCTCTCCCACTACCGACGGCACTCGCAGGGATGATGACTTGCACAGTGAAAAATCTCTCGTCCCGCGTGGCTCAGAGGCAACGTCTCATCAATGATGAACTTTCAAAATTAAATCCTGCTTCTCCACTGTCGACGGTGCTCACGGGGACGATGACCTGCGCAGCGAGAGATCTCTCGTCCCGTGCGGCGCAGAGGCATCATCGCAGGGACGATAAACCTTTGAAATTAAACCCGCCCAAAATTAGGGAGCGGGATTTAATTTTGAATCCCAACGACTCAGACCGGCCAAGTTCGGACCGGACCGGACTCAGACTGCACCAAACTCGACCCAAACCAGGTTCGGACCGAACTCGACTCAAACCAGACTCAAACCAAACTCGATCTATCCTAGGTTTGATGTATATCTCAGACAAAGACAAACTGGGGTATTTGAACGGTGATCTCACTCAACCTCCTCAGATGAATGCAAACTCAAGTAATACTCTCCTTGGATCCACTAGAGAGGATGATTGCAGAGCGTGGATACTTGAATCTCGAGTAACGGACCATATGACATTTGATGCAAATGATTTTTCTCAACACACTGCTCCTCGGTGAAATAGCATTGCCAACGCTAATGGAATTACATCTCCGGTAACAGGAATTGGAATAGTGATGTTATCACCAACTCTACCATTATCTAATACACTACTCGTGCCCTTTCTTTCTCACAAGTTACTATGAGTGAGTAAAGTTACCGACGAGTTGAATTGTGTGGTTCTTATTTACCCTACATTTTATCTTATTTAGTATATTTTCACCAAGGAGATCATTGGGTTTGGTACTAAGAGGAGAGGGCTTTATTACATGGAAGATTTCAGCGTATATCGTTTTATTACATGGAAGATTTCAGCGTAGGTCGTACATATCACATGCGGCACCTGAGCAACCTCAAAGTGAAACAAATTTTGATGTGGCACCGTCAATTAGGCCATCCTTCATTTGGGTATTTGAAACATATGTTTTCCGATCTATTTTCGAATTTGCCAGTTCTTGATTTTAACTGTGAGACTTGCATTCTAGCCAAAAGTTATCGAGTCAATTATCCGTTAACTATGAATAAGAACGATAATCTTTTCGCTTTAATTCACTCTGATGTGTGGGGTCCTTCCCCCAAAGATGGTAGGTCTGGTGTTCATTGGTTTGTCATATTTGTTGATGACTGCACACGAATGACTTGGTTTTACTTGTTGAAACACAAAAATGAGGTCTTTCATATTTTTCAATCCTTTCATAAGATGATCCAAACACAGTTTTCTACCAATATTCGAATTCTTCGATCTGATAATGGTGGAGAATATGTGAATCATCAGTTTTGTGATTATTTTCAACACCATGGATTGATTCATGAAACCTCGTGCCCCCAGACTCCTCAGCAAAATGGTATTGTAAAGAGAAAAAATCACCACATTCTTGAAACAGCTCGAGCTTTTTTACTTGGGACTCAAGTGCCTAGCCATCATCGGCCTCATACTGTTACTATACCTGTCTATCTCATTAACCGTATGCCTTCCAAAAATTTTGAGTTTAAGACTCCCTTACAGGCCCTATTAAACTATGTTTCTTTACCCTTAGGGCTAATGTTCCCCCCTCGAATTTTTGGTTGTGTTGTGTTCGTTAATCTCCACATAAACCAATGCTCGAAGCTTGATTCGTGTGCATTAGGTGTTTATTTTTGGGATATACAAGTCATCAAAAAGGGTACCGTTGCTACAATCCAACTATTCAGTGTACATATGTAACTATGAATATCATGTTCCTTGAATCCGAAACTTTCTACTCATTCGCTACATCCAATTCTACTCTTCAGGGGAAACACAAGAAGAATAGCTAAATTGGATGACATATGACTAGTTCAAGGATACTAATATAGTGACCACTATGGAACTAGATTTAGAGAAGATATCCTCAAAAATTGATAAAGCAGTACCTCTCCTCCCCTCAGTACCCAACGACCCATCTCATGAAAATATCATTAAGGTAAATAATCTTGTCACACCTCAAAATTCTAATGATATGGTTATTCTTATTGGCCATTGAATTACCTAACAAGCTCAATCGAGAAAAACCATCGAACAGATATTCCCTCGAAGAGAAGGGAAACAAATTGAAATAACCTATTGTCAATTATGTGTCTACAAAACAACTGTCTGAACCCCTCAAGAAGTTTGTAAATAAACTCTCCTCACATCATATTCCCACAAGTATTGATGAAGTTTTGAAAGACCCTAGGTGGACTCAAACCATGAAGGAAGAAATGGACGCATTAATGAAAAATGAGACTTGGAGTCTTGTTCCTTTACCTGAAGGTAAAAGAACAGTGGGATGTAAATGGATATTCTTCATCAAATACAAATCCGATGGAGCAGTTGAACGGTACAAGGCAAGACTAGTAGCAAAAGGATATACACAAACATATGTCTTGGATTATCAAAAGACATTATCACCGGTGGCCAAATTGAACATTGTTAGAGTTTTGTAATCTCTTGCACCTAATCTTGATTGGCCACTGCACCAATTTGACGTTAAAAATGTTTTTTCTCCATAGAGATCTTAAAGAATAAATCTACATGGATATTCCTCCAAGATATATAGAAAATTTTGAAGCAAGGACGGTGTGCAAACTCCAGCGAACTTTATATGACTTGAAGCAATCTCCTAAAACGTGGTTTGGGAGATTGAGTTTGGCAATGCGAAAATATGGTTTTAAACAAAGCAACTCAGATCATACATTATTCTTAAAGCATCGACGAGGTAAAGTAATAGTCCTGATAGTGTATGTAGACGATATGATCATTACGAGAGATGATCTAGAAGAAATAACAAGACTTTAAGAGCAATTGACAATAGAATTTGAGATGAAAAATCTTGGAGGACTCAAATATTTTATGGGAATCGAAGTTGCTAGGTCCGAACAAGGCATATTCTTTTCCCAACAAAAATATATACTAAATCTATTATCAGAAGTTGGATTATTGGAGTGTAAGCCTGCAAATACCCCAATTATTCCAAATCACAAGCTTGAAAAATACCCTGACCAAGTGCCAACAGACAAAGGAAGACACTAGAGGTTGGTTGAAAAACTTATTTATCTCTCCCATACACGACCTGATATCGCATATGCAGTAAGTGTAGTAAGCCAATTTATTCATTGTCCAAGTGAAGATCATATGAATGTTGTGAATCAAATTCTTCGATACCTAAAGTCCTCCCTTGGAAAAGGATTCATGTTCTCAAGAAACCATCACCTAAGGGTTGAGGGTTATACAAATGTTGATGGGTAAGGAATATTTCAAATAGAAAATCCACCTTAGGCTATTTTAATTTTGTTGGAGGGAACCTAGTTACTTGGAGAAGTAAGAAACAAAAGGTGGTAGCGTTATCAAGTGTTGAAGCTGAGTTTCGTGGGATGGCTAAGGGGCTTTGTGAGTTTCTCTGACTTCGGAGATTAGTAACCGAAATTGGCTTTGGCACAAACTGTGAGATGGACTTATTCTGCGATAACAAGGCAGCTATTGATATTTCAAATAACCCGGTTCAGCATGATCAAACTAAACATGTGGAAATAGATTGACACTTCATCAAGCAAAACCTTGAGGCAAAGATAATTCGATTTACGTTTGTTAAATCTGAAGACCAGTTGGTAGACATACTTACAAAAGCAGGATGCAGTAAGAACTTCTATAATTTACTTGGCAAGTTGGGCATCAGAGACTTATATGCACCAACTTGAGGAAGAAGTCCTCCGTATTAGCTTTAGAGATCCGGAAGACCGGTTATTTTACATGTAATCCTTGTATATAAATAGATGTATTTGTGTGCAATAGATGAATAAGAAAGAAAAATAGATTTTACGAGTTTACATCTTGTTAGTCTCTTCTCAAACATGAAGCATATTAATTAGCAGACAAAAGAAGATTTTAGAAAGAGATTGAAAATCAGCCAAGGGTTCTTTTCTTTTAGGCTGCTTCTTTCTCCGTCGAAGCAAGGAAGGATGTGAAGAAAGGGCGTTAAGTGGAAAACAAAGAAGGTTTAGACGAATTTGCGTCTTCTGTGGGAGTAGATCAGGTTTCAATCCTGCATTAAGCTATGCAGCTCTCGAGCTCGGGAAACAGCTGGTAATCAGATAAAGAGAAACAATTTTTTGCAAGAACAAGAATGGAGAGCATGACATAAATACGTACAAACTGTTTTTTTGTCTTTCAATCCATTATCGTTTAAAATCTTTCATTGTCCTCATGTTATCGTATGCTTGATTTCATGCAACTTCATCAGATAGGTGTAGAGAAAAGTGGACATGGTCTGCGGAGGCGGCAACGTTGGTCTTATGGGTTTGATTTCTCAGACTGTCTTTAATGGCGGCTGTCATGTTCTCGGGTGCGGAAAATGACATCTCTTCTTCTTTGCTTTAATTTACGCGTTTAATCATTCTTCTGCAAACATCATTGACTCGCAATACTTCTGTAGAAGACTTGGTGATTAATTCTTATTATTCTTCGGTTTGACATGTCTTTGTTCTCTTCCTACCAGAGTGATCCCCAGGGCTTACCGCACGAGGTGAAGTTCTATCCACGATTCCATTTTTCTTTGTTTAGTGTCGTCATTTCTCATTTATGGGATAGCAAATTCTAGCGGGGAAGGTAGGCGAAGTAAAAAACAGTAGCAGATATGCACGCGAGAAAGTCAGAGATGGCGAACATGCCGATGCATTCATTGCCCTTCCATGTTAATTCAACAACCACCTTGTCTAGCATCTTCGCTTGTATTCTGCACCACTTATTCCTTACCCCTTTTCCATCTTAATCCTGTCTTTGGTCCTCTAGGTGGCAACGGAACTATGGAAGAGCTTCTAGAGATGATCGCTTGGTCTCAGTTCGGCATTCATGAAAGACCAGTAAGATGACGTTTCTCTTCCATGCTCCAGTTTGATCATTTCAAAGCTTTCTAGACCTGTTCTTCAAGCTGTGCAGTTGCTGAATGATTCAACAGGTGGGCCTGTTAAACGTGGATGGCTACTACAACAGTTTGCTAGCATTGTTTGATAAAGGGTTGGAAGAAGGATTCATAGAAAATTCTGCAAGACAGATTGTAGTTTCTGCTGAGAGTGCTCAAGAACTGATCAGAAAAGCGGAGGTAACTGTGGGTCAAAAGAGAGAGAGAGAAAAGAATGAATTTTATATTCGTGATACAGTAATTGGTTGGACTGGATCAGATTGACAAACCCCGTTGCACCTAGAAGTGGTCTGTTAAATTGGATGATTTTGCAGGAGTATGACCAATTATCAGTCTATTCTTCTGTTACTGCCCACATGAATATGATGAATAAATAATGCCTCTTCAGTGAAGAAAGAGAGAGAGCTCTCATATGCAAAAACAGAAAATTAACATGGCTACATAGTTTTTTAATTAGAAAATAAGAAAAGGGTTATGCCACTATGTGAACAATTATTGCTTGAACTGTGCACATATAAACTCATGTATTTTCAACATACTCAAATACCCTATTGTGGTTCAACCTTTGGAATATTTGTTGAATTGGTGTTGATACCAGTGCGCTAAAAAGTTCGAACTTGTTAGGAAAGCAACCCCACATATCTTTATATAAAGACTGGCCCGGTCAATACAAACAAATATTTCCGCACAGGAAAACCCGTGGACAAACTCACCGGAAAACTCGGGACAAATTCATTAGAAATACCTAGGACAAAATTCAGTGTGAGCAAGACTCGAATACGGGACCAACCTATTCTAATACCATGTTGAAACCAGTGCGCTAAAAGGTTCGAACCTGTTAGAAAAACAACCCCACAGATCTTTATACAAGGACTGACCCGATCGATACAAACAAATATTCCAACAACTGGTTTCTTTTTACGAAGAGAGAGAGATCTAGTAAGAGAAAGAGGGTTGTGGAGGAATGACTTATTCTATTCATTGTGTGGCGCTACTCATTTCCGTCCGATTCTTAGATGGGTTTTGTTCATCCTTCACCCATCAAAATCGGGCTGAGTCGAGTCAAAGCGTGTTGGATTATAGCATTGAGCATGTGTAGCCGCCCTGAAGCTTGTCGTGTTCCCAGCTCGTGCCTGGTGGCAGTCAGGTAACAATCCCTGTCACGTGATCCGTGCGTGTCTTCCTACATTCGGGCAGCCACCTCCGCGCACGACACAATCGGGACGGCTGCGAACGGAACCCTGCCTGACGGCGGAGCCTCGTCACCCTCTCCGCCGTTAACTCTCACCAACTCCACGCTTGTTTACCCTCCACGTTTAACGCTGCCAACGGCCGTGGGCCCGCGTTCTCCTTAGTGCCGACACATCGAGACGTCAAATCGCGTGTCAGCGCATGCCTCGTGTGGTGGACCCTTAACTGCGCTTAATTCTCCCCAGTAACCACCACTGGTTGGTCAATTCTGGAGTGACCCTATGGACTATCGCCAGCGCAAGAAGTACCACTTCCTCTTCTCTGACCCAAATGCCCTTACTTCCTTTCGTCGCTGACCTTTCAAGTCATGAGCTACAAACGAAGACGTACTAGGTTTTGCCATTTGAGTTGACGAAGATGCCCTTCTATCGTTCTTCTCCTGCCTTTTTTTTTTGCCAGACCAGTTTAAAATTAGTAATTTGGCATTTAATGAAATTTAAATTATTTAATATTTTAAATAATTTTTTTTATATATTAGTTCATACATTTTAATAATAATTTTCTTTAATTTGCATTTCTGATTGAGAACGGTTTGGAGAAGAGGCATCCGCCAATCTCAAAAGTGAGAGGGCTCCTTTTGTCTTTACACATCAGCCTAGGATTTTTCATTGTTTGCCAGGTTCCCCTAAGTCGTGACGGGGACTCTTTTTTTTCTGAGAAGAAAAAGGTCAATTCATCAACGAAGCGCCAGGGAGCTTTGCGTGAAGAGAAATTATCCATCTTTTACTCTCTTTGCAACTTAGAATTACTGTGAATCGGTTCACGAAGCGATCGATGCCCCAAGGATTCTCCGCAGAAGAGAAAGTGGGTTTCTTTCCTCCATCTGCTTTTGCTGCGTGAGTGTCCTCCCAAGTTTACTGTATTGGTTTCGTATACGGTTAATTTGTTCAGGATTAGGGTTTGCTGTTTCTGGATTGTAAATTATCACTTGAGGAGGTGATTAATCTGTTTTTCTTTCATGTTGTCTTCACCTAGTTTGAGTTTATAGTAGGCTGAATAAGTAGGAATTGGATGATTGACTCGTCGTTTACTTGCTCTTTTGGATTTCGTCTGTTCCATGAAAACTTGGTCGGCCTTTAGGATCCTTACTCTGGGTTAAAGTTTCAGGATTGCGATCTTATTGTCTTTGGATCCTGTATGACGCTGCCTGATGTTCGGTGCTGAAAGAGTTTTAGATTTAATCCACGGAAAGACGTTTTTTTGCTTCCGACTGATGGTATCTCCCAATGTTGGAACTTGGAATTGATGTGTTTTAGTATGTTCTGTTGGATTCCACGTAGAACTTCGATGTGGTCATTCGCTGTGCGAGTGCCGAAGAGCTGTTTCTATTCTTATTTGCTGTAATTTATGTACTTGACAATGCTATTTTTTTGAAAATATCTAATTTGGCATTCTGAACGGCAGATTGAACGGATAGCTTGTTGCGATGCAAACCCTTCATCTCTTCTCGTCCATCTCAGTCTCTTCATTATTGCTTTTGGGCGTCTGATACCTTTTCGGTGACAAATCTCCTATCAAGTTCGTTGTTATATGACTCACATCTGTGATATAATTAATTTGTCGAAGGAGTTGAGCAAGGTTTTCATCCATGCGAGGTTGATTTGAAGTTACTCACATTTGGCCGTTCTTTTGTCTTTCTTTCCTTTTTCTCTTATTATTTGACATCCAAATATGGATAATCTTCTCATTTCCTTTTACCATTTTCATGTGTGCTTGTTTCTAATGTCATATTAGCTTCATCATCGTCATTATTTCCATCTCCTCATTTCATTAGCTACTTTCTTTTGTCTTTTGCTTTATTCTGGTTTTGTTCTTGATGCAGTTAAGTGAGAGATATAGTTAAGTAGAGTTTTCAGAAGCATGCACTCACAACCCAAGAATACGAGGTTGACAGAGCCTGAATTGCAAGGTCTTCAACAGTCAGCAGTCTGTTCTCAGCCTTGGTGGCGTTGTGTTCCATATAATATCATCTCTCCTATCGTTCTAACTGAGGGCTCACTTAAATCTCCTTCAATTGAAGTTCCAGGTGGAGAAAATGAGACCAAAACAGGCCCACCACCAACTCAATGTGGCAATGCCGAGGAGGCTGATACTAATAAAGAGGCACAAACTGCTCCAACCCAATCAGGTAATGCTCCGTCATTATTCATTAGTGCCTGCTCTCGAAGTTTGTGTTTAGTGGCTATTTGGAGGTGCCCGTCTCATTTAATGACATGCTCTTGCAGAAAATGCTGCAACTTGCTTTTTCTTTTGGTTATTTTGAATTGGTTGTCAGTGCTAGTTTGGTTTCACTTTCAACCATTCCATTAGCTAGGGTTTATGTTGAATTCCAAGTGTTTCTTGTAGTATGCAAGCCTTAATTTAAGGAAGAGGTGTTTTTGCTCTGATATATGTTGAGTGTAACATTGTTGAAATCATCCCGGAGCGAGGTTCTTGTATATGCAGAACCTTAATCAATTCCCAAAAATCCACCTTTTCCAACATATTATTGAGGTCTCAAGTACTTCGATCATTTTGGTTGTTTCAAAATCAACATGCACACAGTTAGGGGTAGGCATATGTCAGGTTGGGATCGGGTTTTTTGATACCCTGAACCCGACTCCCCAAAAATAAAAACCATCTCCGCAACCCCTACCCGATCCCCGTCTCCGTAACCCCATCCCCACCGCATCCCTCACCCATCCACTCTTCGACCCATGGCTTAATCTATATAAAAAACTATTATACTGTATAAATAAAAATAATAAAAAATCTCTCAATTTTTTTTAAAAAAGTTACCTTTTTATTTTTAAATATATAGTTATAATTTTAAAAAAGGGTTTATAAGTTATAAAGTCGTGTTAGGGTTGGGGACAGATCGGTTTGGAAAAACCCGTCCCACCTCCAAAGCCACATGGATTTTTTCTCCTCATTCCCGTTCCTGATCTGTAGGGTGAAACTTAAAACCTGTCGAGGTTTCTGGTCGGGTGGGGTCAGGTTCCCCGTGAAACCCAATGTTCAACCCTAGTTGTGTAAACTCCTTCTTCCTGTGGTTTTTTTTCCCAGTGTGTTAGAGGGGAGGGGGAGGGGGCAAGGGGCAGGGAGTTTTTTGGTCTTCCTTTTTGATACTAATTGACAGTTGCTTCTAGTTTCGCAATTCATTTTCTGTAGTATGCTACTTAAGCAATTTTCATTTTTAGCTGAAACAGTTATCGATTTTCAGTTCACTGTAGAGTTGTACCAATACCACATTATGGTGTTAATATAGAAATTGGATGCAGGATTTGATGGAAACCGTGAAACCCAACATGTGCAAGTCATCTCTTCAACTCCCATGATGGCTGAATATGTTGTACCACCTACCCAGCTGGAACTTGGTCCCTCAATTGTAAGCATCTCTCTCTCAAAGCTCCAAGGACAAATAATTGAGTTCCCATTGTCTAATTTTACTTTGCTTTGGATCACTGAAAGAGATTATATCAATTTGGTTTCTAGTTTTTAATCTATACTGAAATGATTTTCATGTCTTGGAACTCTCAACAGGCATATCCTTGCTCGGATCCTTATTATGGTGGCCTTTTGACAGCTTATGGAACTCAGGCTCTGGTGTGTAATTCATAGGCATTCTTTTGTGATGATTATGCCTGCATAATTGGTTTGAAATATTTTTTAGTGGCATCAATTTATCAACTAGAATTTTAAATTCATGTTTCAATTATTAATGTGAACGTTATGGTGTCTATGTGGCGTAAATTTATGCTACTGGTCAACTGCCTTTAATGTGTAGCTGCAAGTTACTGTTACCTCTCTTTTTTTCCCTTCCTCTTGTTGTTGTTAGGGAGGGTGAAGGGGTGGAGGGTTTTCGCATTTGGTAGGAACATGATGTTAGGTAACTGCTTATTCTACTTTACTTTCCTTCAATATTTTAAAATCCCAGTTGGACAATGATGGAGTGTCAAGTCTCTCCATATAATAAAGAATATTCCATCATGTAATGGGACAAAAAAAAGCCATTTGAGGACAGTGGAGTTTAATGTATGGTGTATCTTGATGGCTTTGGGGAGGATATGGAAAGAGCTGGAACAAGTGGGTAGAAGCAGTGAATAATGACTAGAAGATGCATGTGCTAGTGGGAGATGTGACTAGGCACTGAAAACATTATAATTTTACCCAAATTTCTGGGAAAATGCGTCCAAATTGATTTGGTACAACTTAAGGGTAAATGGAAAATTTGTGGTTTACAATTGAAATGTTCAACAAAAAACTCATTAGTTAGTTGGTCTAAATATTGTCTGCACATAGAATGTAGGTCTTAAAATTTCTCAGATCTTATCTGGGAGATAAATGAGGGTCAAAAGTAGATATTATCGGGGATAAGGATATCTTAGAGAATCTAAGAGCATCCCATTTGGTAACATTGTAAAGGGAACTCCTTTGAGGTGATGCACGGAGGTCTTTGTTAACAGGTGTGCCTAGTGGAACAAGGGACTAAGCAGCTCATTAATTGTTGGGAAAAGCAACCATGCTAATTTGTTCATTTCAAACTAAGTAGAACTGTTTGTAGCATAAGACTGTAAGATACAAACTGTAATTTACTGCAAATGTTCATAGCTTGGGTTGGATCCATGTAATCATAATAAACTAACATGACCTTGGTTTATTTGAAAGGTTGCTAACCTATGATGGGTTTGGTGTGGTTAGGCTTGAATGCAAACTGCCTGACCCTCAAAAAATTCTGAACAAATAAAGGTTGTACTGTATGAGAACTCTGTAGATTGTTAGATTAGGTAAATAATCATGATTTGCAGTTTGCCTGATTAAGAGGCATTATATATGTGTTACAAACCATGATCTGTAATCACCCCATAACATGACCAGTAAAATACCTCTATCACATTTTCTGGTTGTGTATTTGTCCCGTCTTATGCTTGGGCCAGATTTGCCTTTTCTCTGCTTGCATTTGGGTTGAAAATGTCTTATGATTTGCTCTAATTGCTTCAGGTGCATCCTCAAATACTTGGGATGCCTCATACTCGTATGCCTTTGCCACTTGAAATGACAGAAGAGCCCGTTTTCGTGAATGCAAAGCAATATCATGGAATTCTGAGGCGAAGGCAATCAAGAGCAAAAGCTGAACTGGAAAAGAAACTTGTTAAAGTTAGAAAGGTTCATCTTCTGGAACTTAATTCTTGGTATTATTATCTTTAAAGGTTGTAGTTATATCTTGGTGGTGCATGCACCTTTGCAGGAAATGATCTTCTCTGTTCTACTTCTCTGCATTCCTTTTCTGTTTCTTCTCTTTAAGGGGTACAAGATGGAAAGATCTAGTAGACTTAACAGGGTTCAACTTCTGTTCTTGTTCTTGCAGCCTTATCTTCACGAGTCTCGCCACCAGCATGCTAAGAGAAGAGCTAGGGGTTGTGGTGGTCGTTTCCTCAACACGAAGAAGCTTAGTGGTGATGCTGTTAACCCTGCCGGGGATAAGGATGCTGGTTCTTGTGGATTTCATCCTACCCAATCAGTTAGTTCATCGGGTTCTGATCAGATGCAGTCAGAGTGTATTCAGCAGGCTGCTGCTGGTTTTCAGGAAGAAATGAAAGGGCCCACATCGAGGGACTCTTCTGAGCCGAGTACATTCTCCAATGCTGGATGTTATCAGCAACACCCGGGAAGCTTTAAACATTCAGCTTTCCAAGAAGATGGAGACTCTGGGCAGCAGAGGAGTGACATTCTAGTGGGACAGGCCGCACAGCGGGCTGTCACCATACAATGACCCTGCATCTTGAGGGATGAAAAGGGTGTTTCCAGCATTTGCTCTTCCTGCAACTGCGCTCTTTCTTTCAATGTTTGATCCTGTGTATGTAGCATCCCCCATGGGTACCCAGGAAGGTAGATCGGATGTTCTGGAAGCGTGGAACCCATTCGACCAGTAAGGGGAATCCCCTAGTTATCTGGCATTTCGAAGGCAATTCATTCTTGGCTTGGTAGGTTTCCTGTTTCTGTGTTTTTGTTCGAAAAAGGTGAAGCATCTGAGGATGTCCTTATCGTCCACAATCCATGTGAAAAAGAAGTGTTGAGTGGGCTTGAGTAGATTCAGATATTCGATATTAGAAACTAAAAGACAGAGAACTGTGCACTTAATTTTGAATTCCACCTATCAAAGTATCAAGAGCTTATGTTTTTTTCTCTTGTTTTGATTTAAGAATGAGAATTGGTTCAACATGCGTGCTGAAATGTTCCTCTTTGATATGAATAGATGGTTTAACATTCAACCGAATTGGAATGTTCTCGTCTCTGACATGTCTTTCCAAAATTTCCGAAGAAAAGCCACTGTGTTAGCATCTGCCAGTGTAAAGTTGTTTGTAGTGTCACCTCCTTTATCTATTCTGTGCTCAGATATTTGAGTCCAAAGCGTGAAATGGTAGATTTGAACAAGGCATGCTAATCCTTAACTCATGAGGAAATGGGAATCATCATTACCGTGATACAATGACAAAACACTTTTTGACAAGCTAAGAAAAGAAACTTATTATCACTCAGCTGCCAAAGAAGAAAGAAGAAAACTGACGGTGTTCAGCAATCTCTGCATCTTCCGTATCCAATGTGAGGTCGTCAAATGTAAGAATCTGTTACCATCAGTTACCCTGCTAAGCTAAATAAAAAATTGGGATACCAATTAGTATCACACCATGAAATCTCATCTCCAAATGGTTCAATATAGGGAATTCTGCACTTGCTTTACTCCATTCAGACCATCAGCAAATCGTTCAATAGCATAAACTTTCAATCCTCTAGTCCGCCCTGGTGCACCTCCTTTAAGTGAAGATACATCAAGCACAGATCTGCTTCGCCAAGCAAACCGATAATCAACAATTTATGCATATGTTACAAAAAATTAATCTTTGAGACGAGTATGCAAAAAACTTACAGTTTACTTGATGCTTTCCCAAGTTCAGTAGTTTCACAATTGATAAGGACTTTCTGATCAGTCTCCATGTGACCAACAGGAAGTTCACCATTCTCTATAACTGCACGACAGATTTTGAATTCAGGCAGAGGCTGATTTTAAGCAGAATCATCAAAATACTTATAAAAAATGTGGATTCGTTCTTTAGCTCAATAGCCACACGGGGACCTTTCTAGTATGAGGTCTTGGATTCAAGTCTCACTATGGAAAAGGGGTGCAATGTGTATGTATAATCAACATTTTGTTTTGAAATAGTATGTATAATCAACATTCAAAAAACAAAAAAGGAAAAACCAATGAAGTGCCAGACATATATAAAACTCACATTGTTGGCACTTGTCATTACTCTGCCCGTCAAGATTCAGGATTTTCTGCATTAAATTAACTATATCAGAAGGTCTGAAGTCTAGCATATTTTAAGAAACTCAGTTCTTAAAAGTAGGTTTATGAAGCAAAATTTACCTTAAGATTTGTATAACATGCTTCAAGATCATCATTTACCAGAAGGTGCTCAAATAGACCAGATGTCTTCCCTTGCTCAAGCTCAGCCTTGGCATTTCTCAGACGTTTTTGGATCTGTTCCTCGGTTTCAGTTCCCCTAGTTTCAAAAACAAAATGCATCCAAATCCATTTTCAAAATGAATGCAAGAGCCATAGCTGAAGATCAAATGAAAACTTAATTCAAAGGCTCCAAACATATACCGTGCCCTAAGGCGCTTTTCAAGTTCTTCAAAAGATGGTGGGCAGATAAAGATTGAAACCACTTCAAGAGAACTTGCTTTGACAGATCGAGCACCTTGGACATCAATGTCTAATATGCATCTCTACGGGAAACAAAAAAGAATAATCACAACTGGTTGTATCAAGTGAGTAGGCACATGTAGTTCATTATCCATCTGAAACATAAGAAGAGAACAGTTTCTATACACCCTAGGTGAGTTCTCGTCAAGCATTCACTTGGAGGAGAAAACCTTGACAAATTTTAAATGAAACAAGCACCAAGTAATTCAGATTCTAGTGACTATAGGGCAATCCACCATGAAGTTCGATCCACCTATCAAGATATTGGGCATTCAAAAGTTTGTAGGTAACATAGAAGCCTCAAATGTTTAAGATGAAAGATGTTAACAAGAAAGTTCAAATTGATGATTCCATGAGAATTTGGGAAAAAACCACACTCACACTGAACTCTTTACATATGTGAAGTCCCCATGAAGTGGAGGATAATGGTTCCACAAATCACACACTAAGAATCTTACCTTTCCTGAATCTGTTACAGTTTCTACTGCTTCAACACTGGTCCCATAGAGATTTCCATGCACATTAGCAGATTCAAGGAACTTTCCATCTTGTATATCTTTTTCCATTATACTTCGTTCACTAAAATGATAATGAACCCCATCCTTCTCATTCTCTCTTGGTGACCTTGTTGTATGGCTCACTGAAAACCCAAATGTAGATGGAAAGTCCTTCATGAGTTTGGATATTAGAGTCCCTTTCCCAACGCCTGAAGGTCCACTGATAACTACAGGCTTAGGTGCATCCCCTTTAACCCCCTTGCTCCAAGCAACCACCTCACTTCCAAGGAGCTTCTTCAGCTCTTTGACAAATGGTGTGTCCACCTGAAAAATAACACATGACAGGGACAAGTTAGACTACAGTTGAAATTCAAAATGATGTCTTATCAACAGCAATTACAGATCTAATAAAACGACATCCCAAAATGATTATGTGTACACCTTTCACATGGTGCTCCCCTGCCAATGGTAAATATGAGACAAGAAATTTCATTTGCCACAGCAGTTTATACACAAACCTCAAGGAACCAGATGCAGTCGTCTGGTGCCGAGTCCCTCTTAAGAATCAGAAGTCTGTCTTTATTTAAAAGCACCGCCGAATGGCCTTCAGATAGTGTTGGCTGTGTGCCCAATACAGTTGGAATTAACCTGCCAAATTGGCCATAAGTCAGAGCTTCCAATCCAGACCGAGGGCGTACACTAGTAAAGATCTACTGCAAAATAGTCTCACCGTTTTCCTGTTGATTTATCAAAAATCTGGACATCAAAGGACAGTGCTGCACCATCTGTACCTCCACTAACAAAATACTGAAAAATAAAAAATGCATTCAATGAGAAATATGAATTCCAATGTCAGCTATATGAAACAAAAGTTAGCTGAGGTCCATCGACCACTTACTATCTTTTGACCAAGAACAATAGAAGTTTGATATCCTCCAGATTTTAAATCAAAACCAACAGGGGAGTCTTGTTCAAGAACATCGAGGAACGACTCTTGTGCTTCTCCCTGGAAACAATATCATATGAACAATCAACAGTATGAAACAAGAAAAGCGAATCAAATAAAATCCAGCTGGTGGGTCCTCCAAGAATACGGAAACATTCAGCAAATATATTTCAAGGTTTCTTTCTATCTTACTACGTTTATGAAATGTGATTCGATAGAAACCTCACCATAGAGAAATCCTGCTTCCAGAATCAATCTCCTAACCTGAAAAGCGTAAAATCCAACTCAACGTGCTGGCTAGAAAAAAATTATAGACTACCAAAGAGCCACTTTAAAAGTTGAATCTAACTCTTGATGAAGAGCACAATGAAAAGCGAATCCTTATATCCAGAAGAAATAGATCATACACAGAGAGGAAGCCCATAATAGAATAAAAAACAGGTTCAATACAATAGTAAACACAGAAAAGAGTACATGAATTGAGAGTATAAATTAATTTTTTCTAAGCCAATCAAGTCCATCAACAAATAGATCACGTGCAACATTCATGGAAACAAAAACGACATAAAAAGAACTTGGGAAACACCTTCCACCGATCAAAACAAAATCATAAAGAAGAAAACAGTACAAAATAGAAGGCGACGAGTAAGAGCAGCCAGGAAGCCACCTCAAATTCGTTAAGATGGTTGGATCTAACAACTCCTGCACGCTTAAATCAATATAACGGTGTCCAGAAGGAAAGAAACTATTATCAGATAGAATCTCAAACTCATCCTCTAAAAACAGTAACTTCTCCGCTAAATTATAAAAAGTAAAACAATCCGAAGCAGAAGGTCTGATATGGCCAATTGAATGCTGTACATTGCAAACGAAGGATCGAAACACCCGCGGAAGAAAAGAGGGATACTTTTTTCTTCTGAAATTTCAATCCACGGGAGACGCCGCAGACACGACATTATATAGGAAGCTTCGCTTCGGCGTTCAAAGCCAGGAGACGGAAAGGGAATTTAAACAAAAGAAAATTGAGAATTTTATTTTTTCAAATTAACGACGAAGCCGTGAAACCTTTTTCTTTCCGATTTGCCATTTATATAAATATTTATATAAATGAAAAAAATAGTATTTAATTATATATATATATATAAAAAAGAAGTTTTTGGGACTTTCGTGTGACCCCCAAGGAAAAGGTTTCAGCGAGGTTCGAGACGAAGCACGAGTGGCGCCGTCCATGCCGTGGGGGTCCACATGATGGCGATCTATACTTGACCATGACCTATTATCAATATCCATAATGGGGTTGAACCGTTCCACACGGCAAAAGTGGGACACACTCCTTCAGGCATCAAGGGGCAGGGTGGTGGATTCTACCCTTTTTCTCTGGTCCTTCAAAAACTGAAAAGAGAATCATCTTTTTGTTATCAAAGATTAATCAAAAGGGAGCACTTGCGGGAGAAACTTCTCCACCAGATGCCTCTATTGGCCCCTTATTTCTTCATTCTTATTATTTGCACTACTAACCAGTTGTTTCTTCTCCCATTTCGTTCCTCTCCCTCACTTTGCTGTGTTTTTACGCAAGCCATCGATGATGAAAAGCTGACTATAAAGGCCGGAGGGCTTTCTCTTATCTGATATCTTTGACTAGAAGGATTTCTTACAAGGATCAAACGAATTCCGTTATATTACTGAATCATTTTAAAATCCCGTCTTCAATTTTTATCACATAATCAAGGGTAAAATGATTATTCGTTTTAAAGTTGTAGCATCTGCCATGGAGAGAGATTCGCTGGTGTGGAATTTCCCAGAATGTCAGATTCAATCACGGGTTCTTTTTTGTGGACAGAGTCGAAGTAATCTGAGGATTTTTCAAGACCAGCAGATGATAAATCGCTCCCGTTTCTGAAATCCAATATTAGCTTTCTTATATTCCTAGTTTAAGATTAAGAATTACGAAAGGATATTTACTTAGGAAAGAGAAGAGGAGTGGAGTCAGGAGTGGGCAAATTGGCAGGGCAAGTTGGTACGAGCTTCGTGGCTGGTGAGCTGTAAAGGACGTCGATCTTTTTCACTCCACTCGTCTTCGTCGCGGCGATGCAGAGACAGAACGAATCACCTGTCGGTCAACAGAGATGGAAAAAGGGTGTCCATTTTTTTTATTTTCTGGAATCCTAGGCCGGCGGCCCATCTGTAAATTTGTAGGCTTCCATGTTACCTAAGCCGACTTCCTCGACGACAAAGACGATTTTCTTTCTTTCTCCGGGTCCGGACGCCATTAGTGGATCTTCTGGTTGTAGAAACAAAATTTTAGAACTCGAAAAGAGGTTTCATAAATCTTCTTCTGTCTTCTTTTGGCCTATATCTTTTAATTTTTATAATTGAGAAGAAAATTCTGCTGGAGATAGGTCGACCATATATAGTCTAATGGTTTTGGGTCCGCGTTGAACGGGAGTAAAACGAAATCTTATTTGGGGATAACGGATAACATCTGCCGACTACGTTGACTGCAGCATAGAGAAATCAACCATGAAAACGCCCTTTCGAGAACGACGATAGTGGATATGTCGTTTGACGTCTGATGAGATGAACTTCACAGGTTTGGGTCGCCGACTGGTGTTGTGTTTAATCAAATGGAAATGACGTATAGTATCCATGGTGCGCGTACAACCATGTCAGAGACTTCCATTTGCGTGGAGTGAACTGCAGAGAGCACCTGCTACAGCCAAAACCTCTGGTCTGCGAAGAAGCAATTACTGGTGCAGAATGGGTTCCCCTGCTAAACTTTGGTTAACAGTAAATATTAATGGGTCTAACTGTATCAATCGAGTATCCTACTGGGCAATTTTCAGTTGGTAATCGTATCGGTGGGCCGTGAAGGAGAAAGACGGGTGAATGGTTGAAGATAACTGCCGGTGACGGCAGCTGATTAGTGTACTGAAATACCTGCCCCCGGACGTCTGTCATTCCATGTCTATCCTTGCTCCCGCTCCATCACTCGCCTTCACTTCGAAGCCCTCGGTGAGGATAAGTAGGACTAACATCTCTGAATACGATTTGAGCCCCTTACTAACCAAAAAACGTTCTCCATCGTTCCTTTCAACCACATGTGCTCATGGGAAGCCATCTCTTTCAAATGACTGGCCTCACCTCCTCCAAATCTCAATCCGATCCGAAGGCCTTCTCCTGGGCATGGCAATTCACGCGTTTTTACTCAAATCGGGTTCTCATACTGACATTTTCCCGGGAAACAATCTCGTAAACTTGTATTCGAAATTTTCCGAACTTGACAATGCTCGACAGGTTCTCGAAGAAATGCCTATTAAGAACACAATCACATGGACCACTCTTTTAAATGGGTATTCCCAGATTGACGACCTTGAATCTGTATTTGGACTTGCGCGTCAAATGCATCGATCTGGAGAATCATTTAATGGTCACACATGCACGGCAATTTTGCAGGCATGTGGAACTCGAAAGGATCGAAATATGGGCGAGCAGATTCATTGCTTGGTTATTAAAAGCGGAGTTGAAACAGATTTGATCGTTGGTACTTCTTTGCTTTCTATGTACTCAAAATGTGGGGCAATGGATGAAGCAGAAATCATTTTTAATGGCCTTGTTTACGTCGATGTCAGGTGTTTTAGTTCCATGATTTCTGGATATGCAAAGTCAGAAGACGGTGAGAAGGCAGTAAAGGTTTTTTGCAGCTTACTAGATTCCGGTTTGGAACCAAGTGAGTATACACTGACGAATGTCCTTAGTTCTTGCGATGAATCTGCATATTTAGCTGCAGGAATGCAGATACATGGTCTTGCTGTTAAATATGGCAGATTATATGACCTCTCAGTTGGGAATGCCGTTATAACTATGTATGGCAGGAATGGATTGGTTGAAGAAGCTGAGAGAATGTTTTGTTGGATGGGTGAGAAAAATTTGGTTTCTTGGACTGCAATTCTGTCTGTTTATATGAAAAGTAGACATTTCAAGAAAGCTATAGATGGGTTCAAGATGATGCTTAAATTGCGCATCGACCTTGATTCGAGCTGTTTGGCTGCTCTGATCAACGGTTGTTCCAAGAGTAAGAACTTGGAGCTTGTGCTTCAAATACATGGCCCTGTGATAAAGCAGGGTTATCTTTCAGACGTTTATGTGGCTACTGCTCTGGTAGATGCTTATTCCAAATGTGGAGATATGAAGTCTGCAAGACGGATTTTCGACGGTCTTCAAGTTCAAAATATTGTTTGTTTTAATGCACTTCTAGGTGGGTATGTGGAGGCAGATGGGGAAAAAGAAAACCCATTCATTTTGTTCAACAGAATAAGATTAAATGGAACAAAACCAGATACTGCCACTTTTGCACTGTTATTCAGTTTATCTGCTGAAGAGGCTTCTCTAGCCAAAGGCAAATGCCTGCATGCCTACATGATAAAAGTGGGATTGGAGAATCATACTACAGTTGGTAATGCATTAATAACCATGTATGCAAAATGTGGGAGCATTGAAAATTCTTATAGCAGGTTCAGTGACATGGTTGACCGTGACACCGTCACCTGGAATGCCATGATTTCTGCTTATGCTCTTCATGGGAGAGGAAAGGAAGCTCTGGCATTCTGTGAGAAAATGGAGGGAGAAGGATTCGCTGTAGATGCTATCACATTAGTGGTTACCCTTCAAGCATGTTGCTATTCAGGCTTGTATGAAGATGGTTTTCGATTATATAACACAATGGAGAGAAGATACGGAATAAAGCCAGGATTGGAGCACCACGCTTGCATGATCGATCTATTGGGCCGAGCTGGCTATGTGTCGAAAGCAATAGAATTTGTTAAAGAGAGCCCCTTTGTAGCTTCACCTTTGTTATGGAGAACACTGGTAAATGTGTGCAAGCTAAACGGAGATTCGCATTTTGGCAGTCTTGCATCAAGACACTTGCTTCAATTCGCGCCAGATGATGCAGCTTCCCATGTACTGGTTTCAAACTTCTATGCGAGTATAGGAAAATTAGATGAGTCGGCAAAAGTGAGAATGAGGATGAATGAAGGACAAATGAGAAAAGAAATTGGTTATAGCTGGATCGAGTTGAACGGCAAGGTTCATAGGTTTGGGGCTAGTGATGAGAATCATCCAGAGAGTAGGCAGATCTATAGGAAACTCGATGAGGTGAACCAGCAGTTACGAGAGAATGGTCATCTATTTGATCTGTAAAAATGGATATGTGCCTAGTTTTGGGAGTCAGCTACATGATTTGTAAAGGAATACCAGACATTCATTAAAGTTATATCAGAAACTTTTTGGTTTACAGTTACTTCTATGGCTTCCTAAGGAAGCAAACATACCCTGTGATTCGAACTTTGCAGTGTTCTCACATTGGAGTTCTGCATCATGTGATTCGATTCAAATCTCAATTCTCTGTGGTCATTTTGTACAACTCGAGATCAAATACAAGATAACTCGAAAGACCCAGTAATTTTAACTGCTGTAGCTGCAAAAAAAACAGTATCTCGACAGGAATTTGTTCTAATTCCCAATAACCATTCATCACTAGCTACTTCCATTTACTTAATTTGTCAGCAGCCCTTGGCACAGGGCAGGTAAAATAAATATTGGGCAAATTGATATAAACTATTTTATTAGGCAAAAAGTGTCCAATTTCGAAACTCCAAACACTTGGACTGCTGCTTATAATTCTAAATTAAAAAAAAAAGAAAAAAGAAAAATAAAAATGGTATACCATTCATTTTTTTCTTTCAACCTGAATATACCAACTAATTTATATATCATTATTTTCAAACCCATCTTCCCTGTTATCATCTTCAGTAGTTTGTATGCCAGAGAAGGTTTCCTCGTCCACATTATCTGATATTGTGGAGTCTCCAGTAGGGTCTCCTTTATTATTACCGTCTCCGGATTCTTTATTTGTCTCAGTATCATTAACCACAATTTGTTGCTTTTCCATCATTCCTGACAAAGCTAATCTCGGTGACCATTCAAGAACATCATCGATGATGTTTGAAACGCGCTTCTGATACCTGCACAAGTATAATCCACAAATTGAGGCAACAGCTACGAACAAGAAGAAACATGTACTATGTGTCTCAAAGACAACTTCATGCAGGTCAATCAAATTTAGGTTCTCAACACTGCCTAGGGGAAAAGGTTAGAGATTTCAATCCATTCAAAGGTTCTCAATGAGACTTGCCACTAACACTCCAGTAGGTCTAATTGCTCATAGGTAAAGAGATGGGAGATAGCAACCACTGTTAGACAATGCAGTAATTCTTTCTTTTCAGAAAACATAAATCTACTTCCAATCTATTTTTTCTTTTCCTTTCGGATAATAGCCACGATTTTTGAATAAAAATCAGAAATACAACAACAGTGACAAAAACAACAACAAAATACTACTGAAAACTGATGTCAGGAGACACAACCATCAACCAGCCACCATAAGGTCAAAATCGATGGAAAATATAAATTTGGTTTGCAAATGAACAAATGCATTAAAATATTGGCCCTACTTGCCTCTTAATGTCTCAATCCCTCATAAATGAATGTTTATTTCTTTCAAAAAAACAACTTGATCAACTGAGCAAGAATATGAAACTGACCTGGCTCTAGCAGCCTCATCTGGTGCATGGTGCCTCAGGAGCAGTATGACCAATACAGCAAGTATAGCATAAGTAAGTCTGGATGTCCACTTGGGTCGTTCATCTTCATCTTTCTTCGGCCAAAATCGAAACAACTCTGATAAAGTAGCTTCTTCTGCCAGAATATTTGGGAAAAACCAAACCCGTTTTCCAAGAAGGATCCATATAGCACCAAAGATCATGGATCTCACTGCAATTAAGTAATAATTTCACTGGATGAGTATAGGGGCCCGAAAAGATCAGACACCAACATTATTATATCTAATGAGTAAACAGAAGAAAATATTGGTATTGAAACAGACACGGCTACTTTCCAGTTCAGAGAAGCAAAATGATGCACTTCTTTGGCCAAGACTCATGCTTCTACACATGATTTATTTACTAGAGGTTCAAGCATTTGGGTTACAGGTGAAGTGCATCAAAAAGAGAAAAAAAAGGATTACCAGCATCTAAAATTATTGAATAAGCCATGAACGATGAAGGGCATTTTTTGAGCTGGACTTACCAAGCAGAAGACTTAGTATAAGCAGCAGAATTCCAGCGCATGAGTACAGAACTATCAGCTTGCAGCTATGAGGGAATATAGGAAACAGGCAAATTGCTAAAGTAGCCACCGGCCAAAGGAATGATAGAATTGTTTGCCACAAAGGCCTTCGTTTTGCAAATGTCCATGCAAAGAAGGCATCATTTTCTGAAAAGATTTGATCCTGCCACAGGATAAGACAGTATTAGAGCATATCAGACAAGAAACATTTTTACTAGTTATAATTACCTAGACACAAACAAGGACACAGTTCACATTTGTAGGAATATTCTATAGTTATTTAGCTGAAAGTTTAATAATTAAAATTGTCAAAGTTATGGCCTAAAAAGTTTACCTTATTGTTTGAGTTTGTCACTACTTGAAACTAAGCAGTTCAAAATATCTCTTTTTACTTTTTCCTTAAAAACATTTTATTTTATTTTATACAACATAATTTGAAGTGAAGAACAAAAAAATATATAAGCCTGCAGCATACTACAAGAACTCAGAGCAGTCTGCAGGAAAAAACTCATGTACCACAAGTTTTTGAAACAAAAAAAAAAAATCCCACAAGTATGATACTAGCAAAAGGATTTATAATACTGAAATTTTGAAATTACGTTTCTTGAAAAGATGAGAGTTACTTACAGGGAAGATTTCCAAATGAGCTGGCCAAGTGGATAACTTTTTCTTGCCAGGTCTAACAGTTTTGACAACACGATCACATCTCACTAGAAGATTTTTTCCCAGAAAAATATCAGCAATATCTTCTGGTTCGAGATTTTTATCTGGTCCCAATATCTCCTTGAGTTCTGGATGGTTTCTCAAAAAGCTAACAAAGTGCTTCCCTCTGAAATACTCTACTCGTGTCTCTTGTAAGACGGCCCATCTAGATTCTAGTTGCTTATGATCCCTTACTTTATCTGCGAACAACTGGTAAACATCCTTCCCACCAGACTGCTTCTGCACAAACAATAACCCTCAGAAATCAGAATGTGGAAATTCAGGAATAAATACAATAAAAAATTAATCATCTTCACCTTTTTTCTATAATTAAGAATCGTAAATACATACGAGATCTTAGGTTCTCCAAATTTCACTAAGTGAGAAGTGCAGTACTAGCTATCAACCAAATCATAGGGGTCACATGAACTATAAACAATTAAAGCTAAACCTACCATTTACACAACGCATTCTTTCAGTTTCCCTTCCTTCCTTATCTCGGGCTATAGCATGGTCTTACAACTTAGGTATGATTTATTCGACAGTATGGAAAAAAGTGATAAGGAAAAATCCAAAACCATTGTCCATTTTAATCGCAAAATCAAATTTTCACTAAATAGTAAACTCAAAAAGAGAAAAGGCTGCAAATCCGAAAATTGAAAAACACCACGAGGCTAGACCAAGAGGATAGACATACAAAACACAACAACAATCATCTTTTAGAAAACTGTAAATCCCAACTAAAATGCCAAAACCCAGTACCCAAGACCCATTTGGAGATCCAAACGAATTGAGACAATTCACTTCCAAAATTAAAAATGGCGAAGGGAATCCACACACAAGAAACGGATCAAAACCTTTTCCGAGAAATTCAACGAACTACAAACCCTAGATCAAGAAACAGAGGAAGATAACAAAGAGTAAAACAGTGGGGGGAAAAGAAAAGAAACCAACCTTGGGCGTGATTTCGGTGAGATCTCTCGCGCCGTTTTGGACACCGGCTCGTCGGGCTTTCTTTTTCTCGGCCCCTGATTTCGTCATTTCCGTTTCTTCCTCTGTCTCGCGCGTGTCGAAACCTAAATAAGAGGAAACCGGCGCCGGTTGGTTGTTTGCTTGTTGCTAGCATTTCATTTTACTCAGGCCATTTTGAACCCTTTTTTTCTAACGGCTCTAAACTCTATTTTACAAGAAGCATGTAGAGCTCTCTTTTTTTTTATTTAACTCTTCTATTTTTTTTAGAGAAAATACAATTTTAAAATATTTAAATATAAAAAATTACATTGGTATTAATAAAATAACAAAAAGTTGACATAAAAATTAATTTTAAAAATTAATTTAAAATACTTATTCTCAAATAAATTAATTTTTATTCCAATAAATATTAATTACACATCTATTAACAAATCAATCTCAGTATTATAAAAATATTAAAAAAGGGAGTGACATTATGGTAAATAAGGCAACTTTGTAATTAGAGGTGACATGGACTTTATAGTTATATAAGTTGGTGCATATCTCTTTATATATTTTTCCTCCCTGGAGCCAGAGTTTTCTATTCTCGCTCGTTCCATTGAAATCAACCTGCCAAAAGCTCGCTCGTTCCATTGAAATCAACACTACTAGAGACGGAATCGTGTCTGGGTTTTCCTCCGTTTGACTTATGGACCACTTCTTCTTTAGATTTTACATGATAAGATGGCTTAAGAGATGATAAAAGAGGATAGATACGAAAATGGGATTTTTTGAAGTGATAGATGTCTATTGGCCAACTATGTTTTATCCTGTCCGCAGATGAACATAGTAGAATCGAAATCCTAAACCATAAGCCGACGAAAAATCGCAGGTTTTTCCCATATGATTAGAAAGAAAGCTCGTATAATGCACAGGAGCAATTATTGATGTCATGATTTTGGAAATACAAAGATGGCTGAGACTGTCTAAATCGCATTATTTGCCTTCCCTGTTCATGGCTTCCATTGCCGTCACCGATCGAGGGCGGCTGCCAAGGACGGAAATGGATAATGAATTGCAGAGATTACTTGTGCGTACTGGACTGAAGATCAACATTACACTCCGTCTCGTACGTACAATGAAATCCCATGCAAATCGGGAAGAATGAAAGGGCATTGAAATGGTATTCAGTTTGTGAAAATTCATGTCCATGAGGCCTTGAGACTTGAAGCAAGGCCATGGCATCGGCAAACCAAGCATAACTAGTATTCACATACATCTTTATACGACAATCACAATCGGAGCCAGCACTTTCTGTTACTTCGCCGTAAACATTCGGTTTCGATACGTCTCCTCAAGAACCATCCATCTATCTAGGGTGTACGCTATTGTATTAGTACGCGAACTGGAGAAGCTAGGGTTGAGGACTAGAAGAAGGAACGCTTTGTGGGAGCTCTGCCCACAACCCTCATCAAGTTCGTCACTTCTAAAACCCTAGCCACCTTTGTCCCTCTCTTAGCTTCCGCGGATGCCCTCTTCTCCTCGGCTTTCCGCCGCGCTTTTGCCACATCGTTCTGCATCTTCTCGAACGCCTTGGCTCTCCTCTCTTCCAGTTTTCTCTGATAATTTTTTAAAAAAAAATACTAAAGAATATGAATGGAGGTTCGTGGTGAATTGAATTGCGGAATAAATACTAAAAACAAGGAAACTTGTTTGCTGAATAATTATGGAATAATAATTAATCTAAGGCTGCAATAGGCGTACCTCTACTTTCTTCATCCATGTGGCAGCCTTCTGAATCTCTTCACTCTCCCAACCATTGAGGATCGCATCCTCTCTCTTGAAGCGATTGTTAATCTTAGCGATCTTAGCCGTCTGCCAAGCGGAAATCTTCGACTCAACCTCCTCTTTCTTCACCCTTTGAATCGACACATCCTCCATAATGGTATTGGCGGAAGACGACGAAGAAGAAGCAGCAGCTCGGAAAGGAGAAGGAACAGGATCCAGGGGACTGTTATCCGGGACAATAGCCAAAGGATTGGTCTCTTCCAGATCCTCACCGATCCTAACCAAATTCATCCCAACGTTACTGCCGTCCCGGGGGTGATTCTCGATCGCCGAACCCGCTAGTACCAACGCATTAAACTCCCTACTCATGGTCGTGAAGTTGTCGCTAAGGCCCTCACTGCCAACCGAGAGATTAGTCGACCGAACGCTGCTCGTCTCCCAGCCTTCCCTCCTCCTGCCCCGATTCGCCGGCGGCGGCACCGTCACCGCATGGATGTCTCTGATCTCATCCTCCTCCAGCCCTTCTTCACCTTCTCTGTCTCCGCTGCCCGCACCACTACTGCTTTGATCATGCAACATGACAGCTCGAAACTCCCCTTCCCTTGCTCCAGTACGCTTTCTGCTTCCACCGTGACCAATCACTACCGGAGAAGAGAAGATTCCTGACGGAAACTACTATAATCATTTTTTCAATCAATGCCGAAAATTATCCACATCATGAAACTCTACCATCCGAGACCGTTCAGTAAACACGTAAAAACAGATCGCCAGATTCATGATTTTATCTCGTTTCAGTCGGTCAGTCACGACGCCTACGAAGCCTCGACGAAATCACTCGCCATGGCTGCCTCGCCAGTGCTCCGCCGATGGGACATTTATGACAGATTCGAATTAGATCCCCCATGATTAACGATCACTGTCAAAAATTAAGGGCGGAAGCGCGAGCCACGTAAGCACGCACGGCCATGACCAGGGTTTAACAATTTAAGGTGCGTCTCACGCTGTTGACTGTGACGGCGCTTCGAGCACCAAGCACCGTCAGACGAAGGACACGTGGCCAACGATTGGACCCGTGTTAAAAGTCACGTCAAACTTTGTGTTAATCCACCAGAGGTGACGGCATGGCATGGCATGGCTGCCGAAAGAGCGCACTCCACCCGGGGATTGAATTTTATAGGTTTGATGTAGTTCCACGTGTCTCTTGATAATGTAATTTAGTTTACGCTGTTTTTGTTGAATCGGTTTTTGTCCGATACATACTATGGTCGTCCAATCAAGATCTAACAGATCTAACGAAGCTTTAATTTTCTTGTCTGTTTTATTATGGTGAGGCTCAAGTCTTTTCGCCTGATGTAAGGAGAGTGACAGGTTTCGCTTGGAGAGAGAGTAAAGATCAGTTAGGTAATCCTAACGCGGGTATTATTATCTCGACCACTGTACAACAGGCTTCACAGATCTTTCTAATCTGGATTTCTGGATGAAAAGGTTAAAATGAAGATTGAAGATGAAGATGAAGCTGCAGAAAGCAGTAAACTGTACCTGATCTCTTCAACTTCAGTTTTTCTTTGCCCTAAGCTAGTTGAAAGATAAATTCACTCAAGCTTATTATCTACAAACAAACACATTGAATACAATCTGGCGAAAGGATAGAAGTATCAGATACCTTACAATGAATGGAAACATATCACATATCACTGAAATATCTGCTTTAGGACCAACCAAACCAATCCGATGGCTTTCACTGGAGAACTCACAAGAAGCGCATATAAAACGAGAAAGGTTTTAATATCAAAAGTTTTCCACAAGAATGGTTCAACCATGTACAATTCAAAACCATGGAAAACATGATAATCTTACAATCAATAATCAGATATCTGGTGAGAAAGAGAGAGGTACTAAAGAATATCGCAGTGAACCAACCTGAGAAAGTAGTCGAGTTGGTTGTCCGCCTTGTAGGAGATGAAGAGCTGCCCTGCTGCTTCAGAGAATGATGAAAGTAGCACGACATTCTCTGTTTCTTGAACGCTTGGAAGTAGAAAAAATTTGACTTTGAAATAAGAGGTGGAAGGATAAGTTGATTCATAACGGCAATCCTCCAAAGCCATTACATAACGATTGCTACCATATGCAAAATCATACTGAAGAGGCAATAATGTAACTTGTCGTGGGTCCTCGTTATGTTTTCAGATAGTCAGCATGCAGATGGCTCAAATGCACTTGTTCTGTTCAGACTTGTTACAAGCAGACATGTGTTTAATGCGTAGGAGGTCATCAATCAGGTGGTCTGTGACATCTATATTATATTTAAATGTTGATAAGATGCACATCAAGCTCAAACACTCCTTACAGAACTTTGGACCCAAGATCTCAAACTAAAAACTTTCCAATATTAGAACTTCTGGGTGGGCTGCCTCAACTTGTCACAAAAATAAGCTGGACAGAAGAGTATCTATGTTCTCTAGGTTGTGAAAACTAACCTGACAACATGAAGAAATCCCTTTTTTTTTTTTTTTTTTAAATGGTAAACCCCTAATCATATGACTCAACAATACCTGCCGACTTGATGAGTTTGTCTCACAATGAAGATCGTGAATCAGTAGTGCAAAACCAGGCAAATCAGGTCTAGCTTTGACAACAGTTACAAATAATGGTCAGGTTCAAGCAGGGAAATACCCAACTCAAAAAAAGAACTTTTGCCAAGATAACCAACCTGACTCCTGTTGCTATAGTCTTAGGCAAACCTGCAGTAAGCAACCAAGAATCCTACTATGTTTTACAGACTCCTGACACTAAGAACTGCTAAAACATAAACACAGTTGTTCCAGTAATCGGTAACCATAGATCATGAAAGACTCTATTTAAGATAACTAATATCCTGCACATACAATTTCAACAAACAGAACTCCCAAAATCCTATCATTTTTTTTATTTTTTTTTCTTTTGAATGATGAAGATTTGTCTAACGACCCCAAGAAAATTAAGTACAAACAGAATCAGGGATAGGGCATGGACTAAGGACAAAACATTGTTGATCCATCCCATCCTTGCACAGCTTTTCTGCAATACTATTAGCTGATCAGGGTAGTTCAACCAAGTGACATGAAAGTCACAAATGATGGCGTGAATTACTTTAGAAATGCCAGACAGCCACTGAGGGTTCAACTTGTTTGTACATCAACCAATCACACCTTTGGAATCACCTTTAATTCCAAGGAACCAAAGAAATCAACTTCAAAAAGCCTTTAATCTCTAGCCTACTCCATTTCCATTTATTTACCTGATTGACCAGGGCATAATTGAGTAATCAGGCAAATATATTTGTTTACCAAAAAGTAGAAATACCTAACTGAAAAGACAAAAGTTTTATGAAAGACCATGAACACAATAAGAGCACATCAGAAATACAGTGAACAGATTTAAAATAGAGAGAAAAGAGGTAAGACCCAAGTCCTGCTAACCTTGGTTGCACCCAACTTTTTCTTAGTTAAAAGAATATCATTAACTTTATAATTTTTAATCAATATAAAAAATAATAAAAATAAGACAATGATCTTAAATAAACACCAATCATCAATGCATTTAGGATAATAAATATATGTTTTAAGTCATCCAATTTAAATTTGATGATTAATTTAAAATTTGGGTGCCCCTTCCTCCTTTTTTAAGGTCTAAATACGCCTTAGGTCCATACTCCTTTTTCATTCAAAAAAAATATTTTTCAATTACAATAGAATTTTTTTGAAAGATGATTATAAAAAAAGTAATATTAAGAAGCCTCAACAACAATCCGTTGCACCATAAAAATGTTTGTGTCTATGATTGGAAGTGTAAACAATATCTTTAGAGGTCACCACGACATTAATGTAAAGAAGCAGTGATTCCAGAGAACACATTGTGGCAGGAAGTAGTATCAGATTCATTAGTATTATGTACACAGGAAGTATTATCCTTCTCCCCTAATACACATATCTGCCCATATTCGAGTGGAAAACAATAACAAAAGGATCCTATAGGACCAGGAAATAAGTTCACTAGGACACAAGAGGATAATTGCAATAATATCCCCATATAATGTAAACAGAACAAACTATCCGTGGCAGCACTTTCAACATTTTAACATCTATGAACATAATGTCATACCATATTATACATGGTAAAGTGATAGAATCTGGTAAATTTGCTAGCCTAAGGCATATATGGAAAGAATAGATGAGAACCTCTAAACAAACACCTGCTATGATAATCCACATACAGCGTTATTTTACAGCTCTGAAAACCAACAACGTCAAGTGATAAGCAGAGAAAGTGATTTGGGTTCATGTACAGGATCGTTATCTGAATTCAAGATAATACACATAGCATCTAAGAGAAAGTTTAGATTAGATAGAGAGACAATGTGGAAATGATAGGGCTTTGGAGTGAGAATACATACAGAAAGCAGAAGGGCCCTTGCTCATCTTGTTGAATAGGTGATTGAATAAACAATGGAGGGAAAGGAACACTCTTACTTCTCTACATTTTCATCCACCCGTTTTGCATTCATTTCTCTCATTTGCTTATGATTGCTCTTTGGCGAAGAGGAAAGCGGAAAAAAATCTAAAGGATCCAGCTAAGCAGGAAAGAGGATTGCTCCTTGACAAAGTTGAAGAGTTTCAACAGATATAGTTTAACAGGAGTGAGACCGGTAGAAAATCAATTACTAAAAGCACATATTATAACAGCCTAGGGTTATTTACGAGGAGCACAATGAAGATTGTGAATATACTATATGGTAATATACTTGCCACATTTTCAAAGCTACAGCACATATCCACCCGATCTAGTGCTTATAAACAAATGGGGAATGGCTTTAATCTACTTGAATATGATAAAAATTGCAAATCCACCTCAAAACGTGATAAATATTGTATTGAGAATTCAAAATATTTCACTCTCCAAATAACTAGAGTCATTTAAAATTTTGCCCAACAACGACTCCCATGTTCTTGCATTTGGAACAACAAACCTACTAATAATCATTTCCAGAACTTCAAAAGCTTCACTGTAGAGGCTCATTTCACATAACCCGCAAATCATTGAATCAATAGAAGAAGCCTGAGGGACGTAACCTTTATCCACTGACTGTCTAAACAACACATACCCTTCACTGAATTCACCTTTAGAAATGAACCCATCAATTAAAATCCTGTGGGTATGCAAGTTCCCCTCAACACCCTTCAAACACATTTGTTTCAAAAGATCTTTTGCTTTGTGAAGATTTCCAGCCTTACAGTATCCAGCCATAAGAGTATTGTACGTAACAACATTAGGCTTGCATCCAAGCTCTTCCATACAGGCAAGCATTTTAATTCCACCCTCAAAATTGCCCTGCTTACATAAGCCATTTATGTAGACACTATAAGTGAAAACATCAGGAACAATACCCATGACTAACATTTCATCAAAAAGGAAATCTCCCTTCTGAAAGTCACCCATTGAAATTAACCCATCTAATACGCTTGTGTAACAGTAAACATCAGGTTTAATCCCTTCTAGTTTCATTCGATTCAAAATTTCCACGGCATCCATGACTCTACCATCTTTAACAAAAAGATTAATCAAACTGCAATACTGAAATTCATTCGGTGAAAAACCTGCCTTCACCATTTCATCCATGAACTCTTTCACCTCATTGGAACTTGCATGTCTACAAAGTGAGAAAAAGATAATAGAATAAACCTCTGCGTCAGGAAGGTAACCATGATCCTGCATTAGGTTTAATATCTCAATTGAAGAATTAACCTTCTCAATTTGACAAAGAGCCTTTATGAGTATATGAAAACTTGAAGTTTCAAGCCGAATATTCATCTCTGGTGTTCTATTAAGAACTTCATGAACTAAAACAAGTCCCTCTTTCTTTTTGCACAAAGTAGACAGTAGTACGTCGAGTGAGAGTACAGAAGGGGTGCACCTGAATTTTGGCATTCGGAAAAAAAGATCATAGGCTTCCTTAAGCATGTCAGCTTCTCCAAATTTTCTGATCAGATCAACAAAAATTCTTTCTGGAGGTTCAAACTTATCTGAGTATTCAAAGTGGTCAAGAAGAACAGGGAGCTGACTAAACAAAGACTTTTTGGACATATAATTTATAACAAAGGAGTAAGCTGCGGGGATTGGATTACAACCATAGCTATGGAAGATGCTAATGAGAGCACTGAAGAGATTGGTTTTAGGGTTTTCTTCAACAAGTAATTTCTTCAGAGTCTCCATAGCTTGTTTCTCATTAAAATTTTCCTGCCATTTACTTCTGTAAGGAGATTTGTACCACTTCATTCTTCTCAGAGCACTGCAACTTGTGGAAAAGTGAAATCGTCCCATCTTCAACTTATTTGAGTTTGCTACTCACAGATTAGTTTACACCAGCCAAAGACAAGAACTGCTTGCCAATAAGGTAGCCACATTTTCAAAGATAAAAGGTCCTGGGGGAAATGTTCTCGACAGTCAATGAATAATGGGCTGATTTTTAACATTCTATTTCCATGTATTTTGCTCACAACATCTACTGGCCTACTCCTGAGCTAAGTAGGAAAAAGATAATAGGTGTGAACCAGATACCTTGCTCCTGTCATCTCCCCTCTCAAAGCTGCTTCCAAGGTCTTACATCCACCACATTGTCGGTTTTGGCTCAATCTACTCCCAAGTTGTGCCATTTAAATTCGTGACAAACTGAATAAATTTGATGTGAAACATCGAAATATGGATTCACAAGCCTCTGTTTACAACCAACAACAACATAACATGTACCATTTGTTTCTTTTGAATTTCCACTTCAGCTCATTTTATGAGAAGAGCCTTGCATTGCCAGCAATGATCACTGCCGTGCATAAGTAGATGAAACTGAATAAGCATGGTTTTGGCTGATATACGGATGACAAAAGGACAAAATAAATAAATTAATTTTCTTCTAATCTAAAATTAATATAAAATAATTGATGAATAATATCATCAACAAGCTCTCAAGTACATGCTCTGGAAAGAAAACAAAAAATGAGCAAATCATGGATAAGCAAGCAAATTAATCTCTGGGACCTGCTTCAATGGCTCAATTTTCCGATCACTAAATGGCAAATAGAAGAGTACAACTAAATTCAGTGGTGACAGCATTTACAAGGTGATTCAATAACAAGTTGACCGGATGAAACCTGACATCCGAGATTGGAGCTTCCCGAACATCAGCTGACCAAAGACGAGGGCAAGGAAACACCTGTAGCAAAGAGAAAGGTTTGACATATAAAAAGTGAATGGAAGCTTTAGAACAGCTAACTGGAAGACCGTGGCATGAAATAAGACTGTGGTTCAGTGGGAATCAAAGGGATTGGTCTGCAGAATGAGCTCAGGGCCTCTGTTGTTAGTATAATAATGGACTAAAAGGGGTTTAACTTGGCTGCATCTAACTTAGACCTGGGTCTAACTCAATGACATTCGTGACCTGCCAATTTACTTATCTCCACATCATTCACTGTTTGTTCCCACTCAAAAGTCTTCTTCTGCAAACGCAGCGACTCTGCTCACAACCCTTGCCTTGCAGAAAGCAATCCTACTAGTACGATCTGCTCTATTTCATTCTTGTTCTTCTTTTTTCTTTTCACTCTTCTCTGCCCCTCATTTTGTAATTCTGTTTCTTGTTCCTTTCATTCTTCCTCTGAAACTATTTTCCCCTTTTTATTCGTGCTTCATTCTTGTGTGTACCATCATCTGCAAATCACAGCTTCTCCTGTTGTCATGGCAATTGGATCTTCTTTCTTCTTGTCCACCTGAAGCCGAAACAGCTTCTACTACTTATTAAAGAGAAAAAAAATATGAAACATGTGTCAGTCACCAACTTGACTGGAAAAGTTCTGTTAGTCATACAGACTATCTAATAAACATAGTAGATGTATTGCACACGGATCAAATCTTTTAGCAAGCATAGAGCAATTAGCTGTTGTATATAAATCAACCAAGTTTAGATGGGACTTACCACCCTGAAAGAATTGCTCTCTTATGTTAATCTGTGGAGAGGGCATAGTGCACTTGAAAAGTAGATCACCTAGAGAAATAGAGATGAATATGAATTCTAGGGTGATTTACTTCAGTGAAGAATAAACTTCTTTGTCTTAGTGTGCACTACAGAAAGTGCAATAGAATGTATTTGTTTCTGTAATTATAACCTTATGGAAAGTGTACAAGGAGTTTATTAATGAAATGGATTTAGAGGGGTTAGTGCACTTTGAAAGTAGAGTACCTAGTGAAAGTGAATTACAATATAATATACTTTACCTAGCAAAAGTATTTTTTGTTTTAGTGTGTACAATGGAAAAAAGCGAAGAGGAGAAGAGGAGTAGGGAGACGAGCATACAACAGCGAGAGAATGGAGAAGAGAAGTGAGCGCAAGGCAAGCACAGAGCGAGCGAGCAAGCAAAAGAATGAAAGTAAATTCAATAGTCGTGGACAGGAATTTCACTTTTGCTTGTTTTTCATAAGAACGAGTAAAAGTGAATTTGCTAGGTAATTCACTTTCACCCTCAACTTTCCCTACGTACTAATGGGTTACAAGTCACTTTTACTACCTCAACCTTCCCTATGCACTAATAGGGCCTTTGTATGAAATAACTAAGAAAAAAAGTACTTATCTAATTTTTTTAATTTCATAATATAAATTTATTTTTTAAATAATAACTTTTTATTAAATTTAAAATCAATATATAATAAATAAATTTTATTGTACTTTAAAAAAAATTGTGAAAGATTAACATGAATTTTAAGTTTTTGATATAATTATGATCTGAATTCCTAATTAATTCATTATTTAATTTTTAACTTGATAAGGTATGTTTAACTTTTATTTAAATTATTTAGAATAAAATTTTATTGAATATATAATAACTAATATTAGTTTATAAATATATTTATAAAAACCGATCCGGTCACCAACTCAGTAGGTGACCGGGTCCAAGTCAGACCGGTTCAACCAGGTTAGAGAGCCGGTTTAACCAGTGCTGATATCATAAATATATTTTTATTTTTAAAAATATTAAAATATGTAAAAAAATCTTTAAAATATATTTATCTAAAAATTCTAAAAAGTTCTAAAATTTTATAAAAAGATAGTTAAACATAAAAATATCCAAAAATGTACATAAAGGGTAGATTTCAATTTATACAATATAATTTCGAACTAACAATATAAGTCCACAACTAGGCATTCATTCTCCACATCCTTACATAAGTCCACAGATTTATACTGTGGGCGTTGTGTATAAATGCTGGTTTAACATTTTAGTAGTAAGTAGAACTATTGGTTGGCAGGTCCACATGCAGTGAAATTCAATAAACTCAAAGCGGTAGAAAAATAAAGTGCCACTGAAATTAAAGTAACAGTTGACCTGCACTTCTTTGTAAACCTTCATCCACCATAGAAATTTAAAAAAGTTAAATATAGATTGAAAAATATAAAAACATGACATAGATTGAAAAATATAAAAACTTATGGAATTGGAAAAGAGGGCTAGTGTGAGGGGCTATTGTATATAGGGGTGGCACCAAGCCAAACCGGCTCGCAAACTGTTTGAGCTTGGCTCGAAAAAAACTCAGTTCAGTTCAGTTTTTACTTTAGCTCGGCTCGAGCTCAAATTTGAAATCAGGCTTATTACCATAACAAGCCAAACTCAAGATTTTCCAAGCTCGGCTTATTAACTCGTGAGCTGACTCGTTAGTATAATTTTTTTTATAAAAATACCTTTTACTCTAATTGCTCTCGTCAATTCCCTCTTTAGTTGGTTGATAATTACTCTTATTTATCTCAAACCTCAAAGACAATTGATTGTTCAGCCCGTTTAGGTCCTTCAACATCTAATGTTATTGTTTGCCAATGGAATAAACACTATTGATAGAAGTGTTTACTCTTTCTTTTAAGCCTATTAAGCTGATTATTATACATTAGTATGTTCCGTTGCAAAGTCTTGGACTCCTCTGTGACAGCATGCAGTTCAATGATAGTTAAGTTCATCTCAATATTCTCTTTATTTTTTAATTTTTTATTTTTGTAATTTTTAAATGTAAATTGGAGCTCGAACCCTGCTCGAGCTCAAACTCGGTTAAAATTTTTGTGTTCAAGTTCGATTCCAATTTTAGGCTCAAGGCTAAACTTGAACTCAAGCTCGAGTTCGAAGTATTAAGATCGAGGCAAGCTCAAACATATGCAGGTTCGAGCTTAGCTCAGCTTGATGCCACCCCTGATTGTATATCAAAGATAGGAAGCGATTGCAAGCTTGAAAGTTAGTCGTATTCAAACATTGGAGGCCCTAAAATATCTATTGAGATTAAAATGTCTAATACTACTGAGATTAAAAAAAAAAAAAAAGAAGAAAAGTGAAGAACTTAAGGGAAAATGGAGGGAAGCTTCTCTGATGGGTCGTCACTAGTCGCCGGAGACCCTCTAATCGTCATCGGAGAACCAATACTAGCCGACGACTTTGAGTATTCCTCTAAGCTCTTCTTAACGATTATTTAGGGCAGATTTCAGTCAAATAGGTGAAATCAGTCATCTCCAAGAAAATAAACACGAAAGGGAGAAAACCGGAGATTAGAAATCAGTTACCTGAGGAAAAAAAATTGCCAGCATTCTATTATGAAAGTCCTTAATCGCTGAGGAGCGCATCGGAGTTCCAGATCGTCGCCAGGATGTACCAGATTCCAATGGAGAAGGCGACGGACGCTGGAAGGGAAGGAAAAAGAAAAGAAAGAAATGAGGCCTAACCAGCCCCGGTCCCGATCCCTTTCATTCTGCTTTTCCTTTCCCTCATGAACACCCATCAGACTGACCCGCCGGTCTTACGGTTCAGCGGTTTAATCGCTTAACCCGGCCGAGTTAGCCGGTTTTCAGCCTTTCCCAGGTTTTGCGAACAAATGACTCGGATAGAGTACCGAGTCTTGTTGAATCCGATTTAATCAATTAGTCAATCCGAGTTTTATAACTTCAACTTTTACTTTATAACATGAATTTAAATTTTGTTATAATAAATTTAAATTACTTAAAATATATTAATAATAGTATTTTAATTTTATAAATAATTATCAACTAAATATATAATTATTATTTTTATCTAAAATAAATAACTATGTTTTGATAAATTAAATAAATTATTAAATAACTTTAAGTTACTGATTTATAGGTTATACCATTAATTTATTTTTTAAATTAAAATTAATTCAAGGTTGAAATAATAAACTAATTTATCAATAAATGATTTCAAACTTGAAAAAAGTAATAATTATATAAACTATGAAGTTTATAAATTATTAAAAAGAAAAAATAAAAACAATGGTAAGGCCTCTCTCCTCATTGCTCAGGGCAGAGAGCCCATACATCAAAGGTGACAAAAAGGGGAGGACAGAGAAAGGTTGTCTTCCTCTCTGAAACGTTCTCGTCTCCCCTACCCCTTCTTCATTGTGTCCTCTGCAAGTCAGAGAGCCCTTACATCAAAGGTGACAAAAAAGGGAGGACAGAGAAAGGTTGTCTTCCTCTCTGAAATGTTCTCGTCTCCCCTACCCCTTCTTCATTGTGTCCTCTGCAACTTGCAGAGGACAGTGGAGAATGGAAAAGAGCAGGGGACGGCATCCCTCTCCTTCTCTTCCATTCTCATGCTTCATTGTGTAATTGATTAATCAAAAGAAAAGAAAAGCGGTGGCCCAGAAGGTTCTTCGTCTGGATTTCTATCTGCAAAATTAATCGAAGATCGTAGTTCTTTTTCTAATAAATGAACCAAACAACTTGGCAACAATGATATAGTCTTAATTGAGGTAAGCTTGTAGTTCATATATTCAGAGAATCATGGGCAGGTACGAGCCTGTCAAACAGGGATTTCCATCAGATCATGACTACCTTGCCATTAATGTAGTAGCTTGCAGTGGCTTTTTGTACCCCAAAAAGCTCTCAAACTTAATAGCCTTGGAAGGTGCCGAGGTTGATTGGCTCTGAAATTCGACAAAGACCCCACACCCACCTGCACTCGATAATTGCTTGTCACTGACGTTCTCTCTCGTCCAATAAAACCAAAGGTGATTTCCATGTCTCCAACAGCTTTCTTATCTTTATGCACCCGAATGCTAAAATTTGACCATTTCCATTGATTGGCATTGCAAGTTTGCTACCCACCTTGGAGCTTCAACAAAAGCCATTAAAGACAACTTCTGCATTGGCGTATTGAACGAATGTTCCGTGTTTTGGAGATTAAAGACAGTATTGAATTGTGCTGAACTAAAGAAAGAAACAGAAGTAAAGAAGTAGATACGGTAGATAGATGATGCTGAACTTGTTTTGAACAATCAATGCGGAAACGATTATTTTTCATAACAATGAATGCAGAAACCTGAACCCTTTTGAAGATTCTGAGGATGCTATCAATTAAACAACCACCAATCACAGAGCAATTCCATTACAAACACTCATGCAGGTCTGCGACCAGATGGGATGGAAAATACTCGAGGGAAGACAGAAAGCGATCAGGTGTAGTATGCTGGAGGAGGAATGCCTTAATTATTGAGGTTGTTTTGACTAAAGACAGATAAAGAAGAAGGCTTTAAGGAAAGAGGGAAGGAAGGGGAGTAGGGACAACCTCGGATTCTAGAAAAGTTTGATCAGTTGTAAAAATTCGAATCTGCTTTGGTTCGATCAAGGGTAGGTTAGGAAAAAATGTATCCTTAGATAGGATACCACTAACCAAGTTGTCTCCATTATCAAGTAAAAGGACAAAGTTCACTTAAGCCAACAGACCTCTTTCATGTAAATGCTAAACGAGATTCCTCTTCTTAGTCCAAATGAAGGAAAGCAAAGGGAGACTAGATCTGGAAGGACGATAAGGTTTTGTACCACCAAACCAGGATTGACCCACATCTCATACTCTTTGATGTGCATATCATCTTTGGTGATTATGTGGGTGCCACTTCAACTTTGAAGACCGAGGTTTGAATCTTACGGTATTTATGTATTTGCTAGAGTCACGCAGGGGTGGATTTACAGACTAAAAGAGCAGCAGCAGGCTGTAGTTATCCTGTTAGAGGCGACCAGTTCTTTCGTCCTTGCGCGTGGGAGACACCGAAAGGGCCGCGGAACAGTTTTCCCTTGAATTCCTACGAGAATTTGGTAACGTTATGTCATGCATGTTGCGTCCGTCGTGGATCGCTCAACTGTTCTTTAATTTTTTCTTTAACTGGGTTACCGCGTCGTCATCGTCCCGAATTTCCAATCTCCTCCCGTGTTCGCATTTGATGGCAACACAGGCGGGTATTTTGACGCATAAGAGAGGAGATAAAAAGAAATTCACATTGCGAGTATCATTACCACCCGCACGAGCTCAGTCATTGGATTCTCTTGTAAATGCTGGTTCTACACAGACCTACAGACACCCACACCTGACAACATGATCTCACCTTACATTAAAAGAATTCCATATCGATTACCCACTTTTCTTTAAAAAATCCCCAACCTAATGCCACCATTCATACTGGAATGCAAAAGTAGAAAACAGTTAATTTAAATATAAATCTCTCTGTCTCGTAATGATCACAAGAGCTCCGTATTTTGATTTTTGAAACCCAGAAACGTCCGATCCCACTTGAACGTCCGATCCCACTTGAACGTCGGCATTAATGTGGAAGTGATAAATTAATGAAAGGGGAAAAGGAAAAGAATGGGAGGATCGGCAGCGATGAGGGACGAAAAGGTTTCTGTGCTTTTCATTTTCCAGCATGTTGACTTAGCACGGGAAAGCTGCTGTTGCTGTTTGAATCACTCTCCAAAACATAAATCGAATCTGAAGAATACATTCTACTCTGTCGTCCTTGTAAATCCTTTTGGTGCAGCAGGTTTGCCTTTTGGTGTAGAGCTCAAATCCCAGATAAGATTTTAAGTTGGAGACTTCAACTATTTCATGTTCATGTTGAAGATACAGAATTACAGACTTGAAAGTAAAGAAAAGCTCAAATCTTCATACTGTATTGCGTTCAGTTTGCAAATTAAAGAGAAACAGATACATTGCAGCTAACTAGCTGATTAGTGTGTCTACAAAACCAAACCAAACTAGAGCTGGAAAAGCTTTCAAGCTCTCTCACATATCATAAGACTACAAAGAGTTGCTGAAACACACTCTTTCAAATCCTCACACTACAGTACTTTACACCTCCCACTAGAACTCACCATGAAGAGAGTTACAATCAGTGTTAAAATCTACCTGATCAGTAACTTAAAGCAAGCTTTCAATACCAGCTAATACTAACTGAAAGAAACAAGAAAGACCAGGCAAAAGAAAAGAAGGAAGTAAAATCATCTCACACTGTCACACATAATAAAACATTAGTGAAGGAGTAAAGAGTGATTAGTTTTCTGCAAACATCACACTCACACGGTTTAGACTGATATGTCGCGGAGAGCAAAGAAGAAGAAGACCTCTAGTTCTGGAGGACTGAAGAAGGAAATGGGTTTCCTTGGAGAGCAGCGGAGAGTTACGCGCCGCTTTTTTGGGGCCGGCGGACATGAAAGAATCTTGGGTATCCGGTATCTCTCAGCTTTCGGAGTGGAGCAGCCGGAGCTAGAGACATCATCTCCTCCATTGTCCCCTTCGATTTCAATAGGAGCGAGTCGTGTGGGACAAGTAGGGCTAGTTGCCACGGAAACACAGTGCTCTTTTGTCGATTCTTCAGCATCTTTTGGTCCACTGATGCGGCTTCTGTAGTGGGTTCTTCGTCGTTTTCTTCTTGCTGGAGCCATTTGAAGGCTTGGAATCTTTTGAAGGAGCTTTGAATAACGAAACGAAACAGAACTCTCTCCGGGAAAAAAGCCCTTTTCTAAGCTCTCACCATGAGATCTCTGCCAAATGTGGCTCAAAGGTCGTTAAACATTTTCGGATTTGGTGATCCGAGTATACTTCAGTTAAGAATTGAGCTGAAAATCAGGTAAGGTACCAGGCACCGAAAGGAGGTCTTGAACAACTATGCAGAACCACGAGCAGCACGGACTAAAACAGTGGAAAACTGACAACGGCGACCCGGAACAAAGAATCACCTTCATAAGCTAAAACCACTTACACTAGTGGTCAATTGGAGCGAAACCAACTTCCCTTTCTCCACCAGAAAATCCCAGCTAGAAGAGTACTCCCACAGATGGAAATTAAAAGACCTCTGTTTCCTCCACTACGAACTTTAAAAACGACGCTTCCAAAACCCTAGAAAACCTGCAAGTAGTGAAGACGGAATCCCCAAGAGAAAACAAAAGACTCCATGTATTTCAACAAAAGGCCGCGTCAGAGATTTGTGGGTCTTTTATTTTCTTCTTCAGGGAGTAGTCGGGAGAAGGGTTAGAGAGAGAGAGAGAGAGAGTCTGACTCAATAAGATATATCAGGCAAAGGCTAAAACAGGGCAAGAGAGCTGGATTAAACATAGGATCCCGGGTGGCGAGGAGAGAGAAATATTACTTTACGCTTCTCGAGTCATCGGGTGAGCGCAAGCGAGAGGGAGGGACGGGGTTCAGATGGATTGACAGCAGTAGAATCCTGTAACCCCACCCGTGCGACATGAAATGAATAAATTGAGCAGGTATGGGGTCATTGTCGTCAGCGCCGCCTCTGCTCCTCTTTGCTTCTCGCCCCAGCTCGCGCCTCCCCCATCAGTCAGCCTTTAAACCCGGGTCGGTCCGTCAATCGTCACCACCCTCGCGTAATCTCATTTCTCAAGACCATTAAAACAGGACTTCAGAGCGATCCGATCGCGACCCATCACATGCGTCGTTCACCTGGGACACGGCGAGGCGCGGGAATGGGAAAAACAGATGACGGAGTGGACCCAACTCCTTTCTCTCGTCTTGTTAGGTATTAATATATTCCGTATCGTAATTCCTGTAAATTTTCATTTTTGTCTAGTGTATCTGAGACTGAGAGATTTGTCGTGGAGCAATAAATTCAGATATCGGTGAGGGGAAAGGAGCGGAGCAATGGTGGTCGGTGTTTGTCGGAGGCCGACAGCGGCAGGAGAGTTGCATTAACTGTAAGACTAAGAGTGGTCGAGATCTCGGAGCGACGTTACTGCTATACGCCAGCATCTGTAAAGGCCTAGGGCGAGCCTACACGTCTCTCCGGGCGAGAAATGGACGGCAGTTTGGTTGTTGAGGCGACGGGTGGGGGGTGGACGGATTACGTTCCAGTTTCCACCGTCCACGTCCCAACAGGATTGGCTTAGGTGATAGGTGATACATGATAGGTCCATGTAGAGGAATTTGCACGGCTGCATGTCCTCCATGGCGTAGTGGATGGTAAATTCCAATTTTTAACAGTCAAGGAGGAAGACACAGAGGTGGGTCAACCCTCTTTTGTAATAATTTTATTTTTTAAAATTGTACAGAATAACACAAAATTTGTAAATACTTAAAACTTTTAAAAAGATAATTGAATAAATTTACTTTTTAATAATATTAAATAATTTAAATTTATTTTTATATATTAAATAATTCTAAATATATGGTGTTAATAAAAAATATTCCTCATATTTTTTAAATATGGAAGTTTGCATAACTTTTATTATTTTTTGGAATAATAATAATTAAATTTTTATTTTCTTTTATTTTTTATGGGTTTCAAACATACCCTAAGGAAAACCCATATGGCCACTGAGCTAACTTATACTATTAAGCTGTTAAATAGTATTAAAGAAAACTTAATCTAATCATGGATCCCCAGTGTCCTAGAGCAAGAGGATGATGAACAGTTCCCAGTGTCCTACACACGTCCTTAGGTGGGACATAACTAGCTAACATGGGTCCTCTTATAAAAGAAAGGAGAGGTCTGAAGTATCAGTAATTTCAACAGTATTTCTCTTCAGCTCGAAAGCATCTTCTCTTATTCTTCTACTGTACTCCTCTCTTTTATTTTCCTCCTCTTCTGTTTCTTCTGAGCTCTATTCCCTCTCTCTTAAATATTGAATCTGATTCACATTTTATCAAAAAGCTTTTGATCCGACCCTTACACACGTTGATGTAGGACTTGCTTTGGATCATGTTAAGGGTTCATCTTGTCAAGAAGGGGCCTACAGGGATTAGTGTTTAAACTAGACAAGGATAAAGTGTTTGATAGACTAAACTGGGACTTCCTAGACTACAATCTTGAATTAGAACACACCAAGAAACAAAAGATCTCTTGAATTGATCCCTGTTGTAATCTAACAAAGGAGAAGGCAAAAGTCAGGAACAGGGAAATCATTACAGATGGGTGAAAACTTGCAAGTTAGATAAACAGATTCAATCATTCTAAAAGGAAAAAGGAGTCGATCTTACCATCGAATAGATTCCTATGAGTCCAGAAATCTCCAGAAACTTATTGAGTTGATTTTCTGAAAGTTGTATTGTTAAGTCCTTAAGGATAATAGGTTTTATAGAGACAAGAGCTGAAGAGAAAGGGAAAATCTGAGGACTGAATCCGTATCGGTATAGATTGAAGCATAACCAACAGGAAATTTGAGAATGAAAGAAGATTTCAGGTCAGATCCTGAAAGAAGATTTGAGAATCAAAGAAGATTTCAGGTCAGTTCCTGAAAGAAGATTTGAGAATAAAAGAAGATTTCAGGTCTTTTCCATCAGGTGATCTTCTTACTCTACTGCCTTTCGTATGTTTGACATATAAATGGGTCAGGTTTCTTCATCAGTTAGCATTTACTTCTGTTCCCCAGTACAACAAAGGTGGTTTGCATCAAATTGACAGTTGGAGTAGAACATTTTGAACCATAGGACATGAACAATTAACATGGAATGTAGTCTGGGTCAGATTTACCTAAGACTCTAGATTCCAAAGGTGAAGGTAAAACAGCTTTTTTCCCAGGATCTCTAAGTAATAAATATGGTAGTGCAAGTTTTTCTACTCTTATTTCAATTAGTATATCATTCTGGTGAACCTGGTGATTTAACCTGGTTTGAAGCGGTTTGACCTGACCTGGCCACTCTACAGGTTTCCTGCCCCTTTGGATTTTCCCATTGTCAACTTCAAACAAAGTATATTTGCTCTTGTCTTTTTCTATTTTGATTTGTTGACTGTGTAGAAGTTCTTGCTCTTAGTTTGTCCTAATGGTTATACTCTCTCTCTCTCTTCTTTGTGTGATATTTATAAAGTATTAAGCTGGTTGGTAAAAAGTGGTAAGGGGTAGTTAAACTGTGGTCGTGCCCTTTTATAACATGATTTACTGTCAGATCGTCTCATAACCACATAACTTTGCGAAGGAGAAAGTGAAAAACTGTTGTCCAGGAGCAATCTGCATCTCCTTGGTAATATGGCATCTTATTTGCCAATGACCTGCATTTGACATTCTTTGTCACCATTCTGTATATCATGTTCTTGCTTCTCACAGGTGAATTTCTGCTATTTTGAAACAGGTGAAAACAACAGGTGCTTGTGAAACTTATTGCTTGCAAGAGGTATGTTGCTTCTTGTCATGATCTCATCCTTGTCTAGTGGAGCTGTCTTTGATATTTTTGTGTATCAGGTTTGGTAAATTAATTGAAGATAGGACTTTTCCATTGGTACTTGAAAAGGAAAACGAACACAGAAGTGCAAAAGGTTGAACATATATGTGAAACATTCAAATTTGCAAAGATTTGATTCCTTAAAAGTGACAACATTTAGTCTCTTGAGAAATTTGAAATCAAGATAGATGAACTCATAGATTGGAAGTGAAAGCAATAAAAAAAATTCTGCACCAGGAATATGTGCCATGTTGGGCACCTAAAAATCCAGCACAATATGATGTGAGCCGATGGTATACTGGTACACACCAATTCCCACCATTGAGTGCCTTCTCAGTGACCTTATTGTTAGGTGCATGTGCATCTGATTTCCGATCTTACCACCTAATGCTTGCTTGGATAGGCAGACTAGTTGAGAATGAAAAGTGGCTAGCATACCATACTCCAAATCTATTCTGAGAATGTGGGCATATCAGATTCCAGAATCAATTGAACTCTGCAGAACCAGAAACTGGACCTTGGTCCTGTAGTTGCCTCAGGGGACTCCAGTGCCACCTGAGGAGCAGGTCTTTCCATGCAATCCTGCTGAAATCATCCTAGTGTCACTTTTATTTGAAAGATGCATAAATCCACTCTCAAGTGATATCAGAGCATGAGCCTATAAGCTGTTGATTAGAAGATGACCCTGTTTGTCTCATCCATTTGATTGTGAAAGTGACACTAGTCTGCTTCTGGATTACATGGGATCAAGCTAGAGGTGTTCTCAGTTGGTGAATGGAAAAGAAGAAATATAGAACTTTCTTTAAATTTTTGAAATCCTAAACCCTAAATCATTGGGAAATTTACTGAATTTGTCATGCTGAGCATGCAGGAAGTAGTTTTTACTGTTCTTAACTAATTTAATACAAATAACCACTATAGGCACGCCATTAAAGCATTAAAAGCAAGTTCTGTTAATGGGTCTGTGATGTGTAGCATGACATCCCAACCACTAACCTTGTAGTTGATGTATCACTCTGGCATTGAGATTCTAGCTGTCCTTTATGCTCTTGCAGATGTGCAGAAAAGCTCATGGACAAAAGTCTGAAGGAGAAACAGGAAGAAAAGGAGAAGCACAAAAGAAAGAGGTATTGACTGGACCATGTTTTTTCTTCGTAGGAGCTACATCTTTCCTGGCAAAATGCCAGAGTATATATTTGTTGGTAGAAGCTCGCTCAATTTCATTTTTTTAGGGAGAGAAATCGCAGTGATTCAGATGATGAACGCACTATTACTTACAGGAAGAAAACAGGTGGTGCGTTTTTAAGGCTTCAATATCCTTTTTTGTGACTGTAGAGTAAAGAGTCTGAAATGTTTTAATTTCCATCTTCGACTATTCATAATCTGTAGCCTGGTCAAGTTAGCTACTTGGCGAGTCACCTCATCTCCCATGTCGACTCAGATATTTTGGGTTCCACGACTGGGCTTCCTATTTATTGAGTCGCGAACCCTAATCCGAATCCGACCTGCCTGGGTGGGTTGAGGTTGTGAAGAACCTACACCGAAGTCTAAACCCCGACCCGGTTTCCTCGCTACCTCTACACTCGCACAAACGCACCGTACCTGGAAGTTCGAAGAAAAATCTTTTTTTGGCTTTTGTTTCGTTTTAGTTTGGTTCTTCGTAATTTCTCGAAGGCAGAACGGGGCAGAAGAGGGTAAATGTTCGCTAGAGGGTAAGAGGGTTTCTTCTACTTTAGGTTCTTCATTCAATTCGGCTGTAAGTTTTTAAATCGGGTTGTTGGGAATTCATGTATTTATTTTTCATAGATCTGGTAGTTCTCAATATCCATCTTCATCTTATAGCTATGATGAGAGTTTCGCAGCAATTGAAACTTGTTTCCTCTTAGCCAATACGTAATTGCAGAAGTTCTGGCTTCGAAGTTTTTTGTCTATTACTATTAATCGAAAGACTACTTGTATCCTCTTACATTTCGCATCGAACGCCTCTGTTTAAGTCCATATGGGGTTTTGACAATATCAGCCAGCTCATTGACTACTTTCGCATGTTTTGTACGAAATTATTGTTTTCATTTTTGCAGCTGCAAATTGCACTCTTGATATTTGAATGTAAAACCCGCTTGATTCAGTTTCCCGGGTGCTATACTTTTCCGTTCCAGGCGAGAACGTTGCAGTTTTTTGTTTCGACATAGACTATATATTAGAGAACCTCAATTTTCAGTTTCCTCTCAGTCCACGAAAGATTCGAACTATAATATGACTTGTGGTTTCTTTGTTTTGAGCCCTCATAATTCACTCTTGCATTGATGGCTATTTTCTTAAAACATGGAATTCCCAATACGCTGTATGGAGGATCATGCTTTAAATTCCCAAAAGGGGTCTTTCATGATCATCTGTTTCTCTTTCTGTCAATTTTTTTCTCTTGTTATTCAAAGATCTCATAATATAACAGAGAAACAGGGCTCTTTGCCTTTTGTGGGTAATCTTCAAGTGTTATTAACGGGTGGGTTGCTTTTATGGGTTTCTGGGGAACTGAAGGAAGTACATGGACAGAGGTGATGGGCGTGAATTGGGTTCTAAACGACAGCGATTAGTTGACTCCAACCAGTCATTTTATGGGGGTCCTCTGGGTGCTAATCTCATGTACAATGCTTCTTCATATTCATATATGACTCAGCCCCCTCCCTTCCCGGTTGTTCGTTTACGTGGACTCCCTTTTGACTGCACAGTAGATGATGTGGTTGACTTCTTCCATGGCCTTGACATACTAGATGTTCTTTTCACTCACAAAAATGGCAGATTCAGTGGGAAGGCATTTTGTGTTCTTGGCTTCCCTCTTCAAGTAGATTATGCCCTTCAGAGAAATAGACAAAACATGGGTCGGAGATATATCGAGGTCTTCCGGAGCAAAAAGCAAGAATATTATCAAGCAGTGGCTAATGAGGTAGCAGAATTGAGAGGTGGTTCCCCCAAGAGAGGTGTTTCACGGGCAAGGTCTTATGATGAAGGGAAGGAAGAAGCTGCACATACAGGAGTCTTGCGATTGAGAGGGCTTCCCTTTTCAGCAGGAAAGGATGATATTTTAGAATTTTTCAAGGATTTTGAGATTTCAGAGGATAGCATTCATATTGTGGTAAATTCTGACGGAAGGCCTTCTGGGGAAGCGTTTGTGGAGTTTGAAAATGCAGAACAATCGAGGGCTGCAATGGTGAAGGATAGAATGACACTGGGGAGTCGCTATATTGAGCTTTTCCCTTCATCACTGGATGAGAAGAGGCAACTTTGTAATCTTGAGAATGTATGGTCCTAGTCTTTCTCCTTGTTGAATTTGAGTTGTTTTTTTGCTTATTTAGTTAGTGGCTGAAATTAGACATGAATTTGGCATATGATAATTCAAGTTTTTTCACTTCTTTATCTCTTTTTCTATTTTCGTTATCCTAAAAAGATAAGAATTTATATCTGCATTTAATTTTATTAGATTTAGTCTTTCTTTGTGTACAGCTGATTTCTCTCTTTATCTTCTGGTTCTGTCTTCATAAATAGTGCGGAGACATGTAACTTCCATCACATTGATACAGATGATACCTCACTAGTTGGTGTTCTTGTCAGGGGGAGAACAATTTTGTAAACTTTTTATTTTATTCCCCCTTCAAAAGCTCCAGTAAACAACAAAAGAGGCCTATCTTTCAAATTCTCTGCATTATGGACAGCAGAATGTGGTAAACAGGGAACAGAAGCATATATCACCAAACAAATTCTCTCTTGTAAACAACAAAAGAGGCCTATCTTTTCATGTATATGATGAACCCCTTTGTTGTTAAGCCAATAAAACATGAACTTGATGAGTAGGGGATGAGTAACCTCTAGGGAATGATAACTGCTTCGTGAAACCATTACATCAATTATTCCATTTCTGGGGGGGAAATCACTGTCATGTCATCTTATTTTTTCTTGTAACTGAACTCAAAAACTGCTAGACATATCACAAATTCCTGCTCTCTGTTATCTCATAATTTTTTTATATCATGCCTGTGGGTTGCACTGTCAAGCTTGCTTCAGTTACATTTTCTACTACCCATTTACTGTACAAGATAAAATCTATTTGGCTCTTTATCCCTATTCTTTTCGTATGTATTGTTCTGTTCTGGTCACTGCTTGTGACCTGAACTACAAATTATTTGATGAACATAAACTTGGGTGGAGAAATTTTCTGGGTTTTAGCAAATTAATGCAGAGCCTTAGAATTCAAAAATTATCTCTGTTGGACCTGATATCATGGGTTCAAGGGACTGGTGGAGGAAGGCACAAAATATTCCGGATCACTGCATGCAAGTTCTTATTTACTGCTGCGACATTTGAACATGAAACATCTAAACTTGAATGGTGCTTGATATGGAAACGGAAAATGCCGTAGAAGGTTCTTCTCCAGGACTTGGTGGAGTAAGAACCTGAAACTAAGATGAGGTGACATCTGTAGTCGTAATGGGAGCTCAGGCCGTGGAGACAAACCCAGGAAGGGCGAGACTGCAAAGTTTGAAACTTTGAACAGAGAACAGATGAAAATTTTGAAAAAGTGTGAAAATCTCTTTATATTCATATGCTTCTCTTCTTCTGCATTTTCACCCGTCACCCTGTTATACGCTCCATCCTTCGTGATTGATCGAGAATTGATTCTCCTTGGATTCTTAATGTTCGCGCAGCCGCTTTTCTCTGAAATATATCATATGGTGAATGAAGATGAGGCCAGGAAAGCTGGATGACACTCTTATAATATGCTTCCTTGATAGCATCCGAGTAGCGCGTGAAGCTTTAGATGCATTATTATTGCAATCATATTCAGTGGGAATATGATAACCTATCGTCTTCTTTAGCTACTTTTGTTAGTGGAGTACTGTCTGAAGGCCCTCGGGCCCTCCCACTCCCTCATACGCATCGAAATGCCAAGCTATTGTCACCTGAAACTGTAGACTTTCGGCCTTCCCCTTTTCACATATCCCACTACACTTGCAATCTTCCATTAGTTTTTCACTCACGTACTTTTGGAACAGAGCTTTCTGATCTGGGTTTACAATTGGATACTCCTAATTCAGAAATCCAGTATTTTAATGGCCGTAAACGAGTCTCATCTCTTCTTATGTTCCTTTTCTGGGCTCCCTTAATGCCTTTTCCCCCTTTCTCGCCGACGATAAACAAAGCCGGAACCCTGAAGTGTCAATAGTCAAAAGTGGTTGGCTACGTAGGTCATCTCTGTCTCAGTAGGTAAAAAAAATCAAGCCACCTGCGAGTCCAAAAGTCGAAAGCTTAACTGACCATCTTTGCAGTCGATATTCAACGTTGAGTACTTGGTTAGAACTTAGAATTTGCCTGGCCTGCGGCGAGCAAAGTCTGCCTAATGATAATATGGCGAAGATTAAGAAATTGCCGCCAGCAAACGCACTGATAGCTCTACCTGTTCTTGTTTTAATATTTTCAATTCATCTGCAAATTAAACGCTTGAACCCCAGAAAATATAGAAGGATATGTAGTATTGAAGTCATCGTTTGTTTTCAATGGCGTACAAGAACCCATTAACATGAATGGCTGCTGGAATATTTTGTTACGTCAACAGAGAAACAAGTACCGATGTGATGGCTATGTGATCGGTACTTTTGACTTCAATTGGAACTTTTTTTCCCCCTTTGTTGTGAACGATTTTAGATGGAATTCATGTTCGGTAACTAGGGAGTCTCGTTTCACCTCTGTCAGGGATACTGGTACAGATGCCAACGTGGAACCAAGCGAGAGAGAGAAAGACCGGCAACGCTACTGTAGCCGTAAGGCTCTGCTGGTCGATTTTGTTACTCCATATACCCTTTGGAGATTGAAATCTGGAGCTAGAGATCATTGACACTGCAGGTCAATTTGTAACTCTCGATACTCTTTGGAGTTAGTTCGGAGCAACAGATCAGTGACAGAAGTGGTTGAGTGGCGAGGCCAAAATGAAATGGGCCCTTTTTACATAGAAGGAGCGGCCGGGTTTCTGCCACATCTCGACGGCGGGAAGTCGGAATCGCGGCCCCATCTGATTCTCGGCTTAAAGCTCGTCAAAACGACTATTCTCCTCTCGTTGTCTGGTCCAAATATCTCTTCAAAAAGCCTGAGCTTCTTGTAATCTTCTCTCTTCCCGTGAGAGTTTGAAGAGGCCCAGCATCATCTTCCTTTGCATTATTGGTGCTCTTGATAAAGGAAATGTTGCGCCTCGTCGTGAAAACTTGAGGTATGTCTCTTGCATGAGTTATTTTCTCCTGCATTTTGGTGGTTTGATTTGGGTAGGTTTTACCTCCTTGATTTCTTCTAAGCTCCTTTTTTTTTTATCGAATTTCTTCCGAATTTTGGGTCTGTAGTTACATTATAGCCTTCTTCTGCCTTCTTATTTTGAAAACCTTTCTCCGATTGCTTTTGCTTTTTAAAGCTTTTTCCTCCCTTGCTCTACTTTTCAAAGTCCTTTCTTTTTAACTCTCTCTCTAGCAGTTTTAAAAAATTTGAGGTTTCTGTCTTTCGACCATTCCTTTGTGCCGTGTTTGGCAAAAACATGGAAGCGAGTTTATGAGCTCTAGGTTTTTGTTGATTCAATACGAATTTTTCTGCTGCTTGCACTTTAATCTTCCCTTATCTAATTCCGTACAGGAGTAACCTATGAATCTCTCTAACAGATAGTCTCCACCTTGCGAGACCGGCCGAACTTGTACCTAAAGTTTACCGACTCGGTCGTTATTACACTATTTTCACTTTTGAAATCTTACTTTCCAGATTGGAAGCAACTACTGCCATCTTCACCAGAGTTCCTTATTTGAAGAGGGTTTTATCTTACACCATGTTTGCATTCCATATAAATTCACTAGTTTTGGTACAGTATTTTCATTCTTTATCGAAGTCATCTACTCAAATTGGTCCATGCCGGTTTTCTGATTCGTCACCATGTGTAACATTTTCTAGAGAGGGATGTGGTCACGTTCTGGCTGCCATAAACGAACTTCTTCATCTTTGACTCTTTTCTTTCTTCAGAAGATGAATGCAGCAGTTCTTGAATTTGTTTAAAAGCCCATGTTCCAAGTTTTGCTTGTTTTTAATTAAAAAGATCCTTGGTGATTCAGGAAGTAGTCCTCCAGAGGCCTGACTTAGTGATTCGATCCAAGAGCTTGGAGGAGGTTGGGTCTTATCTTCTCATTCCTGCTTCCGCCGCTTCATATGATAGCCTGAGATGTGTAGACGTAGGGTTCTTCTCTTACTTTTATATCCCTGTTTTCTGCTGGGTCTATTATACTCTCTTGTCGATGCTCAAGCTTTCGTTGGGTCCAAAATGTCTGTCCTGGAAAACAACTATTGGGTGTCACCAAATGGCTATTTTGCATTTGGCTTCTTCAACCGCTTGGACCAGACGAACGGGTACAATCTGGGTATTCGGTTCAATTCAGATTCAATCCCATTTCATGAGCAAACAGAGGTTTGGATTGCAGGAGCTGATGTTTCTGTGAGCTCCGATTCATATGTCGATCTTACTACAGCGGGAGATCTTGTTCTCTTTGACTCTTCAAAGGGTGTTGCTGTGTGGAGCAGTAATACCAGTCATCTCTCTGTTGCTTCAGCATCCCTTCTGGATAATGGCAATCTTGTCCTTCTGAACAGAAATCAATCTATTGTATGGGACAGCTTTGGGACCCCATCAGACACCCTTCTCCCCGGGCAAAGGTTGTTGGTTCCACAGACTCTCCGAGCTGCTAGCAGAAACCACATCTCAAGCTACTATACTCTGTCAATCAATACTACTGGCTATTTGAAGCTCAGTTGGGAGACTTCTGTTACATTCTGGGAAAGTGGTCCCTCCTCTCAGACAATCGTAGGAGCTGTCTTCACAGAAAATGGAGCTCTGCAGGTTCTAGATGAAAATTCAAGGCCCATTTTGTCAATTTTTTCAGAAGATCACAATGATACTTCTGTTATATTTCGGTTTCTCAGGCTAGATGTGGATGGAAATCTTCGCATGTACTCCTGGAGTGAAGCTTCCATGTCATGGAGACCTGTATGGCAAGCTGTCAAAAACCAGTGCAATGTTTTTGCTACTTGTGGGCTGTGTGGTATTTGTGTCTTCAACGAATCAGCAGCAACACTTTGTAAGTGCCCATTCCGGCCCAGAAATGACTCAAACTCAGAATGTTTGGCACCTTACAGACAGGAATGCAATTCTGGTTTCACCATGTTTGCACTCGAACACACATTCTTGTATGGACTGTATCCTCCAAATGATTTAGTCAACCAATCGAGTTTAGAAGATTGCAGGAAATCTTGCCTCCTGGATCCTCTTTGCTCCTCAGTGACTATAATGAGTGATGGAACGGGTGAGTGTCGGTTCAAACAGACCCGTTTCATCACTGGTCATGAGCACCCCAGTATTCCTTCAATCTCATATGTGAAGGTCTGCTTAGATCCCATGGCTGCATTTCCTGGCGAATTTCCTGCACCTCCAGTATCTTCCTTGCAACATCCTGAGAACAGACAATCTAGGGGGTTCTGTTTGTTCTGCTTAATTGCAGCAGTCTCAGGTACATTATGTGCTTTTGTTTTGGTTCAGATTGGAATCGGTCTCTACTGGAAAAGACGAAAGTTCATTGAGAAAAGAGGGATTTCAGCTTATAGGGAGTTGAATGCAAGAGGTTTGACTGCATTGTCCTACTCTGAAATCAAGGATATCACCAAGAATTTCAAGAACCAGCTTGGGCCTGAGATGTTCAAAGGTGTCATGCCAGACAACCAGCCTGTGGTAATTAGAAATCTCACGGAGTCTCAATTTGGAGTGGATACTGAAGAAAAACAGTTCAGATGTGCTGTTTCAGTCATCAGCAGCATGCACCACAAAAATCTGGTGAAGCTGGAAGCCTACTGTTGTGAGTCAGAGCATAGATATTTGGTCTACGAGTATGCAAAGAACGGATCGGTTGCAAAATGGTTAGAAGATGCAAAACTCAGCAAGAGGCTAACATGGAGAAAGAGGATGGAGATATGTGTAGGAGAAGCAAAGTCGATCACCTACTTGCATACAGGCTGTAGGGTATTCGTGAATCATGGGAACTTGAAACTGCAAAATGTTCTATTAGATGAAGAAATGGGAACCAAATTGACAGAGTTTGGGCTAGGGAAAGTTGTAGGAGGTGTTACCTCTTCAGACGTCAGGGCTGCCGAGAAAGATGTTGCTATGTTTGGGGAGATGATCATCTCTCTAATAAGTGGACGGGTAGGGGCGGATGATACTTGTCAGTGGGCATATGATGAGTGGTCCAGTGGGTGTGCCTGGAAGGTGGTGGATGCCCGCATTGAAGGCGGATCGAATACAGAAGAATTAGAGCGAGCATTGAGACTTGCATTTTGGTGTATGCAAGATGATGAACGATTCAGACCTGGTATGGGAGAGGTGGTGAAGGTATTAGAAGGCACACTAGCTGTTGACCTGCCACCGTCACCATTCACCTAGCAAAGATCTCCAGAAAGACAAGATCTGCAATTAGTTTTGGATATGGAAACCGACTAAAGCTTTAACTGCTGAAATGTTGGTTCCACCCGTCCTGAACTCCTTCAAGATGTATATTTCCTGTTCCTGAGAGAAGTGTATCAGCTGGAGTAGTAATGGGGAACTTCAGGGTGCTCCGTCGGATGCCTTTTCAAACTGTGAATACTGTAAAACAGAGAGCTCTACTTCGACTGTGGTAGGCAACGTAGTCATGTAAAGAAGAAAACTGAAAGTATCTTCTTCCATTTATTTGAAACTGCAGATGTTTTCGTACTGATATTTTTAACAAAAAATAAAATAAAAAATAAAATATGGTTATAGAACTAATGTCACCAGATCTACAGAAAAGACTGTAAGGAGACTTATTTTCTATTGTTTGACAACAAATAATCACTTTCTTTTAGTTAATAATTTTTTTTCACAAAATAATGAAATTTAGGAGAAAAGAAAAAAAATAAAAACTTAGAGAGAAAATTTTAATCATAAGATTTTAAAAGATTAATATTTTTTTTTATTTTCATCAAATAAGATAAACTTTCCATTTTCTCTCTCAATTTTTATGGGCATCCAAAATAAAAAATAAAAACCCTCTTTTCTTATCTTTTCTTTTTTCCTCTTTTTCTCTCCTCTTTCTTTTCTTTTTCTCTCCGCTTTCTCTGTCCAAACATTTCTCAATTAGCCTCTCCCTCTTCAAACAACTGCTTTCCTTTAGTAATTTCTTTCAGACTTGCTTACCGTGTGGGCAATGCAAACAGATGTTTTTCTTTTTTATTCTTTTGGGGTATGGATACAAAAACTTCACCTTGAACATTGAGCCAGAATGCGTTGATTGCAGGAAAAGGTGAGGCTCACATTGCAGCCTAGAATGCGTTGATTCTAACCGCATCCTGTCAGCAAATGGTAAAATGAGCATTGAGCCAGCTCCTGGCCAAATAGTCTTTTTCTGCAAAATGTGCTACTCTACATGAGGTACGAACACTCAAAAGACAATTTATGGTGCCTTCCCTCCCTGTGCACTCTCCAGCCTCCTGGCCTAACTCTCTCTTAACTTGCGACCTGAAAGTATGTGATGTTAACAGCAGCTAGAAAGACACGATGTAAAAACTGTGATCAGCAGTCTGAGATTGTAAAACTTGGTTCTGAAACTGTCAGCACAAATTGTGGTTTTCGTCTCGTTAAGCTCCTTCTGTCCATTAACTAATCTATGCATGTTCAAAGTGATCAAAGGAAAAAAGCAGTGAAGAGAAATATTTAAAAAGAAAAGCATGCATGGGAATTTCCACTGCTTGGGACATCCTAAGCATCTGGGAGGTCCTGACTTTCCACTGGACAATCAGAGACCATGTGTTCAGCAACATGAGAGCTGCCAACAGTGCTCCCATAAGAACTTCAAGTTGAGCAAAGCCCTAAAAATCCCAAAGATGAATCTGGGAAACATATTGAGATGTCCAATTCCCAGTGAACTGGGACAAAAAGAAAAAGGAGATGAACGGTTTCTCAAATGAAGAATGTGCTCTAGAATGGCATTATTTACTAAGCAAAGTGACCAGTTCTGAACCTTATCAACACTCGGTTGGTATCCATCAACACTCAAACACGGAAAACATTATTTATTGGTTACTATCCACGAAAACTGAAACCCAGAAAGTAATATTTACCTAATTGGGGAAAAGAAACAGCATCTTACGGATGTTACATACCCTGCACAGCACACTTTTCCTAAAGATTTTTTGTAAATTCATCCAAAAAGAGCTGCTAAAAGCACTTAAATAAGATAACCTGTATGTAAGCAATTTGGAAAGAAAATGTGTACAGAGCAGTTCCATTGAATATGTGGTGTACAACAGCTCTGTTTTAGCATTAAAAATTTCCCAAGTCCAAATACAAGAGGGAGAAGATAAACATACAAAGAGAGAAATCTTCAACGAGAGCCCTCTCTTACTGAAGGTGACCTGGACCCAATGCTCCAATCTCTTCCAAATCTTGTCACACTTTGTCCGGCCTTTGGAGTCCCTACCACAGGGCTTGATCCACGGTAGCTTGCTCTGAGGCTTTCATCAACAGAACATGAAGACTTTGCTATTGCATTCCTCACAAATTTCTGAGCAGCTGGTGAAAGTGTTCGAACGCTTGGGCTCATGCTGCCCCCTCTAGCAGGAGAGGGCAAAGGAGGCTTTTGAAACATCTTTGATCTTTCTCTTAATTTACGTGCAGCTTCCCTTGACAGAGAATGGGCCTTCAAATCCCTAGGTGGTAGATTTGGAATCTTAAAGTGAGGGCCATCACCACTACCACCAATGTCAATGGGTGTGTCCTCAGACTCTAACCTCAATGGGGTGCCTTCTATCTCCCCCCATGTAATAAAAGGAGATCCATCGACGCCTGGTGCAGGTGAAGGAGTTCTAACAAAACTATAACCATTTTCTGACTTTTTACTTGATTCTGCATAGAATTGGTTTGGCGTCTTTCTTAAGTCTTCCAAATCATACCTTTTCGATTTTTCTGCTTCACGGTCTGCAAAAAGCCCCACACCAGGAGTAGAACCCGCCACAGGGGTATAAAGGATAGCAACAGTTTCTTCCTCCTTTGGTCTCGAATCCAACATCTTCCCATGGAACCTTGTGCTGGAGCGACTAATTTCCTTTGTTAGACCCTTTAATCTCTCTGCTCTTTCTTCTTCAGTTAAAGGAGCTTCATCACGACAAGCTGAATCATACATCAAAAGGTTCTTCGCAGTGTGCTTCCAACTGTCCAATGTACTCACTGGCTGATCTGAAGTACCATATCCATCAGTTATCCGATTTCTCTTCTGGGTTTCGAGGGTCTTCACTTCTTCCTTTTCTCCATCCATCAAATATCCGAATCTCTCCTTTCTCTTCCTATTAACCTTCTCCATAATTTTCGAAAAACTATCATTGTCCTCACTGGTGTACCTCCGAAAGAACTCATCTAGTGACAAAGAAACATCAACCGAGTCCTCGGACAGGGATTCTCCCTCAGAGGAAAGATTACGCGGGAGAAGAGATGGGGTCTTTTCTGAACCAAATGGAGTGGGAGTGGGCGACGAGGCAAAGAAGCTGGAGGCAGGGGTCCGAATCTTACCATCGGTATTGTCAGAAACCACTCGTCTGAGACCTGAGCCGGCTCGTCGCTCGATGATCTTCAATTGAGCATCGCGAATTTGTATAGGATCGCCGGACCGCACGGCCTCAAGCCAATCGATACGATCCCGGAGCTTGGGTATGTCGGGAAAGTAATCTCTTTCAATGATCTTTTCAATAGCAGAAACGAAAGAATCTTCATCGAGGACGAGGGCGCTCTTTCTAACTTTTCTGTCCGAAGAGAAAGAAGCAACAGGGATATCTATGGAGCTTTCTGCAGAGGGTGAGAGAGAGATGTGACGGGGAGAATGGCCCGGCGACTGAAGCATTGTTTCTTCAAATTAGGGTTTTCTTCGAGATGAACAATTGGGGATTTAAAGCAGAAACGTACAGGGTCAGATGCAAAATAGAAAGTCGAAAGAGATTACGATTGCAGCGACAGAGGGATCGTTAATGGAGTCCCGACGAAGGGAGGATTCTTACCTCGACTCAGCTAGTATCTCAAACGAGGGTTTCCTGCAGCAGGTCGAACACTCGTAACGCGTCTCCGCCGACTCCGAAAACCAAACCGACCGCTTCGCTTTTATTGGTTCTTGAACTACAGCCCCTTGAGTCGTGCTTACGCGTCAGCCGCCTTGGGTAGGAGGGGGTAAATATAGCACGTGGCCACCTTAATATCCCTTTTTAGACTCTTAGAGCGTTTAATATTTATTCAAATAATAATTTGTATACCTCTATTATCTATTTTTGTAATCTCTGATTTTCCTACGTGGAACCACTCTGCACGCTTCTTCATAGATAAACTGACACGTGGGTATATCCTATTGGTTACCACAGTGTCACGGGATAAGATAATGTCCACTCTCTCTCATTTTTTATCATTTCACCTCCTGCCTCTCATTCCTCCCATAGGTTCCATCTCAGTTTGATTTGCGTTGCACAGACACAGAGAGCCCAACTAAGCGATCCAGACAATGGCTTCGATCACCATGACAGCCTCACTCATCGGCGGTCTCAGCACCGCCGGCCATTCCTCGGTCAACCGCCGGCAGGTCGTCATGGCTAAGGCGGTCAGAGTGGACGGATTCAAGCAACAGAACGTCAGCAGCGACCAAGACAACAACACCCGGAGGAATCTGATGTTTGCCGCCGCCGCTGCTGCTGTCTGCTCTGCCGCCTCTGGTTGTGGGGTTGCTCTGGCCGATGAGCCCAAGCGCGGGAGCCCTGAAGCTAAGAAGAAGTACGCCCCCATATGTGTCACCATGCCCACGGCAAGCGTTTGCCGCAACTGAGAGCCATTGCTGAACATAATGCACTAGTTTAAGCTAGTGCAGGTTGTTATTTGTATGTATGTATGTATGTTTGATTACCTATTCTGCAAGACAAGTCACATCTTGTGTTGTTTCTCAATGGTAATGGGGACTCTATTTCTCGGTTAACTTCTCTTTCCGTTTTTACTTTGACGTTTATTGTTATCATTAGAAATTACATGTTAGCATTCCTTCTCTTAGTCGAAGTAATGAATGTTGGCTTGAGTTGTCTCAAATTAGTGTAACGGCCAATCAAGGTTAGCTGCAATAGATAGCAATACCCTAATAATACTTAATTTGGCCACTGGTGAGAATGTCTCTTGATAGTCTATGTGTATCCTTTTGTTATTAACCTTGACTTATACCGTACAACTGATCCATTGGATTTGTACTTGATGGAGAATACCCATTTACAACCCACTTTTTTTTTTACCTTTATGTAATATAACAATACTCCATGTCTCATTTTTCATTAATGTCTCTGTTTCTTCCTTAATAGCTTGAACCCACATAAGGTCTTTCAAAACTTTATCAACATTTGTAGGAATATGGCGTGAATAGAGTTCACTTACAAAGTTCTTGAGGGGTTCAAACAGTTAGATTACACAGTGCACTTTGAAAGTGCAGTGGAAAGTAAAAGTGAATTACTTAATGAAAATAAAAGTGAATTACTTTTTTTTGTTAGTGTGTTCAATGGAAAATGCACTATAAATAAATTTATTGTGTTAGTGTGCATAATTTTAGTGGAAAGTGGAAAATGAGTTTAGTAATAAAATAATCTGATAGATTTAAAAGATAGATCTATATAAATTTTTAATTAAAAATAAGATAAATAATTTAAAGTTTTAATTAAATATTAAATTAATTAAATATAAAAATATATATACTCAAATAAACTTGGTTATTTTTATAATGTCTAGATACTTAATCAAAATCTCGCTTTTACAATATCTAAATTATCACTCTTAAATTAGTAATTTAATGTATTATTAAAAGTCATGAATATAACAAATAAATAAATAGGAGATTTTATTAATAAAATAAGATAGATTTTTGTTTAGTCTAAATTAATACAATAATAACAAAGTAAAATAAAAATATTAATTTAATTAATTATAAAAAATAGAATACTTAAACAAAAATATTTACTCTAGATACTTGATCGAATTACTACTTTTACGATATCTTAATTATCACTCTTAAATTAGTAATATAAAAAAATCATGAAAATAATAAATAAATAAATTAGATATTTTATTAATAAAATAATATGAGTATTTCCATTAAAATCTAACTGAATTAGTTTAGTCTCAACGTCGAGTATCAAGTGAAAAGACGAGTGAAAGTGAATTTATTAGTCTCATGGAGTGAATTCACTTTCACTCGTTTTTTCACTTAAACAAGTGAGTAATCCACTTTAACTCTCCACTTATACAGTGCACTAACGCTTTGGGAACCACTTTTTTCTCTTAAAAATGAATTCACTTACACTTACACAGTGCACTAAGAGGCCCTAATAGCATTTTGGTTGCCCTCACTCAATTTAGCGTATGAAGGGCTACAATGGTCCTTACCTTGTTGAGTCACCCATTCCTTAATTAAATCTTCTAACTTCATATATCTGGCTTTAAATGATTGTGCCAATGTATCTAACTTCCTATGGATCCCCTTCAACCTCTCTTCTAACCTATCAAAATGTGTGGTCAAGGATTTTAAGATAGTTGTATCTTGTTAGTCATTTGTTTTTTTGTTAAACATTTAATGTAGTTGTATGTGCACACACAAAAAGAAGAAAAGAACTCTCCAAATGCTTGCAAATCCCCTGAACTAAATAAATATATAAGTATTGACCTTATGTGTGTCCCCACAGTCGCAAGTCATCCACTTTGATACCAATTGATATGCCATGAATATCAACTACGTTGAGCAAATATAATTTGTAGAAGATGAAATGAAAATTTGAAAGTGCCAATTCCATAAAGAAAGAAATCTCCTTAAACTTTGAAAATACAGGATTTGGTGTCAATTCAAGGAAGTCGGCCTAATTATTCTTTTTATAAGCATAAACTCGTGAGTAAATAATTTACTAAAATACCCTTATATACCTTATAATTTGAAGTCTCAATATGACAAGAAAAATAGATAGAAATACTCCCGCTCATCAGCTATCAAGAAGTGGGTTTTTGTGACAATTGTGATCATTCTTGTGAGTCATGTTAGTTTGTTTTCAACTTTCGAATAATTATTGAGAACCACTAGAAAAATATGCAAGTATGAGTTGTTTTGAAGTATTTTTTTGCAAATGGCTTTAAAAGCCATATTTTTTCAATTCCATTGAAAATTTGAATGTAAATAAATATAAAATAAATATAAAATAAATATAAAATAAATCAAATATTTTCTAATTGAAAAGACAAAAAACAAAAACTAATCCAAACATTAGAATTTTTGCTCTTATATTGTATTTAGAAAATATAAATAAAATTAAAACAAAAAAAATGCATGAGAAAATTTAAAGTAGTTCGACATATAATACCTACTCTAACAAAGAGAAAAAGAAGGAAAATTTTACTATCACGAAAAAAATTGTTTAAAAAGAGATTTTGATCCTTTTTATTAGCTAAATCTAATCTAAATCCCTAGTTGAGGATAATCAAACAAAAATTGATTAGGTCTAGATTTATCAGTCTTTCCTTACAAAAATTCTAATATTTTTACATGTCAGACACATTTCTATAATCTAATCCAAAGAAATACATTGTGACAAATATTTATAATTTTTTTTTAAAATTTGTTCCTATTAGATATATTTTCTAATGCAAATTACTTATAATATACTTTGCATATAACCAAAGTTTAATATCTCATACATATTAATGAATTTTATTCTTTTACTCAAAATGCAGGAAAAAAACTATATCGAGTGGGTTAGAGCTGAGAGTGTGGCAGGTGAAGCGTTATAGTCTAATATCCACCGGGGTCCCCCCCGCCTCCGTTTTACTAAACGGGAAAATTGTAGATCAACTACTGTTCGTTATTTGTTAAATTCCGATTCTTCTCAATCAGTTTCCCGAGAAGAAATGATAAGGCGATCAAGACACAGTAACGCCCGCTATTAACAATTGATTAGACACCTCTTCCATGATTCTCTGGCAGATGCCGTTCCATCTCCCTTCACTCACCCAAATGAAGAAAAAGAGCAGAAGAGACGAACGCTTGATGATTGAGTGCCAACCACCAGATGAAAGTAACAGTTGAAGCAGAAGAGCGTTAATCCGGCATACTTTTCTCCTCGATTGACTCGTTAGACCTTTAACTTCTCTCTTGAACAGTATTCCCTAAATCGTCTGAGACGGGAAATTGAATAATCTTCTGCCGTGCGTATGTTTTTTTATATATCAATGATGTTGAATACTGAAATAGAGTCGTATGTGAGGTCTACAGACTTTCTACCGGCACCGACACCGACACCGACACTCACAGCTGTGAGTCTTTGCGCCACCGCGGGCCACAGCTCAGCCTTTTATTTTCTTCTCAGCTGCAACAAGAAGGCCCAAAAATCTGTTCAGATTTTGGGTATTATTTGTAAAGATTTAACTTCACGGGGCACGTTGCCGTAGACGGGAAACTCACCGGAACGAGCGAAAGATCACCTTGCCGACAATCCCTCCATCCAGAACCTAACCCTGGACTTTTAGAGCCCCAACCAATAACCCACTCATTGACAAGCACGTGAATTTGAAAAACGACCAGAAAGTTGGATCACCTTTCTTAACTGCTAATCACCATCTTATCCTTTTTAAGTAGATAAGATTTCCTAAACAGGATCAACTTGATTATACTGTTACGGGACTTTCGACTTCCGAAGCGTGTAATTCTCGTGAGCGTGCCTAGGGAGCCCGAGAAGGAGCGGTCTGTTTTCTGGTCCAAGTCTTGGTGTGAATAAATTTGCTTGAAAGTTTCCTTGTTATTACAGTATTTCAGTCCAGTTTCAGACGAGAGGAGAGAGGAGGGGCGCTCGGGCCGTGCCGTGGTGCACCAAAATTACAGTGTTTAAAAAATCGCCTCAAACTAATTGAATATTCTCGTCTCTCGGCGACTTGTCGGCAGCTCGTCGACTCGTGCTGGATTTGCTCAGCCATTTGCCACCTCAGCCCGCGCTTGTTGAGAAGTGTGGTAGACTGGTAGTAGCTTTTGTCTTTGTTTTCCCTGGTAAGAACGAAAGTGTAGAAGATGAAAGTCTTCATCTCCTTGAAGCAGAAGCTATCTGAGTAGGGTTTTGGATTTCACCTTTTCGATCGGCATGTCTTTAATTATGTAATTATGTTTTATACGCGGTGGATTAGACTATTGATATCTTGTGGATGGCTTTTTATTTAATTCATGGTAGTGAACGTGGATTTGGCAGAGTTTTTACTTGGATGTTCTTCTTTTTGTGTTTATTTTATACCTTCTAATTTTTTTTTATGCCGTCTGTAGGAAGGATTAAAGCTTATCGCTGAAGTGTCGCTTTCTTTCAAGGCATTTTATTGAAACAAAGAGTTGAGGAAGAGAGATGAAGAGGGCAACGGAGTTCTCAAGCCTGCCGCGGCTGATTGTCTCTACGGTCGGTGGGCGATCTCTGGCCGCATTGTAAAGGTTTCGGATCTTGAGGCGTTGGTTTCCAAATCGGCAGAGATCTGAAGTTATTGGCTCGAGTGCTCTGTTTCTTTTCAGCATCTTTCATTTTATTTTGTGCAGATCTGACTGGAACCAATAGTGCATTTGCCCTAAAGAATTTACATTGCTTCTTGTTGGGGTTAATCGAGCTCAGCAGTGAGCCGTATCACTGTTGGGAAGGAAGATCCTTTCTGAGTTGTTTTAGACAAGTACTTCCTTCGCAAATATCCTTGAAAGGAAAAGCAGATTCCGAAGCTTTTCTGCATGTGGTGGGTGCTTAAGCTGCAACACTTCTTTTGGTGCATGAATTGACTGTAGATCTACTACAGATTGTAGCAATTCCTTCCGTCGGAACAGTACAACTGCAGAACCGGCTGTACAGCAGCCAATGGCGGAAGAAGGGGAATCAGGGGTTAGTATTGATCGTGTCCTCTAAAACGAACATTCTATTCCTTTCTTTCCGTATCTATTTGGCTCAACTGAGTGTGAATTCCCTGAATTTTGGTTCCTGGAGTCCAAAAATTATCAAATCCCTCAACTTTGATCAGTTCTTAGTTATTCCGTTATAGTGTATAACTCTCATTTTTTCCCTTCTCAATTGATGTACGTGTTCAGCTGAAGCCTTCGAAACACCTTAGCGGTCAGGTTTGCCAGATCTGTGGCGATGACGTTGGTATCACTGTAGATGGAGATCTATTTATTGCTTGCGATGTGTGCGCATTTCCTGTCTGCAGACCATGCTATGAGTATGAGCGCAAGGATGGGAATCAATCGTGTCCTCAATGCAAAACCAGATACAAGAGACACAAAGGTTCATTATTATTTATTTTTTGGATGTATCCTAAATTTGAAAAGTTGATCTTTCTCATTCCTGATCTGCGCGCTTCTTTATACTATTGCTCTTTTGATGTTTTGGATCGTATATTCTAATTTTATATCTGGAACTGTTGCTTATTTTCAGGGAGCCTTCCTATTCGTGGAGATGAAGGGGACGATGGGGATACTGACGATGTAGCTAGCGACTTCAATTATTCTTCCGGAAATCAAAATTCAAAGCAGAAAGTCGCTGAGCGCATGTTGAGCTGGCAAATGAGCTATGGACGTGGAGAGGATGTTGCACCTCCTAAGTATGATAGAGATGAAATTCCTCACAATAACATTCCGTTGCTTACTAATGGTTCCACTGTAAGTTTTCCAGCCTCTATTTATATATGTACTCTTTAATTTATCTTTTCATATTTGAAAAAAATTTGTGCTAGTTGGTATTCAATTTTTTTTTCTTTTTTTTTTGCAGGCTTCTGGAGAGTTGCCAGCGGCATCTCCCGACCGCCTTACAATGCCATCTCCAGGAGGTGTTGGTGGTGGGAAGCGTGTGCATCCTCTGCCTTACTCAGATGTCAACCAATCTCGTAATGATTATTTCTTTGTTTCTATTGCTGGGGTTATTTGCTATATAACTTCAGCGGTTCTGAGCTCTATATTGTTCCAAGATTGTAATGTGCTTTTCTAAATATTCGTTCACATTCTGTACAATATGTTTTTGCAGCAAATATTAGGGTTGTGGATCCGTCAGGAGAATTTGGTTCTCAAGGATATGGAAATGTTGCTTGGAAAGAGAGGGTTGATGGATGGAAGATGAAGCAAGAGAAGAATGTTGTTCAAATGAGCAATGGTGGCCATGCTGCTTCTGAAGGCAGGGGAGCAGGAGATATTGATGCAAGCACAGACGTGCTGATCGATGACTCCTTGCTGTGAGTTTTTAGTCAATAGTGTTTTATAAAATTTGCTCTCTAGTTCTGCTACAACTTTATAAATCTTTGATGATGAAGTGATTGGGATTAACATTTCTGGATTGTTTGTTGATTGCATCTTTGCATGATGTTGATTAAGTAAAAAACGTCCATTAAGTCTTATAATTTTTGCTGCCTGTTGTGCATGCTCTTCTGAAAAACACACTGAAATCTTTGGAGGATTGTATTTGGTGATGTTCCTTTCAATTGGTTAATTCGGTTGATTTTGTATGTGAAAAAGGTGTATGGGCCTGGTTGCAGGATTACCCTGGTCTCAGGATTATATGGTAATCCTGCATATGGTTTGTGTTTATAGTTGTGGTACCACCGTCCTTCAAATTGTTCATAAAGGAATTCATTGGACTTGACCTGGTTGGGCAAAATCAGGGCTGCTTTTCTTGTGAAGCAAAAGGAAGTTGTCAGTGTTCATGGTTCTATGGTAGAATCTTGTAGATGCTCCACTGTCAGTTGTCTGTAACACTTGTTTTATCATTTATTAATTGACATTGACTTTTGAGTCCTCAAAAAAAAGTAATCCTTGATTAACCAGTGTAAAAATTGTTCAACAGCATCCAAAAGTAACCAAAAGATTCCATGGCAGTGCCTTAAGTTTTGTAGTTCTTCAGTTCTTGTATACTTTTTCTTCCATGTTGATGCTTCAGACAATTGGAAAATTTTCTATAGCCTAATAATTTAGGGTTCGTGTAGGTAATCGAAGCCATGGTACTTAATTTTTTTGAATTTTTTTCTCAAAAGATTCTTAGTACTGGACTTAGTCTTTCACATGCAGAATCAGAGTCAAATAAGAACAGATTTAGAAAGATATGACCTTCACAGTCTTTGAAAAAAAAAAACAAAAAAGGAGGACAAGAGAGATATGACCTTCTCAAAATTGCTTTTTTTACCATAGTACTAGTTAGGTTTTTTGTATGCAGGACCTGAGCCAAATAAGAAAAACTTCAGAAAGATATCACTTGCACAGGTTGAAGAGAAATTAAAAAAACCTTGGTTATAAATCAAGTAGCACTAAGATTGCACTAGTTTATGCATTTGTAAGCGTTTTAAATTTTTTTATTATTACAATCATGCTTAAAGCTGATAAATAAAACTACTGAATTTTGTTTGAAAAAGGAAACCATGAGAAAAGATAAATAATCTGAACATTTTTGTTATAGGTCTGATATGTGATCAGCAACCTCAACTAGGTTCGAACATTATTAGATCACCAATGACCAATTATGAGCGAAGTGAAAATTTTGAATTGTAAAACATTGGGTACTTCGCTTAAATACTGGACCAAGGGGGAGTACATATGGCGAAATTGAATCTTCAACTGAACTTGTCTTTTCTTCGCGGTGCCAAGTCTCACTAGAGCATATTAAGAAGCTCTGGATGCTACTCATCTTTGTATTCTAAAACATGCATAGTGATTTGTTTGGAAGTTTGTGAATTTAACCCGCAATCTCTTGCAAAAATAGATGAAGAGATTCTCTTTATGATTACTGTATACTACTTGTTCTTTGTAATTTAGTTAAACATTCTTTTTAAAATCTTGGTTGAGCAAGGAAGCACAAAACTAAACTCACATTTGATTATGCAGGAATGATGAAACACGCCAACCTCTTTCAAGGAAGGTATCTATTCCTTCGTCCAAGATAAACCCATACCGAATGGTCATTGTTCTGCGTCTTGTTATTCTCTCCATCTTCTTGCACTATCGTATCACAAACCCTGTTCCAAATGCATATGCCTTGTGGTTGATCTCTGTGATTTGTGAGATATGGTTTGCCATATCATGGATATTAGATCAGTTCCCTAAGTGGCTTCCAGTGAACCGTGAGACTTACCTTGACCGGCTCGCTTTGAGGTACTCATTTTTCTCACTTCTAATATATCATGCCTTCTCCAAGCACATTAGATTGTTCTTATTGTGTGTTGTTATGGATATAGGTATGATCGTGAAGGAGAACCATCTCAATTGGCTGCTGTTGACATATTTGTCAGTACTGTGGACCCTTTGAAGGAACCTCCTCTTGTGACTGCCAATACTGTATTATCAATTCTTGCTGTTGATTACCCAGTTGATAAGGTCTCCTGCTATGTCTCTGATGATGGAGCTGCAATGTTGACATTTGAAGCCCTGTCTGAAACTTCAGAGTTTGCAAGAAAATGGGTTCCTTTTTGCAAGAAGTACACCATTGAACCCCGAGCACCAGAGTGGTATTTTGCGCAACGAATTGACTACTTGAAAGACAAAGTACATCCTTCATTTGTTAAGGACCGAAGAGCCATGAAGGTTAGACATTGTACATTGGCAAATCTGCATCCAATCCCTGCATCTTCTTTACATGTTTTATGATGTACTTTGCTTACATATACTGCAGAGAGAGTATGAGGAGTTTAAAGTTCGTGTTAATGCACTCGTTGCAAAAGCACAAAAAATTCCTGAAGAAGGGTGGGTCATGCAAGATGGAACCCCATGGCCTGGAAATAACACCAGAGATCATCCAGGAATGATCCAGGTTGGTATTTATTTTGTTTGGAGCATAGAAATGGTAGCCTCAGATGTGCCCAGAAATGTTTCTACGTGTGGAGCATAAGTGTTGCCAATGTTTTTCCTAGAAAGCTGTTATGCAGTTAATGTGTCACAAGTTGATACATGTCTATACCTTTCTGTAAATGCCCTTTTGCTGTTTGCAGGTCTTCTTAGGTCACAGTGGAGGGCTTGATAGTGAGGGCAATGAACTTCCACGGTTGGTCTATGTTTCCCGTGAGAAACGTCCAGGCTTTCAACATCACAAGAAGGCCGGTGCTATGAATGCTCTTGTAAGTAGTTAATCCATTTCGTCACACAATTTAGCTGTGATTATAGAACTGTATTATCTCTAATCAACTTGCTCTTTCTTTTAATAGGTACGTGTGTCAGCAGTTCTGACCAATGGCTCATTTTTGCTAAATCTTGATTGTGATCATTACATAAACAATAGCAAGGCCTTGCGGGAAGCCATGTGTTTTCTTATGGACCCAAATCTTGGCAAATCTGTTTGTTATGTTCAGTTCCCACAAAGATTTGATGGCATTGATAGGAATGATCGATATGCCAACCGAAACACTGTGTTCTTTGATGTAAGCATGCTATCCTTTTTCTTCTTCTCCTTTTAAGTGATTTCATGAATGTAGAGTATTTCTTTTACCACGAAAGGTATTATCCCTTCACGATAGTTCTTTAACTCTTCTCTTGATTTCAGATCAATTTAAGAGGTCTCGATGGCATTCAAGGGCCTGTTTATGTGGGTACTGGTTGTGTCTTCAACCGTACTGCTTTGTATGGATATGAACCTCCTCTAAAGCAGAAGCATAAAAAACCAGGATTCTTCTCTTCATGTTGTGGAGGATCGAGGAAGAAGAGTACGAAGTTAAGCAAAAGGGGATCAGACAAGATACGGTCAAGTAAGCATGTGGACTCGACTGTGCCTATATTCAACCTAGAAGACATCGAAGAGGGGGTTGAAGGTACAAGAATTTTATGCCTCTCTCTCCCCTGTCTTTGTGTTTGTGTGTTTCTCATTTTCACATCACTGTGCACTTAACATTAATTGGATAAGCAGTTCTCTTGATGTTGCATGTAATTGTTTGTTTTTAACTAATTCTATGTCACTATTCCCTTACCCTTTTTTGGCTGGGCATTTCTCTGGATGTTGCAGTTATTTAAGTATTCTGTGCTTTTGGATACAGGTGCTGGTTTTGATGACGAGAAGTCTTTGCTCATGTCACAGATGACCTTGGAGAAAAGGTTTGGTCAGTCTGCTGTATTTGTTGCTTCTACTTTAATGGAGAATGGTGGTGTTCCTCAGTCAGCTACTCCTGAATCTCTTCTAAAAGAAGCCATCCATGTTATTAGCTGTGGATACGAGGACAAGACAGAATGGGGAAGTGAGGTATGCTTGGTACTAGTGAAAATATTGTGTGTGCTGTATTCTGTGCACTATAATCTCTCTCTCTCTCTCTCTCTCTCTCTCTCTCTCTCTTACTCACTCACTTCCTGCAATTTTCACTACCTGGTTAAAAATTGGCAGTCCTATTGCTGCCAAAGATTTTTAGGGAGACCTATACATTTATTTCTAAACCTCACAAACCAGACCCTTGACTAGAGAATCTAAGCAAAAAAATTACTTACGTTGTGAAAATCTGATTCTTGAACTTTATGGTATTCCTCTAAAAAAATAAACATAAAACTACGATTCAGTTTCTGGAATTATTAGTTTAAGGCTTTCTTATGTGCAACGTTTAAATCTTTTACTCGTTATCTTTTACGTCTGAGGAATTACAATCTTCTGAGATATCTCTCATTTTGTGAGGACTAAATTCTCTTTGCTTTCACCCTAAAGTTTTTGTTGGACAATATCCTGGTGTTCAACCAAACAAAAAGATTATGTTGTGTCCTAATGTTGTTCCTGAGTTAACCTCTGATCTCAACAATTTCGTCCAACTTGACAAATGTAGAAGCATAGAAACTGGTCACCTCTTTACCACATCGAATATAGATCTCTGTTCTTTACTATTTGATGTTGTTAGGTGGTTTTTATGTTAATATGTTCCATCATGGATTTGGAACAAGCATGTAGGTTGAACTATGTAGTAATATTCACAGGATACAGTAATGTGCATGATTTGTTCAAATAGATTTTTCAATGCATTTTGCAGTTTCTTTCTTTTCTTTGTAACACTGCACTCTTCTCTGCAGATTGGATGGATTTATGGTTCTGTCACAGAAGATATTCTGACTGGGTTCAAGATGCATGCCCGTGGTTGGCGCTCAATCTACTGCATGCCCCAGCGTGCAGCCTTTAAAGGATCAGCACCCATTAATCTTTCAGATCGTCTAAATCAAGTTCTCCGGTGGGCTCTGGGTTCTGTTGAGATTCTTTTTAGTCGGCATTGCCCCATTTGGTATGGATATGGTGGGAGGCTGAAGTTTCTTGAGAGATTTGCATACATAAACACCACCATTTATCCAGTCACAGCTATTCCTCTTCTAATGTATTGTACATTGCCAGCTGTATGTCTTCTTACAGGGAAGTTCATTATACCCCAGGTACTTCTTCACCTGCAATATTTCCGATTATTTTAAGCTTCTTCAATCTTTGTATCATATTGTGTTGTCAGAAAAGTTTTTCAGATCTAAAAGCTGTGAATAAGCCATACTCTGGATATGGGTTCAGATACTGATGATCTTCTATATATTTGTGCAGATTAGTAATATTGCCAGTATCTGGTTCATTTCTCTCTTCTTGTCTATCTTTGCTACTGGTATATTGGAGATGAGGTGGAGTGGGGTTGGAATAGAGGAGTGGTGGAGGAACGAACAGTTCTGGGTTATTGGAGGTGTCTCAGCCCATCTCTTTGCTGTTTTCCAAGGTCTTCTTAAAGTCCTCGCTGGTATTGATACCAATTTCACTGTCACATCTAAGGCTTCAGATGAAGATGGTGATTTTACTGAGTTGTACATGTTCAAATGGACCACGCTGCTCATTCCACCAACCACTCTTCTTATAATCAATTTGGTAGGGGTGGTTGCTGGAATATCTTATGCTATCAACAGTGGGTATCAATCGTGGGGTCCTTTATTCGGCAAGCTTTTCTTTGCCTTCTGGGTGATCGTCCACCTTTACCCTTTCCTGAAGGGGTTGATGGGCCGCCAGAATCGGACTCCAACCATTGTGGTTGTCTGGTCTATTCTTCTGGCCTCTATTTTCTCCTTGTTATGGGTCCGAGTTGACCCTTTTACAACCAGGGTGACGGGACCAGATATTCAACAATGTGGAATCAACTGCTAGAAAGAGAACAGTTGTACAAGAAAATAGTGAGGAGATTTCTTGTGACTCGAATCGTCAGGCTTGTTTCCGCTCACTCTGTTGTTACTACATTGTGAAATGTATGTAGATATAGGACATTTTGAACTGATTTTGTTCTGTTAAATTATTTTATTTTTGTTATTATTATTTTGTTTTGTTTTTGTGAAACAGATGAATGTATGGAGATTGAAACTCCAGGGTGAAAAGGGGCAAACGACAAAAAAAAAAAAAAATGATTTTGCTGTTTTTAAATTACTTTTACATGATGAAAAAAAAAATGAACCAGACGCATCAGGCGTTTTTTCCCCCTCTGAAAAAGATTATGTTGCTGTGCTAGTGTAACTTTTGTTTTGGTTGTGATTTTGTAACTGGTGTTGTAGGCAATGGTACTGTTGATGGGCCTCTGATCAATGGTTCCAAAAGGATATCAGCTAGAACTCGAACCATGAAAGGATTCGCAAGTGGCGTCTCGCCACGGGTTTCTCTTTGAAAAATATGTTTTTTTTTTTTAGTTATATAGAGGACTGACATTTTTATGATTTCACATTTTCTTCTTCTTTTGACAGATTTTCTATTGAAAAAATGCGCTTCTAAATGACCTTCTGCTCTTATGATTCAGCAAGAGAAACTTTTCACTTTACGATTAGCATACTCCTTTGCGTTGGAGACGAACAAATTGGTACAGAAGAGATTCACAGAACCATGCAAAACTACAACAAGATTCACTTCTTCAGCCTAGTAAAAAAGTCATTCTTCATAGAATGGCCAACTAAATGAGAAGATTTATCAGGCAGTCTGGACAGTATAGACTACTGCAGACTGCCACCAATATAAATGAGTTGTTATCATACATTTAACAAGTGTTTTGGTTTAGTAATATGATGATGTAGATCAAACCTTGGAAAAATATTTGAAAATCATGTGTTATGCTTTCCTGCGAAAAATATCTAATAATCAAAGGTCTAAACAATCCTACATCATATAGATGATACCAATCTTAAGGTTTCCTCAATTCACTTGAGAATGAAATTATTAAAATAATTATGAAAACTAAGAAATATCTCACGGAATCTATTACTTTAAGATTAATGTGCTAATAACGCTTCTTAGCTCTAGACAAGTTTTGTAATCAAAAGAAATTCCCAATAAAACTATTAAATAATTGTTAGGTATTTCAGATTATTATTATTTTTAAAATAATTCATATGCAACTCAAACGAGTGCTAAATTGAAGAGAAAAGTCTCTGCAAGAAAATTAAGAGTAAATAGTTCTCCTCCAAATCTTCAAAGAGAAAATTAAAAACAGCAACAAGAAATGTCTGAACTACCTTCAACTTCGCAATTTCAAGTGTTTAATTCTCTCTTATGTCTATCAAAATCGAATTTTATGAGGGCAGAAAGTGAGTTTTAGTTGGAATCAAGTTTTTTTCTCTCTCCAAATAATCCCTTTGAATTCGAAAACTCCTACTTTGTGCTGCTTCAACAGTGTTTGGAATTAAGTTTCAATTCCTTTTTCTATAAAAAGAAACCTCAAGTTATGGTTTAGTGTTAATTGTTACATGAGAATTACTAATCTTTAATTGTTTGAATCTCATTTATTGACTCTGTTTTTTGAGGGATTTTTGGGACAAACCTAGCTGGTTTCTTTCTTCCAGCCATGCTCTTATTTCTTTTAGTTTTATACATACCATGCACGTCATCCATATATAAGAGTGCTGATTCCTAATTCATTAATTGAAAACCAGCACCTTAGTGCTTTCTGTCTTTACTTGTTGCTTTTCTTATAACTTGATAATATAGTTTTTGTGTTAGTTCATCATTCCCTTGATTGTTAGTTCTACTGTGGTTGGTCAAATATAGAAGAAGTTTCAAATAAGTTTTCCAATGATTTAAGCAAACATGACTTTTTGAGAATTATTACTATTCCACTTAAGGACTTAAATAATTACTCATCATAGCCACAATATATCAAACATTTTTTTTATTATAATAGAATTTTATGGACACTTAACACAACCATCTCTTATTTAAGATGATCCCTTTTATCAACAGTGATTAAAGGAATATATTTTGGTTATAAGTTGGTTAGTAAATAGTATAGAAGAATCGATTGGTAACAATTTTGTCCCCTTAGATACAACTAAAGATGTTTGGGAGACTTGTTTTAGATTGTATTTTCACTTCTGATAATCTTCAAAAGATTTATGATATTTTTCTACTGATGTATAAGACAAAGCAAAGTGACAATCTTCATGAGTATTTTGATTGATTCAGAGGTTGTCTACAAGAATGGAAGTTGTTCAACCATATTCAATTGATTTACAACTCTAGAGAAACAAAGTGAAGTCCTCGTCTTTAGCCATATGTTAAGTTGTGGAACCTAATCAACGCCTTACATTGAGTCGGTACGCGGATAGACCTTCGTGGTAAGGTCACCATGGGGGGTTGGAAGGGGGAGGAGAGCCCCCCTCCCGAGGGTGTGGAGGCAGAGCCCTTGCTAGGTCCACGATATATTAACTGTTGTTTCATTAAGGGCAATTTGGCAATTTTAGTCTTGTATTGCGGTTGCCCTAATCTCCTCTTTATATTTGGGGCGTCGCTTTTAGGGTTTTATAATCCGAGGAGCATTATTAGTTGCAATTGAGAGAGGTTAGAGAAAAAACACCTGTAAGTATGTGCGATTTCTCTTGTAAACTATTTCATCTTTATAGTGGATAACTGCAGCGGCGAAAGACAGGATGTAGTCTTACCTTGAGGTGAATTTGTATAAATCTTGTTATATTTTCATACTTGTTTTTCCCTTCTTCTGCGTTTATTATTATTGCTTTCATTAGTTTGGAATTAGGGCATCTAATTCCTAACACCATCTACCTTGAAGCCTTATCTTGATGTTGCCAAATCCCAGGTACTTAGCTCTTCAGTTAGACCTTTTTTTTATGATGATTGTGTTGACATGCTCATGATTCCAGCCAAAGGACTAACATCTTAGCCTGATTAGTTAAAAAATTCTATAATGTTCTCCCAAGGAGGGGGAGTGGTAGCTATGGTAGAGGAAGAGGAAGAGGAAGATAAAAGTAGATTTGGTGGCCAAGACAGAGGAAGAAACAATGTTTACTCTACCTTCAACTCCTCAAGCTTTGTTGGAATAGAAAGTGGACTTATTGTGGCCTCAACAACCATGCGGTGGAAAAGTGTTAGAATTTATGGAAAACCTGATTTTTTTTTCAAGGCTAATCAATCCTCACTTTTCACAACTTCAACCAGGAAAGAACTTCCTTTAGATCCCTCCAAAGGGAATATGGTTCTCATCGAGGAGGATTATAATCTTTCGTAAAAAATTAAAACCCTAACGACTGCTCATTAAAGTGCTCCTATGCCACTGTTGCTACTACTGGTATATTCTCTTTATTTCATGTTTCGGTTCTTCATATTGGATCATTGAATCTGGAGCATCTGAACAACTTACTAGTAAAATTTAAAACTTATGTTCTTCGACACCTTGTATCACAGGTGGATTTGTATCTTATTGTAGATGGGTCCCAAACCAAAATAATAGGGCCCGTATTTCTACTATATCTTCTTCCTTATCACTTTCTAATGCTCTATTTGTTCCACAATTTTCATTAAGTCTTATGTGTTAGCCAATTGACCAAGAAACTTGACTTTTTTGTAACCTTTTTTCACGTCTCATTGTATTTTTTAGGACATCAAAACAAAATATGTGATTGTTAGCCTAGCTAACCGAGTCAGGTCCTCCGTAGGCCGAAGGAGGGGAAGGTGGGGCTCCGCCGCTTCCCTCTCCCTCTACAATTTTAAAGATAGTTCCGCCACCCTTCCCCTCTTCCATGTGTACAGGGAAGAATGATCCCGCTTACCAAGAGAGGCCAGCCGGTATTTTTCTCTAAGGAGATCTTGAATCGATTCAATGGGCTAAAACCACGCGAAATTGCGCAACGTTCAAAGGGCTCATCGCTCCAAAAGTCAACTTCGAGAATTCATATCTGCAAAAGGATTAAAACTGAGAATCGTATTCATCTTTCTTTCTTCTGCTAACATGGTAAAATCCAGTTTTCTGGGACTCTACGAAGTCACAATTTATCTACAAATGTACATTAGCCTCTGTAGAAAATGTGATCGCTGAGCAAGAATCGCCGTCATGCTCGTCATTATGAAATACTTCCATTCAGCGTAACAAGTCTTATCCGTGCAAGTCTTTCTGTACATATGAAAGTTGAAACCCGAAACAATAGTCCTGTTTTAAAAATGTGAAAAAAGCTTACTTTTCGAATTGCTTGTGCTCAATTAGCTTTTAACAATTTAAACTCATCTTCTTCCTTTCCTCTGGGTAAGAGTGATCAAAGTAGAATGATAACACGACAGAAATAGCTCATCGTGTTCTTGATTGCTTTCACGGCCCCCTAATAATAGAATGATTTCTACCGACACCACTATCACCTTTGGAAGCATAAAGCATTTGCCTTCGCTTCAACGTCGAACAAAGCTCACCGATCTATCAAAAAAGTCTGCTCCAACAGATTCTTCTTCAATCGATTACGGAATCATTAACTTCAACTTCAACTTCCAGTATAAACTAGCTAGCTTTTCACCGACAGAGTGCACGAGGTAGCAGGAGATTAAAAAAAGCAATTCGCAACGTTAATTTATCAGCTAAATACAGCGAACAATATGGGTCAGTGCAGAATTCCGAAGACTTGCCGACAGTCAGTGGACACGATTCATTTAACCGGTGCCAGATGAAAATGACAATGCGGAGACACCTAAGAGAGAGCTGATTTGAATGAATGTCCTATGCCCTTTCCTACACAGAGTCTGAAACTAAGTTTCCTTTCATTGGAAAAAACGGAAACAGGGTTTGTGCAAAAGAGAAGAAGGTTGGCTGGCGTACTAAAGAAGTGGAAGAGGGACTTGATTAATTGCCTAACGCTTGTAATAATCTGGCCATTGACTGGAGGCATGTAGACAAAATTGCCATGATTTTATGACATGATTATGTACTACTAACAGGTTCAGAATGTGATTCCTTCAAGTCTTTTAACTCCTCCAGTGATATATCAAACCAGTCACGGATCATGCCGAGCCATACGTAAAAGCAAGATCAATGATCATGACAAATGTGACGCGGCCGTAGCTCCGTCCCGTGTTTCTCTTCTTAATAAAACTACTGGCAAAGGTAGAACTTTTGAGTAATCGTAAACCTTTTAGAGTAAGAAAATTTTGAAACCATAAAGGAACTTACCTACAACGAACAAGGACCAAAGAGGGATTGGTAAACTTCTCTGCCTAAAGAAAAAAAAAAGGAATACGTTACGTAGGAGGAATACCCCCGTTAATGGTAAAGATCAGGGCTTCCATGTCAAACTGATTAACCAAAAGCATCCAGTCAGTTTTGACAATCTTCACAAAATGCGTCACCAAATGGGTGATGGTTCCTGGTTCCTCCCAGAAGCACAAGTGCTGACTCATGGTTAAGCTTGAAAGGAGACGAGATAGGGACGAGCATTATGTCACGAAGATAAGGTTCAAAGGAAGAACAAACCCTAAATTAACAAGCCACACGCACCCTTCCGAAGACCCAACCCAAACGAACCAAACAATCTCTCCCCTCCAAACGTTCACTACGGCAAGTGTTGTTCTACGAAAATTTAAAACCATATCTCGAAAACCCACACGCAAATGCCACTTCTCTCTTACCACAGACTCACCCCCTCTCTTCCTTGCTCCACGGAGTGGGAAGAACCCCAACATATTCCACCCTTTGACATCACTTACCTCTGGTACCATAACTCTTTTCAGTGCATGGTGCTGTTGTGTGGTGGGTGATAAAACAACGAATGAACCCCCAGAAAAGAGGACCAAACTTCTTTGTTGCTTGTCCACGACCGGCCATAGAAATCCTTCCTTCTCAATCTCTTGCAGCTCAATCATTCCTTGGGATTATGGGGAACAATATCCAGATTGACCACAACAGAACGTACAGACTCTCCCTTTGGTTTCTATATATATGTACCCAACATGATATGATTTCACCACCATATCTCTGCAAATCATTTGCTTACTGTTGACGCACAGCTTTTCTGCTCTTTACCGCTAAGGGAGCTATAAAATGGGAGCGCAAAGATACTTGCTCCTTCTCTGCACATTGTGCTGCTGCTGCTATTCTTTCTTTGGCAATTCGCAAGAAGTCCCACTGTTTGATTCTCATGAAGAAGCTACAAGTCCAGACGGGATCGTAGAATATTCTACATATTTCGGCACCATAGGTGGAGTTGACCGCGGATTCGAAACCCATTTTGCTGCGGCGATGGGCTTTGAACCCGAGATCCTTAGTTTGGAGGGATTCGCTGATGCGCAACGCCCTGCATCTTCGTATGGAGTGGTTAGTGTGAATGACTATGGAGCCAAAGGTGATGGAAGTACTGATGACACAAAGGTACCCACCTGAAGTTGAAACGACGAACCACAATTTGGCTTCTTTCTGCGCTTCAATTTTTGTTTACTGTTTGGACTTTTTGTTTTGAAAACTTTTCTTGTTCTTTCAATGAATGTCGTGCCAGGCATTCCAGAAGGCGTGGGCGAAAGCTTGTTCATCTGCCCCGGCCGTGCTGGTGGTGCCTAAGAATAAGAACTACCTTCTCAAGCAAATTAGCTTTTCTGGTCCATGCAGCTCTAATATCAAAGTAAAGGTCAGTTGAATGTAAATGAAGCAAGAAGAAGAAGGAACTTTTTCTGTTTTTTTCTGTATTGACGTCTTGAGTTCATGTGAGACCCAACGATTGTTTCTCATTTCCCTTTTCTTGTTTTTCTTCATCTGCGTATCAGATCGATGGAGCTATCCATGCTTCCTCCAATATGAACGACTGGGACGGACTTAACCGAAGACACTGGATTATCTTTCAGAAGGTTTCAGGCCTTACAGTCGAAGGCTCAGGAACCATAAACGGAAATGGAGAAGTATGGTGGAAAAATTCCTGCAAGAGAAACAAATCTCAAGTGAGCTTCCTGAATTCTCTTTCTGAATTAGTTTTCCAGGCAAACTACTTTACCTCTGAAACATCACTGACTCTTATTTCCTCATTTTTGGACTTTCAGCCCTGCAAGATTGCTCCCACGGTAAGTTCTACTTTCTCTTTTCCTACCATGATTTCTTCTTCACTTTCAACGGTTTCTTTTATGTTAAGGGTCCAGAAGCTTGTCTAACAGAAAAAAAATTCTTCAACAGGCAATTACCTTCTACTCCTGCAAGAATTTGATGGTGAAAAACCTTAGGATCAAGGACAGCCAACAAATACATGTGTCATTTGAAAGATGCGTCAATGTTCAGGCTTCCAATCTCAAGATAACTGCACCGGAAAGAAGTCCTAACACAGACGGGATTCATGTCACGAGCACTCAAAATATCCAAATAACGAATTCCGTCATCAGAACAGGTAGGAAAATAAATGACTCTAACTCGTTTCTCCTATCGTTTCTTCTTCTGGGTCAGCAGTTGGTCTAGCCTTTGCCTGCGTAGGAAAGCGGCCAACCGAGTGCCTCTTTTTGACTGTTTATTGGCATTACAATCTTCGGCTCTTTTTGACTGTTTATTGTAAATGGCATTACAATCTTCGGCTCTTTTGCTTGATTTTTAGGTGATGACTGCATCTCAATCGTAAGTGGAGCTAAGAATGTCAAAGCCACTGATATAACATGTGGACCTGGTCATGGGATTAGGTCAGAAATATGAACCTGAAACTGCCTTAAAACATTGATCAATTACAGTTTAACAGTACTCATTCACTCTGAAAAATCATTCCTTTTGTGAAACCAGTATCGGCAGCTTGGGAAGTGGCAAATCTGAAGCACATGTCTCGCAAGTGTTGGTAGATGGGGCAAATCTTTCTGGAACTACGAACGGAGTTAGAATCAAAACCTGGCAGGTAATTAATAAGCCACAAGCTTAGTATCATCCGTGTTTCTGTTAATGCATGCATGTACTTTGCACGTACTTAATTATTAATCAAGCCAAGTAGAGTCAGTTAAAAATTTCAACCAGTTCATGTGGTATATAGCACAACTCATTCTGGTAAGAATCTACGGAGAGAATATTAATATCTTCTAAATCTGGATCCCTCTTAACGCGCAATGGTCTTGTTTGTTTCCTTGACTTGCAGGGAGGATCGGGAAATGCAAATGACATCCAATTTTTAAACATCGCCATGAATAACGTCTCAAATCCAATCATCATAGACCAAAAATATTGTGACTCCAAGGAACCATGTTCAGAACAAGTAATTAATATCACCACCTTAGCTAAAATCTGATAATTATCAGCATTTATCGGAATTCAAAAATTAACCAGCTGGTACGACTAATATCGTTTTACAGGCTTCAGCTGTAGAAGTAAGTAACGTGGTTTACAAAAACATCAAGGGAACCAGTGCCTCAGATGTGGCCATCAAGTTTGATTGCAGCAAGAGCGTCCCTTGTCATGGAATAGTGCTGCAAGACATCAATCTAGTGAGAATTAAAGGGAAAGCAGCAAAAACCGAATGCAAGAACGTCAATGGAACTGCTAAAGGGCAGCTTGCCCCGCCTTCTTGTTTCTGAAGGAGAGGGCCATCAATCAATATTTGCCATATACATGTTTATTCTTTTTATATGTTTAATAAAATTTCTTTGCCTAGTTCAGTCCATCATTAATCTTGATGGAGGAACGCTAAGGTATGATGAATGATCGCATATTATCTCCCATTAAATATTTCTTTCTTTTCTTTCTGAAGAACGATTACTTCTTTATCGGTTCTGATTTCTACTACTTGTTATTCATTTCAGGTTTGATAACTGGTTAGGAAAAGATTGAAGATCCCAGCTCCTGATTGCTTTGAGAAATTATAGACTATAATTTAATCATTCAATGACTGCAATAAAATAGTCACTTTGTCATCGTTGTACACTGCTTTAAATAAATGAAGGATGGTGAATTCTTTGAAAACTTATTGCCTTTTATTGGAGGAGTTCAATTCAGGAGAGAGTTCAAGAAGAAAAGGATAAATACAGGGCATCCATGAAAACAATTTACTTTGTTGCATCATCAATGGCTGATAAAGCACAACAGACAACACACCACACTTCATATTTGCATTTAGCTCTCAGCAATTCTACATGGAAGGTTCTGCTATTTTTATTAGGTAGAGAAAAATAATACAAATTGAATATCAAATTTTAACCTAACAACCTTAACAATAGATACACTGAGATGAGAACCTAAGAGGTGAGAAAAGAACACGATAGCCCCTTCAACCAATCTTCTCTGTGTTTGTGTCATCAGATGGCCAAATGACTGTTTCCATGAGTCTTTCCCTCATCAATTCCAAGTTCTGATCAGATATTTCTTGATAAATTTTTGCATGATCACATTTCTGAAACAATGAAGCAAGCACGAGTATAATAATTCGATAAAGCCAATTTGGTTGCATATTAAATATGTTATCACTGAAGAAACTCTCACTTGCTACTTGTGCAACATACCTTGATCCATTTGCCGTAGAGGTGAAGGCGTGTAACCATCACTCTTTCAGCCAAATCTTGTTTTTCCTGTCATAATCGAAAGGAATTAAAACCACTTGTTGCATCTACTATACATATGCCATGCAATTGGGCAGCAGAAATTTTAATTAAATTGACCATTGACAAACTCCAGAAAATAATGTAGCATATGAATTTTTTCCAATTGCAACAATGCTTCTCTTGTTAAGGATAACAAATCACAGACTAGTTAGCTGGTGTCATCGAAAGCCAAGTTAAGTTTTATGCTTTTCCTGGTTGACAAGAACCATAGGTAAGCAGCCATACGATTCCCAAGTCCCAACTATTCTATGAGTTTCTCATCTCAAGAAATACCTTCCCAAGGGTTCGGATGAAACGTTTTCCGTCCCCAGGCTTGTTTGCTGCAACAAAACTGCAGGACATGAAACCAAAGTACGAATAAGTAACTAAATTCCAAATGCAGAGGACAATACTTGACGAGGATAAAGGTTATGAGGCAATATTTGAGAAGGTCTACTGATAATAGATGTACCATATAAGACCAGAAGAAAATGAGGACAAAGCTAACATAAACATAGAATACATGGCTCCATTTTCTTCGTTTTTTTTCTTCTTTTTGATAGCTGACTTTATTAATAAAAAGCTAATAATCCACCCAAGTTACAGAGGAAGGTACAAGGATATTTACATGATTATGTACAAGATATAATGTGGATACCGCAAAAAGCAACTTGTAATAGATTATGTACTACCAAAACACAAGAAGGTAAATAAACTCCCCAGCTAATGCTTTGCCACAATGTCTGGAAAGGCCAAAACAGATGTGGACCAGTCGATACAACTATTCCCAATTGGTAACTGACAAAAAAATGCTGAAATAGAGGATTTTACTTACTTGTAGAGCCATCTGTACTGTGGTGGGTTCATCTCATAAAGTTGATTAAGCACAGTCCTTACAGCTTTGTATGTGAAATAATTTTGTATTTGCTGCAAAAAAGCAACTCTGAGGTTAAACAGCAAACACAGTCAACAGCATGGCATATCTGCTTTAAGTCAGAATGGTATAAAGTGAGTATCATTTAAGTACTCGTATGAAACTAATATGAACAAAAGAAATAAAAAAAGAAGAAGAAAGTATGTAAGTTAGGCCTGTTTGAAACCGTTATAGTTGAATTATATGGTTCAGATTCTGTAGAGATGGCAGTGACCAGACAGGCTTGCATAGCGTCTGACAAATATCACATATCCTAATCAGACTAGACTCGCTCCATAACCAATTCAACTGGAGTGTTCAAAAACAAAATCACTTTGCTTTTCACATAAAATGTCCTCTGAAGACAGCTATCTGACTATTTTGTCAAATTAAGTTCTGTGAAGTATGTGTGGATGTATATCACTGGATATTTGGAGGTTTGCTAGTGTGAACCGAATAGTTTCTGGTTTGAGCTGTGGTCAGATAAATGTCTAGGTACTACTCGCTTGATTAGTATAAAGGCAGGCCAGATAACATAACATTCAGCTCCCTGTTGGGACAGCAATCATTATGCAAAGAATCTCCGGAACAGGTCATCATTTTTTTGTTTGATCAAGAAGAGAAATAGATTACAATAATCTAGACCAGTTTATCATATGAAACACTAGTCCAGCAAACCAACCAACGGATACCTTTATGAAGATCTAAAAATGAAGTACACTAATCTAGAACAATGGATTTCTGTTCCTAAGCAATATTGGGCAGTACTTTGTACGATGAAAGAATCAGATCAAGTACAATACACTATCAGACAACACAATTCAACATCAAATCCTTAAACATGGATCTTACTTATAACTGTGAAATTTGAAAATCTATGTAACCTCTAGAAGTATGTAACTCAAGAATCAAGTTTTTTGGGTACCTAAAAGGTTCCAAGTCATAATTCATATCGTGATCTGTTCAATAATTTCCATCAAGTACTTTACAGAGCTAATAGGTTCTAATTCATAATTCACTATCATGATCTGTTCAATTCATTTTCAATGGACCACGGGCCCGGAAAATCTACAAGATTTTAGTTTTCCTCTAACCTGATTCACCATCGTTCGATGTTAAATAGGAAAAACTGTATGACACCGATTATAGCGAGAATCCATTAAAACATCACAAGTTTTGAGTGCATGGACGTAAGCCAGTAATCAGAGTAATAGACCACGTTAAATCTATTCTGTTCTTCTTTGCTTATTTCCAAAGCACATCTCTCACATGAAACCAGAGCATGATTGTTTTCCAGTTTACATGCTTCTATCAAGGACTCAACCCAACAATGACGTTTCCTAGTTCTGAATTATAATTTTTGGAGAGAGGTCCGAAGGTTTACACTTTGTCGGACACTCTGTACTCGGCCCCGATTCTAGTTTCAACACAGGCTTAAGGATTGCCGAGAAAAAGATAAAATAAGCTCCCACTACAAAAGAACACCCCTTAGATGGACCAGACATGTAGGACAAGTAATCTAAATAAAGAAGAGCAAGCATCCTTATTCCTTAGGCATAATTAGCCATCTTAGTTGACAAGGCCATACCATTTTGACATCTTCGAAACTGTCATCATACTGTCCGCCGAGTTCATTTACGATAACAAGGCTCACGTTCTTCCTCTGTTTCCGTGAATGCCCTCTGGCGCCCAGGAGGCGCCAATTCTGGCCCGGGCTGTCGACGAACGAGCTGCTCAACTCCAACGACGCTAACTTCCTCGAATGCTTCTTACTCACCGAATTCCCATACACACCCAAATCAACGGTACTCTTGAAATTGGCGTTAGATAGTGAGAGCGAGTCGACACAGAGACAGGGGCAAATATGCGACTCCACGGACGAGCCCACCATCGCCAAAGCTCCCACCATCCTCGCTCAAAATGGGAAAAGGAAAAGGAAAAAAAGGGTTTCAAAGACAGACGTTCTTTCGTGGGTTCAGAGAGGAAGCTCAGAAATCCAGAAAGAAGAAAAGCACTCTTAGGTTTTGTAGGAAAGAGAGGATGGCTTCGGAGCGGCAGCAGAGGGGCGGAGGAGGAGGAGCTGGTAATGCAAAAGGAAAAAGGGGGATTAAAAAATTTCTGAACCACTGCCACGATTTTATGAGGTGGAAAAGGCTTCTCGCGGTGAAGTATGAACAGGAGGAGGCCTTTCTTCCAACTCGTGCATGTTCTTCTTGCGTTTGGGGGGCAATCCGCAACGTGGCTCGTACGTAGAGATTCTGAAGATTCTTCCATTACTATCGTACACGTGGTGATGTTTTATTGAATGAAAGCAGCAAAGAGTGGTGGCGTGAAGAAGTCGAGGAACATACCTTTGAAGTAAGGTAGGTCACTGGGCCTGGCGGCATGCAAGGCAACTTTTTAGTTTCTAATTTTTATCATGGAAAGGGTATTTTTAGGAATTTACACGTTGTGGTCTAAAACACTCCAAACTCTTTTACACGATTACCAAAGAATACCCTTTTTGGGGGTTGAGGGGCTCCAAAATAAAGGTTTGACATGTTTGGACCATGTTGCTTTCTTCCCATTGTCCATTTGAGACGGGGTAGCTAAATTCTTGGGAATGTGACTTGATCAACTATGAGATTCCACTTATAATAGGGGTGGTATTGAGTCAAGCTGATTTACAAGTAGTTTGAGTTTGATTCAGAAAAGTTGGGATCAGTTCAATTTTTTTTTTTTTTTTTGGTGAATTTTAGTTAAGCTCGATTATGGACTTAACAACCATACTCAAAGATTTTCTAAGTTTAACATGTTAATTCATGAATAGGATCATTATATATATTTTTTTTGAAAATACGTTTTACCTTCTTGTTTTAATTGGCTAATAATTGTTCTTGTTTTCCTCAACATCAAAGATGTACTAGTTGTTCAACCCTCTCAGCTCTATGATACATAGCATTTTTCACAATTCTCATATTTCTTAGGTTTACTACTTCTATTACGCTATTAAACTAGTTATTGTATATTATAATGCATTGTTCAAAGTTTATATTCCTCTACAATATAGCATGAAGTTTAATAGCATCAAACTCATCACCAAATTCTTTCTGTTCATTTTTTTTTAATTTTTTTTTTGTATTTTCGACCTCAACTAGGCTCAAACACCTTGTTTGGAATTGAACACAATCAAGTAATAGTCACCTTCTACCTCACTATCTAGTTGCAATTTACATTATTGGAATCCCTATTGATTTCTCTTTCTTCTACATTAATTTATGCAATGCATTAAAATTTAAGAAACATCTAAAGTAATACCATAAAATTTTGTTGGTTTAACATTTTTTTTAAAAATTTAAAATATTATTAAAAAGATGAACACTTCTTTTGCACAACGAGGATAAACAAAGAGAGGAGAGAGGCCTCCTATCCAACACAAAAGGGATGTTGTGAACTCTAACCACAAAGCAATTCGAAAAAATATTTGAATGATGTTTTCAATTCAAAACAAGTTGTTGGCTTATATAAGCCTTACAAATAGCTAAAATTAGAAAAACAAACAACCCACATTTTACTAGTCCTAATAACATTGTAAATGGCTAAGGAAATGGTCTACCTACAGATCCTAAATAATAGAATTTATTAACTGGACAAATTCAACTATAACTCTAACAACCCCAACAATTCCTCCCCTAAACTGATTGCAGTAATGCTTTCGGTTTACTCGTGGTATCACACACACACCCATTGACTCACGTAGCTTCAAGAACACATCCAACTTAAGTGATTTTGTGATAATGTCTGCAACTTGTTCTTGTGTGACACAATACTTCAGCTCAACAACTCCATCTTTTGTCAAATCATGCAAGAAATTCAACCTTACATCAATGTGTTTGTTGCGTCCATGCATGACTAGGTTCTTGGATAGTTTAATGGTAGAACTATTGTCACATAACATAGCAGTACACTTGCCTTGAGAATGATCAAGCTTCTCCAATACTCTCCTCATCCACACCCCTTGACAAGCACAAGAGGCAGCTACCACAAACTCCGCTTCAGTAGTGGACAAACCAAGTACATGCTATTTTTTAGAGGACCAGGACACAACTCCTTCACTGAGTAGAAACACATAACCAGAAGTGTTTTTCATATCATTTACATCTCCTACATAATCACTGTCGGTATATGCCATCAATTCTCCATTGCCCTCCTTTCGATTAAAGACTCCCAAATCCACAATACCTTCCAAGTATCGTAACACCCTTTTCGTAGCTTGCAAATGCAACTCAGTTGGACTCAATCTACTAATGAGAAAAACCACATACATCAAGTCCGGCCTTGTTGCAATTAGATAGATAAAACTTTCAACCAATTGTTTGTACATGGCAACATTCACCTTGGCTCCTTCTTCATCCTTCATTAGTCTAACGCCAAGAACAATGGGATTCTTCACACTATTACTCTTCTCCATCCTAAACCTCTCCAAAACTTCTTTTGCATACTTTCTTTGACTAATATAAATGCCTTCAGGATTTTGTAAAACCTCCACATCGAGAAAATATTCCATCTTTCCCAAATCAGTCATATCAAATTCAAGTTTCATAAAATTTTTTAACTTAACAAACATACTCTCATCATTACTAGTATAAATTAGATTATCAACATATAAGCTAACAATCAAAATTTTACCTCCATCTCCCGTTTTTATGAATAAGGTGTGTTCACAACAACACCTCTCAAATCCTTCTTTGACAAAATATGCTTCAATCCGGTTGTACCATGCACGAGGGGCTTGTTTAAGGCCATACAATGTCTTCTTCAATTTATACACCTTATACTCTTCACCTTTCTTCTCATAACCCTGTGGTTGCTCAACAAACATTGCTTCATTTAGCTCTCCATGCAAGAAAGCACTTTTGACGTCAAGTTGAAACACACTCCAACTATTTCGAGCTGCTAAAGCAATAACCATTCGAATCGTATCCCACCTAGCCACAGGCGCAAACACTTCAGTATAATCTATGGCATGCTGTTGTGCATACCCTTTCGCCACCAACTGAGCCTCACTTGTCAACCTCTCCATTTTCGTTGAGTTTAGTTTTGAAAATCCACTTTACTCCAATTTTCTTCATTCCTTTAGGCAAATCTGTCAGCTCCCAAGTCCCATTTCTTTCGATTGCTTCTATCTCCAAGTCCATTGTATCTCTCCACTTGGAACTTTGAACAACTTCTTCAAAGGTAGTCGGATCTGCAATTGAGGTAAATAGAACCAAATTGTAGTGCTCAAATTCGTTTTCTGAAAATTCTCCCCCACTCATATAATCTTCTATCCAGAACGGTATTCTTCTGTTCCTCCCTTTTGGTGAGCTTTCTTTAGATGTTGGAGAATTCTCTCCAGGTGACTCACTTGAAGATAAGCTAACCTCTCCTCCTTCTTCTTCTGCTGCCACCTCCTCTTCAGATTCTTCTTCACTTTGATGATGTTCACTTCCTTCTTCATTACTGTCTCCCCACTCGAGGATATCAAGTCTTGCTTCTTCATTACTTCTCCCCCAATCCCAACACTCATTTTCTTCAAAAACCACATCTCTGCTTACAACTATCTTCTTGGACGTTGGATCATAAAGTCTATATGTTTTAGACTCTTCACTCATCCCTAGCAGCACACACTGAAAAACTATTATCATCCAACTTCTTTCTCTTATTGTTTGACACATGAACATGACTAATGCATCCAAAGACTCAAAAATAATCAACATTGGTTTTGACACCACTCCAAACTTCTTCAGGAGTCATATCTTTCATTGCCAATGTAGGACTTCGATTGAGCACATGCGCTATCCAATTTATTGAAAAGTCTATACGTTCTTTGGAACTTGCTTCTCTGGTAATATACTTCTTGATGCGAACAAAGGTTGGATTGACTATGTTATATTGTGGGACCCACCATGGAGGCACAAGCTAGTGGGACCCACCATGAGGACGATGCGAACAAAGGTTGGTTTGACTCTGTTATATTGTGGGACGCACCATGGATGCACAAACTAGTAGGACCCACCATGAGGATGTGGGCCAAATTTACTTTACTACAATGTGGGACCGACCATGGCAACACAAGTTGGTGGGACCCACCATGAGATCTCGTGGGACCCACAATGATATCCACTAGTTAGCAACTTATCTTAGAAGATCTCGTGGAATTATATTAGGCTCTTATTTACATCAAGTGACCTTAGGTTTTTCCTTTAATTGAATGTAATTAGGGAAATGATTTATTCTAAATAGATTCTACCACGTCCTCCCTTATAAATAGAGGGCTTGTAAACGGAATTGGAACCTTTGATCATTATTGAAATTGAGAGTTATTTTTCTTGAGTTCTTGAAAGAACTTTTCGAACTTATCAATGATTTCCTTGTGGCGTTCAATATCTACTTATCAAACGGATTTCCATCCCCGTTTGTGGCGTCCTCACTATATCGAGGTTCTTGTTTTGCTAAGCAACGGGTCACGGTTTTCATCCAAACTTGAAAGGTCTTGGGGAAGATTACCAGATTTGGTATCGGGTTTCGTCACGGGTTGACGTGGTTCGTATCACTTCTAACCATGTTCATGATTGTCCTGTTCTTGTGCTCAACTACTACATTTTGTTGGGGAGTGTAGCTGCAGTGAGCTGCCTGCTAATGCCATTAGCTTTGAAAAAGACATTGAACTCGTGAGAGGTGAACTCTCCACCCCTATCTGTGAGCAGACAACGAATAAAAGCTTTTATCTCTTTCTCAACAAGGTTTTTATAATTTTTGAAGATAGTAAAAGCTTCAGATTTTTTAGCAAGAAAATATATCGACACCTTACAACTGTAATCATCAATAAAGCTTATGAAATACCTCTTCTTACTATTGGAATCAGGTTTGATGGGTCCGCAGATGTCAGCATGTACCAACTGCAGTCTTTGTGATGCTCTCCATAAACTCCTCTTTGGAATCGCATCCTTGTGTTGGTTTCCCACCATGCAATTAGTGCATATTTTGGATGGTACCCTCAACTGTGGTAACCTTCTCACCATTTGCTTATATTGCAATGTTCTCAGACCCTTGAAACTTAGATGCCCATATCTACAATGCCAAAGGTGAGTATTGTCTTCAAGAATTGTTTGGAAGTAAGTGGGAGCTTTCACAAAATTCTAGCAAGCAAAATGAACATCCTGTTTGCAGACATTTTTGTTTGGATAATAAGCCTGTTCTTGGGATGATAGACTCTACAAATTCCATGTTGGATCAAAATAGCTACACCTCTTTCTTGCTATTGTCCAACACTTAATAATTTATTTTTCAACTCAGGTATATAGAAAACATCAGTGATTACCTAAGTAACTCCAACAATTTGCAACCTAATGTTACCCTTTCCGAACACAGCCATTTTGGAATTATTCCCGAGCGTCACAGATTACCGGAATTCTTCATCAAGATCCGAGAACCACTCCTTCTTTCACACATATGATTGCTGCACCCTGAGTCAATGAACCAAACATCTTCTCTCCTTAAATGATTAAACTCCACATATGACATCAGCAACATTTCTTCTTTCTCCTCAAGCTCAACATAATTGGCTTCCTTCTCCCATTGAAGACACTCATATTGAAAGTGCCCTAATTGATGACACTTATAACACTCAACTATAACTTTGTTGAATGTTTTTCTGCCTCTTCCTCGAAAAGCTCCACATGCTCGACCACCTCCTCTTCCACCAATTCTATCATACCTTTAATGCTTGCTCATCTCCTTCATGCCCGTTCATCCTCTGCTCATGTACCAGTAAGATGCTCTGTAACTCATCAATGGTTAAGGTGTCTAAATTATTAGACTCTTCAACTGAACACACAACATAGTCGAATCTTGAGGTCATTGATCTCAAGATCTTTTCAATGATCACCACTTGCAGTATGTTTTCACCATGAATCTTCATCTTGTTTGCTATGATCAGTGTTCGAGCAAAGTATACATCAATACTCTCACCTTCTTTCTTTTGTAGAACCTCAAACTCCTTCCGAAGAGCTTGGAGTTGTGCTCTTTTGACTCTTGTGGAACCATGGTATTTCTGCTTCATAGAGTCCCAGATGTGCTTGGCAGTGCCTCTGTTGAGGATCGTTTCCATAATAGTTCGATCAATGGCTTGGAACAAATAATTCTTGACCTTCAAGTCTTTCAGCTTTTGGTCTACAATTGCAATTGATTTTTGTTGTGTTTCAGTAAGTGTCCCCTGTTGAACGAAGAAATTTTTTCATAAGCATGGACCGATGATCGTAATGGCTATCAAACTTAGGAATTACAGGTTGAACATAATTATCTGAGTGTTGTTATTGTCTCCTCGAAAAAAAACGCTGCTCACCTTGAATCTACACGAGGGGCTCCTCCGTTTTTCGGTTTTTTTTCTCCTCAACGCTCTTCCCCCTTGTTTTTTTTTCTCCTCAACGCTCCTCTCCTCCCGTGCAAGCATTGCGCCTCTCCTCGCAACGGAAATCTCTATTCTCTTCTCCAAGTAGACGTTGCTCCTCTCCTCGAAGCGCGCTGGAAAACGAAGACTAATCGGCCTTTCGGCTGGGCGTGAACCGAGACAATGGCAACGTCGACGCCGACGATTCTGTCGTCGTTTGCTCCTCTCTTTGACTGTCTCTCTCGCCGTCGGGAAGCTCCGAAATTTTCTTCCTGGAGTGGTCTCGCTTAGGGGGGATCTCGTGAGGGGTCTCGCGATTTCGATCTCTGCTCTCTTGCCGTCTCTGCTTTCGGGAGGTTCTTCTCGATCCCTCTCTCAATTTTCCTTTTTTTTCTTTTGATCCCTAAACCTCTCTGCTTCTTCGGCTGCGGCACTGGAATGAGAGGTCGCCGAAAATTTTTCTTCCCGAAGTTGTTAAACCTGCCTCTAATACAAGATTGTTGTAAACTCTAACCACAAAGCAATTCGGAAAAATATCAATTCAAAACAAATTGGTTGGCTTATATAAGCCTTACAAATAAATAACATTAGAAAAATAAATAACCCATATTTTACTTGTCTTAATAACGTAGTAAATGGCTAAAAAAAATGGTTTACCTACTTATCCTAAATAATAGAATCTATTAACTCGACAAATTCAACTATAACTCTAACAATCCCTTGTTAACAACCCGAACAAGGGATGAGTTCATCTTTTAATTTCTCTTAGATCTGTTTAGTATATTTTCTATTTTTCTATGAAATGCTAAAATCTATTGCTAAAGTAAACATTCCATTATGTTTTTGTTTAATTCTTAATCTTCTTTAGTTTTTCCGTATGCTGTGCGACTTTGTCTTTGTCCTTTTTCCCTCGTATAGAAACAAAATATTGTGACCTGAAGGGCTGAAAGCCAGAATCACAATGGGGAAGACTCCAGACAGGCCGCATCCCTACTCGAAACCAGTCACCGACCCGACCCGGGCCTACACTACCAGACCGGGCTGCTTTCACTTTTGGTGAACTGCTCAGAAAACCTGTCTCCAGTGGGTCCCTCTCGCCTCAAAAGACAACACTAACTCAATTGAAGATCCAAGGAGACGGAGTAAAAACTGATAATCACCCCAGAAGATCCAAGGAGCGTAAAGGTCCTCGTATTTTAAGCCAACACAGCCACCATCCCCTGCCCGAGTCTCGTATCCAACTCCCAAAGCTCTCTGTCTGCACATAATCCACAACCTCCCTCCTCCCCACAACCAGAAGAGAGAGAAAAGATACCTCCTCACGGGCGTCCTACCCCTTTGTCTCTGTCTTTGTAAGTCTTTTCCAGCTAGTGGAAGCGGCAATGATGGTCATGTTTCTGGGGATGGTGGCCGCCCTGGACGAACCCACCATCACGGAGCCGCCGCCGGTGGTGCCAACGGTAACCCACCCGACGCATAGGTCGATAGGGACTCTGTTGGTCGTGTTGGCTGTGATTACGATAGTGGGCGTCGTGGCAGGGGTGTTTGCACGGGTATGTGGGGGTCGTCATGTGGCCGGAAGTGGGGAACATGACATAGAAGGATGGGTGGAAAGAAAATGTCGGAGCTGCATTGACGGAGGGCTGCCACCCCCGCCTCCGCCGCCCGCTCCGGTGCAAGAATCGAAGGAACCCCCCCAAGCAGAAGAGGCAAAGAAGTGAAGAAAATGCAGGCCAGGTAGATCATTGAAATTCTTAACACAGACAGCTGACAAATGAGTTAACGTGTGTAGGGGAAGAAGAATATTTTTGTATGTGCCTATATTATGCCTTCTATCCATACGCAGGTTTCTTTACTTTTTTCTTTTCCTTTTTCGTTTTTTTCCTACTAAATCTGTAAGAATGAAGAATTCTTCTTCTTTTGGCCTTCTGCCTATTGCTCTTGTTGGATTCGCTCTACTGAAACGTTACGCGAATTGTAATGAAGTTCAGAGTGAAGAAAAAGGGTAAGAAAGAAAAAGAAAAAGAGAGTGGTGGGCAGGCGCCAGCCACTGTGGTTGGTCTTTCCCAGAGGCGGAAACCCCAGACGGTAAATTTCAGCTTGACGGGAGCTGACCGGATCAAATAAATACACCAGTATTACTCCCTTAACTCTGAAAGTTCTTAGTTGATATGAAAGTAAATCCAGTAGCAATACATACTGGCGAGTAGCGAGAGCCGGAGAGTCCACATCGGGTATTATAAGGTTCAGAGTGAAAATCTGGAGAAATGGAGCATTCCCGTGATCCATTTGAATTAAATTTAAAATAATAAATAATAAAAAATTATTTTATGACATAAAATTGTATAATTTCTGTTGAGAATTTAATATCGACAAAGCCGATCCCTCTTATATGCATGTTGTACGTTACTAATAACTCTATCTCGAAGTTTTAGGTTTCAATAATTTTAGATATTATAAATCATAAATAAAATTATGTATAATAAATAGAATAATTTATAAATAAAGAATCAGATAGTTGAGGATTATAATAATTATTCTTACTAATAAAATTTTTAAATGATAAACACATTGAAATTAAAATAATTCAGAAATAAATACACAAGACAATTTTATATTTCATATTTTATTTTAATAAAAATTTATCCTGGTAATGTATGAAATTGATTTTTAATTTTTATATATTTCCCTGAAAAAAATACTAATAGATCCATATATAATAAGAAAAACGAACACTCGCTGTATACATAAAATAAGAATTTTATTTTATTTTGTAATTTAATTTATAAATCTTTAAAAAAACGTAGTTATCTGCACAACAATAGTAATTTATTTGAATTACAATAAGAATAAACAAGATGTTCAGGTTTTGTATAACTGTCCCGATAAATGCCAAACCCACGCGCGAAGGTTTGGAGAGAAGCCAATTCAATCCACAAAGACCAAAAATAAAAGTTAATTATCCTCTTTCCCGCAATTTTTTGAATCGAATGTTCGCCTCTGCCTCGTGCTTATCAAGAGATCTTCCTCTAGAGGCTCATACTTCTGCCCTCTTTTCAATCCGTCCGGCCAATGTATGTTCCTGACTTTAACGCTCAGCGTAAGATTATTGGACTTTGAGATTCCGTCCAGGATTTTTTTCTTTAGTCAGACTAAGTTTGTTCTCTTTCTTTGAGCAATTTTCGGTTCACTCTTTGTTATATTTTCTTGATTGTTACAACTATGTTTCTAAACCTTATCTTGGTGAATCTAAGATGAAACTATGCGATTCAATAGCAACTTGTTGGTTTTCATTTGTTGATTTGTTTAATCAACATTCATACAAAAGACTGGAGGATCAACCTGCAGGAGGAAAAGATTCCCCAAATACAAGATCAGGACTGGATACCCTATCCTTAGCTAATTATCAGCAGTACAATAGTAGCATGCAGAGTACGTTGCCAAACAATCTGGATAGAGCCGTAAGATTTGATTTCATCTTAGATATGTGTTATCTTCTATGGGAGGGATGTCTTCCTTGAACCAGATTATGATCAAAACTGAGTCTTTATCTTCAACGGGTCACATGAGTACGTTGCCAAACAATCTGGATAGAGCCATAAGATTTGATTTCATCTTAGATATGTGTTATCTTCCTATGGAGGGATGTCTTTCTTGAACCAGATTATGATCAGAACTGAGTCTTTATCTTCAACGGGTCACATGTCTATACCAGAAAGTCAAACCGTTGATGCTTTTGTTTTCAGTAAGGGATCATAGTACTGCTCATTTTAACCAATATGTTCTTTTTTTATACTTTTCTTGGAGAAATATGATTAAAACACTATAGTCCTTCATTTGGATGTATAGGCAAATTTAAGTTTTAAATTGGTTACCTAATCATTCATCAGATAAAATTCCTTGACTTCCAAGTAGGAGGGATTGTATCATAGATATTCTAAATTTCTAATAATGGGAACGTTAGTGGGAATAGTCCCACATAAATAAGTGTTAAGAAAAATTCTGTGGTCATTAGTTCGGATATGACCTCCTTATTGGATGGATTTGGACCCAACTTTAGCATGGTATCAAAGCAGGGCATTTACACTTTATTTCTCATTTAGTTTGTATCCTGTTTGTGTTATCCACATCTTGGTACTGTTGCCTGTTTGTTTAAAGTTGGACGCGAGGGGGAATGTTAGTGGGACCAGTCCCACACAAATAAGTGTTGAGAAAAATCCAGTGATTATTAGTTGGGAAATGATTATTTTAAAACTGGCTAGTCATTTTAAGATGAACCTGGACCCAGTTTTTACAGAAAGAAGAAAGAAAAAATGATTGACTTTTAAGGACTTATGACACTTGTTTTCATTTATGCACTTTTGGAACATCATAAATAGGTTCCTTTCTTTGCTGTGCTGATTTGTAAACATGATAAAGTATCTGACTTTCTGATATAATTTCTTCTTTCTGTATGCAACATCTGCTATGAGTTTATATCTTCAATCAAAAGCTTTTGTCGAAAACTAACGTATCAAAATCTTTCATCACATGATCTGTAATAGAATTCTGCTTACCTGCAAGTTATCATAGTGTCTCAAAAAATAGGTCACTTTGCAGCAGTTTCTCTAGACATTGATGCTAATCTCTTACATCTGCCTAAAAAAGTACATCCAACACCTGTTGTGAACAAACTCCTGAATTTGAATTGCTGACAAAAATACCCATGGTAATTTTTCCCTAAGGATTGCACTCCTATAAATAATTCTGTTTGTCAGCACACCTTTCATCCTTGGTTCAGTTATGTGAATCATCATGTAGCTGTTACTAGCTGCTACCAATATCTGAGTAGAAGAGGTGGTTCATTGCTTCTGTGAATGACATTATATATGCTGTATAGATTAGATTTTAGCCATTTTTTATTGAATAAAGAAGTAAAGTGTATAATGTACCTTTATCTTAAGTACATTTGTTTCCAGTATTAACTTCAAGGCAAGAATGGAACAACAAGCTATTTTTTATTTATTTATTTTTACGACAAATGAATGTTCAAAGTCTTAATATCTGTCTGAGAATCCAATCATTGAGAGCCCATCTTCCTATCTTTTTTGAAAGGCCTCTCTTCATGATCTCTTTTAGCCAATCACTCTATACTTATGTGTTATTTAATTAGTTGATGCAGTGTAGCTCCAAGGATGGACTGGACAGATAACCATTACAGGACTTTAGCACGGCTTATATCAAAGCATGCATGGATGTACACTGAAATGGTTGTTGCAGAGACCATTGTTCATCAAAGAGGAAATCTGGTACGAGCTAGACACTTTTTCTTTAAAATGAAAAGAAAAAAAAAAAAAGGTTTTACTAAAAATGGGAAAATGAAGGTAATAAGAAGATACAAAAGTTACCTACTTCTCCATCCCCCTCCAAACATCTTTTAGTCATGTGTTTTGTCATTTGCTTGTAGTTCATTAAATAAATTGACCTGAAACAAGAATGTTTACCTCCTTCTCCAGCCCCTTTTAGATATTGTTTAGTAATGTATCTTTTTATTGGCTTTAGTTCAAAAAACAAATCGACCCGATTCTAGTTATTGGGTCCTTGAGGATATTATTTGATGTATTTATTTCTAGAAAAGAATGAACTTTTAAAACATGGTAAAGGACTAGGTAACTCAGCAGTTTAGTTTTTTTTAGAATAAAGCAGATTAGTTTTCCCCTGAAGAGCGTAGGTTGTTTTGCAATAAAATGTTACTAACTTGTAGTGATGGTGAACACTCATAAATCTTCTATGTGCATTTTACTAAAACCAGGCTTTATGGATTGCCTAATTAGTAAAATATGAAAAATTCAAAAGCTGTCATCAGTGATGAGGTGATTCTACTATACCATCCAGCCTAAATTATCATTTTGATGTAGCTGGAAGTAGGGGTGGCATCGAGCCGAGCCGAGCCCGAACCTGCCTATGTTCGAGTCGAGCTTGATTTAAATATTTCGAGCCGAGCTTCGAGCCGAGCCGAGCCTCGTCTCGAGCCTAAAATTGTTATCGAGCTCGAAGCCAACGAGTTCGAGCCTCAACATACATTTCAAACTTTTCAAAAAATAAATATCGAATAAAATGTATATAAAATTATGCATACATTTTATATAAAATTGGGCATGACCTCTACATAAAATTGGGCATAACTTATATATATAATATGTGTATAAGATTGAGCATAACCTCTACTTAAAATTGAGCATAATCTATATATATAATACTTGTATAAAATTCGGCATGACCTTTACTTAAAATTGGGCATAATCAATATACATAATACCTGCATAAACACTCCATAAACACTCCATAAAATTGTTTATACATTCCATAAACACTTCATAAAATTGTTTATACACTCCATAAAATAATCTAAACACTCCATACACTGCATAACATTATAAATAAACTCCATACAATAATTAAACACAACAAAATTAAATAAAATATCACTATCAATTTACAATCACCCAAATAAAAACTATAAATTCTTTAAATAAAATCATATTACTATTACATACTTACTAGAAAATTACAAGAAATATTTTAAATTTTTCTTAGGAAAATTAAATGGACCTCTTATTGCCTTTTCTAAGGAAATAAATAAAAATTAATAATTAATCTAATATATTATTATATTTATCGATAAAATTTTAATCACATAAAATGTCAAACACAAAATTACTATGAAAATTGCCTCATGCTCAAAGTATTATATCATCAACTGTCAAATACTTATTCAAAATTTTTCTATATGGTTTTCTAAACCATCTTGGCAAGAAAATCTTACTTGAAAAATTATAGGATTTTTTAAAAATAATTTATAATTAAAAAAATATTTTGAAAAAATACGAGGCACTAATGGTCCCTATATTTCTATTAAAAATGTTTTTTCAACATTTATTGAAAAAACTAGTCTCTGGAAACGTATTTCTAGTAAAATATCTTTTCAATTTATTTAAGAGTCATGAGGAAGGGACAAAGAGTTTTTTTTTTCCTTGTTTATGATCTCGCACGTAGGGGTGGCTTTGAATAAATTATATATAAAATTATGCATACATTTTTAAAAAATATAATGATAGGGGAGGTTCAGGATTGAATTTCAATAATGGATTAAAATGCACCAATATTAATATTTTTTACTCCAATTGTTGTCTAGCTTGTTTTGTAATTTTTGAATTTGGCCCTCCTTAGTGCCCCTAGATAAAAATTTATATTATAGGAAAAACTAAAAATATTTTTCCTATGATACATATTCCCAAAAAAACCTTTAAATAAAATCTTATTACTATTAGTGACTTATTAGAAAATTATAGGAAATATTTTAAAATTTTCTTAGGAAAGTTAAACGGACCTTTTATTGTCTCTTCTAGGGAAATAAATAAAAATTAATAATCAATCTAATATATTATTATACTTATCGATAAATTTTAATTAAATAAAATATCAAACACAAAATTGCAATGAAAATTATTTCATGCTAAAAGTATTACAGCATCAACTGTTAAATACTTATTCAAAAATTTTCTATACAGTTTTCTACCCCATCTTGGTACAAAAAATCTTACTTTGAAAATTATATGATTTTTAATAAAAAATTTCAATTAGAAAAGTGTTTAAAAAAACATGAGATACTAATAGTTTATAGAAAATTATTTCTATAAAATTTATTTTTAATTTTTTCCAAATGAAAAAGTTTTTATTTTATTTTATGATCTCGCACGTGCGAGATCATCTTCTCGCGAGGAAGGGGGAGATTATTTCTCCCCTGTTCTGGTTTTCCGCCGAGACGACCCCGAGGGAAGGGGCTTACGGCGCCGGGGAGGATTTATCGTCGGAGATGATGGCCACGACGGAGTCGGCGGCGACGGAAACAGAGGCGATGGCGAGGAGAGGAAGAAATCGAACGGACGGACATAGAGGCGGCCGGCGAGCAGCTGCGACGGCGGTATAGATGCCGGAGAACAGCTACGACGGCGGTAGAGGCGGCGACAACAACCGATGGGAGGGGTCGGCGGTGACGAGGGGGGAGGAAAAAATTTCCCCCCCCTCGCTGTCCCTCCGGCTCCCGCTCCCCCGCTCGCTCGCGATCCCGTACCGATTCATGCCGATCCGACTCATTTCGAGCCGGCTCGCGAGCCAACGAACCGAACCTAGCTTCGGTCGAGCTCGGCTCGTTAAGGTAAACGAGCCGATTTCTGTGTTCGAGCTCGGCTCGAGCTCGAAAAATGACGAATCGAACCGAGCCGGCTCGCGAACCGGCTCGGCTCGAAGCCACCCCTAGCTGGAAGAGTTACGGCTCTGAGACTTATGCAACCTTTCAATAGACATCAAATATATGTAAGCTGAAGCCTTTTTAACAGTGTCATCCTTTTGGTAACAGCTATTAGTGTCAGGGGCTCAAACATTTTCTCCAACAAAAAGCTAATGATGAAAAAGGCCTTGACTCTTGATTATTAGTTTCATGAAAGGCGGCAGATTTTTAATTCATTTGTGTAACTTTTGCAGGACAAGATTCTTGGAATTTCCTTCAAAGCAGCATCCAGTTGTTCTTCAAATTGGTGGGAGTAACATATACAACCTAGCAAAAGCAGCAGAACTTGCAAATTCGTACTGTTATGATGAGGTCAATCTTATAAGTTAAAAATTCTAACCTTTCTGATTCATTGTTGTATTGGTTTCTACTACTTTTCTTCACTTCTTCTTTGTCCTGTAACCTAGAATCATCGTGGAGCAGCTGTGGATGTCCAAGTGAGAAAGTAGCTGGTCATGGATCCTTCGGTGTTAGGCTCATAGTTAAACCCAAAGGTGAGCTGAGACATGGCTTGATTTCCAATCATAAACTTGTAGAGTTTTATCTTTCCATGTATCAATGTGGCTATGTTGTTGAGTCTTGACATGAAATTTGTTTACACAAGGGAAAGTTTGTTGCAGAGGCCATGTCAGCCATTGATGCCAATTCTAATATTCCTGTCAGTGTAAAATGCTGGGTTGGGCTTGATGATCGTGATTCTTATGATGAACTCTGTGAGTTCTTTCGTCAGCTCTCATGTTTTATTTAATAATTTGACTTTATATGCTACCTGATAGAATGTCCACATCAAGTCTATTTGTTTGCAATATACACCAATATGCACTTTATTTCATGTAACTTTAATTAATGTCATTTTTTGTCTATTTTCCCCCCTTTTTTTGGGTTAACATGAAGCCACCCGGGCTTCCATTATATATATGGAGACCTACATATAAAGTACTCATGAAGATATCAGACGTATAATGTAACTCATTTGCAAAACGATCTCGTATTCTTCATTAAATTGATGCCTTGCCGCTTTAGATTACAAGTCTGTTCAACAATTAAATAATCTGATTTTACAAAATTTCTTCCAGAAAGTACGTAATGATTAGGCTGATGGGTCAATTAGTAGCAATTGGCATATATCCTAATGAAAATATTGAAAATCCTTACTCGAGTGCACATTCTTTTAATATTCATTTATAAATTGAAAAATTAATAAGATAAAATAGCTAATCCTTGGCTAAGGGAAATAGTAGGGCTACCCATTTCTCTTAAAAATAAGTGCTTCTTTTGCTCATAGACATATTATATTGCTTTCATCAGTCTAGGGCCCTTGGATGGTTCGACCACGGTCAAGTCCGGAAGCGTCTTTCAAGGTGGACCTACTTCGACCAGAACGAGTCAGTTCGAGTCAACACTCGCAGATTAACTCATGGCTAGACTCGGGATGGACCCTGTAGTCTCTGGTCTGTTCACTTATTATGTTCGGTCTCTGGTCTTTTGCTCCATCATCGACCAGGCGGCGAGGCCGCTGTGATTGACCGATGTGGGGGTAGTTTTGGCTTTCCTTTCTTGATGCCAGGTGTCCATTAAAACTAACTAGGCGACCCGTCTGTTGTAACGCCTCTGGGATTTTTTGCACTCGGTCGGACTGCTTTTTTAATTCTGTTGTAACTCCTCGTCGCCCGCCTCGAATGATCTACGAGAAACCTCGAAAACCTTTCCCCGCCCTCCGGTCTGCAAGATTTTCTGCGCTCCGCTTCAGGCTTACCCCATCAAGCTTGCCTTTCCTTCGCCCGCCTGATCTACGAGAAATCTCGAAAACCTTTCTTTCCCCGCCGTCCGGTCTTCAAGATTTTCTGCGCTCCGCTTCAGGCTTACCCCATCAATCTTGCTTTACCGTCGCCCGCCCGATCTACGAGAAACCTCGAAAACCTTTCTTTCCCCGCCGTCCGGTCTTCAAGATTTTCTGCGCTCCGCTTTAGGCTTACCCCATCAATCTTGCTTTTCCTTCTGTCCAAATCATTCTCACTATTTATTTTTTGGTTATCTTCACCCACTCTGGTCGCCTCTTTTCCTCTTTTTCTCTCTTTGGTTCCCTCAATTGCGGTTCTGCAGGGTTTCCGTGCACCGTCATGTTTCGATCGTTATATCTTCATTCTTCGTGTATTCTGCTCTGTGAATCATTCAGGAACTAGCAAGATCTTTGCGGCTATGGGGAATTTGTGAACCTTTTTCTTTTCTTTTTTCTTTTTTCCTTTGGTATTGGGGTTTTGGTTTTTATTTCCTCCTCTTTTACCGTCGGCGACATCCATCTTTTCTTGGCAATGGTTTCAGCTGAGGGTCTGCGCGGTTCATCGCCATCGGCTGCGAAACAATATGGGGTGACGAAACCAATCTCTATTGCGGGACCAACAGAAGCAGATTATCAACGGAGCTTGGAACTGGAAAAGGTATTTTTGGAGGAATCCTCTTTTCTATTAAAATTGTTTGTTCTTTACCTTCTCCGAGGTGATCGTTCCCTCTTTTCCACATTAAAGTTCTTAATAGATTCGGGGTTATACGAGAGCAAGGAGGAGACGATGAAGAGAGAGGAGGTTCTCGGCCACCTTGATCAGGTACGCCTTGAGTTATATATTTGGGACCTCTAATTCCCAAAAACCTTAGAAACTTCTGATACCTTTGCTGATTCTGTAATCTCTTTCATTTTAACAAGTAGTTGTCCATTTCTTGCAGATTGTCAAGGCTTGGGTGAAACAGTTGACTCGTCAAAGGGGTTACACTGAGCATATGGTGGAGGATGCTAACGCAGTCATATGTACTTTTGGATCTTATCGTCTTGGGGTAGGTTTGTTTCTTTTTTCATATCTTCTTCACCTTCCTTGCCTCTTTCTAAAGAGTTTGTAATCGGAAATGTACAATGGCTGTTGCTAGTCAATCTGTTTAATGTTTGCTGTCTTTCTTCTTTTTTCTTTTTTTTTCTGGTTTTGTGTTTGAAAGACAATTAAAAAAAAGATATTTACTCTTGTTTCTGTATTTTTTGTTGTTTTCTGTTTTCTTGGTTTTTTTATTTAGGTACACGGTCCTGAAGCAGATATCGACACTCTGTGTGTTGGCCCATCCTACGTAAATCGAGAGGTATGTGTAGCTTCTGATGAATATTATTGCTTCTTGTTTCTAGAAATTGTTTAGAATACTGAAATAGTTCTGTCTTTTAACTGCATATCAAAATTTTGCTTTTGGTTTTGGTATCGCGTGACCTGACCATCTATTTTGATGCCATATGTTTGTTTTGGTATAATATTCATTGAATGCTTCTTTCCATTGCCTCAGGAGGACTTCTTCATAATTTTGCATCACATATTGGCTCAAAGGGAGGAGGTGACTGAACTACAACCAGTTCCAGATGCTCATGTTCCTGTTATGAAGTTTAAATTCTGTGGGGTATCAATAGACCTTCTTTATGCCAGCATCTCCCTCCTAGTCGTGCCAGAAGTAAGTAGAAAACATCTTGGGTTGGCCTAGATTCACTTTGCTTGTGTAATTGTTATTGTTTCTATTACTATACATTTGTGTCTTCTGTTTACAAAATTGGCTGTTGCTTTTTATTCTCTACGTAATCATGATGAGAATCTGTCTGCTTCAACTTGTTTTGATGTTTTCAGTTTGCTGCTTTGCTTTCAAGTAGAAAACTCACTGGGCTTTTATATCTCTTTGTTATGAGGTAATTGGTATGAAGATTGCTAGATACTGGAAGATGCACTTGAATACTTGTTGCTGACATGTCTTTTATTGAGATGGGACCCGACTTACACCTTATTGTTTTTTTGAAATAAGATGTGTAAGTTGTATTAAAAAAGAAAAAGATTACAATACCTTGCTAAACAGGGCCTCCTTCCACAACAAGGTGTTGGAGAGAGACGCCTAGTTTAGCCTGAGCATCAGCTAAATGATTTGTAGATCTAGGAATATTATTCCATTTACAATTTAAAGCAGAAGTTAAATTACCTATATCGTAAAACATATCTCAATGCCGCTACGGAGGACGTTCATTATTTGTGCACCAATTGATAACAACTTTTGAGTCACCTTCAATACAAAGGGCCCAGAAACTCGACTTTTGAAAATCTGAAGTCCATTAAATAATCCGGTTAATTCAACAGTTGTAGAGTACGAATTTCCAATTGGCCCGGCATAGGAAAAGAGAAGACCTCCATTTCCATCCTGAACAACACCACCGAACTTACACCTTATTGTCCTGTCAAAACTATTGCATTGTTTCTATAGTTCTGTTTTGGTTCACTTCGTGCAAGCTGGAATGGAATGCTGTTGTATTTTTTCTTTTAATTTATCTTCTAGCTGTGATATATTGTTAAACAACCTTTTGCTATGATATGCCTTTGGAGCAATATCAACTTGAATTTTGATTCAGATTATTGGAAAGTTACTTGTATGAGTAACCTAGTAGGATTTTGGTGAAGAAAATATTAACAAGAAACTCTGGGTAATTTGAAGTGCATTCAGAATTAAAATAAAGCAAGACTTGGCAACATTTTGATGTGCACAAAAAAAAAAAAAATGCCGTTGAACGAGCAAACATGTTGTCAATAATTAGCATGTTGTTAGTTTGTTTTTTTTCTAACTCAGCCAATTAGTGGTTCTAGAAACTAAGTGAGAATGCCTTTTGTTGTCAATCTTGCTTACGTTTTACGAGTTTCATGGCTACTACTGTTACTTGTGCAGGACTTGGACATCTCAAATGGATCTGTGCTGCTCAATGTTGATGAACAAACTGTTCGAAGTCTTAATGGATGCAGAGTTGCGCATCAAATTCTTCGTTTGGTTCCTAATGTACAGGTGAAAACTCAAAAGGTCTATTTTACAGCTTGTATTTAACTGTACTATTTGCTCCATGTTTGACAAGCATCTAATGTTTACTGTGACTTGCAGCATTTCCGTACAGCACTGAGGTGCTTGAAATTTTGGGCGAAAAGGCGTGGTGTTTATTCTAATGTAAGATGGGTTCACTTTGCATCTTTCCATTATCAGTTAAAAAATATTACTTTTTGTAAGTTAAATATTTTCTTTTGAAATTTTAGGTAACTGGATTTCTTGGTGGTGTGAACTGGGCTCTCTTGGTTGCACGTGTATGCCAACTATATCCCAATGCCATTCCCAGTATGCTGGTTTCTCGGTTCTTCAGGGTTTATACCCATTGGAGGTGGCCTAACCCTGTGATGCTGTGTTCCATGGATGAAGATGAACTTGGGCTTCCTGTGTGGGATCCTCGTAGGAATCCTCGGGATCGTACACATCATATGCCGATTATAACTCCTGCATACCCTTGCATGAATTCAAGCTACAATGTGTCAACAAGTACTTTGAGGGTAATGATGGAGCAATTTCGGTATGGTAACAAGATCTGTGAAGTAAGTTGGAAATTTCCAGTTGTCTGTTAATCGGTTTTATTTGCATCTTGTTCCTCCTACTATGTATTCATTCTTTATTTTATTTATTTATTTAATTTTTTTTTGTGGGTTATTGAATATTCAGGAGATTGAACTTAATAAAGCCCATTGGAGTGCTCTGTTTGAGCCTTACCATTTTTTTGAAGTATATAGGAATTATCTACAAGTTGACATAGTTGCAGCTGATGCTGATGACCTTCGTGCCTGGAAGGGTTGGGTAGAATCACGGTTGAGGCAGCTCACTCTCAAGGTAAACTTCTATGATTTTAAGTTTATTATCTGTGCTTCCAAGATGAAACTGACTGGGAGATCTTTCTAGTGAACATCTTGTGCTTGGTGTTTGGTGCTTGTGTTAGAAGTCGATTTAGTCAAAGATACTTATGTTCTTTCTGTATGCACATACATCTGTGGGAATATTTTACCAGTCTGTCTTTTTCTTGAAACTGATTGGCACCACCTTCTCTCAGATTGAGCGGGATACATGTGGGATGTTGCAGTGCCATCTATACCCTATCGAATATGTGGATCCATGCGAGCAATCTGCACATTGTGCGTTTTTTATGGGTCTACAAAGAAAAGAAGGGATCCGGATTCAGGAAGGCCAGCAATTTGACATCCGTGGAACTGTAGATGAATTCAGGCACTCTGTAAATATGTATATCTTTTGGAAGCTGGGCATGGATATATATGTTTCTCATGTTCGTAGAAAGCACATACCTTTATATGTATTTCCAGATGGTTACAAACGGCATCGTTTTGCAAGACCTGCCAGTGACAACCATCAGCAGCTGCAGCATTATGAAGTGGCTTCTTCTTGTGAAGTCAGTGAAGAGAAACAGCCGAAGAGGAAGTTTCTATGGAATGAGGAAAATAATAAGGTGTTATCTAAACGTCCTGCTAAATAATAGCCCAGCCAGGCAGAAGATAGCTTCTGTAGCTGTGGCTACAAATGATAGTAGTCCTGGACATGCTTATCCTACTGAAGTTGGGACTTGCAATCACGCCAGTGCTTTTATATCATCTCAGCATGGAGATTATCAGATGACAAAAGAGGATGCTGATAGTATTGAAGTGCTCATCAGTCTGTCCTGATAATCAGCAGAAGTCCGCGTCTGCTCGAGCTTTCATTGCTTATAGCTGCCAAAACAGGCATGATTTCACACTGGAAGATGTAGTTCCTCCGATTTTGTTAATCAAACAAGTCCAGACAAATTGCACGTTGCCGCAAACAGGAGTGGAGATTCAGTGATATAGTAATGGATTGGAAGAAGAATTGGAGGTCTCATATATATTTTTGCAGCACAAGTTTCCTGGTCTTTAGTTCTTTCCTCTTAGCTACTGTTTTAACTGTGTCAGACAAGTATTTTGATATTCTGACCTTGATTCTTTGAAGCTGAACATGGCGCTTGGGAAGGTATTGACTATGCATGGTGAGGTTAGCACAGAACCGGTGTCTTGGAAACCAGGTATAAGGAATGCGTTTCACTATAATTTTTTTGGCTAAAATTAATTGTTTTAATTTTATACTGTCTTGTTTATTCTTTCCTTGGCCATTGCTGTCACAGAGTAAGTTTGAAATCAACAGCCTGAGGATGTCACCGCGATGAGCGGTATGTGATTCCGGAAAGAGGACTATCTGGGCTGAAAGCTGAAGGTGCCGCTTCGTGGAGGGTAAGTTTCTCTTCCTGTATTTTGGATTGCTTCTTATTGTGCGTTAGTTTGCATATGTATATCCACAAGTATAATTTACGCTGAGGGGTGGGGAAGCACCTGGACAAGACAGGGATGTTGGGGAATGCAGTCTACCATGCTATTGCATTTGTGTTTGTCATTGGAGCTCTGCCGTGGAAGCTTTTTCCTTAGCAAGCACTAGGAGCCAATGCTGGGACATTTGATTGTTCTCTGAAGCCTGCAGATATCATTTTTTTTTTCATAGCAAGGAAATGCAAAATGTACAGAGGGTTGGTGGTCAAAGCAATTTGTATACTTCTAAAGTTCTCTTTTATATGTACACTGATGTTTTTCCTTTTTGTAATTGAGATTGCTCTTTGATACCCATCCATGTTAAATGGGTACAGAAGATATACATACTTACCTAGTGCCTGAATTCTTCTACAGTTTCACGGCTGTCAAATTGCTGCCCCTTCCCGAGTCCCGACTCCCTCTTTCCATTGTAGACCCCTACGATGTGCACATTCCTACCATGGGTTATATTGCAAACCTAGATATAAAGTTAGTTTATATTGCAATTTCTCCATTCGCTACATCTCACTGTTACCGATTCCCACCATTTGAATGATCATCAAACTTGCTGGCAGACTTGTTTCTCCTACACCAGCTGATAGATGAGGGGAATTCCTTTTCCAATCAATCCACTTTTTCTTCTCTCTGTTGACTCTCACTTTCAAGAAATTCCAGATTAAGCAATGCTGGAGCCTCTACACCGTAGTCACTGGTAAAGACGTCTATACTCCCTACCTAAAAGGTTAATGCATGCAGCCAATATAAAACTTCATTGCAATTTTGTATGATAAGTTAAATCTATGGTTGCTTCGGTTCAAGTATTGGAAATAACATGAGAAAAAAAAAAAGTTTTTTAAGCTGAAGATGATATCTAGTTGGTTTATAATTAAGACAAAACTATAATTTAGATAAAAGAAAAGGTTGCGATTGGCGATTAGATGACGTCCATTTTCTGTCCCCTCCGCCTCTGCAGGGGAGGGAGGAGGATAGGGGATTGGGGTATCTGCCTGATGGAGCAAGATCTTTAAGGTTGTGGTGAATTTGTGAATCGTTTTTCCTTTAGTATTGGGGTTTCGATTTTTATTTCCTCTACTTGTACCATCGGTGACATCCATCTTCTGTTAGCAACGAATCACAGCTGAGGGTATTTGCGGTTGACCGCCATCGGCAGTGAAAAAGCATGGGTAACGAAACAATCTCTATTGCGGGACCAACAAAATGCTGATTTCCATCGAAGCGTGGAATTGGAGAAAAGGTATTTTTCAAGAATTCCTCTTTTTCTTTGATATTAAATTGATTTTTCAATTCGTTCGCCAAGGTGATGCTTCCTTTTTCTGTATTGAAGTTCTTAAGTGCTTCGGGGCTATACGAGAGCAAGGAGGAAATTCCAGAAGTAGCTAATCAAGAAAACATCCTTGGTTGGTAGAAAACATCTCACTTGACTGTTATAGTTGTTAAAAGTCTATTATTAGACATTTATGCCTGCTTTTTTCAAAATTGGGTTTTACTATATCTTTTTCCTACTTAATTATGATGAGTATCCCCAGTTCATCCGGTGCTAACGTTTTCAAGTTGAAACCACCTCACTTGGCCTTTTAAATTTCTTTGTTATGTTGTAATGGGTATCTGAAGTTTGCTAGATACTGGAAGATGCAGTAGGAATGGAAATTTTATCCTCTACTCATTGCTGACGTATCATTTCTAGAGCCTGGACCTGACTTGCACCTTATTGTCTTCTCTAAACTATTGATTTGTTTCTCCATTTATTTTTTAGTTTGTATCGTGCAACTTGGATTGACATGCCTTTGGAGCATTTCTTTTAATAGAGGATACTTGCTTCAAAACACTGTTACTATGGAGAACATACTATTGTACACCTTTTCAGATTTTCTTTGTGTAATTGAGATTATTCTCTCTCTCTCTCTCTCTCTCTCTCTCTCTCTCTTTAATGTTCTCCTGTGTTGGTTAAACCAAATTTTAATTATGGAATTTGGTTGGGCATCCAATGCAACTTTCTTTTAATATAAACTATTCTGAATGTAGTCACCTGTGTCATTCGTTTGTGCAGAACTACTGTTGTATATTTGTGTAGTCTTATAGTGAATCTATAATATCTCTCCCTATAAAAGGAGCTTCAAATTTGAGTTGAATTTTCTATAACCTTTCTAAGCAATAAGTATAGATATAAGAAGGAGAATGAGGATGATCTATATGATCAGTAAACAAATGTCTCTTAGACTTTATTGGATGCTTATGTGGATTGCTAGGTTGCTTATTTTAGATTAGTTTCTGGTTTCTCAAAACTAATTGATTCATTCAATTTGCTCAGATTGATTAAGCGGGACGTTTCACTGCCATCCCTATTGTAATTAATATGCCAATCCTTCCCAGCAATGTTTACATTGTGATGTCCCTATGGCTTGAGGGGTTGCAGTTCCAGATACGTGGAACAACTCGATCAACATGTTCATGTTCTGCAAGCCAAGCATGGAATCCGTAACTTTTCTGTAAGCCAGGCATGGAAATACATATGAAGGTATGTGCTTTTGGGGAACATTACGTGTTTCGGAAACAGTATGGAAATTCGTTTCTCATGTTCGCCAAAAGCACATTCTTCCTATGTATTTTCAGATGGTTACAAGTGATGCCTTCTTGCTAGATGAGTCAGCAGCCGAAGGATAACGAAGTGTCTTAATTCTCATGAAGTCATGAATATTCTCATTTGTCGGTAAAGCCAAAATTTACATTGAAATTTGATTGTGCATCCAGTATTTCTCTAGTTCAATATAATCACTATTGCTTAATAAATGCAGAATCATGGCTAACTTGTTGATGAAAAGTTGGTGGGAGCATGCGTGTGTTGTTATGAAATCATGACTGAGGTCGGTTCCAGGTTATGTATGCTTCTGTAAGTTATCTTGAAGCTATCAAATTTACTTGATAAATTTTTAATATGAGAGTTTTCAAATGATTGGGAATTGATGAATCTTTTTTACGAGTGAATGGTTTTGTAGATGTAGTTGTACGATTTCATTGGATTTTAAGGTTTTTTTTTGTGTAATTGAGATTATTCTCTGTAAATCTCTCTCTCTCTCTCTCTCTCTCTCTCTCTTAATGTTCTTATAGTGAATCTATACTATCTCTCCCTATAAAAGGAGCTTCAAATTTGAGCTGAATTTTCTATAACCTTTCTAAGCAATAAGTATAGATATAAGAAGGAGAATGAGGATGATCTATATGATCAGTAAACAAATGTCTCCCGGACTTTATTGGATGCTTATGTGGATTGCTAAGTTGTTTATTTTAGATTAGTTTCTGGTTTCTCAAAACTGATTGATCTATTCAATTTGCGTAGATTGATCAAGCGGGACGTTTCACTGCCATCCCTATCCTAATTAATATGCCAATCCTTCCCAACAATGTTTACATTGTGATGTCCCTGTGGCTTGAGGGGTTGTAGTTCCAGATACATGGAACAACTTGATCAACATGTTCATGTTCTGCAAGCCAAGCATAGAATCCACATTTTTTCTGTAAACCAGGCATGGAAATACATATGAAGGTATGTGCTTTTGGGGAACATTACGTGTTTCGGAAGCAGGATGGAAATTCGTCTCTCATGTTCGCCAAAAGCACATTCTTCGTATGTATTTTCAAATGGTTACAAGTAATGTCTTCTTGCTAGACGAGTCAGCAGCCAAAGGATAAGCTACCATGGGTTATATTGCAAACTTCGATATAAACTTTATCAAGTTTATATTGCAATTTCTCCATTTGCTACATCTCACTGTATCCGGTTCCCACCATTTGAATGATCATCTAACTTGCTGGCAGACTTGTTTCTCCTTGACCATCTAATAGATGAGGGGAATTCCTTTTAAATCAATCCACATTTTCTTCTCTCTCTTGACTCTCACTTTCAAGAAATTCCAGATTAAAGCAAAGCTGGAGTTTAAACCCTAAACCCTTAAAAACCTTAAGCTGATTTCCATCGAAGCGTGGAATCGGAGAAAAGGTATTTTTCAAGAAGTTCTCTTTTTCTTTGATATTAAATTGATTTTTCAATTTGTTCGCCAAGGTGATGGTTCCTTTTTCTGTATTGAAGTTCTTTAGTGCTATGGGGTTATATGAGAGCGAGGGAATGATGACAGCCTATCTCGTTCTCCCTCTTGGTCATGCCACTAGTAACTAATCAAGAAACCATCTTTGGTTGGTAGAAAACTACTCACTTTACTGTTATAGTTGTTAGGTCCTAAACTGAACGTGTCCTACACTCTTGAGTTTGGGGACGTATCTCCTCCTATGGTGCAGCCTTTATTGAATTTTTTCCATTCAGAACCTGGGAATGATCTCTGGAAAAGAAAACCAGACTCTTCACTGTGTCAGTGCAAGGTATGCTCAATTATGCCCTTGAACACCAATCCGGACTTCCCATTCTACCTTTGGACCACCTCTGATGCATATAAAAGACAATGAAGTGCCTTTGGTCATCTTCTTGTCACAAATTCTGGTTTTTAAAGCAATTTCACTCATACTCGTAGTTACAATATCACTGTACAAAACAATGAAAATTCCCCGACGGTCAGCTGCATTGAAAGATATAGCAGCCATATTTATATAGCCAATGACTTTCTTGCATTTCTGAGTCCGCATAATCAGTATTTGATCGTTTCCTGGATGACCTTGATTGGTCTATTGAGACCTTTTTTTAGTGAATCTAAATGGCACTCTGCTTGTGATCCCCAACCAAACTGGTTTGCCATCAAATTCTGTGAGTACTGAGGTGACGTAGTGGTGGGGGTGCGAACGGAAGACCCACTCTCTTCGCTCATCGCTCAGCTGAAGTAATGAGGAAAAGTGGATTCATGCGGGCGCACACGGTTTGAAATAAACCTCTGATATCAATGCCCGCATGACTGGAAGATCACCTTTTCTGGATGAAAAGACTCAGAAGCAACCTGAGTACGCAGTCCTCCTTGTGATCTTCCATTGTCATAGTACGGCGACAGGGGAGCCGCGAGTGGGTGGTTGGTTCAGCCACTCCATAAGTTCGTGAGGGAGGGTGGGTCCCAGCCACGGCGAGGCCCCTAGACGTGGGGCGGCAGTGTTGGCTCCTCTAGAATATATTCTTGCCCAGATACAGAAACAGGAAGAGAGAGACCCGATCACGGGCAACCAAAAGCCACCGAACAAGAATAAGAACAAGAACCAAAGCAGCATTTAATAAATCAAAACCAAACAAAAGGTTGCTCTCTGTGGTGGACAATCAACTACCCTCCGCAGTGGGCTGACCCATGAACTCTTTCACTTACTTTCCCCCTCCCCCTCTCTTTCATACATTCTCTGTCCGTCCAAGGAGGAAGCTGCCTGCTGGAACATATAAAATTTCTCCGTATGCTGAACAACTCTGCTTCTGTTGCGCCTCTTCCCTTTACTCGATCACCATCTCTATTTCCATGTCTAGGTTTGTACAGTGTCTTTGCGTTATATTTCTTCTCATCCTTCTTGACCCTCCTCCACATGTTCTTTCCCACAGCAAAGGACTCAGACCCGGCAGGTTGCCGGCGAAGCCACTGCCGGCTAACGCCACTTGTACCCAATTGGTAGAGCAGCAGTTCATGCGGTGGGTTCGCTTCGTCGGAAGGCTCAGGCATTCCCTCTTCCACACCCGGAAGAATAAGATTTTCCCTTCGTACACTCTGGTAATCAACAAAAAACGGTCAAAAGGAGACTTTACTTCCATCCAGGCTGCCATTGATTCACTTCCTTTCATTAACATTGTGAGAGTAGTGATTAGAGTTCACGCTGGAGTTTACACGTGATTTCCAATTCTTTTTCCTGTCTTTGATTCTCCATTTGCTGCTTTTGTTCATCTGTTGACATATGTGATGCAAATTGGTGTAATACCTGAAGTAAAAGGTTTCTTCGATTTTATCTAGCTAATTATACTGAAGTATCTCCTCCAGAGTCGTGTGAAACCGTCCTTCATCTTTTTGTGATGGACGTTCTATCTACTGGACTTCATTTTTAACAGGCTGAAAACTGATCAGGGAAAAAGTGAATATTTCTCCATTGAAAGCTTTCATAACAATAGAAGGAGCAGGAGCAGATGTTACTGTAGTTCAATGGGGAGACACAGCTCAGACACTTGGACCAAAATGACAGCCTACTGGGACCTTCAACTCTGCCACATTTGCCGTGAATTCTCTTACTTTATTGCCAAGAACATAACCTTCAAGGTAAAGTAGGCAGGAAAAAAAAAAGTAAGAAAGAGAAGATTCCAACTTAGAATTTGCTTTTACTCATTAACTACTTTCGCCTTACTGAAATGAGAAGCAAATTACTGTTCTCCGTACTATTTCCCCAAAATCTAGTTTCTCTGTTCTTCTAAAATTTGCTCTGTTCTGCAACCACCATGCTTTTTACAATCATGTCAACATATGCGAGGATTCTTCTCCCATTTGTTGTTGAGTTCTAACTATCGAATCCACAAGCTGGTCGCTCCCGGTTACCATGGTTTTATGACTCGGGATCGGAGCATCCTTTTTAGTAATTAAATTCATATCACCAGAGCATCCTTCACATGCAATATATAACATTTACGATGGTTCTCCTGCTTTTTGCTTGCCCAGGATATATACTTTAATTGTTCTTTGAAGGATAATGTATTTTTCTCGTCTTTTCCCCGTTTAGTGGGTTTTGGCCATATGACTGATTCTAACAATCTCCTGCACTTCTCCTTACAGAACACTACCCCTATCCCTCCACGAGGAGCTGCAGGAAAGCAAGCAGTTGCGTTAAGAATATCAGCAGATACTGCTGCCTTCTTAGGTTGTAAGTTCTTAGGAGCTCAAGATACACTGTATGATCATCTGGGCAGGCATTATTACAAAGACTGTTATATAGAGGGCTCTGTAGATTTCATCTTCGGAAATGGGCTCTCCCTTTTTGAGGTAGATTCTCATCCCGATCATAGTTGACATAATTGGAAGAAAACAAACTTACGTCTTCCTTGTATTTTAAGTTTCGATGTCTCAATCTACAGAGTGTGGCAGATAAAATTGAATGCAATTTGCTACTAACAGGCCATGGATAGTTTTACAGATGCTGTGGGCAGTCCATGATAAGAAAAGCTGATGCTGGTTGTTTATGGAAAAAGAGGGCTACCCATTAGAGTTTTGACAGAGGATTAAGTATCTATTAATTCAGAGAATTAAGTACTGGATATTTTGATCTGCAAAGAAGAAGAAAATCAAAAAATGGGGTGCAAGACGATCTAGTATCATTGCCATAAAATTCTGGGTATCGATAAAAATTCACTAAAGAGAATCAATTGCAAGACTCATAAGCAAGATCATTACTTATATTAGCTGTGTGAACCATCATCAACCCAACGTTGGTTTACGAAATCTGTCTTTCTTTGCAGGGTTGTCATGTACATGCCATAGCTCAGAACTATGGTGCTCTCACAGCTCAGAACAGGATGAGCCTTCTAGAAGACTGGTTTCTCATTTGTGCACTGCAAGGTGACCGGATCAGGCGTGCTCTATCTGGGTAGAGCCTGGGGCGCCTTCGCAAGAGTCGTCTTTGCCTACACATACATGGATAACATCATCATCCCCACAGGCTGGTACAACTGGGTCGACCCTAAGAGAGAATTGTAAGCTTTCTCACCTTCCTTTTCTTATACTCCCAACCACGCTTACAAAAGTAGCAACTCCATTACATGTGACGGGACCAAGAAAACTCACAGGTAATGTCTGTTGTTGACAAAGTAGAAAAAAGAGAGAAGTGAACCAGTTCCACGAACAGTGTAAAGTGGACTGCAAAGCACTTCACTCTTGTGTCACTAGGCCTCACTTTGTGTAGAAGGAAGCATTGCTTTGCTAACCTTAGGAACACAAATTTTTAGATGGCCAGATACAGATAGTTGGCAATTTTGCTCTTTTTGTGGCGAATTTATCTCACAGGTGCATGCATCAGGACTCAGATTCTTGGCATTTCGCTCCAGTCTCTGAAAGAGGCGTTGGTTCTGAATTCTGATTACCTTTCATGAAAGTCCCTGGACATTATTGACATCACATACACGGAAATGTCCACGACCTGCTTGTGAACCTGTCGGCAAGTAGAATTTTTTGAAATCATACTCTAGGGATGAAATGAGTTTAACCATTACAACCTTGCTTAGACAAGAAATTGGTGCTTCACCCAAACAGTACTAAAGGTTCATTGGTATTTTTGGTCTGAAAACAGTTCATACTACTATATCCGACTGTCCCTAATGTAAGACACGTCTGACCCATGAGTATACCGTCTTCTTAAATAGTTAGGAGAACGAAGTTAAAAAAGGGACCAGCATAAAGTGTTAAGGAATAGTCTCACATAGATTAGTGAAAATAAAGATCTTGAGTTTATTAGTTAGGAGAGAGACTTCGTAAATTGGCTATTCAATTTAGGGCAAACTTAGGAAGAGCCTTGGACCAAACTTCACATGGTATCAGAGCAGGTACTCGTATGAGGGCCTCCACCCAAATTATCCACTTGCAGAGCTACAAAATAGGGCCTACACGTGAGGGGGAGTGTTAAGGAATAGTCCCACATGGATTAGTGAGTACAAAGATCTTGAGTGTATTAGTTGGGAAAGAGGCTTCCCAAGTTGGCTAATTATTTTATTTTTTTTGTAAACAAATAAAACGATTAGAGCATTTTTATCCGTTATAAAGACTTTGACAAAAATCATTCTCACAATAAGCGACATGGGTTTGTGGTTGAGGTGACAGGAAGAAATAAAGTTTTTTTTTTTTTTCAAGAACAAGAAGATATAGATACGTCCCAAAGTTTGTTCAATTAGGCACCAAGAACCTATGAAACTCACAAATTATTTGGGGGATAATAAGAAGGGTTTTCATAACAAAATACCTTAAGTTGGTTCATCATTTCAATTGTTGCATCCAGATCACCACCTCTAGCACAATAGACATCAACAAGAGATTGACCAGAAACTCCAGGAAAAGTAGTTGCAAGAAAGGCCTAATCATATTCAAATTCGTCAACAACATTTGGCCTTTCAGTTTCATCATCTTTGTTCTTCAGAGTTCAATCTTCTAAACTCAGTTTGTTAAACTGAGAAGCATCCACATGACTCTTTGCACTCCCAGATGTTCTATTACATGTTTCATAGTCTGAAATAGTTCATACTTACACATGCGTGGCCTAATCTTTGAGACAAACATTGTTAGTTGTTCCTTTAGGTTTGACCATTATCTAGGCTAGGAGTTCTATACCAGTAATTGACTACTATGAAGTTCAACTATTTCAGAGTTTTTCAGCAATGGAGAAGAAGGAAGTTGAAAATATCCGCTCCCTCGGAGTCTGCTCTTGCTACAACTAAAGAAGCTCAATCTCATGCATCGGGCAGATGATTTGAAGAAATTCAGACCAGAGATTTTGAGTGATTTCCATTGCAGAAATTTTTTCTTTGTTTCTAATATGCTAGTTTAATTATTAGTAAATTATAATTGATTTTGGCCAAATGGGGGAGTGTTGGAATAGTCCCATATGGATTACTGATTACCAAGATCTTTGTACTCACTAATCTATGTGGGACTATTCCTTATCACTCTCCCTCACATGTAAACCCTCTTTTGTGGCTCTGCAAATGGATAATTTGAGTGGAGGTCAACATATGAGTACCTACGCTGATACCATGTTTCAACCTTGCTCATTATAGCATGAGACTTTCCTTTATATCTTCAGAAGTATCATTAGACTTGGTCTGTTTGTTTGCCCATCTTGTGAGTGGCACAAATGAATCAGCATATGGATTGAGTGGCAATTTTGTGCCATTCTCAAGAGGGGCAGATAAACAAAACAAGTCTAATGATACTTCTGACGATATAAAAGAAACTCCCTATGCTATAATGAGCAAGACTGAAACATGGTATTAGCGCAAGTACTCATATGTGGGCCTCCTCCCAAATTTCACTCTTGCAGAACCAAAAAGTAGGGCCTACATGAGAGGGAGAGTGTTAAAGAATAGTCCCACATGGATTAGTGAGTACAAAAATCTTGAGTTTAATTGTTAGGAAAGAGGCTTCCTAAGATGGCTAATCATTTTTTTTTTTTTTTTGGGTAAACAAATAAAACGATTGGAGAATTTTGAATCTGTAATAAAGACTTCGACAAAAATCATTCTCACAATGAGCAACACATGAGTTTGTGATTGAAGTGAGAGGAAGCTACAAAGTTTTTTTTTTTTTTCCAAGAACAAGAAGATATAGATACGTCCCATAGTTTGTTTAATTAGGCACCAAGAACCTGCTGAAACTCACAAATTATTTGGGGGATAATAAGAAGGGTTTTTCATATCAAAATACCTTAAGTCGGTTCATCATTTCAATTGTTGCATCCATATCACCACCTCTAGCAAAGTAGACATCAACAAATAACTGATCAGAAACTCCAGGAAAAGTAGCTGCAAGAAAGGCCTAATCATATTTAAATTCGTCAACAACATTTGGCCTTTCAGTTTCATCATCTTGGTTCTTCAGAGTTGAATCTTCTAAACTTAGTTTGTTAAACTGAGAAGCATCCACATGACTCTTTGCAATCCCAGATGCTCTATTACATGTTTCACAATCTGAAATAGTTCATACTTACACATGCGTGGCTTAATCTTTGAGGCAAACATTGTTAGTTGTTCTTTTAGGTTTGACCCATTATCTAGGCTAGGAGTTCTATACCAGTAATTGACTACTATGAAGCTCAACTATTTCAGAGTTTTTCAGCAATGGAGAAGAAGGAAGTTGAAAATATCCGCTCCCTCAGAGTCTGCACTTGCTACAACTAAAGAAGCTCAATCTCATGCATCGGGCTGATGATTTGAAGAAATTCAGCCCAGAGATTTTTGAGTGATTTCCGTTGTAGAAATCTTTTCTTTGTTTGTTATATGCTAGTTTAATTATTAGTAAATTATAATTGGTTTTGGCCAAAAGGAGGTGTTAAGGAATAGTCCCACTTGGATTAGTAAGTACAAAGATCCCTCATTTGTGGCTCTGCAAGTAGTTCTTTGTACTCACTAATCCATGTGGGACAATTCCTCGTACTCACTAATCCATGTGGGACTATTCCTTAACACTCCCCCTTTTGGCCAAAATCAATTATAATTTATTAATAATTAAACTGGCATATAACAAACAAAGAAAAAATTTCTGTAATGGAAATCATTGAAAATCTTTGGGCTGAATTTCTTCAAATCATCAGCCCGATACATGAGATTGAGTTTCTTTAGTTGTAGCAAGATTAGACTCCGAGGGAGCAGATATTTTCAACTTCCTTCTTCTCCATTGCTGATAAACTCTGAAATAGTTGATCTTTATAGTAGTCAATTACTGGCATATAACTCCTAGCCTAGATAATGGGTCAAACCTAAAGGAACAAATAACAATGTTTGTCTCAAAGATTAAGCCACACATGTGTAAGCATGAACTATTTTAGACTGAGAAACATGTAATAGAGCAATTGGGATTGCAAAGAGTAATGTGGATGCTTCTCAGTTTAACAAACTGAGTTTAGAAGATTACTCTGAAGAACCAAGATGATGAAACTGAAAGGCCAAATGTAGTTGATGAATTTGAATATGATTAGGCCTTTCTTGTAGCTACTTTTCTTGGAGTTTCTGATCAATCTCTTGTTGATCTTTACTTTGCTAGAGGTGGTGATTTAGATGCAACAATTGAAATGATGAACCAACTTAAGGTATTTTGATATGAAAAACCCTACTTATTATCCTTCAAATAATTTGTGAGTTTTACAGGTTCTTGTTGCCTAATTGAACAAACTTTGGGACGTATCTATATCTTCTTGTTCTTGAAAAAAATAAAAACAAAAAACTTTGAAGCTTCTTGTCACTTCAACTACAAACCCATGTGTTACTTATTGTGAGAATGATTTTTGTTGTAGTCTTTATTAAGGATTAAAAATGCTCATTGTTTTATTTGTTTAGAAAAAAAAATGATTTGCCAACTTAGGAAGCCTCTTTCCTAACTAATAAGCTCAAGATTTTTATACTCACTAATCCATGTGGGATTATTCTTTAGCACTCCGCCTCTCATGTAGGCCTTACTTTGTGGCTCTGCAAGTGTATAATTTGGGTGGAGGCTCACATATGAGTACCTTCTCTAATCGTTTCAGTCCTGCTCATTATAGCATGGGGAGCTTCCTTTATATCTTCAGAAGTATCATTAGACTTGTTTTGTTTGTTTGCCCCTCTTGAGAGTGGCACAAAATCGCCACTCAATCTATATGTTGATCAATTTGTGCCACTCCCTAGATGGGCTAACAAATAGACCAAGTATAACGATACTTTTGAAGATATAAAGGAATGTCCCATGGTATAATGAACAAGGCTGAAGCATGATATCAGTATAGGTACTCATATATTGACATCCACCCAAATTATCCACTTCCAGAGCTACAAAAGAGGGCCTACACGTGAGGGAGAGTGTTAAGGAATAGTCCCACATGGATTAGTGAGTACAATAATGAGTACAAAGATCTTTGTACTCACTAATCCATGTGAGACTATTCCTTAACACTCCTCCTTTTGACCAAAATAAATTATATTTTACTAATAATTAAACTAGCATATAAAAAAAAAAAAAGATTTATGCAATGGAAATCACTCAAAATCTTTGGGCTGGATTTCTTCAAATCATCAGTCCGATGCATGAGATTGAGCTTTTTTGTTGTAGCAAGGGCAGACTCCGAGGAAGTGGATATTTTCAACTTCCTTCTTCACCATTGCTGAAAAACTCTGAAATAGTTGAGCTTCACAGTAGTCAATTACTGGTATAGAACTGCTAGCCTAGATAATGGGTCCTAAGGTGGGGTTAGTCAACTTGATGCAGAAGATGAACTTCAACCGCATTACTCAGTTCATCTCCTGACGTCGTTGGTGGAGCACCAGCCTCTAATTCATGTTGATGAATAAGATGAATCCGAAAATCATCTCCACGGTTTAATTTCGAGAATTCAGATTCTGTAGGGTATTGCGAATCATCCAGATAAAGTGGGCAGCGTGGCGCTTCGAACCCTCGTCGAATTTTTTTTTTTCGATCTCTCTCGTGCACCCTCCCTCTCTTGGTCTCCTCCTTCTCTTGTCTCTTCTTCCTCCGAAATTTTTTTCCTCTCTCGGTCTCCGTTTCGCTTCTCTCCCTCTCGCCGCCGCTTCCGCCGCCGCTTCCGTAGCCACCGCCACACCTAATCCTTTCCCCCACGCATCGCCTTCGCCTCGTCGTACCCCAGCCAGAGTAGTTGCTCTGAACCCTCTCCCGTCGTCGTTACTCCCCTACTACCGCTTGCTACCGTCAGATCAGCCGGCCACGGTTCTCGCCGGCGCAGCACAGAACCCCCCCGGATACCTAAGTTGAGGGGGAAAATTATTTTCCCCCCTCGACACCCCATCCCGCACAGCGTGCAAACTCGCACATGCGGTTCACACGTGTGAGTTTCGCATGTGCGGTTTTTTTATAAAAAAAAAACTTGCAAATCCTATTCTCAACCACTGGTTTTCCTCTGGACTATGCAATTTTGTCTGCCCCAACCTCCTCTAGTGTTGTTTTTCCTCCAGACGACGCAATAATACGCAAATATATAGTGTGTTAAAGTTAGCATTTGATCAATATTTGCTGTTTATTTATTATTTTTTTATAATTAATCATGTGCACAATTAATTGGCTCACGTAATTACTGTATTAATATATAATAAACTACAATCATTAAATAATATAATACTAATTTAATTAATTAGTATATTAATATATTTGAATTATACATTAAATTACTTATTCATGTAGTAATCATGTTTGTTTTACCTAATATGGGGTTTAAGTATTATGTTTTAATTAAGTATACTATTACAAGTTACTCATTTTCTTGTTTTTTATATTGTTCTCATTTTCGGGCACTAACACTTGGAAACTGTTTTCCAGTGCACATAAACTCGTTCACACTAACACCAAGTTTGAAGTTAAATTTCATGTAGATGAATGAAATGAATTTGAAGTAGGAGATGAAGATGAAGTTCAAATTTTAAGTTTGTTGACTAACCCCCCTAAAAGAACAACTAACAATGTTTGTCTCAAAGATTAAGCCACGCATGTGTAAGTATGAACTATTTCAGATTGTGAAACATGTAATAGAGCATCTGGGATTGCGAAGAGTCGTGTGGATGCTTCTCAATTTAACAAACTAAGTTTAGAAGATTCAACTCAGAAGAACCAAGATGATGAAACTGAAAGGCCAAATGTTGTTGACGAATTTAAATATGATTAGGCCTTTCTTGCAACTACTTTTCCTAGAGTTTCTAATCAGTCACTTGTCGATGTCTACTTTGCTAGAGGTGGTGATCTAGATGCAACAATTGAAATTATGAACCAACTTAAGGTATTTTGATATGAGAAACCCATCTTATTATCCCTCAAATAATTTGTGAGTTTCAGTAGGCTGTTGGTGCCTAATTGAACAAACTTTGGGACGAATCTATATCTTCTTGTTCAAAAAAAAAAAAAAAACTTTGCAGCTTCCTGTCACTTTAACCACAAACCCATGTGTTGCTTATTGTAAAAATAATTTTTGTCGTAGTCTTTATTACGGATTTAAAATGCTCCAAACGTTTTATTTGTTTACCAAAATAAAAAAAAATAATTAACTAACTTAGGAAGCCTCTTTCCCAATTGTACTCACTAATTCATATGGGATTATTCCTTAACACTCCCCCTCAGGTGTGGGCCTTCTCTACAAATGGATAATTTGGGTGGAGGCCAACATATGAGTACCTGCACTGATACCATGCTTCAGCCTTGCTCATTATAGCATGAGACTTTCGTTTATATCTGCAGAAGTATCATTAGACTTGGTCTGTTTGTTTGCTCATCTTGGGAGACGCACAAATGGATCGGCAAATGGATTGAGGGGCGATTTTGTGCCATTCTCAAGAGGGGCAGAGTCTTTATTCAAGTCTAATGATACTTCTGAAGATATAAAAAAAAGTCCCCATGCTATAATGACCAAGACTGAAACATGGTATTAGAGCAGGTACTCATATGTGAGCCTCCACTCAAATTATAAACTTGTAGAGCCAGAAAGTAGGGCCTACACGAGAAGGAGAATATTAAGGAATAGTAGTTTGGAGATATTGAGTTTATTAGTTATGAAAGAGGTTTCCTAAGTTGGCTAATCATTTTTTTTTGTAAACAAATAAAACGATTGGAGCATTTTAATCCGCAATAAAGACTACAACAAAAATCATTCTCACAATAAGCAACATATGGGTTTGTGGTTGAACTGACAAGAAGCTACAAAGTTTTTTTTTATTTTTTTCTAGAACAAGAAGATATAGATTTGTCCCAAAGTTTGTTCAATTAGGCACCATGAACCTGTTGAAACTCACAAATTATTTGGGGGATAATAAGAAGGGTTTTTAATATAAAAATACCTTAAGTTGGTTCATCATTTCAATTGTTACATCCAGATCACCACCTCTAGCAAAGTAGACATCAACAAGAGACTGATAAAAAACTACAGGAAAAGTAGCTGCAAGAAAGGCCTAATCATATTCAAATTCGTCAATAACTATTGGCCTTTTAGTTTCATCATTTGGGTTCTTCGTAGTTGAATCTTCTAAACTTGGTTTGCTAAACTGAGAAGCATCCATATGACTCTTTGCTATCCTAGATGCTCTATTACATGTTTCACAGTTTGAAATAGTTCATACTTACACATGTGTGGCTTAATCTTTGAGACAAACATTATTAGTTGTTCTTTAGGTTTGACCCATTATCTAGGCTAGGAGTTCTATACCAGTAATTATTTTTTAAATGATGCTGAATTTTATTAAGAGAGAGCTCAAACGAGCAAATTACAAGGGGGAAAGCCTTCCCAAACAATGAATTCTATACACTAGTAATTGACTATGAAGCTCAACTATTTCAGAGTTTCTTAGCAATGGAGAAGAAGGAAGTTGAAAATATCCTCTCCCTCAGAGTCTGCTCTTGCTACAACTAAAGAAGCTCAATCTCATGCATCGGACTGATGATTTAAAGAAATTGAACCTAGAGATTTCTAGTGATTTCGTTGTAGAGATCTTTTCTTTGTTTGTTATATATGCTTGTTTAATTATTAGTAAATTATAATTGATTTTGGCCAAAAGGGAGAGTGTTAAGGAATAGTCCCACGTGGATTAGTAAAGTACAAAGATCCCTCTTTCGTGGCTCTGCAAGTGGTTCTTTGTACTCACTAATCGATATGGGACTATTTCTTAACACTCCCCTCATGTGTAAGCCCTCTTTTGTGGCTCTTCAAATAGATAATTTGGGTGAAGGTCAACATATGAGTACCTGCACTGATACCATGCTTCAGCCTTGCTCATTTTAGCATGAGACTTTCCTTTATATCTTCAGAAGTATCATTAGACTTGGCTGTTTGTTTGCCAATCTTGGGAGTGGCACAAATGGATCAGCATATGGATTTAGGGGCGATTTTGTGCCACTCGCAAGAGGGGTAGACAAACAAAACAAGTCTAATGATACTTCAGAAGATATAAATAAAAGTCCTCATATTATAATGAGCAAGACTGAAACATGGTATTAGAGCAAATTATACACTTGCAGAGCTACAAAGTAGGGCCTATACGAGAAGGGGAGTGTTAAGGAATAGTCTCATATGGATTAGTGAGTTTGGAGATCTTGAGTTTATTAGTTATGAAAGAAGTTTCCTAAGTTAGCTAATCATTTTTTTTAAACAAATAAAACGATTGGAGCATTTTAATACGTAATAAAGACTACGACAAAAATCATTCTAACAATAAGCAACATATGGGTTTGTGGTTGAACTGACAAGAAGCTACAAAGTTTTTTTTTTTTTTTTTTTCTAGAATAAGAAGATATAGATACGTCCTAAAGTTTGTTCAATTAGGCACGAAGAACCTGTAGAAACGCACAAATTATTATGGGGATAATGAGAAGGGTTTTTAATATCAAATTACCTTAAGTTGGTTCATTGTTTCAATTGTTGCATCCAGATCACCACCTTTAGCAAAGTAGACATCAGCAAGAGACTGAACAGAAACTCTAGGAAAAGTAGCTACAAGAAAGGCCTAATCATATTCAAATTCATCAACAACATTTGGCCTTTTAGTTTTCTTCAGAGTTGAATCTTCTAAACTCGGTTTGTTAAATTGAGAAGCATCCACATGACTCTTTGCAATCCCAAATGCTCTATTACATGTTTCACAATCTGAACTAGTTCATACTTACACATCATGTGGCTTAATCTTTGAGACAAACATTATTAGTTGTTCCTTTAGGTTTGACCCATTATCTAGGCTAGGAGTTCTATACCAGTAATTGACTACTATGAAGCTCAACTATTTTAGAGTTTCTCAGTAGTGGAAAAGAAGGAAGTTGAAAATATCCGCTCCCTTGGGGTCTGCTCTTGCTGCAGCTAAAGAAGCTCAATCTCATGCATCGGGCTGATGATTTGAAAAAATTCTGCCTAGAGATTTTGAGTGATTTCCGTTGTAGAAATCTTTTCTTTGTTTGTTATATGCTAGTTTAATTATTAGTAAATTATAATTGATTTTGGCCAAAAGGGGGAGTGTTAAAGAATAGTCCCACATGGATTAGTAAGTACAAAAATCCCTATTTTGTGGCTCTGCAAGTGTTTCTTTGTACTCACTAATCCATGTGGGAGTGTTCCTTAACACTCCCCCTCACGTGTAAGCCCTCTTTTGTGGCTCTGCATATGTATAATTTGGGTGGAGGTCGACATATGAGTACCTGCACGAATACTATGCATCAACCTTTCTCATTATAGCATGAGACTTTGCTTTATATCTTCAGAAGTATCATTAGACTTGTTCTGTTTGTTTACCCATCTTGGGAGTGGCACAAATGGATTGATGGGCGATTTTGTGCAACTCTCAAGTGGGGTAGACAAACAAAACAAGTCCAATGATACTTCTGAAGATATAAAGGAAACTCCCCATGCTATAATGAGCAAGACTGAAACATGGTAGTAGAGCAGGTACTCATATGTGGGCCTCCACCTAAATCATACACTTGCAGAGCCACAAAGTAGGGCTTACATGAGAGGGAGAGTGTTAAAGAATAGTCCCACATGGATTAGTGAGTAAAAAAATCTTGAGTTTATTAGTTGGGAAAGAGGCTTCATAAGTTGGCTAATTATTTTTTGTGTTTTTGGTAAACAAATAAAAGGATTGGAGCATTTTTAATCCATAATAAAGAGTACGAAAAAAAATCATTCTCACAATAAGCAAAGCATGGGTTAGTGATTGAAGTGATAGGAAGCTACAAAGTTTTTTTTTTTTTTTTTTTTCATGAACAAGAAGATATAGATACGTCCTAAAGTTTGTTCAATTTGGCACCAAGAACCTGTTGAAACTCACAAATTATTTGGGGGATGATAAGAAGGGTTTTTCATATCAAAATACCTTTAGTAGGTTTATCATTTCAATTGTTGCATCCTAATCACCACCTCTAGCAAAGTAGACATCAACAAGAGACTGATCAGAAACACCAAGAAAAGTAGCTGCAAGAAAGGCCTAATCATATTCAAATTCGTCAACAACATTTGGCCTTTCAGTTTCATCATCTTGGTTCTTCAAAGTTGAATCTTCTAAACTCAGTTTGTTAAACTGAGAGGCATCCACAAAACTCCTTGCAATCCCAGTTACTCTATTACATGTTTCTCAATCTGAAATAGTTCATACTTACACATGCGTGGCTTAATATTTGAGACAAACATTATTAGTTGCTCCTTTAGGTTTGACCCATTATTTGGGTTAGGAGTTCTATACTAGTAATTGACAACTATGAAGCTCAACTATTTCAGAGTTTCTCAGCAATGGAGAAGAAGGAAGTTGAAATATCCGCTCCCTCGGAGTCTGCTCTTGCTACAACTAAAGAAGCTCAATCTCATGCATCGGGTTGATGATTTGAAGAAATTCAGCCCAGAGATTTTGAGTGATTTTCGTTGCAGAAATCTTTTCTTTGTTTTTTATATGCTAGTTTAATTATTAGTAAATTATAATTTATTTTGGCCAAAAGGGGGGGTGTTAAGGAATAGTCCCACATGGATTAGTGAGTACAAATGGATCAACATATGGATTGAGTGGCGATTTTGTGCCACTCTCAAGAAGGACAGACAAACAAAACAAGTCCAATGATACTTCTGAAGATATATAGGAAACTTTCCTTGCTATATGAGCAAGACTAAAACATGGTATTAAAGCAGGTACTCATATGTGGGCCTCCACCCAAATTATACACTTGCAGAGCCACAAAGTAGGGCCTACATGAGAGAGAGAGTATTAAAGAATAGTACCACATAGATTAGTGAGTACAAAAATCTTGAGTTTAATAGTTGGGAAAGAGGCTTCCTAAGTTGGTTGATCATTTTTTTTTTTTTGGTAAACAAATAAAACGATTCATGCATTTTTAATCCGTTATAAAGACTACGAAAAAAATCATTCTCACAATAAGCAAAGCATGGGTTAGTTGTTGAAGTGATAGGAAGCTACAAAGTTTTTTTTTTGTTTTTTCAAGAACAAGAAGATATAGATACGTCCCAAAGTTTTTTCAATTAGGCACCAAGAACCTGCTGTAACTCACAAATTATTTGGGGGATAATAAGAAGGGTTTTTCATATCAAAATACCTTAAGTTGGTTCATCATTTCAATTGTTGCATCCAGATCACCACCTCTAGCAAAGTAGACATCAGCAAGTGACTGATCAGAAACACCAGGCAAAGTAGCTGCACGAAAGGCCTAATCATATTCAAATTCATCAACAACATTTGGCCTTTCCAGTTTAATCATCTTGGTTCTTCAGAGTTGAATCTTCTAAACTCAGTTTGTTAAACTAAAAAGCATCCACATGACTCTTTGCAATTCCAGATGCTCTATTACATGTTTTACAATCTGAAATAGTTCATACTATCACATGCGTGGCTTAATCTTTGAGACAAGCATTGTTAGTTGTTCCTTTAGGTTTGACCCGTTATCTAGGCTAGGAATTCTATATCAGTAATTGACTACAATGAAGCTCAACTTTTTCAAAGTTTCTTAGCAATGGAGAAGAAGGAAGCTGAAAATATTCGCTCCCTCTGAGTCTGCTCTTCTACAACTAAAGAAGCTCAATCTCATGCATCGGGCTGATGATTTGAAGAAATTCAGCTCAGAGATTTTGAGTGATTTCCATTGCAGAAATCTTTTCTTTGTTATTTATATGCTAATTTAATTTTTAGTAAATTATAATTGATTTTGGCCAAAAGAGGGAGTGTTAAGGAATAGTCCCACATGGATTAGTGAGTACAAAGATCCCTCTTTTTTCGCTCTGCAAGTGGTTCTTTGTACTCACTAATCCATGTGAGACTATTCCTCAACACTCCCCCTCATGTATAAGCCCTTTTTTGTGGCTCTGCAAGTGGATAATCGGTTTTATTTGCATCTTGTTCCTCCTACAATGTTTTCATTCTTTTTTTTTTTTTTTTTTTTTTTTGTGGGTTATTGAGTGTTCAGGAGATTGAACTTAATAACGCCCATTGGAGTGTGCTGTTTGAGCCTTATCATTTTTTTGAAGTATATAGGAATTATCTACAAGTTGACATAGTTGCAGCTGATGCTGATGATCTTCGTGCCTGGGAGGGTTGGATAGAATCACGGTTGAGGCAGCTCACTCTCAAGGTAAACTTCTATGCTTTTAAGTTTATTATCTGTGCTTCCAAGATGAAACTGACTGGGAGATCTTTCTAGTGAACATCTTGTGCTCGGTGTTTGGTGCTTGTGATAGAAGTCGATTTAGTCAAAGATACTTATGTTCTTTCTGATACACATACATCTGTGGGAATATTTTACCACAGTCCGTCTTTTTCTTGAAACTGATTGGCACCACCTTCTCTCAGATTGAGCGGGATACATGTGGGATGTTGCAGTGCCATCTATACCCTATCGAATATGTGGATCCATGCGAGCAATCTGCACATTGTGCTTTTTTTATGGGTCTACATAGGAAAGAAGGGATCCGGATTCAGGAAGGCCAGCAATTTGACATTCGTGGAACTGTAGATGCATTCAAGCACTAGGTAAATATGTATATCTTTTGGAAGCTGGGCATGGATATATATGTTTCTCATGTTCGTAGAAAGCACATTCCTTTATATGTATTTCCAGATGGTTACAAGCGGCATCATTTTGCAAGACCTGCCAGCGACAACCATCAGCAGCTGCAGCATTATGAAGTGGCTTCTTCTTGTGAAGTCAGTGAAGAGAAACAGCTGAAGAGGAAGTTTCTATGGAATGAAGAAAATGCTAAGGTGTTATCTAAACGTCCTGCTATGTAATAGCCCAGCCAGGCAGAAGATCGCTTCTTTAGCTGTGTCTACAAATGATAGTGGTCCTGGACATGCTTATCCTACTGAAGTTGGGACTTGCAATCACGCCAGTTCTTTTATATCATCTCCGCATCGAGATTATAAGAAGAAAAAATAGGCTGATAGAAGACTATTGAAGTGCTCATCAGTCTGTCCTGATAATCAGCAGAAGTCTTCGTCTGCTCGAGCTTTCATTGCTTATAGCTGCCTAAATCGGCATGATTTCACACTGGAAGATGTAGTTCCTCCGATTTTGTTAATCAAACAAGTCCAGACTAATTGTTGCCGCAAACAGGAATGGAGATTCAGTGATTTTGTTAATCAAATAAGTCCAGACTAATTGCACGTTGATTCTTTGAAGCCGAACATGGCACTTGGGATGGTAATGGCTATGCATGGTGAGGTTAGCACAGAACCGGTGTCACAGAAGCCGGTTATAAGGAATGCGTTTTAATTCACTATAAACTTTTTGGCTAAAATTAATTGTTTTAATTTTGTACTGTCTTGTTTGTTCTTTCCTTGGCCATTGCTGTCACTAGGGGTGGCATCGAGCCGAGCCTGAACCTGCCTAAGTTCGAGTCGAGCTTGATTTAAATATTTCGAGCCGAGTTTCGAGCCGAGCCTCGTCTCGAGCCTAAAATTGTTATCGAGTTCGAGCCCAACGAGTTCAAGCCGAGCTCGAGCCTCAACATACATTTCAAACTTTTCAAAAAATATATATCGAATAAAATGTATATAAAATTATGCATACATTTTATATAAAATTGGGCATGACCTCTACATAAAATTGGGCATAACTTATATATATAATATGTGTATAAGATTGGGCATAACCTCTACTTAAAATTGAGCATAATCTATATATATAATACTTGTATAAAATTCGGCATGACCTTTACTTAAAATTGGGCGTAATCAATATACATAATACCTGCATAAATACTCCATAAACACTCCATAAAATTGTTTATACATTCCATAAACACTTCATAAAATTGTTTATACATTCCATAAACACTTCATAAAATTGTTTATACACTCCATAAAATAATCTAAACACTCCATACACTGCATAACATTATAAATAAACTCCATACAATAATCAAACACAACAAAATTAAATAAAATATCACTATCAATTTACAATCACCCAAATAAAAACTATAAATTCTTTAAATAAAATCATATTACTATTACATACTTACTAGAAAATTACAAGAAATATTTTAAATTTTTCTTAGGAAAATTAAATGGACCTCTTATTGCCTTTTCTAAGGAAATAAATAAAAATTAATAATTAATCTAATATATTATTATACTTATCGATAAAATTTTAATCACATAAAATGTCAAACACAAAATTACTATGAAAATTGCCTCATGCTCAAAGTATTATATCATCAACTGTCAAATACTTATTCAAAATTTTTCTATATGGTTTTCTAAACCATCTTGGCAAGAAAATCTTACTTGAAAAATTATAGGATTTTTTAAAAAGAATTTATAATTAAAAAAATATTTTGAAAAAATACGAGGCACTAATGGTCCCTATATTTCTATTAAAAATGTTTTTTCAACATTTATTGAAAAAACTAGTCTCTGGAAACGTATTTCTACTAAAATATCTTTTCAATTTATTTAAGAGTCATGAGGAAGGGACAAAGAGTTTTTTTTTTCCTTGTTTATGATCTCGCACGTAGGGGTGGCTTTGAATAAATTATATATAAAATTATGCATACATTTTTAAAAAATATAATGATAGGGGAGGTTCAGGATTGAATTTCAATAATGGATTAAAATGCACCAATATTAATATTTTTTAGTCCAATTGTTGTCTAGCTTGTTTTGTAATTTTTGAATTTGGCCATAATTTATTATGGCCTCCTTAGTGCCCCTAGATAAAAATTTATATTATAGGAAAAACTAAAAATATTTTTCCTATGATACATATTCCCAAAAAAACCTTTAAATAAAATCTTATTACTATTAGTGACTTATTAGAAAATTATAGGAAATATTTTAAAATTTTCTTAGAAAAGTTAAACGGACCTTTTATTGTCTCTTCTAGGGAAATAAATAAAAATTAATAATCAATCTAATATATTATTATACTTATCGATAAATTTTTAATTAAATAAAATATCAAACACAAAATTGCAATGAAAATTATTTCATGCTAAAAGTATTACAGCATCAACTGTTAAATACTTATTCAAAAATTTTCTATACAGTTTTCTACCCCATCTTGGTACAAAAAATCTTACTTTGAAAATTATATGATTTTTAATAAAAAATTTCAATTAGAAAAGTGTTTAAAAAAACATGAGACACTAATAGTTTATAGAAAATTATTTCTATAAAATTTATTTTTAATTTTTTCCAGAGGAAAAAGTTTTTTTTTTATTTTATGATCTCGCACGTGCGAAATCGCACGTGCGAGATCATCTTCTCGCGAGGAAGGGGGAGATTATTTCTCCCCTGTTCTGGTTTTCCGCCGAGACGACCCCGAGGGAAGGGGCTTACGCCGCCGGGGAGGATTTATCGTCGGAGATGACGGCCACGACGGAGTCGGCGGCGACGGAATCGGCGGCGACGGAAACAGAGGCGACGGCGAGGAGAGGAAGAAATCGAACGGACGGACACAGAGGCGGCCGGCGAGCAGCTGCGACGGCGGTATAGATGCCGGAGAACAGCTACGACGGCGGTATAGATGCCGGAGAACAGCTACGACGGCGGTAGAGGCGGCGACAACAACCGATGGGAGGGGTCGGCGGTGACGAGGGGGGAGGAAAAAATTTTCCCCCCCTCGCTCTCCCTCCCGCTCCCGCTCCCCCGCTCGCTCGCGATCCTGTACCGATTCATGCCGATCCGACTCATTTCGAGCCGGCTCGCGAGCCAACGAACCGAACCTAGCTTCGGTCGAGCTCGGCTCGTTAAGGTAAACGAGCCGATTTTGGTGTTCGAGCTCGGCTCGAGCTCGAAAAATAACGAATCGAACCGAGCCGATACCGAGCCGGCTCGCAAACCGGCTCGGCTCGAAGCCACCCCTAGCTGTCACAGAGTAAGTTTGAAATCAACGGCCTGAGGATGTAACCCCTATGAGCGGTATGTGAATCCGGAAAGAGGACTATCTGGGCTGAAAGCTGAAGGTGCCGCTTTGTGGAGGGTAAGTTTCTCTTCCTGTATTTTGGATTGCTTGATATTATGCGTTAGTTTGCATATGTATATCCACAAGTATAATTTATGCCGAGGGGTGGGGAAGCACCTGGACAGAGGGAATGCAGTCTACCATGCTATTGCACTTGTGTTTGTCATTGGAGCTCTGCCGTGGAAACGTTTTCCTTAGCAGCACTAGGAGCCAATGCTGGGACATTTGATTGTTCTCTGAAGCCTGCAGTTATCAATTGTTTTTTTTTTTTTTTGTCATAGTAAGGAAATGCAACATCTACAGAGTGTGATGGTCTCATGATTGGCGGTCAAAGCAATTTGTATACTTCTAAAGTTCTCTTTTATTTGTACACTGATGTTTTTCCTTTTTGTAATTGAGATTGCTCTTTGATGCCCAACCATGTTAAATGGTTACAGAAGATTTACATATTTATCAAGTGCCTGAATTCTTCTACAGTTTCACGGATGTCAAATTGTTGGCCCTTCCCGAGTCCCGACTCCCTCTTTCCATTGTAGATCCATACACGATGTGCACATTCCTACCATGGGTTATATTGCAAAGCTCGATATAAAGTTCATCAAGTTTATATTGCAATTTCTCCATTCGTTACATCTCACTGTCACCGGTTCCCACCATTTGAATGATCATCTAACTTGCTGGCAGACTTGTTTCTCCATCACCAGCTGATAGATGAGGGGAATTCCTTTTCCAATCAATCCACTTTTTCTTCTCTCTCTTGATTCTCTAGAAATTCCAGATTAAGCAATGCTGGAGCCTCTAAACCGTATTCACGGGTAGAGTCTAAACTCCCTACCTAAAAGGTTAATGCATGAAGCCAATATAAAACTTCATTGCAATTTTGTTTGAAAATTTAAATCTATGGTTGTTCCGGTTCAAGTATTGGAAATAACATGAGAAAAAAAAAGTTTTTTATGCTGAAGATGATATCTAGTTGGTTTATAATTAAGACAACTATAATTTAGATAAAAGAAAAGGTTGCGATTGGTGATTAGATGACTTCCATTTTCTGTCCCCTCCGCCTCTGGAGGGGAGGGAGGAGGATAGGGGATTGGGGTATCTGCCTGATGGAGCAAGATCTTTAAGGTTGTGGTGAATTTGTGAATCGTTTTTCCTTTAGTATTGGGGTTTCGATTTTTATTTCCTCTACTTGTACCATGGGTGACCTTCATCTTCTGCTAGCAACGAGTTACAGCTGAGTTGACCGCCATCGGCTGTGAAAAAAGTATGGGTAACGAAACAATCTCTATTGCGGGACCAACAAAATACTGATTTCCATGGAAGCTTAGAATTGGAAAAAAGGTATTTTTCAAGAATTCCTCTTTTTCTATGATATTAAATTGATTTTTCAATTCGTTCGCCAAAGGTGATGGTTCCTTTTTCTTTATTGAAGTTCCTAAGTGAGAGCAAGGAGGGAACGATGATCAAGAAATGGTTGATAGAAAACTACTCGCTTTACTGTTATAGTTGTTAGGTGCTAAACTGACGGGGTCATATCTCCTCCTATGATGCAGCCCGTTAAGATTTACTTTGAGATTTCTTCTTTAAAAGGAGAAATCATGTAAATATTATGTAAATTTGGTGATTGTGTAATCCCGTTAATTACACATAATTCTTCCATGTATATTTTATAAAACGACTATTTAAACCAATGATGTGAATGAGAAAATATAATTGAGAGTCTAGTATTATTTTTGACTTGGTATCAAAGCAGGAGAATCCTTCGCTCTATCCCGTAGTTTCTCCCGTAGCCGAATAACAGAGTTGCAACTCTGTCGCTGAAAAAAAAAAAAAACAGAGCAAGTCTGCTCCGTGAACATAGAAGACGCAGTTTGCATTTCTCTTCGGCCGACGTTGTAACACAAAACCGCCGCCACCTGAACTCCCAAAATCCACCGACGAACCACCGCCAAACCACCTTCCAGTGATCGGCACCAGCGTCACCGACGCAAAAGACTATGAGCCGCACCAACGTCTCGAGCTCAATTTATCTCCGTTGTCACCCCCACTCCGGCAGACCGTCCGGACAACGCCAACGACTGAAGCCGAACCATCGCTCGGCCTTCTAGCATACTGCTAGCCCGAACGTCGTCGGTGAAGAAGAAGTGGCACCGTCGACGAAGAAGACAAAGGTACGAAAAAAAATCGCTTACATTAACTTAGGTCCTGCATTTCTTTTTTTCTGGCGGGTCGCAACAACTTCTTGAACCAGACCGAAAACAGAGACCCAGATCACTTTTCAGATCGGATCGAAAACAGATACCCAACCCGAGTCAACCCATCTGGCAGACCGGACCGGACTGGTAAAATTTTTAAAAACCGGACCGGACCAGTATTTTTTGGGTGATCATCACCGACCTTCTTGTATCATGTCAAAGGAATCAAAACCAGATCCTATTTGTACTCACTTTGGTGAGACTGGGTATACAAGATGCTATGAACTTATTGGGTATCCAGAATCATGGGATCCTACTAAAGTGTCTCGTAAATGGAACACTAAACCAAATAATCATGCTTCCGTTGCAGGAGCAGAACCTTCTACCTCTGTTACATCTGGTAAGGTTTTTAATACTTCCACTCCTAGTAGAAATAGTGAATGGATAATTAATTCTGGTACTACTGATCATATGACCTTTGACAATCATCATGTTAAAATTATGACACCATCTAAACAACATATCGTATCTACAGCAAATGGTACTCCCTCTCACGTTATTGGAGAAGGTTTTATCACCCTCACTGAAAATCTGAGTCTTGATTTTGTATTAGTTGTTCCAACTCTCAATCATAATTTATTATGAGTGGCTCAAATAACTCGTACTTTACATTGTATTGTGATTTTTTGGCCTAACCATTGTGTGTTTAAGGACATTCGAACTCGGAAGACAATTGGTTATGGTACTAGAAGGGGAAAACTTTATTACCTTGATCTAAAGCCAAAGAGTTCTCATTAGTTAGCTCAAGTATTCTTTGTGAATAAATCTACAGAAAATGAGATTTGGTTATGGCATAAAAGGTTGGGTCACTCATCCTTTGGTTATTTAAAGAATCTGTTTCCAAAACTATTGCTAGATTATTTGTTTCCTATTTTAAGTGTGAGGTATGTGAATTGGCTAAAAGCCATTGTGTTCCATTTCAAATAAGCATGAATAGGTGTCCAACACCCTTTATGATTATCCACTCTGATGTATAGGGTCCAGCAAATACAGCCTCTCTGAGTGATAAACGGTGGTTTGTTTCCTTGCTTGATGATCACACCCGGATGATTTGGATGGGCTTAATGAAATAAAAAAGTGATGTTAGTTCGTTGTTCAAACAATTTCACAAAATGATAGCCACTCAGTACCATTCTACAATACAAACTCTCCGCAGTGACAATGGTGGAGAATTTGTTAATGAAGGTTTGAAAGACTATCTAGATGATCATGGTATTAGTCATCAAACTACTTGACCGTATACCCCTCAACAAAATGGGGTTGTAGAGCGAAAGAACTGCCACCTTCTTGAGGTTGTTCGTGCTTCCTTGTTTGAAGCTCATATGTCGTCTAGTTATTGGGGTAAAGCCATCACAACTGCAGCTTATCTTATCAACCAAATACCCTTGAGTGTGTTACAATTTCAAACTCCCTTGAGTATTCTTCATAAAACTATAAGATTCCACCTAGAGTTTTTTGGTGTGTAGCCTTTGTTCATCTCCATAAGCCATTGAGAAATAAATTGGAACCTCGAGCTCTCAAGTGTGTCTTTGTTGGTAATGCTCAACATTAGAAAGGTTGTCGTTGTTATCATCCTCCCTCTCGCAAATTGTATGTCACTCTTGATGTGTATTTCACGAAGATAACATGTATTATTCTACTCCTGAATCTTCAATTCAGGTGGAGAACAAGATTGAATTGCAGACCCTTAATCATCATTTGGATATCTTGGATACTACAAGGGGTAAATATTCATATTACAGCAGTGAACATCAAAATGATACAAATGAGAATGATTCACAAGATGGAGACAGACAAGACCAGATGGAAGTGATGCAACCAGAGTATCTGTCGACATCTTTCCCCCTTCATAATGTACCAGTGGATCAATTGCTTTCTGAGTCTGAGTCCATGCCTGAGCCTCAGGTAAGTTCTGAAACTTCCCACCTTCATAATGTACCAGTGGATCAATTGTTTTCTGAGTCCGAGTCCATGTCTGAGCCTCAGGTAAGTTCTGAAAGTTCCGAAACTCAACTAAGAGTGTTACCTCATTGAACCACAAGAGGAAAACCTAGAGTTAATTATGAACCTCTTCTCACCTCTAAGTCTCAGTATCCCATGCATAATTTTGTGACTTATCATAGATTGTCAAAGGCAAATGAAATATTTGTAAATCAATTATCTGCTATATCTATTCCTAATAGTGTGCAGGAAGCCTTGAAAGATCCTAAGTGGAAAGAAGCTATGAATGAAGAAATGAGGTCTCTCCACAAGAATTCAACATGGGAAGTGGTTGACCTACCTATAGGAAAGATACCAGTCGGATGTAGGTAGGTATTTACTGTTAAATATAAAGCCGATGGCACCATTGAAAGGTTCCAACCTCGTCTTGTTGCCAAAGGATATACTCAAACCTACGGGATCAATAACATGGAGACATTTGCACCAGTGGCCAAAATCAATATTGTTCAGATTCTACTATCTCTGACTGTGAATCTTGACTAACCCTTATATCAGTTTGATATTAAAAATACATTTTTGCATAGAGATCTCAAGAAGAAGTATATATGGAATTACCTCTTGGATGTATTATGCAAACCAAAGGATGCAAACAAGTATGTAAACTGAGGAAATCCCTATATGGTTTGAAGCAGTCCCCAAGGGCGTGGTTTGGAAGGTTCACAAATTTTATGAAATTTATCGGATACAAGCAAAACAACTCAGATCACACGCTTTTCCTGAAATCTAACAAGGAGACAATCACAACTCTTATTGTATATGTTGATGATATGATAGTAACTGGGAATGATCCAGAAGAAAAGATGGCATTGCAAAGTCTTCTTGCCAAAGAGTTTGAAATGAAAGATCTTGGTTACTTAAAATATTTTCTTGGTATTAAAGTGTCCAGATCAAATGAAGGAATTTTTCTATCTCAATGAAAATATGTTTTGAACTTGTTGAAGGAAAATGGTATGACAACATGTAGTCCAGTCAATACTCCCATGGAAGAAAATCTAAAACCGGGAACACATTCAAATCAAGTTCCTACTAACAAGGAACGTTATCAAAGACTAGTTGGGAGGTTAATGTATCTTGCACATACCAGATTAGACTTAGCTTATGTACTAAGTGTGGTTAGTCAATTTATGCACCCGATCTGTTAACCGTATCCTGCTCTACTTGAAATCATCTCCAGGGAAAGGAATTTTATTTAAAAATGGAGGTGACTTGAAAATTGAACGTTATACTGATGCTAATTGGGCTAGGTCAATAGAGGATTGACGGTCTACATCTGGATACTTTACGTTTGTAGGTGGAAATTTGGTCACTTAGAGAAGTACATATTGCCGATCTAGATCTTCAGCTAAAGCCGAATACAGGGGAATGGCCAAAGCAATATGTGAATTATTATGGATAAAAAATCTGATACAAGAACTACATATTGAGCAGACAAGTCCTATGAAATTATACCGTGACAGTAAGGCAGCATATGATATTGCCCACAACCCAGTCCAGCATGATAGAACTAAACATGTTGAAGTTGATAGAAACTTTATTAAAAAAAGTTAGAAGCAAGAATCATTGAAGTTCCTCATGTTCGATCTCAGGATCAACTTGCTAATGTGCTAACCAAGGCAGTTTCTTACCGAACTTTTAACAATTGTCTTGACAAGTTTGGCATGAGTGATATTTATGCACTAACTTGAGGGGGAGTGTTAAGATTTACTCTGAGATTTCTTCCCTTAAAGGAGAAATCATGTAAATATTCTGTAAATCCGGTGATTGTGTAATCCGGTTAATCATTCATAATTTTTCTATATATATTATGTAAAATAGCTATTTAAGTTGATGATGTGAATGAGAAAATACGATTCAAAGTGTAGTATTATTTTTGACTCAGCCTGTACTAAATTTTTTCCATTCAGACCAGGGAATGGTCTCTGGAAAAGAAAAGCAGACTCCTCATTGTGTCAGTGCAAGGTATGCTCAATTATGCCCTTGAACACCAATCCGGACTTCCCATTCTACCTTTGGACCTTCTCTGATGCATATAAAAGACAATGCTGGGGCTTTTTATCATCTTCCTGTCACGAATTCTGGTTTTTAAAGCTATTATGCTACTTGGTGTTGTGTATAGCTAAAGATAAACCAATTTCACTCAATATCACTGTACAAAACAATGAAAATTCCCCGACGTTCAGCTGCATTGAAAGATATAGCGAGCACATTTATACCCAATGAAAGACTTTCTTGCATTTCTTGCAAACGGGCCAGTGAACCTTCCTGCAGTTCTGAATCAATTGGCTTTTTTATTCTTTAAATCCACGCAGTCTCAACTAACCTTTTGTTACTCAGCAGGCGTGCTGCTGTGCTTTCTCTATCCGTCTCCGAACAGAAAAAAAAAAAAAACTGCTTCAGAGATAGATCGGGTAAGACGATCGCCATCAACCTTCGTGTCAATTCCATTAAAGGAATCTTCCAGGGGCTTTTAGATCTCTCTGAATGTCGCCAAATTTTGTTAAAGGAAGACAGAATTGAAAATGCAAAAGAATACCAGACTGATTTTTTCAGGTACATTTGTGATGATGAGATTGTTCTGGAGTTGACGTCGGCCGCCTCTCACAGCACTCTGCTTGTGATCCCCAACCAAACTGGTTTGCCATCAAATTCTGCGAGTACTGAGGCGTCGTAGTGGAGGGTGGAGGGGGTGCGAACGGAAGACCCACTCCTCTCCTCGCTCATCGCTCAGCTGAAGTAATGAGGAAAAGTCGATTCATGCAGGCGCACACGGTTTGTAATAAACCTCTGATATCAATGCCCGCATGACTGGAAGCTCACCTTTTCTGGATGAAAAGACTCAGAAGCAACCTGAGTACGCAGCAGTCCCCGTGATCTTCCGTTGTCTTAGTACGGCGACAGGGGAGCCGCGAGAGGGTGGTTGGTCCAGCCACAGTCCATAAGTTCGTGAGGGTGGGTGGGTCCCAGCCACGACGACGCCCCTAGACGTGGGGCGGCAGTGTTGGCTCCTCTAGAATATATTCTTGCCCAGATACAGATACAGATACAGGAAGAGAGAGAGACCCGATCACGGGCAACCAAAAGCCACCGAACAAGAACAAAAACCCTCATCCGTGCGTATTAACATATTCCCAAAGCAGCATTTAATAAATCAAAACCAAACAAAAGGTGGCTCTCTGTGGTGGACAATCCATTACCCTCCGCAGTGGGCTGACCCGTGAACTCTTTCACTTACTTTCCCCCTCCCCCCTCTCTTTCATACATTCTCTGTCCGTCCAAAAAGGAGGAAGCTGCCTGCTGGAACATATAAAAGTTTCTCTCCGTATGGTGAACAACTCTGCTTCTGTTGCGCCGCTTCCCTTTGCTCGATCACCATCTCTATTTCCATGTCTAGGTCTGTACAGTGTCTTTGCGTTATATTTCTCCTCATCCTGGTTGACTCTCCTCCACATGTTCTTTCCCACAGCAAAGGACTCAGACCCGGCAGGTTGCCGACGAAGCCACTGCCGGCTAACGCCACTCGTACCCAATTGGTAGAGCAGCAGTTCATGCGGTGGGTTCGCTTCGTCGGAAGGCTCAGGCATTCCCTCTTCCACACTGCGAAGAATAAGATTTTCCCTTCGTACACTCTGGTAGTCAACAAAAAACGGTCAAAAGGAGACTTTACTTCTATCCAGGCTGCCATTGATTCGCTTCCTTTCATTAACATTGTGAGAGTAGTGATTAAAGTTCACGCTGGAGTTTACACGTGAGTTCCAATTCTTTTTCCTGTCTTTGATTCTCCATTTGCTGCTTTTGTTCATCTGTTGACATATGTGATGCAAATTGGTGTAATTCCTGAAGTAAAAGGTTTCTTCGATTTTATCTAGTTAATTATACGGAAGTATCTCCTCCAGAGTCGTGTGAAACCGTCCTTCATCTTTTTGTGATGGACGTGCTATCTACTGGACTTCATTTTTAACAGGCTGAAAACTGATCAGGGAAAAAGTGAATATTTCTCCATTGAAAGCTTTCATAACAATAGAAGGAGCAGGGGCAGATGTTACCGTAGTTCAATGGGGAGACACAGCTCAGACACTCGGACCAAAAGGACAGCCTATTGGGACCTTCAACTCTGCCACATTTGCCGTGAATTCTCCTTACTTCATTGCCAAGAACATAACCTTCAAGGTAAAGTAGGCGGAAAAAAAAAAGTAAGAAAGAGAAGATTCCAACTTAGAATTTCCTTTTACTCATTTACTACTTTCGCCTTACTGAAATGAGAAGCAAATACCTGTTCTCCGTACTATTTCCCCAAAATCTAGTGTCCCTATTCTTCTAAAACTTGCTCTGTTCTGCAACCACCAGGCTTTTTACAATCATGTCAACATATGCGAGGATTCTTCTCCCATTTATTGTCGAGTTCTAACTATCGAATCCACAAGCTGGTCGCTCCCGGCTAACATGGTTTTATGACTCGGGATCGGAGCATCCTTTTTAGTAATTAAATTCAAATCACCAGAGCATCCTTCACATGCAATATATAAACATTTCCGATGGTTCTCCTGCTTTTTGCTTGCCCAGGATATTTACTTTAGTTGTTGTTTGAAGGATAATGTATTTTTCTCTTGTCTTTTCCCCGTTTAGTGGGTTTTGGCCATATGACTGATTCTAACAATCTCCTGCACTTCTCCTTACAGAACACTACCCCTATCCCTCCACCAGGAGCTGCAGGAAAGCAAGCAGTTGCGTTAAGAATATCAGCAGATACTGCTGCCTTCTTAGGTTGTAAGTTCTTAGGAGCTCAAGATACACTGTATGATCATCTCGGCAGGCATTATTACAAAGACTGTTATATAGAGGGCTCTGTAGATTTCATCTTCGGAAATGGGCTCTCCCTTTTTGAGGTAGATTCTCATCCCGATCATAGTTGACATAATTGGAAGAAAACAGACTTTAAGTCTTCCTTGTATTTTAAGTTTCGGTATCTCAATCTACAGAGTGTGGCAGATAAAATTGAATGCAATTTGCCAGTAACAGGCCATGAATAGTTTTACAGATGCTGTGGGCAGTCCATGATAAGAAAAACTGATGCTGGTTGTTTATGGAAAGAAGGGCTACCCATTAGAGTTTTGACAGAGGATTATGTAACTATTAATTCAGAGAATTAAATACTGGATATTTCGATCTGCAAAGAAAAGAAAAGCAAAAAAATGGGGTGCAAGACGATCTAGTATCATTGCCATAAAATTCTGGGTTTCGATAAAACTCACTATAGAGAATCAATTGCAAGACTCATAAGCAACATCATTACTTAAATTAGCTGTGTGAATCATCATCAACCCAACGTTGGTTTACGAAATCTGTCTTTCTCTGCAGGGTTGTCATGTACATGCCATAGCTCAGAACTATGGTGCTCTCACTGCTCAGAACAGGATGAGCCTTCTAGAAGACACTGGTTTCTCATTTGTGCACTGCAAGGTGACCGGATCAGGCGTGCTCTATCTGGGTAGAGCCTGGGGCGCCTTCTCAAGAGTCATCTTTGCCTACACATACATGGATAACATCATCATCCCCACAGGCTGGTACAACTGGGGCGACCCTAACAGAGAATTGTAAGCTTTCTCACCTTCCTTTTCTTATACTCCCAACCACGCTTACAAAAGTAGGAACTCCATTACATGTGACGGGACCAAGAAAACTCGCAGGAAATGTCTGTTGTTGACAAAGTAGAAAACAAGAGAGAGTGAACGAGTCCCACTAACAGTGTAAAGTGGACTGCAAAGCACTTCACTCTTGTGTCACTAGACCTCACTTTGTGCAGAAGGAAGCATTGCCCTTGCTAGCCTTAGGAACACAAATTTTTAGATGGCCAGATACAGATAGTTTGGCAATTTTGCTCTTTTTGCGGCGAATCTATCTCACTGGTGCATGCATCAGGACTATGATTCTTGGCATTTCGCTCCAATGGCCAGATACAGATAGTTTGGCAATTTTGCTCTTTTTGCGGCAAATCTATCTCACTGGTGCATGCATCAGGACTCAGATTCTTGGCATTTCGCTCCAGTCTTAGAAAGAGGCTTTGGTTCTGAATTCTGATTAGCTTTCATGAAAGTCCCTGCACATTATTGACAAGAAATTGGCAAGTAGGATTTGTTGAAATCATACTCTAGGGATGAAATGAGTTTAACCATTACGACCTTGTTTAGACAAGAAATTGGCGCTTCACCCAAACAGTACTAGTGGTTTATTCGTATTTTTGGCCTGAAAACAGTTCACACTACCATATCCGACTGTCCCTAATCGAAGACACGTCGGACCCATGAGTATCCCGTCTTATTAAATAGTTGGGAGAATGAAGTTAAAAAAAGACCATTATCAAGGAATAATCCCACATAGATTAGTGAAAACAAAAATCTTGACTTTATTAGTTGGGAAAGAGGTTTCCTAAGTTGGCTAATCAATTTAAGGTAAACTTAGGAAGGGCCTTGGACCCAACTTCACATAGTATATTTGAGATTCCACCCAGATTATCCACTTGTAAAACCACAAAGATCTTGAGTTTATTAGTTGGTAAAGAGGTTTCCTAAGTTGGTTAATCATTTTTTTTTGGTAACCAAATAAAAGGATTGGAACATTTTTAATCCGTAATAAAGACTACGACAAAAATAATTCTCACAATAAGCAACACATAGGTTTGTGCTTGAAGTGACAGGAAGCTACAGAGTTTTTTTTGTTTTTTTTTTTCAATAACAAGAAGATATAGATACATCCCAAAGTTTGTTCAATTAAGCACCAAAAACCTATTGAAACTCACAAATTATTTGGGGGATAACCAGAAGGGTTTTTCATATATAAATACCTTAAGTTAGTTAATCATTTCAATTGTTGCATTCAAATCACGATCTCTAGCAAAGTAGACATCAAGAAGAGATTGATCAGAAACTCCAGGAAAAGTAGCTACAAGAAAGGCCTAATCATATTCAAATTCGTCAACAACATTTGGCCTTTCAGTTTCATCATCTTGGTTCTTCAGAGTTGAATCTTCTAAACTTAGTTTGTTAAACTGAGAAGCATCCACATGACTCATTGCACTCCTGGATGTTCTATTACATATTTTACAATCTGAAATAGTTCATAGTTACTCATGCATGGTTTAATCTTTGAGACAAACATAGTTAATTGTTCCTTTAGTCATACTATGAAGCTCAATTATTTTAGAGTTTTTTTGCAATGGTGAATAAGGAAGTTGAAAATATCTGCTCCCTCAGTGTCTGCTCTTGCTACAACTAAAAAAGTTCAATCTCATGCATCGGGCTAATGATTTGAAGAAATATTTTCTTTGTTTGTTATATGTTAGTTTAATTATTAGTAAATTACAATTGATTTTGGCCAAAATTAGTTGGGAAAGAGTCTTCCTAAATTGACTTTGGACTCAACTTAAAATAGAGCTAGGAGGTTACAATCCCTTTGGGGCCTCGACTTAGACGTTGCACCAGCTCTCTTTGGTGAGCTAAGTGTTCAGCTATTTGCTTAGCAATCAAGAAACAATAGTCTGTGAATCATTCTTTTTGTTTATTTCCTTCTTTCGTTTTTGGTAATTCAGCGATCATCACTTGCTCTTGAATTCTTTGTGCCTTACTGAGGATGGACTTGTGCCGAAACTTGCAGGACGGTTTTCTATGGTCAGTACAAATGCACAGGACCGGGAGCTAACTATGCGGGGAGAGTTTCCTGGTCCAGAGAACTGACGGATGAAGAGGCTAAACCTTTCGTTTCATTAAGTTTTATTGATGGCACCGAATGGATCAAATTATAGTCTCTCTCTCTCCACTTCATTTGTTTATCCTATTTACTGCTGTACAGAAAAATAAAATTACGAGTATGGCCGCTGGCCAGCAACCAGTCAACAAAAATTCTGAGTGATAAAATTCCTGAGAAACCATGAAGAAATTGGTACTGCAATTTCAAATCTCCCTTTGACCCTTTGAGCCTTGTATACCGACGTATCTCCATTTCTTTCTTAGCTCTTAGTTTGTTGCGGTTACAATGGCGATGATTGTGAAGCACCAGGATTATTCTACAGATCACTGCATCAATCGGAGCGATCACTTTTGGGTCTTCCTAGGCAGACACACAAACTATTCTACTCGTTGCTATCACTCCCTTGCTTTTGTCCCACGCGTCGCAAATCCAGCTTCGTAGTTGCGCCCTCCACTCCCTTCCTCCCTGCTATATCCCCATCATCAACCAATGGCTCTGCTGTTTGCTCGGAAACCGCCCCTTCATGGGCGCCATTATTGATGCGTCTCTCCTTATTTTCTGCGCTTAAACCTAATGCGAACTTTCTCCGAAAGCATCTCTTCTGATTACACGATGGGTCAGTGGGTGCTGGAATCACGTCACGCACAGATTCTTTGCGCTCAGCAGTCCCTTCTCTTAAACACGTATTTGGAATTCGGATCCGTTTTAGTTAATTGTGGATTAGAGAGATGATTTCTAGACGGTTTCTGGTGAATCTGGATCTCAATTTAGGCCGAAGGAGGAGGCAAAAGTTTCAAGTAGATGAGTTTTCGACGACAACACCCTTTTCAAAATTCAAAGTAAAAGTAGTTAAATAAGCCTCGGTTTCCATTAAACAAGCCTTAATAACGACGGAACCCGAGTTCTCAAGTTAAATAATCCGACAGCAGAAGGGGTTATTTTTTAAACAAAAACAAGAATCTAGAGTCTCCTCTCCTCCCCTCCTCCAGTCTACTTTTGAAGGAGAAATGACGACTAAAAGTTGGAGCGAACGCAGACGGAACATGAAACGCCAACTATCTCGTGGTTCGAGCTTCGAAAGGTACGACGAAGTGTGAAAAGGATTGAGAATGGCTCGAGCGTTTCATACATCAAATCACTGCAAAGCTTCCGCCTACTTTTTCACAGGAGGCTTCCGCATAATTTAATTTCATTAGAGTGCGATAACTCGAGACGTCTTAACACCAGTTATCAACCACGATGAGTCTAATCTTGATTCTTGATTCGCGATGCTTGACCAGAGAAACCCGAAACATTACAACTTTCAACTGGCTTCTCGAATTTTCAATTTTAGATCGGGAAAAACTGAACCATCTTCTAGTCATTAGCGCCGCTAATAATTATGGGGACTCGCCATTAATGGCCGTGAGACAGAACGACACTTGGGTCTTTCAAATGCCAGTTTTCCAGAATAGTTGCAGACCACCAGATAGAGTAGCAGTCAAAGTCTCAAAGAATGCGCACTAGTAACGAAATTGCCCTTGAATGAAATTTTATGTTACCAAGATGAGGATGTAACTCACTGGGTAAAACCCGATTTAAAACCTTAACTGAGTAGTGTAATAATCTAGTCTAACAAAAACGCTGCCCGCTAAGATGGATCAAAATCAAACCCTCTTAGGATTTTTCCTCTGTAACTGCCCAGATATACAAGAGATTTTTTTAACTGCAAATCTCATCGATCCTGGATTTCGTCCGACGATTCTAACAAAGTGATGTCAAAGGTGCTGAAAGATCCATTCCGGTGATGGGGCTTGCGAGACCCATCGGCCCTGACAATTTATGGGTGTCCGTCGACAATAAAGGAAAAAGTATGAAAATCGGATCGATGAATCACTTTCATCGTCAAAAGCGGAAAAGATGAAACGACTCCACTTGCATTCGACTCAGGAAAGAGGTAAGCGTGAGCAGAAATAGAGTAGTAGTCCAGGCCTTTTTCTAATTTTACCACGTCTCGTAGTAGAAACAACTCAACCAGGTAGGACCAAGTGTCCTTCAAGAACTATTTACATGGGGAAGAACAACGGAGAGAAACAAGAACAAGAGAAAAGCACCTTTTGTGGACACTGAAAATGATTAAAAAAAATCCCATTTGTTGCCTCAAAGGAGATACAGCAAAACACAAAAGCTTATCCATTTCATTCAAACATGATCAGAACCATAAACATCATTTCTCATCCAATACAATCGAATTCAAATTCCAAATCTATATTTGAGAAGTAGCTATAACCGCATGGCTTTCCTCCATTAGTTACATCAGGATTGCAGAAGATGTGGCAGAAGAACAGAAGAAGTTATTTGCACCATCTTCCGTCGTGCTTTCTACCATCTCCTCTGTATGTGATCTCCCTGTGCTTCTCTAACAAACTCAGTTGACTTATCAAGTCTACTGAGTACAGCATTCTTGAAGTTGAACACTTCTTGAACCTGAGAACACGAGCGCTGCATCCGCACCCCACTCAAACTAGCCCTCGACTCTACCATTTCATTCAATGAGAGCCTCTTCTTGGGGCCTGACTCTGGCCGTTGTTTTGGCGCACTTTGAGACCTTACCTTTGCTCTAAAAGACTGGGTATTTGCCATGTAATTAGGGAAGTTCGAGTATCTACGGAAGAAGCTTTCTGCACAAACACTCTTGGCTGGAGTGACCGGCATGCACGAGAGAGACCTGTCAGAGTTGAGGAAGCGAGGGGTACTTTGAGCAGTGGAGAACCTACATTCATCTCCAGTGAGACCCCAATCGAAGTCTTGATAGTTGCGGCAGTCAGGAATGGAGAGACGGCCCGGGATATGGCAAGGTAGTGGAGAGGAGAGTGTTTGGGACGGCGGGTCTTCCCCACAATCGGACATAGAAGCATTCGTTCTTCGAGATCTTGATTTGGGCCTACAGGTGTCAATTTCGACAATTTTTGGGCTCTCGTCAAAACCGTTAATGGCAGTCTCCAGGGAAGCAGACAGCCTCCTGCTATGGATGGAAGCAGTGTGTTCACTTCTCGAATCATCAAATCTTTCCTGCAGAAGAACAACGAAAGAAAAATTAAAACACGGAGAACAAAAGGTGTCACCGTCATATTCATCTAAGAATATATTGGGTACTAGCTTAGCTAACCAAAAAAATGGTTTAGGATTGAAGATGAACATACAATTGATTTCCTTGGACGGAATTCTGGGTGAACCGAACGATCTCTGTTCACAAGCATACGAGCTTTTTGGGCTCGAACCGATGTTTGGGCTCGAATTAGAGCTTGCATACTGTGAAGCGTAGCAGCAGCTTGCTTTCTCACCAGATAGCCTCTGACATGTGCTTGCAACTTTACCAGTCCTTTGAGTGCCCGAAGAGCCTTCTTCGCCTGTCCAAAACTGATAGTCAGATTCACGGCCAAGTTCAGTAGATAAGGGGGTATTATCCCGGAAGATGAAAACAGAGGAAAATAACTAATTGAATAACTGGAATTACCGGAACATAATCTTGTTTCTGCTAGCAAGCGGCAAATAAAGAACAAAAATGAAAAAACGGAGAAGGGGAGATGAAACCAGGATCAAATAGACAAAGATGACTTGATTGAGGGAGTCATAGAGAGGCAAACTTCCATGGACCATGGTGGAGAAAACAAGAACGGGAGGCGTTTCAAACAAATTAAACATCGCATGTTCAAGCCCAGCTAACAAATAACAAAAAGAGCTCATGTGTAAAAGCTACAAGTGCCAGAAATAGGAGATGGAAAGCGGGAGAAAAAGAAGACAATTACAAAAAGTACGAAACGTAAACCATTTCGGAGTCATTGAGAACACCTCTATCAAGGAGCAAAAACAAACCACCAAACTCAGTTCTAGAAACCCCCCCCCCCAAAAGGACCCGCAACGAAGCTAACATTAAAAGCAAGGAGATGTGAAAATCAAATTTCCATACCAAATACCCACGGAAAACTGTCTGAATCTTCACTGCAGCCCACCTCTCCCTCCCACCCCCAAACATAGTTCCTCTTCCATGGCTAGTGAGCCTTACGACCGCAACAGCCGCTTGTGCAGCTGCCACGGCCGCATCGGCAGCCGCCGCAGTTGCGGCTGCTACTGCAATAGCGTGTTTATTCTGCTCCTTCTCACTTTCACTGTAATATGACCTGAGCCAGGCCGCATCTACTGCAGGAACACTGCCGTTAAAGCTCGCCGTGTATTGGCCGTCGTCCCGATTCGACTTCCCAAAACTCCACCTCTTTTTCTCCTTCCGGTCGCTAACATTCAAAGTCGAATTCTCTTTTTGCTCCTTCTCTTTCTTTCCACCTCCCAGCAGGCTTCTGAGCCACCTCGTCGCCCGGCCCATCGCCCGGTCGCCGGAATCTTCTAATTCCGAAAACGAGGAACCAGAAGAAAAGCTCCCACACTGTGAAGAAAGAAAGAGATAAATAAACAGGAAGCAAGGGAAGTATAACGAGAAAAGGATTGTGCAACAGGGCGGTTTCGTTACAGGTTGCAAGAAGCGAGGTGATATGGGTGCTGAAACAAATAAATATAATAACCAGAGAATATTTTTGAAAAAAACTAAAAATTGAATGAAGATAAGGGATCTTCAAAAACCTATCGGCGCCTCGTGAAGAACTGCATTATAAGACAAAAAAGATGTGGCAGAAAGGTTCAGAACCTAAAGGGATGCCCATAAAGACAACTTAAATTATAAAAAGTTACAGAGGTGAGGCCGGATGAAAGGATATATAATAAACCGTAAAAGAGAGAAGGAGGAGGAAAAAATATACCCAGTTTCTCAAATTCAAAAGCTACTGGGATCTTCTTTCCTCCAATGGCTAACTCATGAAAAACTTTCGAAAAACCTCTGGACTATTTAAATTCTCCTTTGAGTTCTCTCTCCACCTCTGGCACCCTCCACCTTTCTGGAGCGACGTGTCCTTTAAAAAGAAAGATACCTCAGTTTTTCTCAGCAGCTGACAATCTCGTGAATCTCTCAGTTTTTTATACGTTTTTTCTTCCTTTTCCCAAATTTTCTAAGCTCCACGGCAAATGCTCATCCTTTTCATCCCGTAATTACGCTTGTAGCCCTCTTCGGTCATAGGTTCTCCTGCAACGGAGTTTGTTGAAGGCCTTAATGAACGAAATCTTGCACGCTAGAAGGAAAATCAGAAATGGATATGGGGTCGGTCTCACTCTGCACCATCCTCTGCTGGAAGATCCTTCAGCAACATAAAAAGAGCAAACCGGGAAAGAATGGTGATCGAGGATTTAAATATGAAAAGTCATTAGAAATGTCAAAAAATGGTAAGCTAGTAGTACCTGAAGCCTCCCGATTTCTCCCCTCATCTTGCCAGATCACACTGTCATGAAAAGCCTCGATTTATTATACTGTATTTAATGGCCGACTCCGAAAAAACGAATGAATGTTCAACAATATTTCTCATTTAAAAAGAAGAAGACAAACGGAAACGGCTGTTCACCTCCATGGCTCAACCTCGGGGAAGCTTAATGTTTTAGACCCAGCACCCAAGAGCAAAACCCACCAAAATTTTTCCTTTTTCGTAACTAGTACAGGGCTTGGTTTCGATTGTCGTAAGACACTTTGAGAGACTTTCCCCGGTATCTACCGTCCCTACCGCAAATAAAATCTGGGAAGGGAAGGTCTGATAATCAGCGAACAAAGTCATGCAGCCAGATTAGCCAGATTTTCTTCTCGAGCCGGACCTAATTTCTCGTCTGTAACTAAAGCAACGAGAATAGGAAAAGCAGTTTCCATTTACTTTCTCAGGAAAGGCACGTTACCATCCTAAGACGGAATATAAGATGTATGGATATTAATTTTCTTTCCATTTTAGCCCTTGAGAAACTGAGGACGAAAAAAAACCGAAACCCACCCAAATATAATTACATTATCTAAATTGCATCTTTAATTTAAAAATATGTCTGAAACTGCAAACACGTGTGGGATCCACACCTGGCCGACAAAGCAAAAAACAGTAGCCACGTGTTTCGCCAGACGCACCAGATTTGTGCAATCCTGGGTTCCAGTATGTGTCTTCTGGCTCCCTGAAGGACGGATACCAGACTGCCAGGGTGGCATTTCTTGTCATTTAGAGTCAGTCAAGTTTCTAATTTTCCAGCCAAAGAAACACATTTTTGTCCGAGGATAATAGAATTTCGATTATACGCTGTAATGAAAAGGAAAGGAAAGCTTTTTCTGTCCAAGTCACATCACGATTGAACTTTGAAGAAAATCGTTTCTATTATACATTTCAAAAAAGTGTTCCGAAAATGACAGTCTGAGGACTTTGTCACTTTGATGATGAGCCGTGAAGAGGGTAGCTATTATCCGTCACGAGATTATAGCGGTTTGAATTTGTAGATAACAGATGCGAGATTCGCGGACCTGTACTTTCACAAGCGAGAATCCATGGACCAGATCGAAAATCACTCCTCCGGACTTTTACTCTTTCTTCCCAAATCCCCCGGTAATTAAGAAAAATAACAGAAAACTAAAGCCTTAGATTCTTCAACGTTTTATTTCACTTCCCCCTGAAGAGAAGCCGTTTTGTAAGGGTCAGTTATTTCGCAACGGGGCACGTGTTGGGCGACTCTGACCGTCCGATGCTGCTTGATCTGCCCCTTTCGATTTGAATTTGAATTTTTGTTACGTCGTCTTCTGACTATTCCATTCAAGTCAACACTCAATTTGAGTCAGAAGGAATAGGATTGATCCATATTAATGTATCCGGATCCCTCGGTGAGGATCCTCCAACAGCAGATCTCTTGATCATGAGCGTACATGTGTCCTGTTCGACGTGTAAAATATTGTCGGTGAACGGTGGAGTGTCTGTTCTTGCTCAGACTTCAGAGACTGAGCTCAGCAGCGAGTACGTTTGTTAGATCGGAGACAGCCTGCGAGGTGCGAACAAGACGGGAAAGGGATCGGCGTCACGATGTATTTGTCTTACGTTCGGCAGATAGGGTATTATCTTTTCGTCTTTCAACTCGGACCCAGTCTCCGAAATATAAAATACGACCAGAATGGGACGGTTCCTGTTCTTTAAACTCGGTGCAGAAATGGCAAAGATTGGGTTGGCTTGGAGGAGCAACTTGGAAGGACCCCGTCGTTTTACTCTTCTATAGCTAATTTTCAGTAAGTAGGACTCTGGGTAGTGCAGACGGAGCTTCCAGTACCGTACGGGTTGCTCAGTGCTGGGTGGAAGAGTCAAATACTAGTGTAACATTTTTTAAATTTAACGACAGATGGAAGTTAGCACTTGGGAAGGGGGCGAGGGAGTATGATCATTTCCCAGGCGGAATGATTTTCGACTTTCTGGGTTGTGGGGTTCCATGACTGATGATGACGATGAGACCTCACTGATTCACTGAAACAGAAGCGCAATCATCATCCACAGCTGCAGCTTTGAAAAAACTTTTTAGATAGATAACTTTGAAGGAAAGGAAAGAAGGTGATGAATGATGATGAGGAGCTGTGTCTCCTCGCCCTTCTCGGGGGCTGTTGAGGAGGAGCTCTAAAAGCAGAGCTACTCCTAGCGATTCACCGTCGCATCTTGCAATTGGGGAGAGGGGGAGGAGGGAGTCTCGTTTCTTCTCGTAGAGAGGTTCATAATCATGCAGCCACACCGTGCAGGAATATACAATAGTTCCGTAGTCTATATTTCCTTTTGGGTAGATTTGTTCCTGCTTTGCAAACAACGAAGCAAAATTTCCAGAACACGTTCTATTTGATTTGTTTCCTGCGGTTACTTTCCGAATTTTCTCAACAAAGTTAGAAAATTAAACGAAGCTTTTTTAAGCCACGAAAGGGAGAGCAGAATTGACGAAAACAAGCCCTCGGTTCAGTTTCTTTACATTACTTGAGCATCAGAACTCTACTTAATGCTGAACGTTTTCTAGTCCGCCGGGTCAATAATTAAAGAAGATGTATCAGTAAAACGATAGCATTAAATAATTAATTGATGATCGTTTGTGCAGAGGCGATGAACAACTGATTGAGGAGAAAATTAGAGTTGTAAAAAGAATTCAATTACAGTCTTTAAGCTCAGTTTGCTATACTTACTATTTTGTGTCATTAAACCTCTCCTCGATAATATTTTTAAGTTCTGTATTAAGTATAGATATTAACCATCGCATGCTCATGTTAAAATCAAAGAGAGCGATGGCTAACCAAAGGATGGTGTATTCAATTCATCTCAGTACGTCGTTAATAGAACCAGAAAGAGTTATGAATAATCAGGAACTCCAAACACGGTTCACGTAATTAAAGGAGCGCTTGATGTGGTTGTTTAATCAATTTTAGTTTTAATTGGATGGTCGATAGATCATCGCGATAAAAATTGTTGTTCATTCATGGAAATATCAGTTGTAGCTTAGTTATCTCTTTACTCTTCCAAGTTTACTTGTTTCAGAATTTAAGGAAGTCTGCTTACCCGTATACCATTTATTAAGTAGGACAGATGAGCTTTTAAGGGTTTTACGGACCTGATAACCATCTATTTGATTTTACAATGGATTTACCGCTCCAATCTGTAATGTTTATGTGCTTTTATGTCTTTTGATGGATTCATGGAAATGGGTGGAAAGTTGAGGTCAATTATAGGAGATAAGTTACCTTCTTCAAGGGATCTATACAAATTGTTCCCCTCTTCTAGTTTTATTGGAAACTAAATTGCACAAAAAGGGAAGAAGCCCTTCCTCGTTTGATTAATGAAAGAACTTCGCAGAAAGTAGGGTGTTCTCTATGTATGGATGCTAAAGTAGGGTGTTCTCTACTTGTATGGATGCTTTTTGTAGGGACAATGGTCGTCCCCTTCGTCCATTTTCCACAAGGATAAAAACAAGTATCGAGGGGGGTCTTCCTCTTCTTTGTATCCTGTAGGTTTTTTCGGTAAAGTCTTATTTTTTATCTCTCAATTTCATTTATTTACATATGTATTTATATACAAAAATTTATAGTTAATCTTTCTCTGGTCTCGGATCCTATCCATCTCTGATGTTACAAAAGACTTTTTCCTCAGTTTTTTATGGATCTGGAAGACAGCTCAATAAAGGAAGAAGTCCTCCTTTGGAAGATCTCACGCTAATAGTCACCCTCAAGTTAGTGCGTATAGATCTCTAATACCCAACTTACTAAGTGAATTGTAAAAGTTCTTCTTGCCTACTATTTTTGTAAGTATGTCTGCCAACTGGTATTCAGATTTAACAAATAGAAATCGAATTATCTTTGCCTCAAGGTTTTGCTTGATAAAGTGTCAATCTACTTCCACATGTTCAATTTGATCATGCTAAACCGGATTATGTGAAATATCAATAGCCACCTTGTTATCATAGAAGAAGTCCAATTCACAGTTTGGGCCAAAAACAATTTTGTTTAATAATCTCCAAAACCAAAGAATCTCACAAAGACCCTTAGTCATCCCATGAAACTATTTGCAAGAGTTGTATCCTGATAAATCAGAGGATTCTGATTTATGGTCCGAGAGAAATCAGAGGAAGATTTCCTCTGATTTATCCTTCGAGAGATTACAGGAAAGAATCATGTAGTCAATGGATTATCTTTTGTTCTATAAATATGTAAATCGAAGAGTGTATCAATTGAATTGAATATACAAGAGTTTTTCTTTACTTGGTATCAAAGCTTGATTAACCAATTCGGCGACGACTACCGGAGGAAAATTCCCGTTCGGCGATGATGCAAGCAACTAGGAGGCGAGCGATCTGAAACCCGCATCTTCCTGGGATGACTGTGGGAGGACATTTCCAGTTCAGTGACAACACAAGGACCTGGGAGGCGAACGATCTGAAACCCACCCACATCTTTCTGCAGTGTAGCCATAAAAGGTGAAGCGGTATGAAATCTTCTCCGACGAACCCACGTGTAGCACCACTACTGGTGCTTCAATGGACCAGGCGAGAAACCTCAATCTGAGAGGCTCACTCTCTGCTGGTGCTCTGATTCGGTCTTTCGAGAGGCTTACTCTATTGTCAGTGGTCTTTAGTCACGAGTCGTTCGTCAAGACCTCCCATCCCAATGTTGAAGACTCGTCAAAGCCTCCTCCCGTCCCACGCTAATAAAAATCCAGTGTCATGGGGACAATGACCGTGTGGTTTAATTTCCTAACATGGAAGCGGTAGTGACTCAGACTAGACTATTGAATTAGACCGGACCTGCCTCAGAGCAAGACTCTACTCATACATGACTCGTGTTTTCATCCATGGCCGATACAAACTTCCAGTCTGGTAGAATTAACCACGAGAATGACTAAAGCTTTGAGCAAAACTTCACCTTCGACCCAGACCACCAATATTGTTGCATCGATTGGAATCAAGTTCAATAGCACCAACTATGCACTCTGGTCCCAGGTTGCTGAGATGTATATCTCAAGCAAAGACAAACTAAAGTATTTGAATTGCGATTTTCCTCAACCTCCTCAGACGGATCCTATTTTTCGATGATGGCGCACAGACAATGCTTTTGTCAAAGGATGGTTGATTAGTTCTATGGATTCTTCCCTCATTAGCAATTTCATTCGATTTTTTACAACCAAGATGTCTGGGATGCTATTGCTACTACATATATTTAATGGTAGTGACACCTCTCAGGTGTATGATCTCCGGAGATATGTGACACGTCTCAACTAGTCTGGTGGCTCTCTTGAAATTTTTTACAAAAATCTCCAGTCTAGCGTGAACTTGACTTTCGCCGACCAAACCCGATGGAGTGCCTAGTCGATATAAAATGGTATAATACTTTGGTTCAAGAAGAGCGGGTATATGTGTTATTGGATGGTCTTGATGATCACCTAGATCCTATCTGGAGTGATGTTCTCCATATACAACCTTTTTCCAACTATGGAGAAAGCCTATGCTCACGTCCGCAAAGAGGCTATTCATCAAGTAGTGCTGACGATTGGTAACTCTAATGATTCTCTAGGAGCAGTTCTTGCATCTAAAAGTGTCAAACATGGTTCACACTCTCCGCCACTCTTGGTCTATCTCTCTGCATGATGACAAATCTGACTCAAACTCCAGATCACAAGCCACTTCAAATCATAATGGAACTAGATGCTCTCACTGTGGGAATGAGAAGCATACATATGAGACTTGCTTCAAACTACATAGGTATCATGATTGGTAGCGCGAACTCCATGCTAGAAAGCATCAGGATGCAGATGGAAATAATGACGACATAGGTAAGGCTGCAGTGGTTGCAGTAGAGTTGGATCTTTCCCTTATTTTGGCCAACAGTTCAAACTCTACTGCAGGTAATGTTCTCCTTGGATCTAATAGAGAGGTTAATTACAACACTTGGATACTTGTAGGGGTGGCATTGAGCCGAGCCGAGCCGAGCCCGAACCTGCCTATGTTCGAGTCAATCTTGATTTAAATATTTTGAACTCGAGCTTGAGCCGAGCCTAGCCTCGAGCCTAAAATTGTAATCGAATTTGAGCCCAATAATTTTAATCAAGTTCGAGCTCAAGCTCGAGTCGAGTTCGAGTTCCAACCTACATTTAAAACTTTGCATAAAATATTAGTAAAATAAATTGTATATAAAATTATGCATACATTTTACATAAATTTGGGCATAACCTTCACTTAAAATTAGACATAACCTCGATATATTAAACCTGCATAAAATTATTCATAAAATCTGTATAATTATACATAAACTTTATTCAATAATCAAACACAAAAACATTCATTTGAAAAGCAACGCTAGTTTTGTCCATTTGTGCTCAATCAGATCATGGGGACAGAGAAAAAGTTTTAAAAAAATGGTTTTGGATGACTTAATTGTATGCCCATTTTTTTTTCTTCAAAGCATGAATTTATATAGTAGCAGTTCTGAAATACAACCAATTTGTTCTTCTGAAAAACTTGAGTGGAGTTAGCATTAAGAGAGTACTTGAAACAATTTAAGTCTCTTCAAGAGCTATGAGGAAGAAACAGTCGGAGTTCAAGAAACAATTTTATTTTTCACATGCTTGTGATCAAGCACGAGCGAAGGTCACACGTGCGAAATTGCACGATGTCTTGTGCGCGCAGGAGGAAAAATTATTTCTCCCCTAACATAGGTCTTTCGTTTTCCGTTGAGACGACGCAAGGGGCAGGGGTCTAGCAGCGCTGGTGAGGAGTTGTCGTCAGGGTTGATGGCTGTGATGGCGACGGAAGCAGCGGCGAAGGCAGACGAGGGGAGGAAGAAATCAAACTGAGCAGCGGCGAAGGCGGCCACAACAGTGGACAGGAGGGGCTTGACGATGATAAGGATCGGCGACGGCAGACAAGGGGAGGAACAAATCAAAGATGACTCCCGCTCACTCCCGACTCCCGATTTTAACTCCTGAGCCCTCGTTAAGTTAACGAGCCAACTCGCAAGCTTTCGATCCGAACAATGGTTAGGTCGAGTTCTGCTCGTTAACTCAAATGAGCCTTATCTGGATCTCTAACCGAGTTTGAGATCCAGATAAATCGAATCGAACCGAGCCAAAATAGCGTCGAGCTCGAGTCGCTCGCGAATCGGCTCAATTCGATGCCACCCCTAGATACTTGATTCGGGAGCAATAGACCATATGATGTTTGATGCAAATAATTTTGTCAGACCTCTCCTTCTCGACGAACTAGCGTTACTAATGCTAATGGAGTTATTCCTTTGATAATAGGGGCGGGAACGATGATGCTTCCACCAACCGTACCTTTATGTAATACTTTACTTGTGCTACTCTCTCTCACAAGTTATTATCCATAAGTCAAGTTGCCAAAGATCTGAATTGTATCGTGCTTATATATCCTATATTTTGTCTTATTCAGGATATTCTCACCAAAGAGATCATTAGGTGTGGTACTAAGAGAGGAGAGCTTTATTACATGAAATATTTCAGTATGGGCCGAGCATCTCACATGCGCTACCCGAGTGATCTCAAAGTGGAATAGATTTGGCCGTCTCATTGTCGATTAGGTCATCCTTCGTTTGGTTATCTGAAATATGTGTTTCTTAATTTATTTTTGGACTTGTCAATTAGGGACTTTAAATGTGAAACTTGCATTCCAGCTAAAAGTCATTGAGTTCATTATCCTTTAACTTTGAATAAAAGTGAGGTCCCTTTTACTTTGATTCACTCAGGTGTGTGGGGTCTTGCCCCTAAATATATTTTGTCTGGTTTTCGTTGGTTTGTAATATTTGTTGATGGTTGTACTAGAATGACTTGGGTTTATTTGTTGATGGTTGTACTAGAATGGCTTGGGTTTATTTGTTGAAACATAAGGATGAGGTTTTCTATAGGTTTCAATCTTTCCATAAAATGATTCAAACTCAGTTTTCCATTAGGGTTCAAATTCTTTGATCTGATAATGGTGGAGAATATGTGAATCAACAGTTTTGTGATTATTTCCAAAATCATTGACAACTTCAAGAAACGTCATGCCCCCAAACTCCTCAGCAAAATGGTATTATGGAGTGAAAACTCGCCATATTCTTGAAATGGCTCAAGCTCTTTTACTTGAAACTCATGTGCCTAGCCACCATTGGACTAATGTTGTTGCTACGGTAGTCCATCTTATTAACCGCATGCCCTCCAAAGTACTTGAGTTCAAAACTTCGCTACAGGTCCATTCAACCTATGTTTCTTACCTACAGTGTTGATGCTTCTACCTCAAACTTTTGGTTGTGTTGAGTTTGTCAATCTCCAAAAAAACCCAACACGAAACTTGATCCTTGTGCTATTCAATGTCTTTTTTTTGGGATATGTCATCCATTAAAAAGGGTATCGATGCTACGATCCAACTACTCGATGCACATATGTGACTATGGATGTCACATTCCTAGAATCTGTTGATTTTCAGGACTCCATGAATTTAGCTCATGGAGAAAAATAGACAGAAACCTATTGAGAGAAAACTGGAGGAAAAAGATTATGGACTTGATTTCCTAACCCTCCCCCTAAAGCTCTATTTATAAATTAATGAAACTAGTAATACAATAACACCCCTGAACTAGGGTTTAGGGTTTTAACCCTGAAACTTTAACTTAATTACATCAATGCCATCTCTATGAGATGCCCCTTTATTTACCATCTTGCCATCATTGTAGGTAGGTTTGTGGGCCTTCTGCTTGATCTGTGGGCCTTGAGCCCGTTTTCTATATATCTTGGATGCAAGGGTCTTCTTTGTTCTTATGGGCTTGAGCCCATCTTTTAATACACTTGGATATGTGAATCTTCCTCGATCGTGTGGGCTTGGGCCCTATCTTCCAACATAATCCAATCGTTTCTACTCTCCCCCCTCATCCAATTATTCTCTTCAGGGGAAACACAAGAAGAAGAGTTGAATGGGTTGGCATTTGAGTGGTTCAAGGATACTAATAAAGTAACATCTCCGAATGTTGAAGTAGCAAAACCAAATCCAGAACCGACATTTCCAAAAGTTGAAGCAGTAGTACCCTTCTTCTCCTCAGTATCCAGTGACACATCTCCTGAGAATATCAGTGAGGTAAGTAATCCTGCCACACCTCAAAATTCTAGTGATACGGATATTCTTGTTAGTGGCTATGAATTACCTACCAGGCATAATCGGGGCAAACCACCGAACATATATTTTCCTGAAGTGAAGGAACACAAATCATGATATCCAATTGCCACCTATGTATCTACAAAAGAATTGTCTGAACCCCTCAAGAACTTTGTAAGTAAACTCTCATCACACCATATTCCCACAAGTGTTGATGAAGCTCTGAAAGATCCTAGGTGGGTTCAAGCTATGAAGGAAGAAATGGATGCATTAATAAAAAATAGGACATGGAGTCTTGTTCCGCTACCTGAAGGTAAAAAAACAATTTGGTGTAAATGGGTATTCTCCATCAAGTACAAATCCGAAGGATCAGTTGAACGGTACAAGGCAAGGCTAGTAGCAAAAAGTACACACGGACATATGGCGTAGATTATCAAGATATATTCTCTCCAGTGGCCAAATTAAGTACAGTGAGGGTGTTGCTATCTCTTCCAGTTAACCTTGATTGGTGATGTTAAAAATATTTTTCTCCATGGAGATCTTAAAGAAAAAATCTACATGGATGTTCCTTAGGGATATATGGCAAATTCAAAGGCAAGAGTGGTATGCAAGCTACAACGAACGTTGAATGGCTTGAAGCTATCTCCTAGAACTTGGTTTGGGCAATTGAGTTTGACAATGAAGAAATATAGTTTTCAACAAAGTAAATCAAATCATACGTTGTTCTTAAAGCATCAATGGGGTAAGGTAACAACATTGATAGTTTATGTAGATGATCTGATCATTACAGGAGATGATACAGAAGAAATAACAAGATTTCTAGAGCAATTGGCAACAAAATTTGAGAAGAAAAATCTGGGAAGACTCAAATATTTTTCTGGGAATTGAAGCTGTTAGATCTAAGCAAGGGATATTCCTTTCACAACGAAAATATATCCTAGATTTATTATCTAAAGTTGGACTACTCAAGTGTAAGCCTGCAGATACTCCATTAATCCAAAGTCATAAGCTTGAAGAATACCCAAAGCAAGTGTTAATATATAAAGGAAGGTACCAAAGGTTAGTTGGGAAACGTATGTATCTCTCCCATACATAACCTAACATTGCCTATGCAGTAAGTGTAGTAAGTCAATTCATGCACTATCTAAGTGAAAATCATATGAATGGTGTGAATCAAATTCTTTGGTACTTATAGTCCTCCCCTGGAAAAGGACTTATGTTCTATAGAAATAACCACCTAAGGGTTGAGATGCTGATTGGGCAGAGAATTTTTCAGATAGAAGATCTACCTCAAACTATTTTATGTTTGTTGGAAGGAACCTAGTTACATCAAGAAGTAAGAAGCAAAAGGTGGTAGCATTATCAAGTGTTGAAGCCAAGTTTCGTGGGATTGCTAAGGGTCTTTGTGGGCTTCTCTGGCTTCGAAGACTATTAACCGAAATCAACTTTGCCCCAAGCCATGAAATGAATTTATTCTGTGATAACAAGGGGGCTATTGTTATTTTTCATAATTCAGTTCAACATGATCGGACTAAACATGTGGAAGTAGATCGACACTTCATCAAGCAATACCTTGAGGCCAAGATAATTCAATTTATATTTGTTAAATCTGAAGACAAGTTGGTAGACATACTTACAAAAGGGTATGCAACAAGAACTTCTATAACTCGCTTGGCAAGTTGGGCTTCAGAGATCTATATGCACCAACTTGAGGGGAACTATTAGCAAGAGTTGTATCCTAATAAATCCTCTCATGATATATCAAAGGATTCGGAGATTCTGATTTATTGTCTAAGAGCAATCAAAGGAAGATTTCCTCTTATTTATCCTCCGAGAGATTAGGCAAGAATCTTGTAATCTATGGATTCTCTTTTGTTGTATAAATATGTAAATCGAAGAGTGTATTTACTGAATTGAATATACACGAGTTTTTCTTTACAAAAACTAGGCTTCAAAACTTGATAATGCTTTCACCTTTTGTTTTTTACTTCTCCAAGTAATTAGGTTCCCTCCAACAAACATAAAATAACTTGAGGTGGATCTTTTATCTGAAATATTTCTTGCCCAGTCAACATTTATATAACCTTCAACCCTTTGGCGATGGTTTCTTGAGAACATGAGTCCTTTCCTAGGGGAGGACTTTAGGTATCGAAGAATTTGATTCATAGCATTTATATGATCTTCGCTTAGATAATGCATAAAATGGCTTACTACACTTATTGCATAGGCGATGTTAGATCGTGTATGGGAGAGATAAATAAGTTTCCCAACCAACCTCCGGTATCTTCCTTTGTTTGTTGGTACTTTGTCTGGGTATTCTCCAAACTTGTGATTTGGGATTATTGGGGTATTTGCAAGCTTATATTCCAATAATTCAACTTATGATAATAAATCTAAGATATATTTTTGTTGAGAGAAGAATATACCTTGCTTGGACCTAAAACTTCGATTCCCATGAAATATTTGAGTCATCCCAGATTTTTCATCTCAAGTTTTGTGCCAATTGCTCTTGATGTCTTGCTATTTCTTTTGAACCATCTCCTGTAATGATTATATCGTCTACATACACTATCAAAGCTGTTACTTTACCCCATTGATGCTTTAAAAATAGCGTATAATTTAAGTTACTTTGTTTAAAACTATATTTCCGCATTGTCAAACTCAATCGCCCAAACCATGCTCTAGGAGATTGCTTCAAGTCATATATGGTTTGTTGGAAATAATCACAGAAATAATGATATACATATTCTCCACCATTATCAGATCGAAGAATTCAAATGTTAGTAGAGAACAAAGTTTGGATCATCTTATGAGAGGATTGAAAGGTATGAAATACTTCATCATTGTGTTTCAACAAGTAAAGCCAAGTTATTCGTGTGCAATCATCAACAAATATGACAAACCAACAGGCACTAGACCTACCATCTTTGGGGGAAGGGCCTCACCCATCAAAATGAATCAAGGCAAAATAATCATCGCTCTTATTCTTACTTAACAGATAATTAACCTGATAACTTTTAGCGAGAATGCAAGTCTCACAGTTAAAATCCAGAGCTGATTCAAAAATAAATCGGGAAACATATGTTTCAAATACCCAAATGAAGGATGGCCTAACTGACTGCGCCATAGCTAAATCTGTTTCACGTTGAGGTCATCGGGTGCTGCATGTGATATGCACGACCTATGCTGAAATCTTTCATGTAATAGAGCCCCTCATCTTAGTGGTACGCCCAATGATCTCCTTGGTGAGAGTATATTGAATAAGATAAAATATAGGGTAAATAAGAACAACAAAATTCTTGTCGTCGTTAACTTGACTCACTGATAATAACTTGTTAGAAAGAGAAGACACGAGTAATGTATTAGATAATGCTAAGGTTGGTGATAACATCACTAATCTAGCCTATGTTATCGAAGAGATAACCCCATTAGTATTGGCAATGCTAGTCCGTTGAGGAGTAGAGTGCTTAGAAAAATCATTTGCATCAAATGTCATATGGTCCATTACTCCATAATCAAGTATCCGCGCGCTATAATCAACCTCTCCAGTAGATAAGTAAAGCATTACCTGGAGTAGATTTTTGAACTATCAACTAGAATGAGGGAAAGATGTAGTTTTCCTGTAGCCACCACAACTTTGCCCGTGCCTTAATTATTCTCAACCATATCACGACACTTTTAAGCTTGGAGTTCGTGCCACCACTCGAGGTACTCATGTAGTTTGAAATAGGTCTCACGGGTATCCTTTGCATTCCCACAGTAAGAGCATTTCGTTCCATCAAAAGTGACTTGTGATTTAGAGTTGGAATCGGATTTCCCACCATGCAGAGAGATTGACCCAAATTGTGATGGAGAATGCGACCTATGTTTGAAGCTCTTGGATGCCAAAACTGCTCCTGGTGTATCATCGGAGCTACAAGTCGTCATCATTGCTTGACGAATAACTTTGTGGACGTGAGCATAGGAGAACATCACTTCGGGTTGATCTAAGCAACCATTGAGACCATCCAATAACACATATACCCGCTCTTCTTTAACTAAGGCATTATACCATTGAATATCAGTTGAGCACTCCAACGGATTTGGTTGGCAGAAGTCAATTTCACGCTAGAGGCCTTGGAGATTATTGTAGAATTTTTCAAGAGAACCACCAGACCATTTGAGACGTGTCACACGTAGTCGAAAATCATACAGTTGGGAGTCACTACCATCAAAATATGTAATAGCAATGACTTCTCAAACCATCTTGGCTGTTGAGAATTGAATGAAGTTGTTGATGAGGGAATAGTCTATAGAATTAATCAACCATCCTTTGTTAATAGTAGTGTTGGTGTGCCATTGTCAAAAGGTTGGATCCGTTGGATGGATCCGTTGGAGGAGGGTGAGGGAAATTGTTGTTCAAATACCCCAACTTGCATTTGCCTGAGATATACATCTCGACAAAATCTGGGACCAAAGTACATAATTGGTGTCGTCCAATTTGATTCTAATCAGTGCAACAATATCGGTGGTTTGCGTCGGGGTTGAAGCTTTGCTCAAAGTTTTAGTCATTCTTGTGGTCAACTTGACGAGGACATAAGAGGGTAGAGATTCACTTGACTAGAAGTTTGTATCGGTCATGGATGAAAATTCGAGTACGAGGGGGTCGAGAACCCACGATGACCTCAAAAGATATTCCCGCTCATTCTCTGGGTGGACTCGACTGAGTTTAGCTCGAGTTTAGTCCGGTTCGGGTCGTTGGGTTTCAAAATTAAATCTGCCAAAAGTTAGGAAGTGTGATTAATTTCAAATCGTCATCATCTCCGCGACGCTGGTTTCTGAACAACACGGGACGGGAGGGCTTCAACCAAGAGACCAAGGTCCGTTATCTCTAGAACGACATTCCGTACGTTGGAGGATCAGCGAGAGTCACTGCACTAGCAGCAATCTTGGTCTTTAGTCGAGGCTTGGCCGCGTGGGATGACTCTTTGTTTTCTGCCGCTTTCAAAGAAGACAACTCCCCACGGTAGGCGGTTCCAAAAAATGATTCGCAAGATGGGTCCGACACCAGAGGTATGGCGGTCGATCGAGGAAAAGAGACAGGGAATTTTTCCCTACATCGTCGTTGAATGGAAATTTATCTCCTTCAGTAATCGTCGAACAAGAATTTTTCTCCCTACGTCGTCGCCGACCTCTAGTAATTCCCACTCTGATATCATGTAGGTTTTTTCAATGAAGTCTTATTTTTCATCTCTCAATTCCATACATTTATATCAATTAATCTTTCTCAGGTCTTCGGATGATATCCGCCTTTGATGTTATGGTGGACTTTTTCCTCTATTTTTATGGATTTGGAAGACACCTCAACAAAGGAAGAAGTCTTCTTGTGGAAGATCTCACACCAACGTATCCCACTCGAGAATTGATGCAATAAGCCTTGTCCCCTTTCGTTTTTTTACAGGATTCTCCTGTTGTGAGAATCCAATGTCGCATAAGAGAATAATGGGAGAGGGGCCTGCATCAATTCTCTCCTCTTCCAAAGGAAAGGAGGTATGCAAATGTCATCTGCCATTCTGGTTTCTTCGAAAAAAGAGTACGGGAGAGTTTGGCAACTTACTTGGTTAACAGGGTATACCATTTATTGTTGAAACTATTGAGTTAAAAGGCTCGAACCTTTTAAGAAAGTAACCCCACGGATCTTATACAAGGACTGGCCCGGTCGATACAAACACAAATTCCTACACTCCCCCGCACGGGAAAACCTGTGGACAAATTCACCGGAAAAACCCCGGACAAATTCACCAGAAATACCTGGGACAAAATTCGGTGGGAGTGGGCCTCGAACTCGGGACCAACCTGCTCTGATACCATGTTGAAACCATTGGGCTAAAAGGTTCGAGCCTTTTAGCCCAATGGTTTCAACATTTATCAAACTGGCCGATCAAGTTGAAGGGTGCTCCATAAGTTACAGCACCCATCTGTAATTTTATGCGATCTGTAAGTCTTTTTTCTGGATTTAGAACGGAAATGGATGGAAAGTTGAGGTTTACAATGGGAGATAACCAGATAGCTAATGATCAAGGGCGAGCAATATCATGATCCAAAGATGAACGAATTGCTGTTTTTGAGTTGAATAAAGAGTTCAGGCTAATTTGCTATATAAATTTAGAGACTGTTTAGTGGTTATGCTTGTAAAATCATACCTGGGCTATCAGTCCAATTCTCAAATCTGGAGTCTGAAGAAGAAGAACGATGTTCCCTTTCATTATTGTCTATAATCTTTTGCCATGGGTTTCTGAGGCTTTCTTTTTTACAATGACGTTAAACCCATTTTCTGGGTTTAGGTTGGCGATCTCGGCCTCCAAAAACCAGGAATCAATCATACAATTATTAATCTGAACAGAAAGGGCTTAGAGTAGTAGAGAAGCTGTTTATTAATGAAGATATCAGATGTATAATGTGATTCATTTGCAAAACGATCTCGTATTCTTCATTAAATTGATGCCTTGCCGCTTTAGATTACAAGTCTGTTCAACAATTAAATAATCTGACTTTACAAAATTTCTTCCAGAAAGTACGTAATGATTAGGCTGATGGGTCAATTAGTAGCAATTGGCATATATCCTAATGAAAATATTGAAAATCCTTACTCGAGTGCACATTCTTTTAATATTCATTTATAAATTGAAAAATTAATAAGATAAAATAGCTAATCCTTGGCTAAGGGAAATAGTAGGGCTACCCATTTCTCTTAAAAATAAGTGCTTCTTTTGCTCATAGAAAATGATTTTCTGACATCCACATATTATATTGCTTTCATCAGTCTTGGGCCCTTGGATGTTCGACCACGGTCAAGTCCGGAAGCGTCTTTCAAGGTGGACCTACTTCGACCAGAACGAGTCAACACTCGCAGATTAACTCATGGCTAGACTCGGGATGGACCCTGTAGTCTCTGGTCTGGTCTCTTAATACGTTCGGTCTCTGGTCTTTTGCTGCATCATCGACCAGGCGGCGAGGCAGCTGTGATAGACCGATGTGGGGGTAGTTTTGGCTTTCCTTTCTTGATGCCAGGTGTCCTATTAACACTAGGCGACCCGTCTGTTGTAACGCCTCTGGGATTTTTTCCACTCGCTCGGACTGCTTTTTTAATTCTGTTGTAACACCTCATCTCCCGCCTCGAATGATCTACGAGAAACCTCGAAAACCTTTCCCCGCCCTCCGGTCTTCAAGATTTTCTGTGCTCCGCTTCAGGCTTACCCCATCAATCTTGCTTTTCCTTCTGTCCAAATCACTCTCACTATTTATTTTTTGGTTATCTTCACCCACTCTGGTCGCCTCTTTTCCTCTTTTTCTCTCTTTGGTTCCCTCAATTGCGGTTCTGCAGGGTTTCCGTGCACCGTCATGTTTCGATCGTTATATCTTCATTCTTCGTGTATTCTGCTCTGTGAATCATTCAGGAACTAGCAAGATCTTTGCGGCTATGGGGAATTTGTGAACCTTTTTCTTTTCTTTTTTCTTTTTTCCTTCGGTATTGGGGTTTTGGTTTTTATTTCCTCCTCTTTTACCGTCGGCGACATCCATCTTTTCTTGGCAATGGTTTCAGCTGAGGGTCTGCGCGGTTCATCGCCATCGGCTGCGAAACAATATGGGGTGACGAAACCAATCTCTATTGCGGGACCAACAGAAGCAGATTATCAACGGAGCTTGGAACTGGACAAGGTATTTTTGGAGGAATCCTCTTTTCTATTAAAATTGTTTGTTCTTTTCCTTCTCCGAGGTGATCGTTCCCTCTTTTCCACATTAAAGTTCTTAATAGATTCGGGGTTATACGAGAGCAAGGAGGAGACGATGAAGAGAGAGGAGGTTCTCGGCCACCTTGATCAGGTACGCCTTGAGTTATATATTTGGGACCTCTAATGCCCAAAAACCTTATAAACTTCTGATACCTTTGCTGATTCTGTAATCTCTTTCATTTTAACAAGTGGTTGTCCGTTTCTTGCAGATTGTCAAGGCTTGGGTGAAACAGTTGACTCGTCAAAAGGGGTTACACTGAGCACATGGTGGAGGATGCTAACGCAGTCATATTTACTTTCGGATCTTATCGTCTTGGGGTAGGTTTGTTTCTTTTTTCATGTCGTCTTGACCTTCCTCGCCTCTTTCTAAAGAGTTTGTAATCGGAAATGTACAATGGCTGTTGCTAGTCAATCTGTTTTATGTTTGCTGTCTTTTTTTCTTTTTTCTTTTTTTTTTCTGGTTTTGTGTTTGAAAGACAATTAAAAAAAAGATATTTACTCTTGTTTCTGTATTTTTTGTTGTTTTCTGTTTTCTTGGTTTTTTTATTTAGGTACACGGTCCTGAAGCAGATATCGACAGTCTGTGTGTTGGCCCATCCTACGTAAATCGAGAGGTATGTGTAGCTTCTGATGAATATTATTGCTTCTTGTTTCTAGAAATTGTTTAGAATACTGAAATAGTTCTGTCTTTTAACTGCATATCAAAATTTTGCTTTTGGTTTTGGTATCGCGTGACCTGACCATCTATTTTGATGCCATATGTTTGTTTTGGTATAATATTCATTGAATGCTTCTTTCCATTGCTTCAGGAGGACTTCTTCATAATTTTGCATCACGTATTGGCTCAAAGGGAGGAGGTGACTGAACTACAACCAGTTCCAGATGCTCATGTTCCTGTTATGAAGTTTAAATTTTGTGGGGTATCAATAGACCTTCTTTATGCCAGCATCTCCCTCCTAGTCGTGCCAGAAGTAAGTAGAAAACATCTTGTGTTGGCCGGTCGAGATTCACTTCGCTTATTTCTTGTGTAATTGTTATTGTTTCTATTACTATACATTTATGCCTTCTGTTTACAAAATTGGCTTTTACTTTTTTGTTCTTTACGTTATCATGAAGAGAATCTGTCTGCTTCATCTTGTTTTGATGTTTGCAGTTTGCTGCTTTGCTTTCAAGTCACTGGGCTTTTATATCTCTTTGTTATGAGGTAATTGGTATGAAGATTGCTAGATACTGGAAGATGCACTTGAATACTTGTTGCTGACATGTCTCTTATTGAGCTGGGACCTGACTTACACCTTATTATCCTGTCAAAACTATCGCATTGTTTCTATAGTTCTGTTTTGGTTCACTTCGTGCAAGCTGGATTGGAATGCTGTTGTAGCTTTTCTTTTAAATTATCTTCTAGCTGTGAGATATTGTTAAACATCCTTTTGCTATGATATGCCTTTGGAGCAATATCAACTTGAATTTTGATTCAGATTATTGGAAAGTTACTTGTATGAGTAACCTAGTAGGATTTTGGCGTGGAAAATATTATCAAGAAACTCTGAGTAATTTGAAGTGCATTCAGAATTAAAATAAAGCAAGACTTGGCAACTTTTTGATTTGCAAAAAAAAAAAAAAAAATGCCGTTGAATGAGCAAACATGTTGTCAATAATTAGCATGTTGTTAGTTTATTTTTCTTCTAATCAGCCAATTAGTGGTTCTAGAAACTAGGTGAGAATGCCTTTTGTTGTCAATCTTGCTTATGTTTTACGAGTTTCATGGCTACTACTGTTACTTGTGCAGGACTTGGACATCTCAAATGGATCTGTGCTGCTCAATGTTGATGAACAAACTGTTCGAAGTCTTAATGGGTGCAGAGTTGCGCATCAAATTCTTCGTTTGGTTCCTAATGTAGAGGTGAAAACACAAAAGGTCTATTTTACAGCTTGTATTTAACTGTACTATTTGCTCCATGTTTCACAAGCATCTAATATTTCCTGTGACTTGCAGCATTTCCGTACAGCACTGAGATGTTTGAAATTTTGGGCGAAAAGGCGTGGTGTTTATTCTAATGTAAGATGGGTTCACTTTGCATCTTTCCATTATCAGTAAAAAAAATATTACTTTTTGTAAGTTAAGTATTTTCTTTTGAAATTTTAGGTAACTGGATTTCTTGGTGGTGTGAACTGGGCACTCTTGGTTGCACGCATATGCCAGCTATATCCCAATGCCATTCCCAGTATTCTGGTTTCTCGGTTCTTCAGGGTTTATACCCATTGGAGGTGGCCTAACCCTGTGATGCTGTGTTCCATGGAAGAAGATGAACTTGGGCTTCCTGTGTGGGATCCTCGTAGGAATCCTCGGGATCGTACACATCATATGCCGATTATAACTCCTGCATACCCTTGCATGAATTCAAGCTACAATGTGTCAACAAGTACTTTTGAGGGTAATGATGGAGCAATTTCGGTATGGTAACAAGATCTGTGAAGTAAGTTGGAAATTTCCAGTTGTCTGTTAATCGGTTTTATTTGCATCTTTTTCCTCCAACTATGTATTCATTCTTTATTTTATTTATTTATTTATTTTGTGGGTTATTGAATATTCAGGAGATTGAACTTAATAAAGCCCATTGGAGTGCTCTGTTTGAGCCTTACCATTTTTTTTAAGTATATAGGAATTATCTACAAGTTGACATAGTTGCAGCTGATGCTGATGACCTTCATGCCTGGAAGGGTTGGGTAGAATCACGGTTGAGGCAGCTCACTCTCAAGGTAAACTTCTATGCTTTTAAGTTTATTATCTGTGCTTCAAAGATGAAACTTGCTGGGAGATCTTTCTAGTGAACATCTTGTGCTTGGTGCTTGGTGCTAGTGATAGAAGTCGATGTAGTCAAAGATACTTATGTTCTTTCTGTATACACATACATCTGTGGGAATATTTTACCACAGCCTGTGTCTTTTTCTTGAAACTGATTGGCACCACCTTCTGTCAGATTGAGCGGGATACATGTGGGATGTTGCAGTGCCATCTATACCCTATCGAATATGTGGATCCATGCGAGCAATCTGCACATTGTGCTTTTTTTATGGGTTTACAAAGGAAAGAAGGGATCCGGATTCAGGAAGGCCAGCAATTTGACATCCGTGGAACTGTAGATGAATTCAGGCACTCTGTAAATATGTATATCTTTTGGAAGCTGGGCATGGATATATATGTTTCTCATGTTTGTAGAAAGCACATACTTATATATGTATTTCCAGATGGTTACAAGCGGCATCGTTTTGCAAGACCTGCCAGCGGCAACCATCAGCAGCTGCAGCATTATGAAGTGGCTTCTTCTTGTGACGTCAGTGAAGAGAAACAGCTGAAGAGGAAGTTTCTATGGAATGAGGAAAATAATAAGGTGTTATCTAAACATCCTGCCAAATAATAGCCCGGCCAGGTAGAAGATCGCTTCTTTAGCTGTCTACAAATGATAGTAGTCCTGGACATGCTTATCCTATTGAAGTTGGGACTTGCAATCACGCCATTGCTTTTATATCATTTCCGCATGGAGATTATAAGATGAAAAAAGAGGATGCTGATAGAAGACTATTGAAGTGCTCATCAGTCTGTCCTGATAATCAGCAGAAGTCCATGTCTGCTCGAGCTTTCATTGCTTATAGCTGCCAAAACAGGCATGATTTCACACTGGAAGATGTAGTTCCTCCGATTTTGTTAATCAAACAAGTCCAGACAAATTGCACGTTGCCGTAAACAGGAATGGAGATTCAGTGATATAATAATGGATTGGAAGAAGAGTTGGAGGTCTGATTTATATTTTTGCAGCACAAGCTTCTTGGTCTTTAGTTCTTTCCTCTTAGCTACTGTTTTAACTGTGTTATACAAGTATTTTGATATTCTGACCTTGATTGTTTGAAGCCCAAGATGGTGCTTGGGCTGGTATTGACTATGCATGGGGAGGTTAGCACAGAACCGGTGTTACGGAAGCCAGGTATAAGGAATGTGTTTTAATTCACTTTAAACTTTTTAGCTAAAATTAATTGTTTTAATTTTATACTGTATTGTTTGTTCTTTCCTTGGCCATTACTTTCACAGAGTAAGTCTGAAATCAACAGCCTGAGGATGTCACCCGTATGAGTGGTATGAAATCCGGAAAGAGGACTATCTGGGCTGAAAGCTGAAGGTGCCCGTTTCGTGGAGGGTAAGTTTCTCTTCCTGTATTTTTTATTGCTTCTTATTATGCGTTAGTTTGCATATGTATATCCACAAGTATAATTTATGCTCGAGGGGTGGGGAAGCACCTGGACAAGACAGGGATGTTCAGGAATGCAGTCTACCATGCTATTGCACTTGTGTTTGTCATTGGAGCTCTGCCGTGGAAGCTTTTTCCTTGGCAGCACTAGCAGCCAATGCTGGGACATTTGATTGTTCTCGGAAGCCTGCAGATATCAATTGTATTTTTTTTTTTTTTTAGTCATAGTAAGGAAATGCAACATCTACAGAGGGTGATGGTCTCATGATTGGCGGTCAAAGCAATTTGTATACTTCCAAAGTTCTCTTTTATTTGTACAATGATGTTTTTCCTTTTTGTAATTGAGATTGCTCTTTGATGTCCAACCATGTTAAATGGTTACAGAAGATTTACATATTTACCAAGTGCCTGAATTCTTCTACAGTTCCACGGATGTCAAATTGCTGGCCCTTCCCGAGTCCTGACTCTCTCTTTCCGTTGTAGACCCATACAATGTGCATTTTCCTACCATGGGTTATATTGCAAAGCTCGATATAAAGTTCATCAAGTTTATAGTGCAATTTCTCCATTTGCTACATCTCCCGTCTCCTGTTCCTACCATTTGAATGATCATCTAACTTACTGGCAGACTTGTTTCTCCTTCACCAGCTGATAGATGAGGGGAATTCCTTTTCCAATCAATCCACTTTTTCTTCTCTCTTGACTACTTTCAAGAAATTCCAGATTAAGCAATGCTGGAGCCTCGAAACCGTATTCACGGGTAAAGAAGTCTAAACTCCCTACCTAAAAGGTTAATGCATGCAGCCAATATAAAACTTCATTGCAATTTTGTATGATAAGTTAAATCTATGGTTGCTCCGGTTCAAGTATTGAAAATAACATGAGGATTTAAGCAGAAGATGATATCTAGTTGGTTTATAATTAAGACAAAACTATAATTTAGATAAAAGAAAAGGTTGCGATTCGATTAGATGACGTCCATTTTGTCCCCTCCGCCTCTGGAGGGGAGGGAGGAGGATAGGGGATTGGGGTATCTGCCTGATATAGCAAGATCTTTAAGGTTGCGGTGAATTTGTGAATCGTTTTTCCTTTGGTATTGGGGTTTCGATTTTTATTTCCTCTACTTGTACCATCGGTGACTTCCATCTTCTGTTAGCAACGAGTTACAGCTGAGGCTGTGAAAAAGTATGGGTAACGAAACAATCTCTATTGCGGGACCAACAAAATGCTGATTTCCATCGAAGCGTGGAATTGGAGAAAAGGTATTTTTCAAGAATTCCTCTTTTTCTTTGACATTAAATTGATTTTGCAATTCGTTCGCCAAGGTGATGGTTCCTTTTTCTGTATTGAAGTTCTTAAGTGCTTCGGGGCTATACGAGAGCAAGGAGGGAATGATGACAGCCTGTCTCGTTCTCCCTCTTGGTCATGCCAGAAGTAACTAATCACCAAAACATCTTTGGTTGGTAGAAAACATCTCACTTTACTGTTATAGTTGTTAAAAGTCTATTATTAGACATTTATTCCTGCTTTTTCCAAAATTGGGTTTTACTATATCTTTTTCCTACTTAATTATGATGAGTATCTCCAGTTCATCCTGTGCTAATGTTTTCAAGTTGCTGCTTTATTTCCAAGTTGAAACCACCTCACTTGGCCTTTTATATTTCTTTGTTATGTTGTAATGGGTATCTGAAGTTTGCTAGATACTGGAAGATGCAGTAGGAATGGAAATTTTATCCTCTACTCATTGCTGACATATCATTTCTAGAGCCTGGACCTGACTTGCACCTTATTGTCTTGTCAAAACTATTGATTTGTTTCTCCATTTATTTTTTAGTTTGTATCGTGCAACTTGGATTGGCATGCCTTTGGAGCATTCTTTTAATAGAGGTTACTTGCTTCAAAACACTGTTACTATGGAGAACATACTATTGTACACCTTTTAAAATTTTCTTTGTCTAATTGAGATTACTCTCTCTCTCTCTCTCTCTCTCTCTCTCTCTTTAATGTTCCCGTGTTGGTTAAAGCAAATTTTAATTGTGGAATTTGGTTGGGCATCCAATGCAACTTTCTTTTAATGTAAACTATTTTGAATGTAGTCACCTGCGTCATTCGTTTGTTCTGTTGTATATTTGTGTAGTCTTATAGTGAATCTATAATATCTCTTCCTATAAAAGGAGCTTCAAATTTTAGCTGAATTTTCTATAATCTTTCTAAGCAATAAGTATAGATATAAGAAGGAGAATGAGGATGATCTACCTGATCAATAAACAAATGTCTCCTGGACTTCATTGGATGCTTATGTGGATTGCTAAATTGCTTATTTTAGATTAGTTTCTAGTTTCTAGTTTCTCAAAACTGATTGATCCATTCAATTTGCCTAGATTGATTAAGCGAGACGTTTCACTGCCATCCCTATCCTAATTTATATGCCAATCCTTTCCAGCAATGTTTACATTGTGATGTCCCTGTGGTTTGAGGGGTTGCAGTTCCAGCTGCGTAGAACAGCTCGATCAATATGTTCATGTTCTGCAAGCCAAGCATGGAATCCGTAAATTTTCTGTAAGCCAGGCATGGAAATACATATGAAGGTATGTGCTTTTGGGGAACATTACGTGTTTCGGAAACAGTAGGGAAATTCGTTTCTCATGTTCGCCAAAAGCACATTCTTTCTATGTATTTTCAGATGGTTACAAGTGATGTCTTGTTGCTAGACGAGTCAGCAGCCGAAGGATAACGAAGTGCCTTCCTTCTCGTGAAGTCATGAATATTCTCATTAGTCGGTAAAGCCAAAATTTACATTGAAGTTTGATTGCGCATATTTCTCTAGTTCAATATAATCACTATTGCTTAATAAATGTAGAATCAAATACTATATGATCGATCAACCTTGTTACAGCCTTACTACATGATTTGTCAACCATTTAATCTATCTTCTATCAGATTGATCAACCTATATTGATGATCAATATATTATGCTCAACTCTCACTGTATGTTTGATCATTCAGCTTAGTGTGATCGTGACTGCCATGAAAACCCACAAAAGACGCATCTTTAACTTCTCCTTTCCCTCCCTCACATTCATACACCCTCTTCTACTACACCCCAGTACCCGGGGCACCAAATATCTCACCAATCTATAAACAAAAGCACCACAATCAAAAGAATTAAAGAATAAACAAGTGAACTAACCAGAGCCAATCAAAATGGCAAAATCCCTGGATTCCTTTATTGTGCTTGGGGAAGCTTAGAGGTCAACAATTAGCACGAAAAATTGTAACAGTTCCCCTCAGATCAAACCCACTCTGACACCATGAAAGATTGAAAGAAAAAGAATAAATAGATTTTAGGAACAGAGAGAGAGAGAGAGAGAGAGAGAAACAAAGCATCCTCCTTCACGTTCTTCCAAAGAATAAACAGATTTTAGGAACCAAGAGAGAAAGTGACAAAGCGTCTTCCGTCACGTGAAGACCAAAATGCCATTGGGAGCTACATAACATACACCAACATTTCCTAAACTTGATTCTTCTATTTTAGTTGGTCGCTTTTAACTCATCCAAGTGAACTGATATGTTTGCAGGATGAAGTTGTGAAGTTATCCCCTCATTCTCGTGCCATAAGAGATGTGGACGATGAGGAGCTTCATAGTTTCTTCTATGGAATGTCACCTTGGCAGGTATATTTCTCATATTTGATTTAGGCATTTGGATCAATTGGCCTTTTTCAACCTATTCCATGCAACACTACCAACATATATTATAACCAAGATCTGTTTTTTGCACCTTATACTTATAGCCACTGCAAGTTCAGTTGGGGAGGAGCTCTTCTATCGTGCTGCTGTGCAGGTTAGATGAAAATTAACTAGTAAAGTGCCTTGAAGAATTTTACATCAAGCAACATCTTTCCATTACATTACATTCTCAGGATATTCATGAACATGTAGGGGTCGAACAAATGAACAATTGACAAATTGATTGTGCTAGACTTATAGCCACTGCAAGTTCAGTTGGGGAGGAGCTCTTCTATCGTGCTGCAGTGCAGGTTAGATGAAAATTAACTAGTAAAGTGCCTTGAAGAATTTTACATCAAGCAACATCTTTCCATTACATTACATTCTCAGGATATTCATGAACATGTAGGGGTCGAACAAATGAACAATTGACAAATTGATTGTGCTAGAGTATATAGTATTTGAAGTTCGTCTTCTGATAATCCCTGCTCATTTTATTTATTGGCATGTGATAGGGTTCCTTGACGGACATGTTCCTGAGAAGCACAGAGTACAGGACAGATAGTCATGGAATTGCATCTCTGGTATTGCAAAACTTTTTTCTCATTCATCTTTGTTATCTAATATGTAACTCTATCACTTTTTGGTTGCTTACTTGCTGCAATTTGTCTTGATGATCTAATTGGTGCAGAGTGGCATGTTACCACTTCTTGTCCCATTTGCGCAAGCATTTGCAGCTGCAATTACAGCTGCTCTTACAGGATCACTGTACTATGTTGCAGCCTCTCCGAAAGGTAGCACCTACAGTAGCAATGGTTTACCCAAAATTTACCAGTTTTCATATCTTTGTTCTCATGAAGGATGCATGGTTCCTTTCAGACCCTACCTATGTGGTAGCACCAGTACTGCAGTCCCGCTTGGGTTGAGAAGATCTCAAGAAGCTGTTTGCAGGTTTGTTTCTCCTAGTTACAGAGGAAAGATTTGACACAATATAGGTTTTTTTCTTAGCTAAGAGGTGCTGAAACAAGCATCTGTCATAAAAACATCTAGTCTTTTGCTATTTGTAGATGAAATCTTTCTTCTTGGATAGAACTTGGTTTCCTTATTATGTGGCAGATTTATACCTTTCTTTTACCTAAAACATTTTTCTTGTATGCAATATTTTGCTTGCAGCCTGGTATGAGAGAAGGCAAATGAAGAAAATCTATGCTTCCCTCCTGGAAGGGCTATTAGCCCTCTACCTTGGGTTCGAATGGATCAAGGTACTCTTTGTTTTCAAGTTTCTCTTTCCACTTGACCCCTCTTAGGGCCTTGAATCCACCCATTTGTTTTTGTCTTCTGCAGACAGATAATATCTTGGCACCCATGATCACCCATGGTATATACTCTGCTGTGATACTAGGGCATGGCCTTTGGAAAATATACGATCACTGCCAAAGATTACGACAGAGAATTCAGCAATTAAGGATTGATGGAGGACAAGAACCAAAATGAAGTTCTGAAATCAACTACAGGAACAATGTTTTAGTTTTTACTAACAAGAGCAGATGTACAGCAAGTCAATGGGATAGTGAAATATTTGCTTGAAGGTTATTCTTATTTACATAGTGGGATGTTGATGTATATCGAATGATGTGATGTATACGAATGCTTGAAAGAGTTACAGATGAAATTTTTGATAGAATCATAACCTTGCGGGAGCTCCAAATAATAACACTTATTAATGCAGTAGTTAAATTCTCCACTCTTCTATCAGTTTGTTTACATGGAATCATGCCTTGTTGTCTTCTTCCAGTTGCGAAATGATGCTTACGAATACTTGAAAGCCTTGAGACATGTCAGAGAAAAGGCAGTACTCGTTCTTTGCGTGGTAAGTAGACAATAAGCCTGCAAAACGCAACAACTTGCATCAGAAAAAATGAGCTAATACCGGGATCTTCACCATCATTGAATCTAATAGAACTAGTATTTGTTTCTTGTAATGGATGAAACAATCTTGAATTCGTATAAATACACATACCATAGCCTGCAGTTTGAACATCAAAACCTTCATCCTGGATACAAAGTAAGGAAATCTGGCCAACTTAATGACCACAGTTCTAGGACGAAGCCAAAATGAAGATGTGGGAGGAACCAAACCTGCAATTCCCGGATCAATGGCAGACTTCCTGTTATGGAGTAGGGTTTTACATGCCCAGCAACCTCCTCAGTTGCTTTGCATAGTACATGGAAGCCCTGGGACTCAAGGCTACAAGCCACTCCGGACACCATTGACTCGTCAGAACTCAGAATCAGCCTGGAAAGAGATAAAATAGCTAGATTTAGCAGGTTTCTACATGATCGACGTGCCTTTTCAGTACCCAAGATGCCCCAGAACCTACAACACTTGATCTAATACCTCCTATTTAGAAACCCTTCAATCTGACCTATGAGTTGAAGGCTCAATGCACACATTATCTACCAATCAAAAGTACTTTCATGCCACATGCTATCAAGGGTAGAATAAAGTGCATCAGAAAAGGAAAAAAACTTTCCATCTCTTTCACATCCAATTTTTGGGACTATTATAGTCATGTTGAAAAGAAGATACGGAAAACTCTTACATGCTTTTCACAGTAAGAAGTCTCACAAAGCCAAAATTAATATGGTGGAGTCTTACGGGAGTTTCAGTTTAAAGGTGTTTTAGTTATGTTAGTCTTTTATTTATGTTCAATTGTTTAATTATACTAGGATTTATCTTTAAGTTTTAAACTTTGGGTGTAATTGGGACAAGGGTAATTTAATTGTAATTGGATTCTACTACTTTCCTCTATTATAAATAGGGGCTCATGTAGTCAAATTACAATAAGTCTATTGGAAGATATGATGTGATGATGGTGTCATTTATGTAATTAGTTTATGTTTCTTGTCTTTTCTATACTCTTACTAGGGGGAAGGGTATAATTTTAATGTTTACATTTATTCGTTTATAAATAGAGCTTAAGGGGGAGGTTTTGGACATCAGTCCATAACCTCTTCTTCCTGGCGTGTGTCTCCTCTTTTTCTCCATGAGTTAAATCCATGGAGTCAAACAGGAAGAAGAAGAGGTTATGGACTTATGCCCAAACCCTCCCACTTAAGCTATATTTAAATGAATAAATATAAATATTATAATTATGCCCTTCACCGAAATAAGAGTAAAGAAAAGACCAAAAACATAAACTAATTACATAAATGACACCCTAATTACATCATATCTTCCAACAGACTTATTGTAAGAAAACAGGAGGAAAAAAAGGTTATGGACTTATGTCCAAACCTTCCCCCTTAAGCTCTATTTATAAGTGAATAAATATAAATATTATAATTATGCCCTTCACCCTAGTAAGAGTGAAAAAAAGACAAGAAACATAAACTAATTACATAAATGACACCCTAATTACATCATATCTTCTAACAGACTTCAACACTTGCTCTGACCCAATTCATTCAATTTAGAACCAATAATGATCAATTCCAACAATTGAGACCATAAATCAATGAAAGAATGACCTAATTGCAACAAAATCAAGATGGTGTGGGGTCCACTTGACTACACAAATATTGAAATTTGGGAAAAGTGCTTACCTTTAGTTAATTGACGCTCTAGTATATTGAATTGTGGTGTTTGGTGATATTTAATGGTTGATTCCAACACATTGCTTGCTGTCCAAAGGACTGCTAAGAGCTCAGATGTAAAACTCTCAGTCTTTTCAGATAACTACGATCAGGTTGAATGGATCAAATTATGTTAACTGGTATAGATTAGTTTTCATGTATTTGAGGGACAAAAGAATATATAAATGATGATCCCCCAGTACCTATTACTGAAGATTGAGTAGCAGAAAATAATTTAGTAATGATGTGGTTGGTCAATAGTATGGAATCCAAATTTAGTGATCAGATTTTGAGTTGCAGTACTGCTAAAGCAATGTGGACTACGTTGGCTTCTATTTTATCTCAAGAAAGTAATTTATCAAGGATCTATGAGTTATATGTGAAGTTCTTTAATATGAAGCGTGGAGGTAGATTAGTCGCAAATTATTTCATTGAGATGAGGGGAGTAATACATGAAATTAGTATATTCCATCCTTTTACTACGAATGTTGAAGACATCCATAAGAAATAAAATCAAATTCAAGTAGCCCAGTTTTTGGATGGTTCGGGGCATGAGTATGATGCTATTAGAGCCTAGTCGTTGGTCAATGAGGATGTGACCACTCTTGAACAAACTTTTAACATAGTTCTTCGAGTTGAAAGTGCAGTTGTAAATAAAAATGAGTCAAGTGGAGCCCTCTTAGAAGCAACTGCTCTTAATGTTCAATCTTCTAATGGTAAGCCCGATGGTCAGTTTCATGGTGGTAATAATAGAGGTAGAGGTCGCTCTTATACAACCCGTGGTCATGGTCGAATTGATCAGAGAGATCGAAAATGTGTTTATAGTGGTAAGACTAATCATATTAATGAAAAATGTTGGGATAAATTTGGTAAACCTACCTGGGGCAATTTTATAGTCACAAATAAGGGTGCCCCCTCACACACTAGATCCCATGAGGAAATTCAGCAGTTATTACAGCAATTGGGTCAACTGACTGCTTCTTAGACTACCGAGACCTCTCCTTCTTCCTCAATGAGTACCATGATGGCTAGTACATGTATGAATGCACTAAATGTGTCTCATTCCCTCTTGGATCATTGATTCAGAAGCCTCTACACATATATCAGGTATGCCATCTCCATTTCAATCTATTCGTCTATCTCATTCATATCGTCGAATTACTTTAGCTGATGGATCCACCTCTCCCATTCAGGGGGAGGGTATAGTTTGCACTATTCCACAAATATCCTTAGATTCTGTTTTATTTGTACCAAAATTTCCAAATAATCTCTTGTTTGTGAGTCATATAACTAAATCCTTAAACTGTTTAGAAGACTATTTATGGACTTAAACAGAGTTTGCGGGCATGGTTGGAAAAGTTTAGTGATGTGGTACTACAATTTGGCTTTTATAGGAGTCATTGTGATCATTCTAAGTTCCTATTAAAAAGGAAGACTGGTAAGGTAGTTTTGGTTGTCTATGTAGATGACATTGTGTTATTTGGTGATAATCTTGATGGAATTACAGAAGTTAAAACAATATCTTGCCACATATTTTCAGACAAAGGATTTGGGCTCTCTTAAGTACTTCCTGGGCATTAAAGTCGCTCACCCTTTTCTTCAACATCCACCTGAGTGTTTTCAAAAGTTGCCTTCATAGAATCTAATGATGCCATCATTTGTAACCATATGAAAATACATAGAAAGAATGTGCTTTTGGCGAACATGAGAAACGAATTTCCATACTGTTTATGAAACATGTAATGTTTCCCAAAGTACATACCTTCATATGTATTTCCATGCCGAGCTTACAGAAAAATTGTGGATTCCATGTTTGGCTTGCAGAACATGAACATGTTGATCGTGTTGTTCCACGTATCTGGAACTACAACCCTTCAAGCCATAGGGACATCACAATGTAAATATTGTTGGGAAGGATTGGCATATAAATTAGGATAGGGATGGCAGTGAAACATCTCGCTTAATCAATCTGAGAAAATTGAATGGATCAATCAGTTTCGAGAAACTAGAAACTAATCTAAAATAAGCAACTTAGCAATCCACATAAGCATCTAATAAAGTCCAGGAGACATTTGTTTACTGATCATATAGATCATCCTCATTCTCCTTCTAATATCTATACTTATTGCTTGGAAAGGTTATAGAAAATTCTACTAAAATTTGAAGCTTCTTTTATAGGGAAAGATATTATAGATTCACTATAAGAACATTAAGAGAGAGAGAGATTTACAAAGAATAATCTTAATTACACAAAGAAAACCTTAAAATCCAATACAATCATACAACTACATCTACAAAAGCATTCACTCGCAAAAAAGATTCATCAATTCCCAATCATTTGAAAACTTTCATATTAAAAATTTATCAAGTAAATTAGATAACTTCAAGATAACTTACAGAAGCATACAAACCTGGAACCGACCTTAGTCATGATTTCATAACAACACACGCTTAGACGAGTCAGTAGCCGAAGGATAACGAAGTGTCTTCCTTCTCGTGAAGTCATGAATATTCTCATTAGTCGGTAAAAAGCCAAAATTTACATTGAAATTTGATTGCGCATCCAGTATTTCTCTAGTTGAATATAATCACTATTGCTTAATAAATGCAGAATCATGACTAACTTGTTGATGAAAAGTTGGTGGGAGCATGCGTCTGTTGTTATGAAATCATGATTGAGGTCGGTTCCAGGTTATGTATGCTTTTGTAAGTTATATTGAAGCTATCAAACTTACTTGTTAAATTTTAAATATGAGAGTTTTCAAATGATTGGGAATTGATGAATCTATTTTACGAGTGAATGGTTTTGTAGATGTAGTTGTACGATTTTATTGGATTTTAACGTCTTCTTTGTGTAATTGAGATTGTTCTCTGTAAATTTCTTTCTCTCTCTCTCTTAATGTTCTTATAGTAAATCTATAATATCCCTCCCTATAAAAGGAGTTTCAAATTTGAGTTGAATTTTCTATAACCTTTCTAAGCAATAAGTATAGATATAAGAAGGATAATAAGGATGATCTATATGATGAGTAAACAAATGTCTCCTGGACTTATTGGATACTTATGTGGATTGCTAAGTTGTTTATTTTAGATTAGTTTCCAGTTTCTCAAAACCGATAGATCCATTCAATTTGTTCAGATTGATTAAGCATGACGTTTCACTGCCATCCCTATCCTAATTAATATGCCAATCCTTCCCAGCAATGTTTACATTGTGATGTCCTTGTGGCTTGAGGGGTTGCAATTCTAGATACGTGGAACAACTCGATCAACATGTTCGTGTTCTGCAAGCCAATCATGGAATCCACAAAGCCAGGCATAGAAATACATATGCAGGTATGTGCTTTTTTGGAACATTAAGTGTTTCGGAAACAGTATGAAAATTTGTTTCTCATGTTCACCAAAAGTACATTCTTTCTATGTATTTTTATATGGTAACAAGTGATGTCTTCTTGCCAGACGAGTTAGCAGTTGAAGGATAACGAAGTGTCTTCCTTCTCGTGAAGTCTTGAATATTCTCATTAGTCGGTAAAGCCAAAATTTACATTGCAATTTGATTGTGTATCCAGTATTTCTCTAGTTCAATATAATCACTATTGCTTAATAAATGCAAAATCATGACTAACTTGTTGATGAAAAGTCGGTAGGAGCAAGCTTGTTTTTTTATGAAATCATGATTGAGGTCGGTTCCAGGTTATGTATGCTTCAGTAAGTTATCTTGAAGCTATCAAATTTACTTGATAAATTTTTAATATGAGAGTTTTCAAATGATTGGGAATTGATGAATTTTTTTTACGAGGGAATGCTTTTGTAGATGTAGTTGTACGATTTTATTGGATTTTAAGGTTTTCTTTGTGTAATTGAGATTATTCTCTGTAAATCTCTGTCTCTCTCTTAATATTCTTATAGTGAATCTATAATATCTCTCCCTATAAAAGGAGTTTCAAATTTGAGCTGAATTTTCTATAACTTTTCTAAGCAATAAGTATAGATATAAGAAGGAGAATGAAAATGATTTATATGATCAGTAAACAAATGTCTCTTGGACTTTATTGAATGCTTATGTGGATTGCTAAGTTGCTTATTTTAGATTAGTTTTTTGTTTCTCAAAACTAATTGATCAATTCAACTTGCTCTGATTGATTAAGTGAGACGTTTCACTGCCATCCCTATCCTAATTAATATGTCAATCCTTCCTAACAATGTTTACATTGTGATGTCCCTGTGGCTTGAGGGATTGCAATTCCAGATATGTGGAACAACTCGATCAACATGTTCATGTTCTGCAAGCCAAGCATGGAATCCGCAATTTTTCTATAAGCCAGGCATGGAAATACATACAAAGGTATGTGCTTTTGGGGAACATACGTGTTTCAAAAACAGTATGGAAATTCGTTTTTCATGTTCGCCAAAAGCACATTCTTTCTATGTATTTTTCGATGATTACAAGTGATGTCTTCTTGCTAGACGAGTCAGCAGCCGAAGGATAACGAAGTGTCATCCTTCTCGTGAAGTCATGAATATTCTCATTAATCAGTAAAGCCAAAATTTACATTGAAATTTGATTGCGCATCCAGTATTTCTCTAGTTCAATATAATCACTATTGCTTAATAAATGCAGAATCATGATTAACTTGTTGATGAAAAGTCGATAGGAGCAAGCTTGTTTTGTTATGAAATCATGACTGAGGTTGGTTCCAGGTCATGTATGCTTCTATAAGTAATCTTGAAGTTATCAAATTTACATGATAAATTTTTAATATGAGAGTTTTCAAATGATTGGGAATTCATGAATCTTTTTTACGAGTGAATGGTTTTGTAGATGTAGTTGTACAATTTTATTGGATTTTAAGGTTTTCTTTGTGTAATTGAGATTATTCTATGTAAATCTCCGTCTCTCTCTCTCTTAATGTTCTTATAGTGAATCTATAATATCTCTCCCTATAAAAGAAGCTTCAAATTTTAGCTGAATTTTCTATAATCTTTCTAAGCAATAAGTATAGATATAAGAAGGAGAATGAGGATGATCTATATGATAAGTAAACAAATGTCTCATGGACTTTATTGGATGCTTATGTGGATTGCTAAGTTGCTTATTTTGGATTAGTTTTTGGTTTCTCAAAACTGATAGATCAATTCAATTTGCTCAGATTGATTAAGCGAGACGTTTCACTGCCATCCCTTTTCTAATTAATATGCCAATCCATCCCAGCAATGTTTACATTGTGATGTCCCTGTGGCTTGAGGGGTTGCAGTTCCAGATACGTGGAACAACTCGATCAACATGTTCATGTTCTACAAGCCAAGCATGGAATCCGCAATATTTTTGTAAGCCTGGCATGGAAATACATATGAAGGTATGTGCTTTTGGGGAACATTATGTGTTTCAGATGCAGGATGGAAATTCGTTTCTCATGTTCACCAAAAGCACATTCTTTCTATGTATTTTCAGATGGTTACAAGTGATGTCTTCTTGCTAGACGAGTCAGCAGCCGAAGGATAATGAAGTGTCTTCCTTCTCTTGAAGTCATGAATATTCTCATTAGTCGGTAAAGCCAAAATTTACATTGAAATTTGTTTACGCATCCAGTATTTCTCTATTGCTTATTAAATGCAGAATCATGACTAACTTGTTGATGAAAAGTCGGTGGGAGCAAACGTGTGTTGTTATGAAATCATGATTGAGATCGGTTCCAGGTTATGTATGCTTCTGTAAGTTATCTTGAAGCTATCAAATTTACTTGATAAATTTTTAATATGAGAGTTTTCAAATGATTGGGAATTCATGAATCTTTTTTACGAGTGAATGATTTTGTAGATGTAGTTGTACGATTTTATTGGATTTTAATGTTTTCTTTGCGTAATTGAGATTATTCTTTGTAAATCTCTCTCTCTCTCTCTCTCTCTCTCTCTCTCTCTCTCTCTCTCTTAATGTTCTTATAGTGAATCTATAATATCTCTCCCTATAGAAGGAGCTTCAAATTTGAGCTGAATTTTCTATAACCTTTCTAAGCAATAAGTATAGATATAAGAAGGAAAATGAGGATGATCTATATGATCAGTAAACAAATGTCTCCTGGACTTTATTGGATGCTTATGTGGATTGCTAAGTTTTGCTTATTTTAGATTAGTTTTAGGTTTCTGAAAAATGATTGATCCATTTAATTTGTTCAGATCGATTAAGTGGGACGTTTCACTGCCATCCCTATCCTAATTAATATGCCTATCCTTCCCAAAAATGTTTACATTGTGATGTCCCTGTGGCTTGAGGGGTTGCAGTTCCAGATACATGGAACAACTCGATCAACATGTTCATGTTCTGCAAGCCAAGCATAGAATCTATATTTTTTCTGTAAGCCAGGCATGGAAATACATATGAAAATATGTGCTTTTGGGGAACATTACGTGTTTCATGTGCAGGATGGAAATTTGTCTCTCATGTTCGCTAAAAGCACATTCGTCGTATGTATTTTCAATTGGTTACAAGTGATTTCTTCTTGCTAGACGAGTTAGCAGCCAAAGGATAACGAAGTGTTGTCCTTCTTGTGAAGTCATGAATATTCTAATTAGTTGGTAAAGCCAAAATTTAAATTTAAATTTGATTGCGCATCCAGTATTTCTCTAGTTCAATATAATCACTATTGCTTAATAAATGTAGAATCATGACTAACTTGTTGATGAAAAGTCGGTGGGAGCATGTGTGTGTTGTTATGAAATCATGACTGAGGTCGGTTCCAGGTTATGTATGCTTCTGTAAATTATCTTGAAGCTATCAAATTTACTTTATAAAATTTTAATATGATAGTTTTCAAATGATAGAGAATTGATGAATCTTTTTCACGAGTGAATGGTTTTGTAGATGTAGTTGTACGATTTTATTGGATTTTAAGGTTTTCTTTGTTTAATTGAGATTATTCTCTATAAATCTCTCTCTCTCTCTCTCTCTCTCTCTCTCTCTCTCTCTCTCTCTCTCTCTCTCTTTCTAAGCTATAAGTATAGATTTAGTATAGATCCATTCAATTTGTTCAGATTGATTAAGCACAACGTTTCACTGCCATCCATATCCTAATTAATATGTCAATCCTTCCCAGCAATGTTTACATTGTGATGTCCCTGTGACTCGAGGGGTTACAGTTCCAGAGACGTGGAACAACTCGATCAACATGTTCATGTTCTGCATGCCAAGCATGGAATCCACATTTTTTCTATAAGCCAGGCATGGAAATACATATAGGTATGTGCTTTTGGGGTACATTACGTGTTTTGGATGCAGGATGGAAATTTGTCTCTCATGTTCGCCAATCAAAGGATAATGAAGTGTCTTCCTTCTTGTGAAGTCATGAATATTCTCATTAGTTGGTAAAGCCAAAACTTACATTGAAATTTGATTGGGCATCCAGTATTTCTCTAGTTCAATATAATCACTATTGCTTAATAAATGTAGAATTATGACTAACCTGTTGATGAAAAGTCGGTGGGAGCATACGTGTCTTGTTATGAAATCATGCCTTAGGTCGATTCCAAGTTACGTATGCTTCTGTAAGTTATCTTGAAACTATCAAATTTACTTGATAAATTTTTAATATGAGAGTTTTCAAATGATTGGGAATTGATGAATCCTTTTTACGAGTGAATGGGTTTAAAGATGTAGATGTAGTTGTACGATTTTATTGGATTTGATTATTTTTTTTGGGAATAATTCTTAGATCTTTCATGAGTAGTGGACTGGTTGGAGTTTTATTTGATATTTCTTATCAAGTTAAATGTTTTATAGTTTCGATAATGGAAGATTGTGAGATTTATGTGGTATTTGGTATCCATTTACACCTTTTATTTTTTCTGTAATGCAAGGTTGAAAATTAGTTTATAATGTTTGGCCCTAAACTAGTTGTCTAACAAGCACAAATTTGTATTATGGATTATTTTTTATCATCTATTGATACTCTCTTTTTTGTCTTTTTGTTTTTTTTTTTTTCATTATAAGACTGATATCGATCATATTTGAATTCTTTATTTTAATTTTTGAAGAAAAAGAAACCAATAAATTTATTCTCTTGTTCAAAATATTAGAATAGAAAATGGGACTCAAAACAGAATACCCTTATTCGGATGAACATAAAAAGAGGAAACAAAGTTGGCAAAACTAAATTATTAAAAACTAAAGTGATGAATAAAAATTTAAAACCCTTCCTGTCAAGGCTTAGCTTCACATATGTCACACGTCGGATCTCCATTAATCAATAATGCAACCATATAAAATGGATTGGGCATGTCATTGTTTGATGGGCCGAGTGGCCATCAACAGCCACCAACAGCTGTCCGACGACAACCTCTGAGAGGGAAACAATTGACCATCGCCGATGTATACCATTTTAGAGGCATTTATCAATTTATCAATCTCTACCCTTTTCGGACTCGCAAGTTGATGGATACCTGAAAGCATTGAAAAAATTAATCATATCTAGTTAGAGTTTCTTCGATTTTTCTCAAGGCTTTTTCTTTTCTGGTTTTCTGAGTTGGCTGAAGCGAGTGGTGCAAAAGGTGATGAAGCCAACAGAGATTTATCTTTCTTTGACAATGAGATCGCTTGTCATCCTTTCCAAACACTATGATTAGTATTGAAGAGAGGAAGGCGAAGGTCCAACTCGAAATCAAAGGCGTGACATTTGGGTTTTGAGTCATCAAAACACTAATCACTGTGTCTATAATGCGGCTTCCAAATATTCCTCGATACGGTCATGATGAACTCGATCATGACTAAATCAGTGTTTCATGAGAAGGGAACTTTCAGCCATAATCTATGACCAGGAGCTTAGATTCTTGACTCCCATTTCAATACTTTTTTGACTTTGGGGTATCACACTAAACTTTTTTGGTAGCTTGAGGAAACATCATAAGTCAAAGAGAGTGGGTGAGAAAACAAAATGTGGGGAAGCTCAGAAGATTAGGAAATCAAACATAAGAGCACTCTTGATCCGTTTCTTCCCTTTTAGATACGAAAATGGATTCTCTATCTATTACTGGTTCCCTCCCAGCACTGACATTCAGTTGGTCTATCTATCTCCGCCGGAAATCAGGGGAATCTCCCTCCGGTCTCCACCGAGTTATCCAACTGTAGAGCTTCAAATTGAAGATTGCTGGCTGTAAAACTATGATCTTTGATCAACACTTTCTCTCAAAGACATGGGCATTAGAGCATTGATGGGTCGGTTTTGATCGTACGCAAATGATTCTTCTGAACGACCTCCTGAAAGAAATAATAATAATAATCGCATCTTTAATGTAGTGATCACCTAACCATCTTTCCACCCATTATGCGCACTACGTTTCATTCCACAATCAAACGAGTGCCGAGGAATCAATGGAACAGGTGAAGTAATAACCCGGCAAAACCAAAGAGCACCGGATATAGGTAGGGTTGAAGGGTGATCCTTTCTGCCGCAGATCCCCTGAGCAGCATTGGCGGACATATGCGTCGCCTTCGTTTCATGAACACACACAATTACCTCGAAAGAAAAGATGGATTGGACACTGCATCCATCATCGTACCTCATCCTGTAATTCTGAAAACTGGGAGATGTACGTAATTGTTCTCTTCTCCAATATGGAAAAGAAAAAAACTATGGGGGGTGAAGTTGACTCTTTTGTAGTGGTAATTGACCTCACCAGGTAGATTCGCGAATCCAACTGTAAGCTTTCTTTTGTCCTTCAAGCTGGAATCTATTGAATTGTTTTAGCCAGTGCACTGCCCACTGCCCACTGAGTTTGATTAATACTTTCTCCTTCTCTTTCTCTTTCTCTTTCTCCTACTGCCCCCTGGCCCCGGTGTAGTAGTCAACATGGGATATCTTTGTTTAGTTGCATCGTTGATGAAAGATGTCGTTGACTTCTTTCCTAATTTGACCTTTTCTTCCTCCCAAGATCAGCAATCGCCAGAAACTTATTCACATTGTGAATATCCAAAGGAAAACTGCGTGAAAGAAGCAGCCCGTATGAAAGGCAGAAAGAGATAAAGATGCGATACTCATACAGCACAGAAAGAGAAACCTGATTGCATGCCATGTCACTGGCTCTTATCTCCACCAACGCGGCAGGCCGAGAGTATGGAAGGTCAACTCGATGGATTTGGGCTTTCATGTCTTTTTCAAGCCCAAGATGGAAAGACCCATGCCGATGCAGCAGACTAGGAGGACGTGGAAAAAGCCAAAAGGAGAGGGGATGCCATTGCCACCTCTTTTCCTGAATCACGGCAAGGATGGATTCTTTTTTCGTTTTCTGAAGAAAAAAAATAATAACCACTGCACTTTGGAGAAATTTATTTAAATGGAAGGGGGTACAAGTGACACTGTTATGTTTGGTACTTTGAGCGTGGGAGCTGAGCTGTGGCCTGGAATTGGCCACCGTACTGCCGCTACAGCACGTGCTACCATGCGTGCTCCATTCTCTTTTTCATTCTTATTATTATCTTTTATCATTTTCTAATTTATTTATTTGTATTTTTTTATTTCTAGTGTTGCCTACCATAGCACTTTTTTTCTGCAAAAAATTAATAATAATAATAAATAAATAAATAAAAGAGAAGAAGTGAAAAAAAGCGGCCACCATGAAAAAGGTCGTACAGAGATCGCACCAAAAGACGCGAAGAGAGTGGGGCGGCGGTGGTGTTCTCTCCAGGGTGCTTCCACGTGGCCCAATCGGTTGCCTTTTCCGATTTTTTCTCATTAAAAAACGGAGTGTATGATTGTCAAAACAACCGTTTCCTCTGCCAAGGAAACAACTTTCTTTGCTTTGGACCGACTCCTGGTGAAGATGTCTTCTAGAAAGTCTCAAGAAAGAGACTACGGGAATCCATATTCCTAAGACGGCTTTTTGTTTAACTGACATACGCAGATTCATAAATTTTGTTCGCAGAAAAAGCGGACAGGCGGATATTCTTAAAATCAGCATATTTTAAAGAATTTAAGCAAAGTGCGCAACCGAAACGTGACGTGTGTGATATATAGATATATCGGTTTCCGATTCGTAGTCTTTTATATTATCGTCGTTTCGGGTTACTAACAACTAGTAAAGGGGAGGTAAAGGAGCGAAGAGAACCATGAAAAGGGATGCAAATTGCAACTTGTATTATTCTATGACGAAAGCAATCGAGGAAAAGCTCTCCCTCTATAAGTCTTAAACAAATCCTCCAGCTTTTTCTTTCCCCCGATGAAAATCCGGGAGCTGCAAGGACCGTACAGTTTGGAAAACATCCCCCTTTATCGATCGACTGCGGGCATCAGCCAGAAAGTCGACTGTAAGAAACAAGATCGAACCATTACGAGGAGCCTCGCTACTGGGGATATGACACGGATCGCTCCATTAGAGACCTGGTTAAGCTCCGAATAGAGGGTGGAGAACGTAAGTGTTAAGTTTGTTAAGCTCCCAAAAAGCATGACACCGGTAGCTTGTGTACCTGATACATTCTCTTCAAAAACATCAAACCGTGATAACTAGTCCCGTCTTCGTTAGCCTTGCGCGGAATGAACGAATTGCGTCTTGCTTTTGCTTTAGACACTAACAAAAAAAAAAAAAAAAAAAAAAAGATTTCCTGTATTTATGGGTTTGTCAGTTTCTTCATATAATGTGCTCTGGACTATCCCCCAGGTATTGGGAAGTTGATATATAACAGTACGGTAGCAGCACTAGATAAGAGAGAAGACAAAGACAAATAAAGGAACCCAGAGAATCTCAGAAATGTTCATAAGCATCGAGATGGCAATAAAAACGAAAATGCGAATGCCTGTATTGAGGTTTTTAAAAGTGATTATTTTCTGGGAGCCTTTCGGTATGTTCAAGTTTTGGATATTTGCTAGAAGCTTATGCATGGGAAAGAAAGAATGACCTGAAACAGAATATCTGAAAAAAATAGTTGAGTAAGGACGGTGACGGTGACTCGGGAACTCAGGCCCACTCCTGGACTGGATCGGCGAATATTGAGTACCGCAGGTGAGTCTTGTAGGACGTACCGGTTGACACGTTGAAGGTGGAGAGTTGATGAAAAGTGGATGAGGTTTGGGGCGGGGGCCGCAAGTTGGCTCACGGAGCGTATGTCAGCGGTTTGGAGGTGGCGGGGCAGATAAGTACAAAAGACTGCAACGAGGAGGGGCCTACCTGCCTGCCTCTGAACCTGAAGCCAGCAGTTTCAGTTTCGGTGGTGTGTGCACACTGCACACAGCACTGAACTTTTGAGTTCAGTTTGGTTTAAACGTTCTTCAGAGAGGAACGAAGCCAAGGTGGAGGTGCGCACGTTAAGCATTACTGGAAAGGTAGGGAAGTCTGGAGAAAGAGGGGTCAGCTGTCTCCTTCCTCCCGTCTGCCGGCTAAATACAAGCTGCCTGGCAATACGGTCCCCTTTTTAATCAATCTCTTAGACCTCACTGGTCGTCTTCACATTCATCCCCCGTCAATGCCGTCAATTTTCTCATTTCCTCTCTCTCTCTCTCTCTGTTTTTAGTTTTTCACTCCAATTTGATGCGCTCCTTTCGCGTTTTCGACGCTTCTGCGTTAAAGAGTTTATTGCTCACTGTCCGGTAATACCTAACTACGAGATAGACTATACAGTTTTTTTTTTTTTTTCCCACTACCAGTAGCAGCAATATTTAAACTCTTTGACACGTTGAACAGTGATGTTGTAATCATAGCCGTTGGTTTTCCATCGTTTGGATGACGGAATCTAGCATTCGTCGTTTGGGAAGATCAGGCGCTAACGAGAAAACAGGGATACTTACCAAAAGAAAGGAAACAAGAGGGAACAGGGAAAAGAAATGGGGACGTCTCGGCTCGATTGAGGAGTCAAGTCGAGAGCTTAGTACTCAATTTTGTTGGCGCGCGTTATGACGCTAAAAAGCTTATCATCGGCTGTGTCGCAGAATTTCCAGGCAGTAAATTTTACGCCTGGTCCTCGAGGTCGGAACACGGACCCGTTTTAGGTTTCTCGACGCTTTTGCTGACGTTGGAGCTGGTACTGTCCACGTGAGGCACCAATCAAAGGGGAGGGTGCCGCCAGCCTGGTCTCCTGGCCGAACCAGCACGAGCGCCTTGTTCGTGTGACAGATCCAGCGATCGGATCCCCGTTTTTTCTGTTTCCACGTCACGATTCGACCAGCAACTCGACACTTTCCCATTATAGGAAGCCGATTTATCTTTAGCACTAGTGTTGGGCATTTCAGTTTTTTTTTTTTTTTGGCTTTTATTATATGACACTTTTAGCCGTTTTAAAGACTTTAAAAAGTGGCACTAGTTAAATCATCAAACTGTTGTGCTTAGTGGGGACTAACGTAAGTTGCAATTACATATTAAGATGCCTCAATATATCAAAACCGGGACTTTTTATACGCACGTGCGGAGTACTAAGCCCCCTTGTATTAAATTTGGTAGCATAAATGAATAATCACATGCGCTAAAGTAACGTCCGGACACCCAGTTGAAGAGTACTTGACTCACTCAAGGGCAATAAGGGATGTCTCCTGCTCCATTGCTGGGAAATTCCAGTTGACCCACTTAGTAGTTATAGCGAACCCAGCTGACAAATGTTTGACTCTTCCGGGAACGTTGAAGGGACAATCTGCGGGCCTTTCACTAATCCGGGACTCGAGCGCCAGTCGCACCTGCACCAGCGCGCGCCTGTGGTGGCTCCCTAAGCCCGCGGGTGAGGCACTTTATTGTCTTCCGGCAGTGATTACGCTGGAGCGCTTCATTTCCGGGTTTTTCCATTTTGTTGATCCATTATTCTATTTAGCATGGCAGTGAACGGGAAAGAAAATGAAAATCTATCAGGATGCCGTACTCTGTAGGAAATTCGTTGGAAATTGAAATTCTGACAAGCGAAACAAGTAAGAAGGAAAGAGCGACATGCCAAAATCCACCAAAAGCTTAAACAATTAAAAGAAATATCAATAATTCATTAGACCCATTGCTCCAACGCGCGTCTCCCTCGCCTCTCGCCTCTCTATATATTAACACTGCCTCTCAGGACTCATTTCAGCAAATCAACTACCGATTCGGAGAGCAGAGAATAGAAACATTTTTCTCCTCTGCAAGTATGTGTAATCCGAATACAAACACGTCGGAGAAAAGTGCTCCGCCACAACCGCATCTTTACCTCTCCGTAGTCTCCCTCTCCGAACCCGGTGACGTAAAACCGGGGACATCGCCAAAAGGGTCCCAATTCCAATATCCCTGTATCTCGGAAATAGTCGCGGAGTCGAGATCTCTTTTCCACCTTTCGTTTCCGATAGCGATGACAGCACTACTGCTCTACTCGCGCTCTGTAGTCTCAATGCTTTTTCTAGGCTCGCTTGGAGAGCTGGAGCTCGCGGCCGGGTCGCTAGCCATCGCCTTCGCGAACATCACCGGCTACTCGGTACTCTCCGGCCTGGCTCTAGGAATGGAGCCCCTTTGCTCGCAGGCCTTCGGTGCTCGCCGCCCAAAGTTGCTGGCCCTGACCCTCCACCGAGCTGTGCTCTTCCTCCTCTCCTCATCCGTACCCATCTCTCTTCTCTGGGTCCACATGTCGAAAATCCTCATATTTCTACGGCAAGACCCTAAAATCACCTTTCTCGCCCAAAAGTATCTCCTTTTTTGCCTCCCGGACCTTGTGTCGGGCTCCTTCGTCCACCCGATGCGCATTTACCTCCGCGCGCAGGGCATCACTCACCCTCTGACGCTGGCGTCCGGCGCCGGCGCACTCATCAACGTGCCCGTCAACCTCCTCCTCGTCAACCACCTCCGCCTCGGAGTGGCGGGGGTGGCCGCTGCCTCCGCGGTGTCCAACTTCGCCGTCGTGCTGTTCCTGATGGCTTACGTGTACGCGACGGGCATTCATGTGCCAACGTGGACCCCTCCCACCGTGGAGTGCCTACAAGGCTGGGGCCCACTCGTGAAGCTCGCGGCGCCGAGCTGCATATCCGTCTGCCTGGAGTGGTGGTGGTACGAGATCATCATCATCCTTTGCGGCCTCCTGCCGGACCCACAAGCTTCAGTCGCCTCCGTGGGCATCCTCATCCAGACCACTGCGCTCGTTTACGTATTTCCCTCGTCTCTCGGATTCGCGGTCTCCACACGTGTCGGAAACGAGCTCGGGGCAGACCGGCCGGATAAAGCCCGGGTATCGGCAGGCGTCGCTGTATCGGCAGCGGCCATTATGGGGATCCTCGCAACTGGGTTTGCGACGGGGATGAAGGACCGGTGGGGCCGTTTTTTTACTTGCGATGCTGAGATCCTACGGCTAACGTCCGCGGCGCTCCCGATCGTGGGGCTCTGCGAGCTTGGCAACTGTCCGCAGACGGTCAGCTGTGGGGTCCTTCGTGGAAGCGCGAGGCCGGGCGCGGCCGCGAACGTGAATCTCGGCGCGTTTTATCTGGTGGGGATGCCATGCGCGGTGGGGCTGGCGTTCTGGCTGGGGGTCGGGTTCTGCGGGCTTTGGCTTGGGTTGCTAGCCGCCCAGGTTTGCTGCGCTGGGCTCATGTTGTACGTACTGGGGACCACCGATTGGAACAGTCAGGCAGATCGGGCCTTGGTGCTGACCTCTGCCGGAGGTGGAAGCGGAGTGTTGGAAAAGCACGGGCACCAAGCAGGAGACAGCGAGCCGTTGATCACGATCAAGGTGGGATCTCAATAGAAACTCAAAACGAGTAAAAAAGATCGACGCTCTACCAAAAGAGATTAACTATTAAAATGTAATTTGTTAATTAATTTTTTTATGAGGTTGGCTTGTGAATCATTAATTTTTTTTGTTGAAAGAGAGAGAGAGAGGGTGGGTTCGTTAAAGAAAGAAACGGAGAATTTTTGTCCTTGAAACTGTTTTTATAATTGTAAGTTGTAACTCTTCTTGATTAATTTTTATATTTACTATTAATTACTGTACAAATATCAATTCCCTTCTTCAATGCGGAAGAGGTGGTTCACTCCATGCGTTTTCACCAGCGATGCGTTGGGCTTGGAAGGCTGAACCGGTTAGATGCTGTCGCATATGGAGTGAACTTTAAGATATGTCGTTACGTATGGGACATGGAGGTTGCAAACAAAAAAGAAACAAACATTTTAAGTTGTTGACCGGTGAATGTAAATAAAAAAGAGAGATAGGAATTAAGAAGGAAAAAAAATAATCTGTAACTGTCTAGACTCCACAGATTACAGAAGTGGTCCTCGAATTGAAAATGGTTAAAGAGTTTTTTATCAGCATATGCTATGCATGGCTGAACACCTTCGTCCAGTGGGTCCCGTGACACATGGTCTTTGGCTGATTATTTTAAATATCTCTCCGCTAAACAACACAAACGATACGGTTTGTATGTACCTCTGTGACTATGATATATTGGTTCTTTGTTCCGATGATCAGAATAGCACGGACTTTTCTGACTTTAGTGCTTCTCCTTTCTTGAGTGGAACTCCGACGATATCCCAATGACCCATTCAAAAGGCTTTATCATCGTACACGCTTTACGCTGCCTAAATCCTTGACTCTCCATGCATTAGCAACGGTGAATACTAACGCATAAAGTGCTCAATTCTCAGCGGAAACCATCGAAGCCCCCTGGATTGGAATATAACTTGCTTTCAGGAAGCGAGATTGGCAGAGATGTTCATGTATGCTTCTTCCTATTATCCTTCTCTTCGAGTCGCAGGAAGTGGGGAATCAATTGGGCGTTTGTTTTCTTCTTCCCCTGCAAACTGAGACTTCCCAAATCTCCAACCAAAAAAGTGGAGCTGCATTGTTTTCTGCACAGTTGCTGTTTATATAACTTGTACACTGATGAAAACCATGCAGCCGTCCAGCTACCCACTAATGACTGACCCTTCACGCAGTGAATTAACGTGGACACTGTGCCACCACTCGCGGCTGATTCGCTAGCGAACAGAGAAGCTTGATGTCTGACTGATTGATTGGTTTGGAAACAATTTTGCTGCGGAAAAGGAAGACGAACAGGCTATAATATTTGAGGGAAAGTAAAATCGATTTACATTTCTTTGCAAACTGGTTTCTCCGCACTTCACGGTGCCCGTATTCATGCTTCTGGAGATCTAGGCTGGCGTTTCCCAGTACCCGTTTTGGAATCGGGTGCTCCGCCTTGAAGGTTCGAATTTCGAGCAAGAAACAGAGATGATGATGCTGTGCAACAACGGAGGCTCCAAATTCTTCAGACTAGTATCTTCCTAGAATGACCAAGCATAACCGAGTATAAGCCTAATTTCAACTCGGACCACGTGCAGAAAATCATGATCGAAGGTCCTCCATCCGTTTTGGATTTCGGGCCCACCCAGATGCAAAATTGCACGTGCAACTTCTCGTGAATTCTGCCTGTCAACACATGCTCTGGTTTGACGACTCTGGCATTGCCCTTTGCAGGTTGCTGTAGCCACCGAGCAGTGAATAAAGGAGTGAACTCCAGACTCTGGAGTCTTGTCATCGCAGATTAAAAGCTGAAAAATAAGGACAAAATAGATTTACCGCTCATGTTGAAATTCAATGGAAGTCTCTCGTGCGGAGGCCACTGCCACTAGTTGTCTAAGGTCTTGACACTGGACGTCTCTAAGTAGGCGAAAGGAAGGAAGGAAGGAAGGAACGGGTGATTGTAATTTTTCGTTGGGTTGTTAGATGGAAAAAAACTTGGAAAATGAATGGAATGGATGGACGGTGAAAGGAGGCGGAGATGAGAGGTAGGCAGAGCAGGGGACGCAGCAAAGGCTGCAGATAAACGGGATGTCATCGGAAAGCGGGACACTGTACAGGGACGAGTCAGAACTGTTGTTGTTAGCATCTACGACAGGAGTCGCTCGGGGTTCGCGGTCGGGGGGCCATGACTTTTGATCAGAGGGTGCGTACTAAACCCTCTCGCTCCGTGCCTTCTTGACTGCACTTGGCCTTTGACCACTCGCAATCAAAACGAATTACAAGTACTACCGAGTTACCTGAACAAAATAATGGCATTTCGAGCGTATGCCACGGACGCACGGCCACTCGGCCTGCATCCATCAAAAATGCCCCGGCACCCTGCCCCACTGACGGTAACCCCTACTCTCCGTTGTTACTCCTCATCTGTTTTTTTTTTTTTTTTTTAGTGTGAACGATGAATCTTGTGGTCAAACTGGCTTTTCCACCGTAAAACAGGGACAGGTGTGGGTCCTCTAGATGGATGCATGCCACTCTTAGAGTTGCTCTTCTATGCGAACGCCGTGAACGTGCCCTTGTGTCGTCTTGCACAGCTGCTTTCCTGATGCCCCGGTCGTGGTCCTGCCCTTTAAGAATCATGAATCAGGTCCAGGCAGAAGACTCTTAATTTTTATTTTTATTTTTGTTAGATAGTAAAAATGAGTTAATTCATCTCATTGAGAATATCAACACAATTCAATGATCCTCCAAATTGAATGAAGTAGCAAATCACGTTTTCCATATGACTTAGATAAGAAACATAAATGAAATATTGGAATATTTCATAGTCAAAAGAGTAGGAAAGGGATGAGGGTAATGAGCGAGCCAGATGAGTTGAGTGGAGGTAGGAGGCATGATGCGGGTAGTGCGGCCACGAGTGAGAAGAGAAGAGAAGAAGTGGAGTGTGATGTGTGGTCCACAGTCGGTGAGTAGGAGTCTACAGAGCCGCCCCTCCCGCCGATGTGTGAAAAAATAGTGGTAGAGAGGGAGAAAGACAACATCATTCCCCACCCATGATGCAAAGACCTTTCAATCTTATCTGCTTTCGTATGTTTAGAATTGTAGCCGGGGCCTGACCACAAAATATTTTAAGGCTCCTCTCCTCACCCGTCATTTCTGTGGAGGCCTGAACCTGTCGATCTTAGAGGCAGCAGCTGAACACTCTTTTAACATCTTTATGATATTATTGCCGCCATGTGACTCGTTCGATGCGGAAGCCTACTTGCACGATTTTGATAATTTATTTTTCCACGTATTTGGGTGAAACAGCCGTGACATGTCCCTAAGGAACATGCCTGCCGCATGGCATCTGTATTTCTATTTCCGACTTATGTAGCAGCCCCATCATATTCAATCTCCTTTGATGGTAACACGTGGGGGCCCCCCCGCCGATGCCGACATCTGTGTTACCTAGTGCATATAGATATATTGTCAACCGAATCAGTCTCAAGGAAACAAGTGAGAAACTGAAAATCAAAGAGGGGACATACAATTTCTCCCAATTTTGATGTGGATTAAACAGATAAGTGGGAGAAGATAATGTCTGACAAAGTGAAGTCGCCCATTAGTTTTCAGTCAACAACGAGTCCACTTGCTGGACATTGGTTATCAACTACTGATTATTGACTTCCTCAAGACTAAAGCCAAAAATATAAATTTCCAACTTTTTGACTTTTTAAACAATGATACTTATTTTTGTTCTCTTCTTATCTGTGTTTCGAGCAAAGAAGGTGGAGAGAAAAAAAAAACAAAGAGAAGAGATGGAAAACGAAAGAGAAAATGGAAGATAAATATAGTTTTTTTTGTTTTGATATACGGCCATCATTTTGTGAGAGAAATATTATTAACTAAGAGGGAAAGTGCCAAAACATCAATTATTACCTAATTCTTTCCCCTAACTAGATCTAATTCAAACTAGTCCATGTAGGTCGAGACTAGGAGTGGCATCAAGCCGAGCCGAGTTCGAACCTGCCTATGTTCGAGCCGAACCTCGTCTCGAGCCTAAAATTGTTATCGTGCTCGAGCCCAAAAATTTTAACCAAGCCGAGTTCCAGCCTCAACATACAATTAAAATTTTTTAAAAAATATATATCAAATAAATTGTATATAAAATTATACATATATTTTACAAAAAACTGGACATGACTTCTACATAAAATTAGGCATAACCTATATATATAATACATGTATAAGATTGGGCATAACCTCTTCTTAAAATTGAGCATAATCTATATATATAATACCTGTATAAAATTCGGCATGACCTCTACTTAAAATTGGGCATAATCAATATACATAATACTTGCATAAACACTCCATAAACACTCCATAAAATTATCTATACATTCCATAAACACTCCATGAAATTGTTTATACACTCCATAAAATAGTCTTAACACTCCATACACTGCATAACATTATAAATAAACTCTATACAATAATCAAACACAACAAAATTAAATGAAATATTACTATCAATTTACAATTACCCAAATAAAAACTATAAATCCATTATAAATTTATAAACTACAGTTGTTTCTCTTAATGCTAGAAAATAATATACGTCCCTGCATGAGTAAAATCTCCACCGATGACAAAAACAAGAAAATAAAATTAGTTATTGTCAGATAAAAAAAATACTTTTCCACTACTAGTTACTTAATGTCGTTAAAAATATTAAAATTACCATGATGAGAGAAACATGAAAAATCATGTAGCTGGTAGCATTATCTCTACACTCTTCTTCTCAGGTTGTAATCATAAAATAAAATTTTAATAAATAAAATTAAAAAATATCATAATAAATAATTAATCAAAGAAATTCAACTTTTGATTTTTCTTTACACCATGAAGAACCCGAACCCGAACCCAATCACTGCCACAAATCAAAGCTTAAACTGTATTTGGTGCCAAGGAAAAACGATATGAGTTTATTACTCTACCACCAGCACTAAATGTAGACTCTAAAGCTACTGTGGATATGGGAATTACAAGGATGTCTGCTGCTATCTTAGATAATACCCGAAATTTCATATGATTCACTTTCCACCATTCTAAAATATCAAAATCATATTGTGAAGTTTCCTCACAACTATATACGCCTTCTTCAAGATAAATTTCCAATTCTGACCTGGTGAATTAACTATACCCTTTTGTTTCATATCATTAACTTTGACCAACCTGAACTTGATGAAGGCCTATGACTTGTGGAAACACTCATAGAGTTAGTACTTGAAACAATCTCTTCATTTCTAATATCCACATTATACAAGGATACATATTCATTGTAGATCTCATATAAGGTGCGTCGAACTAAATTTATATTCATTGTAGCTTCCTCCTTAAAATATATCACTGGAAAACACATTTTGATCAACTTTAATTTGACCTTTGGATTCAAAACTAAAGCAACAACCATCAATAAAATGCATTCACCCCAGTACTTCTCAAATTTCTCTTTCATTCTACTAACCATTGTCCTAATGAAAATATTTTCATTTGTAGAATGAAAATCCAGAACTTCTTTTACCCTATATACCTCACTAAGGTACAAATTAGAAGTAGGGTAGTTACTCCCAGAAATTATATTAGTAACTGCATTAAAAATTTCTAGAATCTCACACACCATGTCAACATTTTCCCATTCATCAAAACTTGGCAAACAATCATAAGTTGGTTCTCTAACTTTAAATCTAGAGAATGCATCTTTAAATTTTAATGCAGAAGACAACATGTCATAAGTGGAGTTCCAACGAGTTGGACAATCAATAACCAACCTCTTTTCACCAAGTTCTAATTGTTGTACAATTTCAGAAAAAGTGTGAAGTCTAGCCTCAGACAGATTTATGAATTTGACACTTTCACGCACATTATCAATGATATCCTTAATCTGAACAAGACCATCTTGGACTAAAATATGAGCACAACAACGCACATGAAACAACTTTCCACCACACACCAATTTTTTTTCCTTGAAAAATGTTGTTCCAAAACTCTGATACAAACATCATTATATGCAGCATTATCAACTGAAATATTAAAAAATTTATTTTCGATCTCCCACTCTTTCAAACACTTATAAATAGCATCTGCTATATCAACGCCACGAGGAGGAGGAGGAACATGTACAAAACTCAAGATTCGTTTTTGTAGCTTCTAATTACTGTCAATAAAATGCCCGGTAATAACCATGTATTCAATTTTTTATTTTGGGACTTCCAAAGATCTGTGGTAATACTAATCTTGTTAATCTTTTTTAACAAAAATTTTAATTTTTTTTTTCTCTGCTTCATACACCTCCATACACTCCTTCTTAATGGTCTTACGGGATATTTTCTCATAATTCATATTTGCCATCTTCATTAAAAAATTAAATCCCTTCTCTTCTACTATCATGAATCGATGCTCATGCATAAGAATCCAATGAACAATGAGTACTCTCATTTTAGGTTGATCATATTTTCCTCCAAAATCCATAAAAGGAAGTCCAGATGGACTCTGATCAACATTAGACCCCGCTCCCATTGGTAGAAAGTTTAAAGTTTTTTGTTTTCTCATTGCCACTTTTCTACTAGTGCAATGTTTCAAATGTCGACTCATATGTGTGGTCACTCCACTACTAATAACACTCAAATCGATTTTATAATGAACACACTAAGCCTTTTTTGTACCATTAAGTGATACTTCTTTGAATTCCAACCACACATGAGACTTTTATGTCTTTTTGAAGTATGGGTAGAGTCACATTCATCCTCATTTATGGTAATTTCATCTGTGCCCACTTCTATGACAGAGGGTAGTAACTCTGGTGGAGTTGAGTCACTATTTATGGCCACACTAGAACTAGTATTAATTATTGATGTCAATTGAGAAGGTGTTGACATTCTTACTTCTACAAAAAATCAAAGTTACAGATTAAAAACATAGTGAAAAGAAAGTTATCCAAACAACAAAGATCCTACACATAATTTAAGATATTTGTCTATTCTTAGAGGAAGGTACGTGACGTTGTGACAATTGGGAACGACCCTTGTCTTTCAATGCAGTGGGGTCTCTTTGAGCCTGTAGACCTGCACGCAATAGTTCCCAGTCCAATATATCGATCCTTTTTTTATATATAAATTTAAAAACTTCTAAGAAAAGGAAATAAGCACACCAACATTCTCTTCTAATATTCTGATGAAATTCAACCTCAATACAGAGACATTAATGATAAAAATGAAAAAAAAATCAAGACTTACAGAAACAGAAAGTGTGTTCGCCGTTCAAGGATATCTCCAAAAGTCTTTCTAAGAATGAAGGAGCACTGCTGAAACGAAACAAGAGTTAGAAATTTTGTAGGGTTAGGTCGTCCACAAAACAAAACAAAAAATAGAACATTAAATAAAATTCTTACCTCCCATCGGACCGTCACTTTCATCTCGTCAGCGAGGAAGAAGTTCGGATGAAGAAATCGAAGAGGAAGGATAAAAATCGATTGCAAAAAAGAGAGATAATTTACATCCGTATGTATCTAACGTATCAATTCAATGAAATATTGGGTATAAATGTACTGTATTCCAAAATGTTATGATCTAATATGTATGAAGAATACATGCTTACTAGACTTGTTACTAGTCTAACATAACAGAATTGGGTTGAGTTCCATATGCATAAAAAAAAGTTTTGTTTTGGTGAACAACAAATTAATTATTATGGTTGTTTTATGGACCACAATATTATATTTAGGAATAGGAAGAGTTCCATAGGAATAAGAAAAAGACACATAAAGAAAGAACAAACTCTGATCTCACCAGATAGGTTTTCTTTTTATAGTTATGCAGTTAGGACATGATTTTTGTCTACACAATTGCTTCAAAGAACATGTTATCTCTCAAGTTATTGAAAAAAAAAAAAAAAAACAGAACCAAGTTACAATAGAAGCTGCAGAAAAAAGATAAAGACTAATCATTGTATTTTGGATAAAAAAGTTCACTACTAGATAAAATATAATTAATATGGACATAATCTATATGAATAGAGATCAATATAAGTACTGAACTAGCAAAAGTAGATGTGCACTGTACATTGAAAATGTTGATAATCCACATTTTGTGACTAGAAGAAGGGCTTTGAGACTTTGTCCACAGGAAAATCGTATAGGATACCAAATGTAGGACAACATATGAATGACGACAATACAGAATGCAATGTCGAGCAAAGGATGAATGATCCTTTTCAGCTTAAACAGATTCTTAAGAGAGAACAAAAGTTTTATGCATTTAAAACCAATACCGCTGATAGCAATATAGGTGGAAATTGGAAGGTCAAAGTTTAGGCCTGTGAGTAATAAGATATTCTCTTCATGCTTAAAAAAAACCACATGATAGAAAACGGATACGAGATAAACTTATTGATTGAGGAAAAAAGGTTAAAAATGATTAAAATGATGTATTTAACTTTATCTGGAACATATACAACGAACCCCAGAGTCCTGTCAACCAAAGGCTAACTACACTTACAGAAGATAAAAATGAAAAAAAAAAATCAACACTGAAATCACAGAAGAAGAAAACGTACAGAAAATAAAAATGAAAAAAAAAATCAACACCGAAATCGCAGAGGATGAAAACGTACAAAAGATAAAAATGAAAAAAAAAAATCAACACCGAAATCGCAGAGGAAGAAAATGTACAAAAGATAAAAATGAAAAAATAAAAAAATCAACACTTACAGAAATAGAGTGTTCGCCGTTCGAGGATATCTCCAAAACCTTTCAAAGAATGAAGGATCACTGCTGAAACGAAGCGAGAGTTAGAGATTTTGTAGGGTTAGATCGACGACTCAAAAAAAAACACATTAAATAAAATCTTACCTCCCGTCGGACCGTGGCTTTCGTTTGTCAGTGAGGAAGAACTTCAAATGAAGAAATCGAAGAAGAAGAAGATAGAAGAGGAAGAAATCGCAGAGGAAGTCGAAAAAATCGAAGTATTTGACAGAGATTGAGGAATCAGAGAGGGAGAGGGAGAACGAGGGATTTGATGACCAAAATCCCCCATTTCCCATGAATACCCGCCAATGGACTGTGATTTTTGCGAGAAAATCATGCTGAAATGGCATGGAAATGGCAAAGAAGTATGGGTTCCCAGACAGTAGGACGGAAGGGAAGAGACGGGACTCTCTTTCCCGAAAATTTTCCTAACTCCCCCCGATTCCCGAATCGCTGCTCGTTAAAACGAACCGGTTCACGAGCCGATGAGCCGAACCTGGCTCTGCTCGAGCTCGATATATAACGAATCGAACCGAGCCGGCTCGGTTCAAACCACTCCTAGTCGAGACCCTCAATGGTACAAAATGCAACGACATACAAAGGTACAGTTGAATACATGGAAGAAAGAAGTTAAAAACAGAAAAGATCAAACTTAAACAATCATATCAATTAAAAATTTTACAAGCATCTTAGTAATTTTTTCATGTGGCAAGGTTTTGGAAGACGAATATTATACAAAATGTCAAGAGTATTCAACACTTCAACACTAAATTAAGATCGCCTCAATCTCCATTAATAAATGAACAGAATTTGGCACCACTTAAAATTCCACATAATCACCCAAAACCCAAGCACCACAAATATGTTCATATATATAGTCAGTTTGTAAAAGACAATGTAAGACCAATCAAAAGATGAGTTCAATGTTGTGTGAGAGAGAGAGGAGAGAGAAGATAGACGAGGGAACAAATGACTGAGAGAAAGAAAAAAGCGCAAAAAAGACTGAGAGAAAGGAAAAAGGAAAAAAAATAGTGTAAAATTGCCTCCCTGCTTTCCTACTTTACTTCCCTAAAGACTGTGTTTGGAACAGAGAAAGTGGAAAGAAAAGAAGTGAAAAGAAAATAATAAAAAGAATTTGTTTTCTCTTGTTTGGAAGCACATAGAAAATGGGAAAATAAATAAAAAATAGTAATAAATTAAAATTTTAATGATTAAAATTATATATAAACCTAAGAACTAAAATAACTCTAAATTAAAATATTATTAACACTTTTATTTATCCAATTACAATCAATATTATCAATAAATTTTTATTTATAAAATTATTATAAATAAACATACTATATTTTTAAAAGCTCAATTGTTTGTATATTTTACCTTACTATTTCTAAATGAAATAGATGTTCTAAGAATTGTTATATATTGAGTAGAAGAGTTTGCAACATCTTCCATTTCATTATTACCATATTTCAGGGAAGTACAACAATCTCTCAAGTTTGATGTGATAATCCCTTATTCCAACTCATTCACCTCTCTTTAGGAGTAATACCACTAGATCCGGTTGTACGATCTTTCAAAATAGATTTATATCAATTTTGTTTAGTATCTGGATCGGCCTACACATTTAAAAATTATTAAACAAAATTAGTCTACAAGAGAATTAAATTGTAAAAAAAATTAAATTTGTATGATACATTAAAGTAATTGTCTCACATTTGAGAAATTGTTTCAAACATTATTGTTGTTTGAAAAAAATTGAATCCTCAATCACTATTATGATGGAGCTCATGAAGTGTTAGTAAATTTTCTCTTCCCATGCACTTGTATACATTTCAAACAATTAGACTCAAAAAGCCTGGGTTATGGATCCCAAATCATAATGCAGTCTTAAATGAACTCGTAGTCTTTATTGAGAACTATGGGGCTCCAACTTACTTTTCCTCTTTTCTCATTGGTTGCTAATATCCTTTAGAAGCAATTAAGGCTTTGTTATTTGAAGGTTCTGGCTCCTGCAGGCTGCAGCTAGTATGTTTGATTCAAAATTGCGACAGGCACAACAAGACGGACTCACCGTTGCTCATCATCTCTTGCAACGCATGTCCCCCGAGGAGATCCTAAACTCAACGTAACTAGAACCTAGATGGGACTGTAGAGGAGTGGCACGACGTCGTTGGGGCTGCTCGTCTTCTTCCCCTCACATCGTAGAAGGATTTGCAGCACGTCTTTCATGGAAGGCCGAGCCGATGGTAAGGTACTCGTGCAAACGACGCCCAATTTGAATACCTTCTGCATTGCGTCTGCGTAATCAGGTTCCTCTATCGCCTTGTCCAGGGCATCCTCTATCAGGTTCTCCTCTTGAAAGAGCCGCCATGCCCATTCTGCCAAGGACGTGTGCTCCCCGCCGTCGTGAGGTCCCCTTCCGGTAGCCAGCTCCAGGAGCACCACTCCGAAACTGTAAACATCGCATTTCTCGCTCACTCTTGTCGTGTGCGCGTATTCTGTGTTTGCAGTCCAGACTCCGAGAATTAGTAAATAATTAAACTACCCCGCTTAAATAAATACGCACTGTAAACTGCCACCGATACTCATATTTCCAAATCCATTAGTTGGCCCCCTCTTTTTCGATTTAGGAGGAGGTAAGCCTCGGTACGTTAATTTGAATTTTTTGAATGGATAAAGAGATGAAGAAATGTAATTCAGGAAATAAATGAACTCCTCGTACCAGGTGCTATGTAGCCGAAAGAGCCGGCGACAGTGGAGACAGTATCGGGGTGACCGGACTTGGCCAGCATCCGGGCCAAGCCGAAATCAGCGATCCTCGCCTTGAATTCAGAATCCAAAAGTATATTACTGGATTTGACGTCGCGATGGATGATGGGAGGAGAGCAGGAGTGGTGCATGTAGCACAGTCCCTGTGCAGCGCCCACCGCGATCCCGTACCTCGTCGTCCAGTCCAACACCGTTCGCTCCCCTCGCATCTTCTCGTGGAGCCACCGGTCCAAACTGCCATTATCCATGTACTCGTACACCAGTAGCTTCGAGTTGTCGCTGGAGATGCAGCACAGCAGCTTCACTATGTTTGCGTGTCGAATGCTCCCCAGAATCTCAATCTCCGCATGGAATTCCTTCTCTAGTTTATCGTCCAGGAGATGCCTGTCGTTCCCGATCTTCTTAACCGCCACGTACTCCGTCCCATGACGCCTGATCGCGATTCGGTAAATTTTTCCGGTCGCACCCTGCCCGATCATATTATTCTCGGTCAATCCCTGCCGTATGCTCGACTCGTCGAAATCGACCCGTTGGAAGGAGGTCATCTTCCATGGGGCCAGATCTTGACCCTGCTTTCTCCGCCGGTGATCCATCCACACGACCCAAGAATACCCGATGGCCACGATGAAAACCAGACCCACGAGAACTATTATCATTACCAGCAGCCGAGGGGATAACTTGGTCGAATCCCTGCTCCCGGAGAAGCAGCGGAACACGTTTAATAACGTATGATCTGCACAAAGCCCACTGTTGTCAAGGAAGCTCTCGTCGTACGCCAGGTTTTGAAAATCGACAGGGATCGGACCGGTCAGTAGATTACACGAGAGGTTGAGATAGGTCAACCGCAGGAGGGAGAGCTCCGCCGGTATTTTGCCGGAAAGTTGGTTGTTCGACAGGTCAAGAGAGTTGAGGTCGCGCAATGAAGCGATCGACGTGGGAATTCGTCCGGAGATCCGGTTATTGTGAAGATTAAGAAGAGTGAGCGATTCCCACGAGATGATTGTGAAAGGTAACTCACCTGAAAGTTGATTTCCGTCTAGGTTTAGCGACTCAAGCAGAGGAAGCGCGGTCAAACTTGTCGGAATTTCGCCAGAGAAGTTGTTGTTGCTTGCCTTGATTACTTTCAAGTACACTGACGCAGAAATTTGCGACGGAAGCACTCCAGTGAATTTATTGTTCCCAATTTCAAGACGTTCTAACGCTCTCCCTAATCTATTTGGAAGGTTGCCAGTAAATGAATTCTCGCCTATCATTATTTCGTAAAGATGCTTCAAGGACCAGAAGCTTGCCGGGATTTGGCCCGAGAATTGGTTTTTGTAAAGTTGCAAACTTTCCAAGCTTTCACAACGAGCCAGAGATGCTGGCACGGTCCCGCTCATATTGTTCGAGAAGAGGACCAGACCTCGAAACGCGCTATTCATACATAGGTTTTCAGGCAAAGTTCCAGACAATCTGTTGGTAGAGACATCCAAATATTTCAGAGGAGAGTAAGTGCCTAAATCTGCAGGCAAGTCCCCTGTCAAGCTATTATTGAACAGCGATATATCGTCCAGAGCCGGTAGTCTTGCGAGACTCAGGGGAATTTCTCCGGACAAACGATTGTCATATAGCCACAGATGTTGAAGGCTATTCAGTTTCCCGAAGTCTTCCGGAATCGAACCAGTCAGCTGGTTCCCAGAAATATCAATTTCGGTTAACTTGAAAGCAGCAATTGACTTGGGAATATCTCCAGAAAATCGGTTAAATTGGAGAGACAATACCTCCAAATTCTTCAACTGAAACAGACCTTCTGGAATATTTCCGCTCAGCTGGTTGTCGCTGAGCTCGAGCTTCACCAAATCCGTCAGATTCGAAAAGGTGTCCGGAATTGCTCCGATGAAAGTCGACCGGACCATCGATAAATGCTGAAGCTTCTTCAAGCGGCCGAACTCCGACGGGATTCTCGCCGGCAAGAAGGGCGAATCATCTAGGCGTAGAACTCGGAGGTTGGAAAGATCACCAATCTCAGCTGGAAAAGTGCCGTTAAATGGATTCTGATGGAGATGAAGTTGCTCAAGGTTCGACAACCGCGTTATTGCTAGGGGGATGTCGCCGGTGAAGTTGTTGCCCGATAGGTTGAGGTAGCGGAGACTGAAGAGTCGGTCAATATGAGATGGTATCTGGCCAACGAAGTAATTCTGAGAGAGGTTAAGGCATTGGAGGTTGGTGCAGTCGAGGAGAGAGGTGGGAAATGTTCCAGGGATGAAGTTGTAGGAGAGATCGAGGTTGGTAAGGTTTCTGAGTAGGCAGAAACCTGAGGGAACTTCCGTCCGGATATTAACGTTGACGAGGGAGATTGAGGCGACGGAATCGTCAATGCAGGTGATTCCCGTCCAGTTGCAGTGCGGCCCCGTCGAGGGCTCCCACGAATGAAGAGCTGGAGGAAAATTCCAATCTCTCTTGATTCTGAGCAGGACGCTTTCTTCCTCTAAGAGAAGTGCTTGTGAGTTTCCAATTACGAAGGCGAGAGAAGAGATGAAGAAGCAGAGGAAGAGGAAGAGAGAGGCGGCAGTGGAGGAGGGGAACCCAGTCATTTGGGACACGGGAGGTGGAGACGCAGAAGAAACCGATTTCATTATGTCTGGTCGTGACTGGTCGAAGGTCTAAAACAGACAACATCCCCCCATTCCCACGTTGGCCTTTTGTCTGAGAGAGTAGAAACACGGTGGCGTGGCACACATTTCTGTACTATCTACAGTATCGTGAAACACGAGGTGCAACCCCCGTCCTCCAAGCCATAGTTTCAAAAGAAACGAACTCGTGACTGTTTTAGCTTTTCACGTCTCTTTTGCCAATATGCCAAAGCTGTAAAATCTCCATTAGGGACAGTAGTCTTGGTCTGCATTTCGAGTTAATTAAGTCAATTTCTCCCTGCCCCCATGCCCGCTGCCGTTCTTTGACCCCGCCTGTGGTTTCTTTCTAACTCACAAACCAAATCCTAATAGCCTTGGCTTGGAAGGATTTGTGTTTTACATATCTAAAATCAATGAACACATAATACGCTACCAAGGGCCTTCCCACTTTCAATGTTGAATGTGCCACCACTCTGTTATGGATTCCATAACTTTTAGATTAACTAATCGACGAATAAGGTGTATTATATAATTTGCACTTTTAATTCATTAATGGATTTTTTTGTAATTCGGTTGAAACTTATGGCCTCTTGCTTGGGCCCTTGTTGGCATCATTTCCTAATTCGCTTTATAGGGACGTCTGATTAATGAAAGACCAAGCATTGATCATAGTTGCAAATGTGATCAGGTTCTCTCTCAGGCCTGAGATCGGGTTCTCTCTCTGACGAGGCCTAAAGTGCAAGTTTCCTTCGAAAGCTTGGTTATCCTCACATCTTCCGATCCAGAACCAAGAAGAGATCGTCTGGTGGCTGATCCATGAAAATGGGGCATATCAACTTGGTATCAGAGCGGACCACCATCGACGATTTATCTTCTTTAAATGATTGCAGCACTCTGGTGAAGGAATTTATGATCGAAACACAAACCCACTACACCACACTCCACACTGGTCTTAGGGAAATCCAGGAGCTTATTCGTCAACTCACTCTTCGATTTGATGCAAATATTGCTCGGACTTCTGCTATTCTGGGTAGTGCCGTAGAAACAAAGTTAGATAAATCGGCGACGCCAGAAATCAGACAACCCTTTGTTTCTCCAGCGGCGGCGACGTCCGAAATTGGGGACTCCACATGTCCGAAATCAGAAGAATCTTCTCCACAAACTTTGTCGACAAAAATGAAGGGGGTTTGCCGTCAAACCCTTTCTCCCTGGACGCCATACGTCCTCCCGAACAGAAGACGCCGAAAATCCGAGAGCTCGTTGTCTCGGCCAAACTCCCCGAGCTCTAATACCAAGTTGATAAGCCCCATTTCCATCGATCAACCACCGGACGATCTCTTCCTGGTTCTGGATCAGAAGACGTGAGGATAACCAAGCTTTCGAAGGAAACTTGCACCTTAGGCCTCGTCAGAGAGAGAACCCGATCTCATTTGCAACTATGATCAATGTTTGGTCTTTCATTAATCAGACGTCCCTATAAAGGGAATTAGGGAATGACGCCATAAGTTTCAACCGAATTACAAGAAAACCCACTAATGAACTAAAAGTGCAAATTACATAATCCACCCTCTTCCTCGACTAGTTAATCTAGATGTTATGGAGTCCATAACACACTCTCTGCATTTGCCACGGTTGCACCTAGGACCAAATCTGAAATGTCCACTCCATTGAATCAGACTTTAGATCTTGGCTTGGGTTGGCCTTGTATTTATATAAATACACATTTGATCATAGCTCGTTCTCACTAGCATTGGATATCAAATCCATATGCGGTTACTGCTCTAGATTTTGAATTTTAGGTGAATTTTGTAAGTTCTTATATATATATATATATATATATATATCCTAGGGATTATTTGTATTCAGGGTTTAATGTGGTTATTAACTTTTAAAAAAATTCCAAAAAATCCAAACTTAGGTGGTAGAGAGACAAGAGATAATCTTATTATTAAGAAATTAAGATATTAAATTACTTGGATTTAGATATAAATTTATCTAAAATAAACAATATGGTTTCTTAAATTAAAAAAATAAAAATTTATAATAATTCATGGAATTAATAACTTATATTACATTCTCGATAGTTTTTAATTAATTTTTAATTTTTTAGTAAATTAACTTATTTAAATATTTTTTTAATTTTAATGTTGTTTTACAACATTTTTTTATATTTTATTTAATCCATTATTTTAGTTTATTCATTTTTAATAACTCATTTAATTATTTAAAATAGTTAAAATTCGATCTTAAAATTATATCACATTAATTAACTAATTAAATAAGACTAATACATGTAATACTTAAATAAATATTATTTAGATTAAATATTTAATAATATGATAATTTTATTAAAGTATGGGATTTAAAATCCAATCTTACCAACCCGGACACGAAATTATACTCTCGTTTCATGCATACATTGGAATGTGGATTAGACCACAACTTTTCATTTACATTAAACAAAACAGCTCTTATGAAGGAAACAAAAAAAAGTGTAGAGATCCGTACCCTCAAACACCATGTTAATCCGATCACAAAAACAGTGTTGTGCGGTGATTGGAGGAACATGGTGTGCCGGGAATAGATAAGCCGGCCTGAAAAGGCAAGCAAGCAGATTTCCCGTGTTACTCATTTTGATTCTTTGCTATACGAGTCATACGTTGGAGGCCGCGTCACGCACGTCTACTGCCTCTGATGAGCTCTTACTTCTGCTATAGCCCGAGAGAGGACTGTAGAGGAGTGGCACCACGTCCTGCTCTTTTCTACTCTTCTTCCCCCCGTACATATCCGGATGCCCATGGTCGAGAAGGATTTGCAGCACGTCCTTCATCGCAGGCCTCTCTAATGGCAACGAACTCGTGCAGACGAGCCCCAATTTGAAAGCCATACTCATGCTTTCAACACAAGAGGGTTCCTCGATCTCCTTGTCCAGGGCGTCCTCTATCGACTTACCCTCCTGAAACTGCCGCCATGCCCATTCCACCAGCGACGCCTCCTCCCCACCGTCGTGGGCTTCCCTTCCGGTGACCAGCTCTAGAAGCACCACACCGAAACTGTAGACGTCGCATTTCTCGCTTACCTTTGTGGTGTACGCATATTCTGTAGATCATTTGACATCGATACATCAGCGGGAGACTAATTAAGAATTTTTTTCGAGTTTGAGGAGATTAAACGATCTAATATTTTTCGAATAAGAAAATAATGTTGAATGAAGTAATCAACACAGATGAATATGCTACCGAATTACCTGGTGCCATGTAGCCGACAGAGCCAGCGACAGTGGAGACGGTATCAGGATGGTTAGGCCTGGACAGCATCCGGGCCAGACCGAAATCGGCTATCCTGGCCTTGAATTCAGAGTCCAATAGAATGTTACTGGATTTCACGTCTCTATGGATGATAGGTGGGGAGCAGGCGTGGTGCATGTAGCAAAGCCCCTGCGCGGTCCCAACCGCGATCCTGTGCCTCATCGGCCAGTCCAGTACCGCTCCGGCACGATCACCGTTCCTGGTCCCGTGAAGCCAGCGGTCCAAGCTGCCGTTCCCCATGTACTCGTACACCAGCAGCTTTGAATTGTCGCTAGAGATGCAGCACAACAGCTTCACTATGTTTGCGTGCCGAATTTTCCCCAAAATCTCAACCTCCGACTGGAATTCCTTCTCCAGTTTTTCGTCCATGAGATGCCTATCGTTGCAGATCTTCTTAACCGCCACGAACTCGTCCCCACGGCGGCCTAGGGCAATCCGGTAAACTTTCCCGGACCCACCCTTTCCGATCATATTGTTCTCGGTCAATCCCGGGAGTATGCTCCACCCATCGAAAGTTAACCGTTGGAAGGACGTCACCTTCCATGTGGCCAGATCTCGCCCCTGTTTTCTTCGCCGGTAATCTCTAAACACGAACATGGCGAATCCGATAGCGACGGCGGAAATCAGACTCGCAAGGACCACTATCACCGTCACAAAGCGTGGAGATTTCTTGCTCGAGTCCCTGTTCAGTGACGTGCAGCGGCGGGCCTTAAATAACGGACTGTCTGAGCAAAGACCGCCGTTGTTGAGGAAGCTCTCCTCGTACGCTCGGTTTTGAAAATCGGCCGGGATCGGACCCCAGAGCAGGTTGGACGAGAGGTTGAGCTTGGTGAAACGCAAAGCCGCAAGGTCATCGGGTATAGAGCCCGAAAATTGGTTGGCCGACAGGTCGAGAGAATTGAGGTTGGGTAATGAAGCAATCGACAAGGGAATGGATCCGGATAGCCGGTTTTTCCTAAGATTAAGAATAGAGAGCGATTTCCACGAGATGATTCTGGAAGGTAACTCACCTGAAAGTTGATTTCCTTCTAGGTTTAGCGAGTTAAGCCCAGGAAGCGCTGTCAAACTCAATGGAATTTCGCCAGAAAAGTCGTTGTTGCTTGCAGTCATTACCATCAGGCTCACTGATGCAGAAATTTGGGATGGAAGCGTTCCACTGAATTTGTTGTTTCGGATTTCAAGTCGAGCTAATGTCGGCCCTAATCTGTCTGGAAGGTTGCCGGTAAATGAATTCTCGCCTATCATTATACTGTTAAGATTCTTCAAGGACCAGAGGCCTGCCGGAATTTGACCCGAGAATTGGTTTTTGTAAAGCTGCACGCTTGTCAAGCTTTCACAGCTACCAAGAGATCGCGGCACCGTCCCGTTCATATTGTTCGAGAAGACCACTAGTGCTGCAAGCACACCATTCGCACAGAGGTTTTCCGGCAAAGTGCCGGATAGTCTGTTCACACAGACCTCCAAATTCCTAAGAGGCGAGTGAGCTCCTAAATCTGGAGGCAATACACCCCTGAGGCTATTATTGAACAACCGAATATCGCTTAGTTCCGGTAGTCTTGCAATGCTTGGCGGGATTTCTCCAGATAAACGGTTGTAATATAGGAATAAATTTGTCAGCTTCTGTAGTTTCCCGAGTTCATCCGGAATCGAGCCGGTGAGCTGGTTTCCAGAAATATCGACGTGGGCTAAACTTAAACCTGCAGCAATTGTCTTTGGCATCTCTCCTGACAACCGGTTGAATTGGAGAGAAAGGCTTGTCAAATTCTTCAACTGAAACAGGCCCGGTGGAACATTTCCGCTCAGCTTGTTGTCACTGAGGTCGAGGTTCTCCAAATCCGTTAGATTCGACAAGGTATCCGGAATTTCTCCAATCAAATTGGAATCGGTCATCCACAAATTCTTCAGCTTCTTCAAGCGGCCAAACTCCCTCGGGATTCTGGCGGGCAAGAAGTGCGAGTAAGCCAGTGCTAGAATCTCGAGGTTGGGGAGATCACCAATTTCTGCGGGAACAGTACCGTTAAATAGATTCATATGGAGAAAAAGGGTCACGAGATTGGGCAACCGGCTTATGGCAACAGGGATATCGCCAGTGAAGTTGTTCCCTGAGAGATTGAGGTGTCGGAGGTTGGACAGTCGGTCAATATCCGAAGGAATAGTACCCACGAAGTAATTCTGAGAGAGGTCAAGGATTTTAAGCTTGGGGCAGTCGAGGAGAGAGATGGGGAATGTTCCAGGGATGTAGTTGTTGGAGAGAGTGAGATTTTCAAGGTTTCTGAGTTGGGAGAAACCAGAGGGGATTTTGGTAACGATACTCACGTTCACGAGGGAGACTGCGACGACGGAGTTGTTGATGCAGGAGATTCCCGTCCAGTCACAGTGCGGCCCCGTGGAGGAGGTCCACAGATCAAGAACCGGGGGGTTCATCCAATCTCTCTTGATACGAAGCAGAACCTGTTCTTCTTGCTGTGATTGGGAGTTGGCAGGGAGGGGCAGATAACAGAGAAAGATGGAAAGGAAGAGGAGGAGGAGGAGGGAGTGGGAGAGGGAGGAGGAGGAGGAGGATAACCCCCTCATTTGGCAGATGTTAAGATTTTGAGCGGACACGCCTTACTGGGACTCCTCTTCCTGGCGATTTACCTGAGCAGTGTGGCGCTTGCCCATTTTATGTCGCCAACGCTGGTGGATGGAGGGACCCATTTAGGAAGACAAAAGAACCATTTTTCCCCCACTAGGCCACTGCTACTTTAACTCGCCAGCAAAATTAAAAAAAACGGCCATCACTCGTGCGTCACATTTGTGTTTGGTTAGGATAGAAAGGGAAAAGCAAAGGAAATAGGAGTTGGCCGTGTTTTACGAGTCAACATAACAATTTTCCTACTTTTTCTCTGACGTAAAAAAGAAAAGATTGCTTGAAGCAGCGTCGACCCTTTCTCTTTCTTTTCTGAAGGAGGTTGAAGCCACTGGATAATCATACGGGCGTTCATAAAATTTCAAAATCTTCTAACAAGAAAGAAGGTAAAAAGGATTAAATCCATTTATTCTTTAGCTAAACAAATCCTGATCTAAATTCTAATGATTCCATTTATGTTCCAGATGGTAAAATCAGGCGTCGGAACCTGGATTTGTCCATTCAGAATCGCCGGGGAATCTATACTCAGGAAGTAAAACAAGGAGCAGGACAAAATCCTTGAGACTCCCTCTCAGGCCTGAGCCCGAGTCAATGACCCAATTTGAAGACTTTGACTGGAAGAAGCTTCCGACTGCTGCAGCCACCGCATGCTGGCCCCTCGTTTGTGTCCGCTGGCTTTCTTTGACTTTGAATAGGTCTGTCAATTGTCATGGATAATGGATTCCCTCTCCACTCCAAAAGAAGCGTATACTCTTGTTTTTTTTGAGTAAATCCGGCAAGCGAGTGGTTGTAGAATAATAAAGCCTCAATCGCTTTCGTTTTTTGTTTTTTGTCCTCGCTCTCCAATCAATGGTGTACAAAATTCAAAAGAAAGTGATAGGCTTTTTTAATTGAAAATTGGCAACTCAAGAAGATTCAATCCATCTAGAAGCCTACTTGGTTGCTGGGCGGATACTTTTTTCTCTCTTTATTTAAGGAAAAAATAAATGACATAAAAATCGATTTGGTCATTGATTAGAGGTTGAGATGTGGGTTTATGAGATGATTTTGGGTCCCATTGAACTCAATTCAATGAGATTTAGAGGGCAAGTGGGAATTAAATGAGGTAACTCTTTTGAGTTCATTTGTGTTCAGATTGAGCAGATCCCTTGTTGGTTGGTTTTTTCAAGACACGGAGTCAGCTCGGATGCGAGGGGGTGAAGTCGACCTCACTCGTGCTTAACTTTAGTATGGGTTCGAGCCGCAAGCATGCGTAGTGCGGTTCGAGCCAGGACTCACTTGAAAGGAGGCCGATAATGTCTTAGTAATTATACGTTAAACAATAAATTAATCTTTAATCGTGAACATAATATCATAACTTTTTTTATGACTGGAGAAACTTCAACAAAAACCAAGAAAGTCGTGTTTGTAGGTCAATTGTTTATGGCCAAAATGCACCACTGACTTAGATCGTGGACATTGTGGCGGCCGGGAGGAGGTGTGATGATTGTTTTCCACTCCAATCTCATTAGGTGCAATCGTATCTACTAATTGGATTCTCCAAGTGAAGCTCTTTGGATCTCTCCTCTGGTTCATATATAGATCCGGCCCAATGACTATGGTTGGGTTTGGAGTCTGTCAGAAATTCCCTATTACTCAAATTGGAAAATATTGTTTACTAGATTGACTCAATTAGATTATTTACTCCACTCTAAATACTCAGAAATCAAGTGGTAGAGCAAACGGGTCTTCTAAAATGAATGGAAGGGAGAGATGAAGAAACAAAATAAGATAAGAGAAGAGAAGAGAAATGGAGAGAGAGAGAGAACACATTTAGGCTACAAGAAAGCCCGGACGAATTAAGAGAAAGGGAGAGAGCTTCAATGCTCTACCCAAAGTTAAGGGTCTCTATTTATAATTTTGTAGAGGATATTAAAATATCCATAATGCATTAAGGGGTATAAGTTTTACATAAGAAAATACACGTTCTTCCTTAATTAATTACATCCTTGTGTCATCTAAATGAGAAGTCTTCTTATTTATCACGATGCCACTTCTTTTGGACGTGTGGGCTTGAGCCCATCTTCTGATATTCTCCTCGAGTAATAACTTGAAGAGAGAAAAACAATAGAGGTTAGCAATTGTGTGTGCAAAGTTGTAATGTAAAATTATGAGTTGTATAATTAGCGTAATTGTAGGAAACAATTTGTTTCTATGATTTTAGGTTGTAAGTGTATGTTAAATAACCTCCGTTTGAGAGAAGAATATATTGGAAAATCATTGTGTTACTCTGTTTGACATGGTATCAGAGCAAGTGAAGTCTTCTGTCATTGCCGTAAACGAAGAAGTTATCCTATAGCAGAAAAACAGAGCAGAAGCTTTATTCTAAAGTCGAAGAGCAGAGCTGCAACTCTGTCGTCGAAAAAAATAAAAAATAGAGCAGGTCTGCTCTGTAGTTGTCGTGAACGAAGAACTGGTTTAAACAGGCTTTTGAATGTCGCTGACAACCGCACCACAAAACCAAAGACGCTCTGTCGTCGCGGAAGACTCTCTATTTCGTCATGAACATTGTATTCTTCTCTGCCGTTGCCGTGACTAAAGCCACCGTTAGAGAAGTCCGACGGCATTCCGAACGTCGTCGTGAACAACCGAGCTACCGCTCAGCCTTTCAACAAACCGCACCATCGACCGACGAAGAAGAAGTTGCATTGTCTTGAGGAACAAGACGAAGGTACGAAAATAAATTTTTTTGCTTTCGTTAACTTAGGTCCGTATTTTGATTATTCTGCTGAGCGAGCCAAGCTCGGACCGGACCGGAATCAAGACCCAAACCAGTCAACCCAACAAATAGTTCTTGGACTATACCAAAATCAACGACCCAAATTGGGTCAGCCCAGTGGCAGACCAGACCAGTTCCCAAATCGGACTAGACCGAAAATAAAAAAAAATATTGAAATAGATCAAACTCGACAAGGATCATCACACAATCGAAACACTCAATCCTATGGAAAAGCTAACAACTGGGTATGCACTCACTACGGGGAAAAAAAGTCATTCGCAACGATGTTACAAGATTATTGGCTATCCGGAGTGGTGGGACTTCTAAAAAAAACCTCGAAAAAAAATTGTTGGGAAAGCCATGACGACATCCACAGAAAAAAATCAGCTGCCTATGGCAAATGTTGCCCATCCTTGTATTATCAATAAAACATCAATATTCTCTACATATTCTAATAATAAAACTTGAATTATTGATACAGGTGTATCTGATCACATGATGAGGGACTTTAGTCAGTTTAAATCTATCATATCTTCTCCTCAATTCGTTATTTCTACCGCCAATGGTAGTACCTCTCCGACTACTGGAGAAATATTAGTTATCTTGTCGAATAATCTTACATTAGATACTATCCTTGTTGTTCCATATCTTGAATACAATCTTTTATCTGTTAGCCAAATTATTTCAACTTTTGCTTGTATTGTAACTTTCTGGCCATCATTTTGTGTCTTTTAGGACATTCTAACCAGAAATATTATTGGTTATGGTGTTAGACGGGGCAAACTTTACTATATGGAGTTGACAGAGAATGAGGGATCATGGTTATGACACTGAAGACTCGGCCATGTTGCCTTTGGTTATCTTAAGAAATTGCGACCACAACGTTTTTAAGGTTTGAATAATTTGGATTTTCATTGAGCACTTGTGAACTGGCTAAGAGCCACCGTGTCACTTATTTACCGAGTTTGAATAAGAGTTCTGAACCTTTTGAGGTTATTCATTCTAATGTTTGGGGTCCTACAAAGGTTCCCTCTATTTCTAGAGCTCGTTACTTTGTGACATTTATTGATGAATGCACCAGAATGACTTGGGTATTTTTGCTTAGACAAAAGAGTGATGTGTGTCTAGTTTTTCAGAAATTTCACCAAATGATACACACTCAGTATCAGAAGTAGATTCTGTCAGAGTGGTTCCGTCCACTCTTGTTAGAGTTTGTGTTCTGAGTTAGATACTTAGCTTTCCGCACCTTAAACGGCTAGTCTTTTCGGGTTGTATTGGCTAAGTATCTGACTCAGAACTTCGTAGTTAAGCGAGTTTGGGCGAGAGTAATTCTAGGATGGGTGACCTCTTGGGAAATACTCTTGCCTAGGACTTTGACATGGTATCAGAGCTAGGCACGCCACGGCCCGCGTTCGTATCCCGTGAGAAGCGGCTCCAGAATGGGCGGGGTGGGTGTCAGAGTGGTTCCGTCCACTCTTGTTAGAGTTTGTGTTCTGAGTTAGATACTTAGCTTTCCGCACCTTAAACGGCTAGTCTTTTCGGGTTGTATTGGCTAAGTATCTGACTCAGAACTTCGTAGTTAAGCGAGCCTGGGCGAGAGTAATTCTAGGATGGGTGACCTCTTGGGAAATACTCTTGCCTAGGACTTTGACAGATTCATGTTTTGCAATCTGATAATGGTACTGAGTTTGTCGATGCTTCTCTCAGTAATTTTCTGAACAATCATAGAATTCGTCATCTAACCTCATGCACCTATACTCCCCAACAAAATAGATAGACAGAGAGGAAGAATAGACAACTTTTGGAAGTAGTGCGTGTCTCCCTCTTTGGCATGAACATGCCTCGGTTTTATAGGGGCGAAGCTGTCAAATCTGTTGCCTACCTTATCAATCGAACACCTTTCCGAATTATAGACTTTCAAAATCCTCAACAAAAAGTGCACTCCTTAATTGTCATTCCCCATCTTCCGAATCTTGAACCTTGGGTTTTTGGGTGTATCGTATATGTACATATCCCAAAAGTCTTGCGAAATAAACTTGATCCATGTGTCAAACTATGTGTTTTTGTTGGCTATTCTAATTTACAAAAAGGACAACAGTACTATTATCCACACACCAGAAAACTCCATGTGACTCTAGATGCCTCTTTCCATTAATTAACACCTTATTACTCAGGGGGAGTCTCTCGGAATTCTCTTCAAGGGGAGAGCTCAAGTAAAAAGAATGTTCAACAAGAGAATAGCAGAGGACCAAAGTTTATTGAGTTAGAAGCGGTGAATGAATTTTTTAATCAACAAGAGAATAGCGGAGGTGTTGAGTTTATTGAGTTATAAGTGGTGAATGATTTTTTTTACGCAACCAGGTCATCGTGATGTGCAACAAGACTATGATCACAACCATGAAGTCGAGAGTGAATCATTATTTGCTCCTAAAGAACCCTCAGAGTTGCCTCCCTCTACACCATCAACTGAAGAATCAATCCAGAATATTCCTCCTCAGGTAAATACGAATCCTGTGTTTGATTAGTCTAATGAAACATGTATTCCTATTGAAAATTTAACTTCTATATATCCACAAAGATTGAATAGGGGAGTTCCAAAGAAATAGTATGAACCTGATCTTAAAACCAAGACCAAATACTCAATCAACAACTATGTGTCCTCCCATAGGTTGACTAAATCGGATGTATTTACTATTGATCAATTATCCAGGGTTTCTATTCCTAGCAATGTGCATGATGCATTAGATGATCCAAAATGGAAAAAGGCGATGAACGAAGATATTAAGACTCTACAAAAGAATATCATTTGGGAACTTGTTCACAACCTAAAGGAGTGAAGACAATTCGATATCGATGGGTGTTCATGGTGAAACTCAAACCGGATGGAAGTATTGAAATATATAAAGTTTGGCTAGTTGCAAAGGGATATACACAGAAGTATGGGGTAGACTATCAAGATACTTTTGCACCAGTAGCTAAGATCAATACAATTCGCATTCTTATATCTATAGCAGCAAATCGAGACTGACCTTTGCAATAATTTGATGTTAAAAATATCTTTCTCAATGGAGACTTAAAAGAAGAAGTTTACATGGAGCTACCACTCGGAGTTAAAAGTAGTTCTTTGTGTCAATGTGAAGTTTGTAAATTGAAGAAATCATTGTACGGGCTGAAATAGTCACCTAGAACATGGTTTGGGATATTCTCGGCTACAATTAAGGAGTTTGGTTATAAACAAAGTAATTCAGATCATATTTTGTTTATAAAACACAAAGAAGGAAAAGTAACAACTCTAATTGTGTATGTTGATGATATGGTCTTGACAGGAGATGACCCATGTAAAATGTAAACTTTATAGGAGTATTTAGCTACTAAATTCGAAATGAAGGATATTGGACAACTCAAATATTTTTTGAGAATTGAGGTTGAGAGATCAAAACATGAAGTCTTCTTTTCACAACGGAAATATGTGTTGGATCTTCTAGCCAAAATCTATAGAAATGAATCATAAGTTCAGAATCTCCCAGATCAAACTTCAACAAACAAAGGGTGTTATGAGCGATTAGTTGGAAGATTAATCTACCTATCATACCCAAGGCCAAATATCGCAAACACAGTGAGCATTGTGAGTCAGTTCATGCATGCACCAAGTGAAGAGCATGTGGAAGCGGTCTATCGGATCTTGAGATAACTAAAGAGTACTCCGGGAAAAAGGTTTGTTATTCTCAAAAAAATGTATCTCTAATATTGAAGGATATACATATTATGATTGGGAAGGTGATCAGACAACCAGAAGATCTACGTCTGGTTATTTACTTTTGTGGAAAAAAATCTTATCACTTGGAAAAGTAAAAAACAGAAAGTAGTATTAAGATAAGTGTTGAAGCTAAATTTTGAGGCATGACTCATGGTGTATGTGAGTTGTTATGGATAAGGAATATATTGAGGTACTTAGGGATTGAATACGCTAAACCTATGAATCTCCGCTGCGATAATAAGGTAGCCATCACAATTACACAAAATCCTGTTCAATATGATCGCACTAAACATGTTGAAGTTGATTGCCATTTCATCAAGGAGAACCTCAATGCAAAGATTATACAATTTCCTTTTATTCAATCCGAGAGTCAGCTGGCGGATATGCTCACGAAGGCAATATCAGGGAAGGCATTTCATGGTATAATTGACAAGTTGAACATGATCGACATCTATGCGCCAATTTGAGGGAGAGTATGTGAAAAGCTGCAATGTAAAATTATGAATTGTATAATTAGCGTAATTGTAGGAAACGATTTGTTTCCCTGATTCATTTTCTTGATTTTAGGTTGTAAGTATATATTAAATAAGCTCAGAAGAATATATTGGAAAATCATTGTGTTACTTTGTGTGACAAGTTGGTTAGCAAGGATGAGAATGGTCGAGGATGAGGCGTGGGGAGCAGAATTCGAAGTGGACCCGACCAGATTGCAAATATCCCGGTGATCGGAGACAAGCACGCCCCTCCCATGGAAAGCATCAAGATTGATCAACGAATTCAGTGGAGGCGAGAATCCCCCTGTCTCGAACAGGAATCTCCCACCGAACCGAACAAGCATGACAGTGATTCTTCGTTCCCATCGGGAAGAATGGCAAACCATATATCCATGATATCTTGAAGATTGTATCTCTGACATAGTGTCCAGCGATGGAGGCTCTTAAAGTCCCACATGAAAATGAATCACCGGTTGACTGTGCATGGCAAGTTGGGGGACACACAACCAACTGATCCGTCGAACTCATTTATTAAACAAGCCCTTTCTTCCTCGTTTATCACCATACTACCTCTACCAGTTTTAAGATGAAATGTGAACACAGAAATCTGCTCGATGAAGTCTCCCATGTTAAATCTAATCCAAAGATGCTTTCGTATCATCTTCCGAGAACAAGAGTCTTATTTATGATTCACGTTTATGTTGTTAAAAATTTAGAAAGCAAAGAACATGCATCTACTTCCATAAGAGCGCCATTATCAGTCGTGAAACCCACCATTAATGAACCTTTGCATGTTTAATAAATTGTTCCTTTCGAAAGGAGCAAAGAGAACAATGTCGGTGGAGTGGGTCTCCAAATCTCATCCCCAGATACATCACACGATCGACGGTCCTAATCAATGCCAGAAAAGAAGTACGCAGAAATTTTTGAACGGTGGTGTTTACGTAATTACATTCATTACTTGGGCCGAATTCAATTCTTTTCCCTTTTTAAAACGGCCATCCTGTCCGCTTGTCACTCTCGGCAACAGGAAGCGGAGGGCGGGAAGATCGAACGAGAAGGAGAGAATACTGGAGCATCCAATGAAGGGGTACATGGCAATGGCGACGAGGGAGGACGGGTCGATTTCGCCGAGCCCCGGCCGAATCTGGCGGTTCCGTCGTCGTTTCTGGTGGCTCCGTCGATTCGCTGAGACAATCTCATGCAGGATAGCGGCTTGAAGAGCCTATGTGGAGACAACCCCTACCTACCTCGTATACTGTGTATATATACGGCAGACAGGGTAAGCCAGGCAGTAGCAGCATTTTCATACGTAATCGGAGATCCAAGGACGCGACAAAGTCGTCTATTGGCCCTAACAGGATTTTTTGTTCCTTTGTTTGTCATCATATACGCCGATACAAGAAGCTAATACGGTGGATTCCTACGCTTTCTCTTTCCTTCTCTCTTATTTTTTCTTCTTGTTTTTCAATTCCGATGTCTATTGAGAATGTGATTGGGGGAATGGAGAAACAACTTGAGATATGTATTGGTGTAAGAATAACTTTTTTTTTGGTTTCATCTCTATTAGTATGAATGTATTTTTGGGTGGAGATGGGAAACCTTGATCCGATTGTAGGTCTGCATTCGATTCGTTGGCATTGATGTTGAAGCTCCTTGGATTGATGAAATATTTTCTCCTTGCCTGAATGATTCTTAAAAGCGAGCTAGTATTTGAAAGTTTAGGTAAGATGATTTGGCTGCCTTCCCCTCTGCGTTTATTTTCTGGGAATGTTCAAGTCATCACCTTGTACCCCGAACAATGAATTTTCTTTCTGTTTAAACAGTGGGATAATTTTCGCCAGGTAATGAACTCTTGGACTAGTTCTTAGCCCAGTTGATGCAGCTCTAATATGTCACTAATTTCGTTTCATAATTATCGTGTTGTTCTCATTTTAGAGATGGATGCTCTAGTATTAACCTCTAGACGTTTATTTATTTATTTTTTTTCTTTCTTATTAGTGTGAACATTTTAGCTTGGACAAGTTTGTTTGTTTTTTTTTATTTTTTGAAATGTAGGTAGTACTTCTTTTGAAGCTAGAGAGGATTAATGTCTTCTTACAATGATAAATTATTTTAATTTCTGACAACGCTTAAAACAAACTGATGTCTATTGACATTTCAAGGATTATTATGTTGTTGTGCTTCAGTGCCACATAGGGATCTCACTCGTCTTCACTTTGTGGGCTTTTTTTTTTTTTTTGTTTTGTTTGCTGTTTTTACCTCTCTATGGTGATACTGCTGCTAAAGTCTGGTCGTCACATAGAAGTGGAGGTTTTTCATATGCTTAGACAATACCTTCTGTTTCTGATGGGAGTTTTGTCACATAATTTTCATGCTGCACTAGCGTTACTGCTTGGAAAGAAGAATCTGTTGATTAAATACCTACTGATTGATATGAACTTCTCCCCACAAAACGGTTCTGAATGGATGGGGAATGTTTACTGCTGGAAAAGATATGGACCGTCAAGCAACTTATGGTGTTCTACTGTTGCATGTTTTAAGTCAATAAACAGGATTATTACTGGGGCATTTGAGCGTATTCAGGACCATGGATTTATTTTTTGCTGAAATCTCTTGGTCTTTCTGTTTGTTATACTCTTTCTCCTTTGTTCTGATATTTAATCAGATGAGCGGATGGCTATAATTAAACAGTAATTGTCGGTGTTAATTAATATTTTATTTGCTGTACAAGGCTTTTACCATAAAAACCTGTGTGGAGATTTTATAGCAGACAATATTACCTAAAGTTGCTGTAGATGGTTCTCAGTTTTATCCTCATGTCCGGCATCAGCATTGGGATATCAAGCTTGACCACTAACTAGTCTTTGAACATTTACTCCTTTCATCTGATCTTAGTTTCATTCACCGTTGTTGCTTTTGTTTTAAACTCCAAAGGTATAATGGCTGCTAAATGACATATTATTGTTCTTCTCCACATTCTAGTTTAGGTGCTGCTTGTTACACTAGTGAAGGTCAGATACTGTGACCCTTTTTTTTTTTTGGTTGAATTGTCAAATATTCATATGATTTTTCCATATTTATAGGAGTGTTAAAATGTAAAACCGAAGCCTAAAAGGACCTGAAGAATCAACTCAAAGACCACCTATCCATTCTGGTTGGTACCATGTATATGTCTTTTGTTGTATGGTCAGTATTCCAGAGTAGTGCTAAAAGCTCTCCTTTGCTGTCATGTCTCAGCTTCTCCTGGTAGTTCTCACAATTCCCGCACATATAGTTGTGATGTCCATGTGATTGCTCAACAATTTGGAAGCATCTGTTTATTCTTTTATTCAGCTAGGCTGGTGACTCAGCTGGATTAAATCCTACAATGAAAGCCTCTTTTTTTTTTAAAGATCTACCTGTTTTATAGTTTTTCAATTTGGTGCTACAGTGTGCATAACTGTGCCAATCTTCTTTTCTTTATGTTTTAATTCTCTTTTGCTGTTTCCAATTCCAAGAAAACAAAGTATTGAAATTGCATCCTTATAAAAAAAATTCTTTTTTTCCTAACTAATACTACCTAAACGGAGGTTTTCTTATTCAATTTATTTCAGATTGTAAGTCTTCTTTCTAGCATCTATTAGAAGTGCTTTATTTTCTAATCAAGTGACTTGCTTGCACATTTGACTTGAACCGTAAAGTTTCAACTTATGGACATGTAATGGAAAGCGCCCTGTTATGACCAACTTTTGGACATGTAAAGATGATGATTGATGTCGACAATACTGTGTGGACAGGAAAGGATTTGACCGCATTGGAGATCCCTTTATGGTCTATCATCAAACTCACTTGTGCTGTTCTGCTTTCAGAGATAGTTTTGTCAGTTCTTTGGCTTATGGAACTGCTTCATATGATTCTATCTTCCTCTACTCCTTGGGTTCGTTTGCATTTCCGTGAGATGTTAGTTTTTTTACAATACTTTTAATTAATTGCACCTTTTTCTTCCATAATTATATTCTTTCTTGTCAATGTTGGGATCCCATGCATATATTATTGTTTTTCCCCTTTGGCTCAATGGCGTCGGCCACATGGGTATATTTAAGGTGATGAATTTTCCTTTTTAAGTGTTAATGAATCAATAGACCCATCATACTTCTCTCTGACCCATTTATATGGCATACTTCAGTTTCTGCTAAGCTCTTTTTTTCCCCTAAATTTCTCATTTTTCCTATTGATTTTTTTTTTTTAATGCTGAACCCAAAGCATTGTTGGACCAAAAAATCAGCTTCTCTGATGGACAGTAGTAACATAACGGCCAACAGTGGAGCCTGAAAATTTTAGAAGGGTCTTGATGGAAAAGATGATTTGGTGTTTCTTGTGAAACAAGATCCGGCTGACACTGGTCTTGATAAAATATAGGTTTTGCCTTCAGTTTCTTACAGGATCCGGCGCAAATGTTTAGCAGTAGATCTCATTCCTGACAAATTTGTTTTATGTGACGACATGATATCTGAATTTGAGAATGTCAATCAGCCCTTATCTGAAGATATTTGGGTTTTGCCATCAAGTTGCTTACTGTTTTTCAAGCAGAGATGAAAGGTATTAATGTGATCTGTCGAGTATCCGACAAGATTATGGAAGCTTAGTTTTAAAGGAGCCGCTGAAAAATCTCCTTCCTTCTTTGCAGAAAGAAGGTTCTCTCGAAAAATCTTCATTATGTCAAGTACGAAATATGTCTGAACCAAAAATTTTCAAGGCTGATGCGATGGAATTGAAGTTTCAAATGAAAATGGTCGACATTATCACCAGAAAAAAAAAAAAGTGGTAACTTTGGAATCTTTTCAGAAAGCAGGATGCTGAAGTTTGTGATCAAACGCAGTTTCTTGAAAACCCACACTGTAACAGTTAAAAAACTAGATTGAGAAAGAAATCCAGGTGCCGTTGATGTCTGTCACCTGGCTGGTTTAGCCCCAGCGACAGTTTTGTCATTGCTTGGTTTTGAAGGGCTTGTAAACATGGAGTCCCTCGACCACGCCTTGGATGGACCCGCAAGCAGCAGCTAAGGACACGAGAAGAGATACAAAACTGAGGAGTTGCAGCATGATCCACTTGCGTGAGAAGACCTGAATCTTGTTTTGTGCAACGTACATCTCTACAGGAAAATATACTGTCAAGGGCCAGAACCCAACGGATCCCAAGAGGGCGAGGACGTCGTTGAAGAAGGGCATTGACATCGCCAGCACAGTGGTTACAACAACAAAAACCGCTCTCCAGATGAGCTTAAAAACATTAATTTTGTAATTGAAGTGCTTGTGTTGGATTATAGGATGTTCCTGTGTCAGGAACTTGGCGTTCGGCCACTTCATGGCGGTCCAAGACTCAACTGCAGCAAATACCGGTTGGCTGAATACCTGATAGTTTATCGCATATCAGTAATCAGAACAAAAGTACTGTGGTCTCGGTTTGCTTTGGCTTCAGGGAAAGTCGAGGATGTTACCTGATACGCACAGACTAAGTGCACCACAATACAGACATTAGCAAAATCAACCAACCAGTAGGGCTCATAAAACCCAAACCCTGTCAAGAGGTTGCCCGGAGCGTCGTTCCCGAATGCAGCATAGCCCAGGCACCCGCACAGGGAGTAAAACAATGTGGTTGTTGAAACGCCCACGAAGCTAGCTTTCTTCATTCTCTTGTTCTCAGCTGGGCCCCTCAAAGTGTCCTGAAAGCGCAGCAAAAAGAATAAATTGCCCATTTACTTGCTTTTTGAGTGGTTGAAATTTGGAGAATAACAAGTCCTTGTTCCCCTTACCTGAATGGCAATCAAGATCAAAGAATAGGAGTAGGCGAATGCGATGTCACCGAGGGCCCGAAATGTCGTCCAGATTTTCTGAGCTTCAGTCAGATTGTCTCCCACCCTCACCCCTGTAATGGAGGTCTTTCCGGTGCTTCCTGCTCACGCGTCAATGGTTCGACTCGTCTTAGTTTATCAATTTGGTCAACAATGAAATTCGGGTAGAAACAATCCCTCTACCCCGAAGGCTAGCAGGGTAATTAATTAATTCCGACATTCCGACTAGAATTACCCGAAAGAAGCTTGACAATGGCGAGACCGACCCCAGTTAGAGAATAACCAAAAGACATGACTGAGGCAAGGATGGAGAGCCATGAGAGCTTGTGAAAGTTGGGGATCTGGGACAAGAAAATCTGAGCGATTCCAAAGCCGACCATGGACCAATTGTTGGAAGCTTTGCAGGAGGCGGCGTGTCCTTCCTCGTGGAAACAGTTCGACTTCCCTATAGCTCTGCAAACAGTAGACAAATATACAGCATTTCGACATCCAAGTGAAGAACGATTAACTTTTAATTGCACAAAAAGCAAGGGTGTTTTTACCCAATGCTTATGGATGCTGTAATCGTGTAACCGATGCAGATTCCGATGAGATTAACGTACTGTGTCAACCCACAAAGCCATATCTGGGTGCCACCTGAAATAAGAGGTAGGTGATTACTGATTAATGAATCTTAATCTTTAATTAACGACGTCGTTAATGACATGGGAAAGAAAGGCGCATACGCACCTAAATTGGCTCTTACTGCATCCAAGTAAGTGTAGTTCCTCTTCCCAGAGATTGGATCGGGGGACCTGTAACAGTCGGCTAAGAGAGTGGAAGTATAATATGTGATGAAGGCGAAGATGAAGAGCGTTGCTGGTCCGGCTATCCATCCGAGCTGTGCAATCGCCCAGGCCAGTGACAGCACCCCTGACCCTATCACTGCCGTTACAATGTGTGCGCTTGCAGTCAATACAGTCCCTGCAAGTTGAATCCCTGATTTTGTCACCAGTCTTTGTTCTTCTTTCAGAAAGCCAAAAAATTGGATCGTTTTCCATGGTAATGGGCTGGACTGAGTCTCTCTCGTTTATCAAATTTATCAGCACTCAAAAAAGGGTTAACCACTTTTGTCGACTCCGAGAATTGGACTCTTTTGTTGTGTATGTGCCTCTTCTATTACAATCCTACGAATTAATGGGCTATCTAAAAGAAGAAAGAGGATGCTTATTGAGGTATTGAGGTGGTTCGGACTTTCCATCTTTACTTACCCTGGAGAAGACGACAGAGGTAAGGGAAGATTGGTTGAGCCATGGCTGTTATCTGGCCAGTATATCAGGCCCACTGGTCCCAGGTGAAATGAAGGTCTACATGCAGTTTTAAGTCATGGATCCTTTATCTTCAAATATAATTCTCAGATTCCTTTACCGTAAAAATTTATGCATCCCACCTCTAAAGCGTTCAAATCGCACCAATTCCCGTCAAAAGATTCTTTATACCCTATCTATAAAGTGGGACGTGGACAGACGGGTATGTTGGCCTATCGTAATTCTCCTCCCACTCAGGTATTTCTCTGTCGATTACCAAGTAAATTATTTGTTACGTACGAATTACGATATCTCTGTGCAGGTAATGCAGAAGCCAGTGTTTCACAGAGATGAACGAAGAACCACTGAAACCAAACTCCGAATTTTATCCTCATTTACAGAGAACCACACCATGTATCTCTCTCTGCTTCTCCTTCAATTAATGAAAAGTGAACGGATTTTTTTTTTTAAAAACGACCCTCTCGTACAAGAGCATGCTCGGCGTTCTATCCATTGTTGCTACAACTGTACAAGTGTTTAGAGGACGCTTGACTGATGCTGTGAAGGCATGGGAAATCTCTTTGGGCTCCTACCCGTTCAAGAGAGATGAAGAGATCAAGCTAGCTAGCTGAGACTAAATATATATGGTTTCTGAATGAAAGTAATACCAGGGGAAGAAACGTAACAGAAATTAGAAACTGAACGAGAGCTTGCTTACCACTTCTTCTTGGTCTTCCATCATCATCTATCTCCTCCACCGTATAGCTCTCTTCCCCTTTGAGAGCTCCTAACTCGAAGTCTCTCTGCTCGCTCATCTTTCTTTTCTGCAGGTCTCCACGCTCTGAACGAGGGGTAGCCTTCTGTTTGTGGTAGAACGTCCAGAGGGAAGTTACGTATTTATTGAATCTTCCCAAGGGCAGGCCAATGAGAGAACCAAAAAGACAAGAGTCCATGTTGTAAAAAGTGAAAAGCAAAGCTAATTTTTTATCCTCATATATCCTCTTCCAGTCTCCCTTTTCTTTTATTTTACAAAAAAAAAAAAAAAAAAAAAAAAAGCTTCGTTGAGTAGAAGGAAAGGCTCTTTTCTATAATCAGGTTTTCAGGGCCGTGGCTGTAGTGGGCTCTGCTCTCTTTAGCGACCGTCTCTTCTTCAGCAAATGTCCCTTTCTCCTTCTCAAACTTTACTGTCAATTGTAAAATCTGGACATGTAATTGGGTCTCGGGAAAGGTTTTACAGTGAGCCACAAGAGTTCATCGTCTCAGCGGAAGCACCAGAGAGCACGGATCCCTCGTCTCCGTACGTTGTTGTCTCTAATCAGAGAGCACCACATTTGTCGTGGCATTAATACGGAAGCTTGGAAGTATTAGCTCCCCTCCACGCCGCTGTGTGCACCATTTCAGTACGGACATAGGGCGCTTCATCAACAGCCACCAAAATCCGTATTTCTCTGCAACCGTTTTTTGCAGGTAGATTTATCGACAAACAAAGCCGTCGTATGAATTATGGGTAAAAACCAAAATCCCATAAAAATTTTAAACGGTGGCCAACTGATTGAAAATTCATCACGGAAAGTTCGCTTTCTGTGGGCTACCATCAAATTCTGGTAAACCAAAGAAGAGTTAAAGAATGAACGCACTGTTCATCTCACAGCTCCCGCCGATGTGTTCTCACGGCAGAACAGTTTTAATCATCTGCGAGCAGTGTCTGACACATCATTGTGATTAGTTTATTGAAATTATCAGTCCAAAGGGCATATGTGTGGCTCCAAGAAAGAAGAAAAAGTTCTTCGTGATGCTACTGACTTTGACCGACGAATGGTACCTGAGGAAGTGGGATTCTGCACAAAAACCATTTCAAGGACTATATAAATCATTTCAGAGGGGACTTCTCGCTCTCTAGACACTTCTTAAACACAGCACCGTCCGTAATTCAATAATTCCACCTTCGCACATTGGAATCATGTCCATCTCCTGCAACCAATTAATCGAGTAATATTTATGCGAGATCGTTCCATGAAAATTAGGAAAAACAGCATTGGTACTTGCGGGCATGTGGGAGCATATAATCTATTTTGGTTTTCGAATATGGCATCTCTTTATGGAGAGATGATTGTATGTTACTAAACCCAGTTTGCTTTTCATCTCAAACGAGCGGTGGTTGGATTTGGATGGGATGACTGGGTGGTGATTGGATACGCACGAACCCTTCTAGCGAATGTTTTTGACTTTTGACTCTCAGTTTTTCATTCGCCGTTTGTTGTCATTTTTTTCAAGCCATTACGGAAATAATTGTAATGCTTTTAGATGTCTGATGTCGATAATAATTTACAGAGAGACAGAGTGAGACCAAAAGAAATAATTTGGGAAGGAAGTTCAACCTGGCCGACTCAATTTTACTTCTCCAGTCTGGTGATGACAAGGTGGACGACGACCCAAGCATTTCCACAAAAGGAATGATAGTTGGGTTGGTGAACTGGTGTCGAAATTCAATAGACTTTCTTCCATCTTCTCCCCCTGCAGATTCAAGCTTACTCAATGGCCTGCAATGGGGATGGCCGAAGAGTTACGGATATGCTTTGATAAGCTCATACCATTCGCTCTCAAATTCTCGTGCGAATGAAAACCATGATCCTTACTTGGTAGTGCATAGTACTGTAGGAATGGTACTTTGAAAAATAGAAGATTGTTTATAACTACAACATGACCGCACTGAGGATGGAATCTGATTCAAAGTTTTTCAGAACGTTTACAGTTAAAAAACATTTTATAGAAGCTTAAAGGTGTTTCTTATCCGACTTTTGACGTTCTTTCAGAAGTTTAAAAAAATGTCAAACAGTCGCGAGGAATTCTGTTTTTGTTCGCGAAACGAGATTGCCGAACTGAATACAAACTTTCCGGTAACCATATATAATTTGAACTATTTACTGCGTTTTTTCGATCAAAAACTCTTTAACCTCAACAGCTCTGTTCTGTCCTTTTCTGAGTAGAAGCTGAAACTCAGCTCAAGCACAATGACCCAACTTTCCAACTCCTTGGACATCGACTTTTTAATTATAACCAAATCAAGCAGTCGCGTCATCTTGTTGAAGCTATTTGGAGCATCACAAGAGTCTTCACGGAGTCTTCAGACTCAATGAGGTGACAGGGTTCACAGTTACGGGATTCAACTGGTTAAATAAAAAATAAATGGTCACGGCAGTTCTTCCCCCTTTATTACAGTGCTACTCCCAAACATTCTCTACCCTCGTCCACATTTCCCTTTCCAGTCCCACGCGATTGCCCAACAAATTCGTGGGATTAGTTGCACAAGCCTTGGAAAACAATTAGCGTTTTGGGACAGCTGCCAGAAAAAAAAAAAAAAAAAAAAAAAAACACAAACAATCCAAATGTAGATCTTTTACTTCATTTCATTTCATCATTTTATGTATATGAAATACATAATAAGCATACAAGCATGACTTAGGTCAACAAGTTCCTGCAACTTACTGAAGAAAACAATTAGTTGAATTGCCCATGAACTTCTACGGTGCTTGAATCGTATGCTATGACGAGTCTTTAAACAATCAGGTCAAATATAAAAGGATCAAAATTGCATTCCCATCCCCTTCCATATCTTCAAAAACCTAAATAAGAGTAAGAAAAGTGGCGTGAATCCTTTATCCATTGAGTATTGACACAAAGCATCTTCTGCATCAAAATTGAAAAGCCAAATAACCAAAAAAAGGATTTTGCAGACAAAGATTATTCAGTATAAGCAAAACACGCACATGGGCAGATCATCTCCTGAGTGGACAAGGAAAGCAAATACCATAGTCAATATTTCACACTAGTGGACACTGAAATGAGAAATAAAATCTTAACAATCAATGTTCTAATCAATAACAACTGAAATATGATGTGCTTAATTTCTCAAACGTGACATTAGAGACCAGTATTGTTAGGTATTTTAGCATATACACAACAGCTATTCGGTCCTTAAACCTATCCTTTACTAGGTTGCCCCAACCACCTATACCTCAGGTGGGCCCCACAGACCTAACAATCCACCACGCTTGTCGACAGCAGCCCACTCTATAATGGATTCCACTCCGGGCCATGTAACCTTTTTCACCTATGTAGTGACTCTCTTTGGCAGAAAATTCAAATACATGACATGATGCCTGCTCCAATACCAAATGTTAGGTACTGTTGATTTTCAGGATTCCATAACCTTAAGATCTTTGGTAATGAAGAAGAGAAAGAAGAAGAGGGAGGAGAAAAAAAAAAAGACGTCCAAGGAGAGAGAACACATTTGGAAAAAAGAGGATGAAGAATAGGGTTATAGACCTGTCCTAACCCTCCCCCCTTACGTTTTATTTATAGATGCTAAAACTACCAATATTACAAGTATACCCTTCACCTTAGTAGGAGTAGATAAGAGACAAAAATCATAAGATAATTACATCAATGACACCCCAACTTATTCATATCTTTCAACAGGTACCTAACTAATACATCAAAAACTTTGAAACTAATAGAATATGAAAAATCAGGCCCTTAAACCTATCTCATATTAGGTTGGCCCAACCCAACGTCTATACCCCAGGTTGGGCCCCACAAAACCACAAAAAGTGCAATAATGTGTACAATAGTTTTTTTTTTTTTTTTATTGATGACAAGAAAATTCATAATTAGAAAACCTATTGAGGGACAAAATACAAAGTTTAGCAACTTACAATACATGGAGGAATCCAACCAGGAAAAACACACAAACAGAGTACACCAAAAACATGGAGAAAGAACAATAAAATGAACAATGTCAATAGCCATGAAAGGGGAATTGAGGTGCCAATAACAGAATGTCATCAGGTCACTCCTTCCCTTGCTAGAGAGGCAATGCTGTTGGTACACTGTGACTTGTGCTGCCATGAGATGTATAGCATGCTGGAAATGTCTGCAATCTCATCAAAATGGCACAAAAGCTGCATATAATGAGAAGTGTTCCACACAGCCCAATTAATCATAGCTGCTGAGTTGCCCTCAACCACAAGGGATGATGAAAAAGTGCCACAAAGATAAAGCTAGAAATTGCCATTTCCCTCCTTTTTTTTTGGAAATAGGTCATATCCCCTGTCCTCCCCCCTTGGTACAGCACTTGCGTGCATCAGAAGATTAGGAAGTGTAGGGTGAAGCTTATTTGGAGACCAAACTAGAGTAAAAAAGCACTCCAAAAGAACCCAGAAAATAACAAACACCGAGGAGATATGACCTTATTTTAAGTAATCCACAAAGCTTACAGGTTTGGTATTGAAGCATGTTTCCACTATACAGTTGATCACTAGTTAAGGCTTCACCCAATGCAGCATACCACATGAAATGTTGCCGCAGTCAGATAAGCCAAGGATAATGCTATTAGGGGTTCTGTCAAGGAATCAAAGCCACTGACGAACGCATAATAAAGCACCCTAGTGTCAAAGGCACAGATATAAAGGGAAAATGTAATAAAGGAACGGAAGACACAACCTTTGCAGATTGGTTGAAATTTAATTAGCTTCTCTTGACATGTGCTGCCATCCAATTCTCAATTGATTACAATGGTCTGAGATTTCCACACATATAAGCAAGTCTCCATGGAGGCAGTGAGTTTCTTTCATCCAATTAATCATGTTAGCATACCCTCCCTAACTACAGGAAGAATTTCACTACAGGAGCAACGAAATGCCCTAGAACTAGCTTTACTCCATTTAGAAGAGCCATAACTTCAGCTTCAGCTGCATTTCAACAGCTTAGGGGTCCAGAGAAAGCAAGGAGAATACTTCCCTCATATTGCAAATGATTTCCCCATACTCTTCAGACCCAGGTTGCTAGGGAGGTCCCATTGAAGTTGTCTTAACTAACTTAGCAGTGGAGGAACCCCAAAGGATTGCTAAACAATTTTTTTTTCTTTTCTGAGAAAAGTGATCGTATTAAGAGGCTCAAAGGCCAGAAGCAAGCTGCAAAGCAAGAAGAGCGATGGTCATAACAAGCTTCAAATGTTTCGCCATGAAACAAGCTTCAAATGTTGTATAGCATTTTTTTTTTTCCTCAAACAGAAAATTGTTCGCTATCTCTACATTAAAATTCATCCAGGCTTCACCTTGATATAGTTTTTTGTGTAAAAGTGTATTTTACATTTATCATATTTTTTTTAACAAAATTCAAGTTTGGGAATTTAATAGTCCGAAACATCAAATCCTCCGAGCCATGTTATAGGAGACAAATTCGTTATTAACATGATGGGCTCGTTAGGTCAGGCTCAACCTCTCTTTCCTTTTTGCTTTTCTTTGTAAAAAGAACCGTAGATCAAACAAATTTTAACGCTTCTTAATGGCAGTTCAAGTTTTGCCATGTTCCAAAATTTGAGCAGAAAAATGCTATCAATGAGATCCACTCAATTTTAAACTTATTTGGGGACTCCAACCAAGGGCCAACTCCCAGTTTCTTCTCTGAGGACCTGAAGTTTTTGTCTCGTACATGCTTTCAGGTGTTTATTGATACAACCAATCAAAAAATAAAGTTACCCCAGAAATTGGCAATAATCAGAAAAAATACAGCACCATCTCATCCAAATTCTAAATCAATGCGAGGTAGCTTCCACTACTCTGTTTCCATGACAACTACTTCTCAGAGAATATCAGCAACTCAGAAGACCATGAGTAATTTGCACCAAATTCACTGAAATCAAGTAATATGTGCCAGAATTTCTGTAGCCAATGGTGATTTAAGGTGACCACAACATATTTCAGGTAAGAGCAAACCAGACGAAACATTCAAAATGAAGAACAATTGAGGCACACAAAAAAACGCCATAGATACTAATGAAACTCATGTCAAAGTTCCAATGCAGCAGCAGCCACTTGGATGCAGACAAGGTAGCAACTGTCAAAAGTCATATGGATTACAATTCACAAGTGAATAGACACAAGCACCCATACTCGAAGAAAGGGAAGAAGCAATATGTGAAGAACTGACAACAAATAATAGATTAAATTGACATGTAAACCCTGTTTCCCAAAAAACAAGCAAGGAAGTTGATGATGATCAAGCACCCATAGAAAAAGATAAAATACAAGACAAAAAGAATACGCTCCTACCTCTCCCAAATTTACTTGTACTCAAAGGTCGGGATTGGGGTACTTGGTGTATCAAAGCTCTCCAAAATCTCAGTCTTACTCCCACTCCCACTAGATGTTTCTTTCTTCTTCTCATCACCAAAAAACCCTCCAAACCATGAGGAACTTGAAGATGTGTCTCCAGTAGATTCGGGTACATGAGTGGAAGCTGGAAAAGGCTGCCCCATTGGGAAACCGAGCCCACCAGCCATGTTGGGAATGGGCTCCTCCATCGGAAAATTTTGCGGCACACTGAGCATTTTGTTCAACATGATCCCAGCTCCCTCGATAAGGGCAAGGAGGATCCCACCAAATGCCGCCGACCTCGCTGCAGGGCGAAACCCTTGTCGCATCTGCAAGAAGCCACCAGTGGCAGCCCCTGCAATAATGGAATTCCAAGGATCTTCCTTCTGACGGACGTACACCATGGAACAGTCAAAAACGGAGAATAGACCCCCCCAGACAGCAAATGACCCACCAACACGGGGGGCGTTCATACGAACAGCCTGGGATCCGCCAAGAAGGCGCTCTCCGCGAGGAGAGTTATACACGCCCTTGAGGAAGTGAAAAGCCGACCCACCAACAGCGCCCATGCCAAAAGCACCGCCGATGTCATCGAGAATACGATCGGGGCAAGGCTCTCGGGAAGTCTCCGGAGTTCCCATAGCCAAACGAACTGGAAAGGGAAGTAAGCTTCACAATTTAACGAGAGTGTCGCCCGTCTCCTCCACGGAGGGGAACCACAAAGTCCTTTCCACGTGTACCGTATTCAGTTCGCCCGCAACACGCGTCTGTCAAGAAACGTATATTGGTGTGCCGGGAAAATATGTATAAAATGAGGCAAAAAATCAAAGCTCAAAAGAGATTTTGCGCAATCCAAGAAACCAAGCTTCCCAATGACACACGGGAAACCAGTAAATTTATGTGAAAAGAACCCAATTTTAAATTGTCCTCGCCTCATTCTTTTGTCGAATGAAATTTCACATACACAAGTTCAAAAAAAAATCCTGGTCCCAGAAATAAGAAATTAAACCTATTTCTGCGAAAGTGTTCTTTTTTAAAACAATAGAATGAAAAAGAAGAAGAGAATCGCCGAAACAATAAATACTGGTCGTAGAAAAGGGTGAAAAATACAAAAAAGAAGACGAAAAAGAAAAAAGAAGAAATCACTGGAACAGATGAGATTGACGGACTCACCTTAGGATTGGATGGTAATGGCTGGAGAGTTGGGAGATACAACGTCGAACAGAGGAACCTTACTTTAGGGTTCTACAAGGAGCGTTTATTTGGACGGACAACTTGGGAGTCATGGATGGACATTGGCTCATGAATCATGAAAAAATTGACCCGGCTGAGTTTCGGCCTGCGGGTCATCCGTGTTTTTCCACGAACTCTACCGTTTTACACTTTGATAGAGTTCATGTCGAACCGGTCCGCTGCCGCTGGCCCGTCTAAACCGGTTTTGTACAAAAATTAAAAGATAGATAAGTCAGCACCAGCGCCCGATGTCAGCAATGAGCGATAGGCCGAAAGTTCCTTCATCCTATTTTCTCTGACATTTATCGCTTCCGTTCTTGAAAAATATCTTGGCATCTGGGAAGTGCTTCTCTGTAGAGCATCCTTGCTTATTTTCCATCCGATGAGTCGTTTGAATTCAGGTTTCGTCTTCTTTCTTTTACAGCTTTAACTTTTTCCCTTCGTTTTCCTTACTGCTTGTTCATCATGTACTGCAACTACACAAAGTGCCACGCTTTCCCGCTCATCTCTAGGGTTTCCAGACAGCCTAACTGCTTCGTGCTCTACCAAGAGTGTAATACTCTGTCTCTCTCGGATTGTTTACGGAGAAATCCTATAGAAACTTTTCGCACTTCAGAACGCAGCAATTCCTCAAATGGACTGCATTTGAAAATCGTAAAAAACATCAATGCTATAAGAACCAGAAACTTTTCTCATGGGTGTTTTCAGGATTCCAGTGAAAATGGTGGTGAAGTAAGAGAGAAAAGCACGCTCCCTTGGATCGCAGCATACAATAAAAGGGACCATAGAGGGATTGAGAAGCTATCGCCTACGAAAACAAGTCGGTCTGCTTGGGAAGAATCAGCAAGTAGTTATTTTGTGAGAAATAATGGGGAGGTTTTGAAAGATTATAAGGAGGTTGGAATCAGAGAGGACGAAGTTGAAACCAGCAGAGGTAGATATCAACATAAAAAAATGGATGTAGGTGAGGAAGAAAAAGAAGATATCGGCCCAGTGAATGATCCCAGATGGGACCGAATCAAGGATAAGTACAAGAATTTCACTGGTAGAGAAACAGACAGACCAGAGGTTCGTCGTTGGAATAAGCAAGAAGATTGGGGAAGAAAAACATGGAAAGAAGCCACGGTATCAAGTGTACCCAAGATGATTGGTGAAGGAATTTATGGGGTAGGTCCTGTTTTGGCAGCATTGACAGCAGGAAGGCGTGAGTTTTATGCTTTATATGCCCAGGAAGGTTTGGATGTGAGCGGGAATAATAGGAGGAAGAAAGACAAAAGGGGGATTGAGAAGGTTCTCAAAATTGCAGATAAAATAGGGTTGACCATAAAAGATATTTCAAAACATGATCTCAACATGATTGTTGATAACCGACCCCACCAGGGTTTGATCCTAGATTCTTCTCCATTAGAAATGGTTAGTATTAGGGAGCTGGACCCTGTTTCAGAGAAGGAAGAGAAGACCCCACTTTGGGTTGCTTTAGATGAGGTCACAGACCCTCAAAACTTGGGGGCTATTGTTCGCTCAGCTTATTTCTTTGGAGCAGCAGGTATAGTTTTGTGTGCAAAAAATTCAGCTCCTTTGAGTGGGGTTGTGAGCAAAGCAAGTGCAGGTGCACTTGAATTGGTTGAACTAAGGTCTTGCAAAAATATGATGCAGTTCTTGACATCCTCGAATGAAAATGGATGGAGAGTTCTTGGTGGCTCGGTGTCACCAAGAGCTATTTCATTGAATGATGTTAAAACGGGAGTACCAACAATTCTTGTGCTAGGTAGTGAGGGCAGTGGATTGAGGCCACTGGTGGAAAGGTCATGTACACAGTTGATAAGAATCCCTGGGAGCCTTCCTATAGAAGCCCCAGCACTTCAAGCAGACGATCAGGTACAAACTGGGAGAGAATACCTGTCATTCCTGGCAGTGGAGAGCTTGAATGTGAGTGTGGCCACTGGCGTGCTCCTTTACCATTTAGTTGGTAACTCTGCCAGTCTTGTAGATACAGTGGCAACTCCAGTAGAATGAGGTTGAATTGTTGTCTCCATGTTATTTAATTGATCAATGGTTTTCGTTGTTGTTTACTGCAAGTGACTCATTCACGCCTATTGAGTTCTTAGCCAAAGTGATTTGATGGTCAAACACCTCATTATTTACACAGGCAATGTTTTTTTTAAAGAGTTGGAAAGTATGGCTGATTTTTCTGTATGTAAACTGGAGCATCTGCAAATTGTGAACTGGCTGAACTGTTGAGTAGTCAATTGCTGTCTCAGGTACATTCAATTGCTGTCTCAGGTACATTGTCTATATCGTGATAGAGTGGATTCTCTATGTTTCTCCTTTCCTTTCGTTGTATTACAGGGGCACTATGTTTAGAAGATTAGTGCATTCACAAGTTATGGAATTTGCTTTTACTAGTAGATTATGAGTCAAGGAGGACAGTGCCCCTTGTGTTGGATCCCTGTTAACCATTTGGGGGACAGCAGGAAAAAGGAAAAAACTCCTTTTGTATACCCATGAAGGTAAATTTAGTGTTATTGTCATCCATATAATTCAAAAGGAAAAACTTTATTATCTGCAAGGCAAACATGCTTGTGGCAGTGGCTGCACCGGAAGGCTTCTCAAATTGATGTGTTTGGTTCAAGTCTGAAAGTATGGTATCTTGGAGTGTATTGTGTAGCAAATAATTAAAAAATAAAAAAATAATAAAAAGCAGTTTTAGGAGGTCTCTGATGTTTATTCTCTGTCTTAAGAATGGGGAATTTGAGTTTGTAAAGATTGGTTCAATTCAAAGTTGCTTTTAGTTGTCCCTCTGTCTGTTAATGACAGTAATGGTTATTTAGTCAATATCTTTAGTAATTTGATTTATTTGCAAGTTTTTGTTTTTATTGTCAATTTTTTTTTTCTAGTAATTGTAATTTCCTGTTATCACCAGTGGCTGGTAAATAGTCATTCTTTCATCTTTGTCACTAATATCTTGATATTCATGTTGCATTGTCTAATTGAAAGGATTGTTCAAGGGTCAATGAACAGGATGCAGCCTCACCTTAATAAAATTATGTAATAACAAAGGGGGAAAAGTAAGGATATTTGTGAATAACTGCATTGCTTTGTAAAGAAATAAAACATAAGAGAAAAACAGAGGAGCAAGTGAGAGAGAAGAAAGGCTGAGCAGTCTTGACTGTTTCTATGTGAGCATCAGACCTTAAATAGAATTTCATTGATTGAAGCTCTGGTGAAATAAGGAGTGCTGGAACTCTTAAAAACTGAAAATAAATAGGATTTCTACAGCTAATATACTTTTGACTTCCCAAATATAATACTTCTAACTTAGAAATTGACATAGAAAAGGAAACATGCTAACATCTAGAAGTTCAGGAAGGGGATGCAGGCGACCCGTTGCTTGGTTGAAAATCCCCTTACTGTAGGCGAACAAGACACCAACTACGCCGCGGAATTGGATGTTCTAAATCGAAATCGGAGGATCCGCGGTGACGCTTTTGACCGAAAAAAGCGAAATTCCAATTTCCTAACCATGCTGCCTCCCCCTTGCCTTTCGACGTTATTTCGTCCGCGCGCGTCTAGAAGATCTTGTCAGGTAACGTAGCTTCACTTACCACGCGGCACCATCTCAGTCGTCTCATCCGCAAAATCCCGTCAAAGCGGATGCTTTTCATTCATCGAAGTCCACTGCAGCCGCCTCGGTCACGTGTCTCGCCTGCCCTCGCTTATCTATAAATTTCTGTAACATTTCATCGCGTTCGTTAAGTTCTTCTCAACTGCTCGCTGCTCCGGAAAATTAAAATCTGCTTCGACTTGCACCGTGACCGCTGAAAGAATGAATTCCACGAGAGTACACGCCCTCCTCTTCGTCTGCTTTTTCCTGTTGGCTATTCTCCATCTAGGAAATGCTCAGGACATGATGGCGCCTTCCCCTGCCCAGACCAGCGACAGTATGTATCAATTTTACGCGCTTTCTTTCTGCTCTTTCTTCTTCGATACGCACTTCAATTTCGCCTTCTCATGAAATTAAAACTACACTAGTTTCAAGCAAAGTCGATGGATTGAATGACTGCGAATCACAAATTGGATTGCCCAAACATTTTTTTATCGGTTGCTTCCTCTTTTCCAAATCAATGCGAAGGTCGGGGTTTTTTTCCGTAAACTGGGATACGAAGAGCACAAAACGCAGAATCAAGGATAGATCCAGGTCTCATAGTTTGAGAGTCTACAGTTTAGTAGGAACCAAATGACATGGAAACGTTGGAAATTGAAAATTTTATCATCATGTTTAATTATTTTTTTTTGTTTTTTTTTTTGCATATTCCTTTCTGGTAGCTAGTTGTTTTTGAATTGGTCAACGAGATCTAATCTACGTCGTCGACTTTATCGGTTTGCAGGTAAAACGATCGATCAAGGAATTGCTTACGTCCTCCTGCTCGTCGCTCTGGCTATCACCTATACTTTGCACTGATTTTTTTTTATTTTTTTTATTGCGATACATGGATCAGTGGCATATTCCTTTTTAGTACATTTTTTTTTGTCTGGAAACCCTGTAATCATATTTTTAGTCTTCATAAAGCCTTTTTCCTTCACCTTTTTCTGCTCCGATTGATAGTCATTTTGCATCGTTTCTTGAACGGTTTGTTTGGAAAAAGCGCTCGGCATGAAATTAAGGTAATCCTTGTTATATCACTCCAGAGCTCATTTTTTTGGATGGTTAGACACCAAAATTTGAACTTCCTGAAGAAGGGGGATGACATTTATCTGGAGAGAGGTTGGGGCGTTGGGGGCAAAGTGAGAGCGGTTAGCCGGTGTTACTGCTTGAAGCACGAATTTCCACCAGCGTAACGCCTAAATAACCCTTCAACCCATTTTTTAATGAAACAAGCAAGAAAATAGATATCGATATTAGATTGTTAGGCTTCGTTCGCTTGGATCATTCAGGAATTAAAAGTACAACGAAATCAGAGGTTCACATACGTCTGGCTAAGTCTATCTTTTCCGATAATTGAAATTTAAGATCTTCAAAACATAAGGGCACATTGATCCACAAAGTATTAGGTCCAGATCTATTACATTTTTTTTGTCAACAAAATGGATGTAAAACTTGTACGTCATGGATTTGCATCGGAACAACAGAAGCGATCAAACATGGCCCATGTCACAGACCTGGGCTAGATCACTCGCCCAGCCCACATGTTAATGGACTGCCAAAGGTAGTATAAAGTTTTTTGTAGAGTCGCATGATACTCGGGTTTTGAATACCCAACGGTCACCCACCTCTAGAGAGTGGTTAGGGTTTAGGTAAATTCCCTGGTTTGTAGAATGGTTCATCTTCCCGCATTATTATTCTGAATAACACTTGAACAGTGTAGACATAAAGCTCACTGTTCACTCTGAACGAGGAGCCCTCGACTTTCGCTCTCGGACTTCGTATTCGGACAACTTACTCTGCACAAAAGAATCGAGTGAGCGCGATCAATGGGAGATCCCGTGCCTCCCACATATTTGACAGATAAGGACGCCTCACTCGCCTGGACCACTCCAGTATTTCACTGTAGAGCTCGAACACTGCTCAGGTGTGAAAATGACTGGTGCTGTAGTCTGTCCCTGCTTCCCATGGAACTCTTCTGCATGTTTCGTCCGTGAAAACCGAGAAGATCTCTCCAGCTTGACTGATCTCGCTAGGGGAGCCCCCAGAATATCCTTTTTTCTCCTTTTCATATTCACTTTTCCGTAGAAATTGTCCAAGTTATTCGAGGGAAGCGATTGCTGATAAGGAGCTAGTCTGAAGGGACTTGCGCAACGTTTCTTCTCCATATTTACACTGTGGCATCTTACACAGTATCATGAGGTCCTTTAATGGAGGGCTGCTGTCTTGTGTCTCTTTGTTCTGTACAATCTTTCATCTCTTTTCCTTTAGCGAGTGACGTGCCAATCGACATTTCGCTCTTCTTCATTGGAATCGTCGTCTGCCGTTCGTATGTCTAGTCTCCGTCTGGACATAGACCCACCACAGAGCTACCGATTAGACCTCCATTGGCCTCGCCATTTAAAACCCCCAGAAAAAAAGAAAAACCAAGTAAATACAGGAATAGAGCTTGATAATCTGCCACTAGAGCCATCCCCGGTGGAAATCCCCCAGATGCTAATACCCATTGGCGTTTACGACCCGTTTAACAAGAACAAGCAGATAAGCATTTTCTGGGAAGATTTTTTAAGTCTTGACTGTAGAAAACGATTTAGGGGCGATGGAGACGAATGAGGCACTGGGGTCACGCTCCCTCTGGTACGTGAACCTACTGAAATTTGTTTCGTGATGGACCGAAACTCCAACAGCCCAAAGTTAGGCACCTTTCCATCCAAAAGGTGTATACTGACAGAGACTCGACGATATCAGAGCATGGTTCCTCCTCCCCCACGCTCCTGCTGTCCCGCTATTGCATTTACATTATCGTTTCACTTTATCCCAGCAATTGAAAGCTAGCTAGCTTTGAATACTAAAAGCGAACAGTAAGTGGGTTCTACCTCGCTTTTTAGCTCCAAAGTGGCGCTGGAAGTGGCTTTAATGATCCAAAAGTTGACTAAGCTTTTAGGGGGAATGATCATAAAAAGGGCTGAAGCCATGAAAGCCATAGTCGACCTACTCTGCTTTCTTCCTCTCTCGGGACCCGCTCCACCTTATTTCAAAGCATAAAAGAGGACAAAAGGTTCACAGAATTCAAGGTCCACGGAAGCTTGAGTAAATTTGCCTTTCCCACTAACAAAAAACAAACACTTTAAATGTTTCCGGAAATTATCTGTGGATCTTCATCTCTTAGAAATAGTTAGTCCACAGTTGGTCTGAGCAAACTATAAAGAAACATTTAGAGATAAATAAAGGGAAACAAAGACATACATAGCCAAAATCTATTCTAAAAGAAAAAAAGGAAAGATTCCATTTGCTCCGACACTCAAAACAGCCAGTGGCATCGAAATGGCAGCAGATTTTGTTCTCAATGGAACTTCACAAAGTGAAGGTCTTTCATTGAAAAGGAAGATATGATGGCCCCCCTTTGAATAAGATTCCTGATTCCCAAACTGAAATGCTATCATTTGGTTATGAAAATTGTACAACACTTGGTTTTGTTTCTCGAGTTCATTGGTACACTTGTTTGAGAAGCATCTTTTAAACAGGGAAAAAGGAAATCAACCAACGAAGAATCTTCCACAGGGGCTGTAGTGACCAATAATGCACTTGGATTAACCTGGATGGATCAGCAAGCATTCCGAAGAGCACCTTCTTGCGCCCATATCCATCCAGTCTTCGGAGAAAGGAAGAACCGCATCCCAAAGGTCTTCCATCAAAGTCTCTGCAAGTTGTAATTTTGCTTCGCTTGACTTGTAACCAATTTACTGAATAGAAGTGGCGCACTAAAATCCTTAAATTCAACATCCATCGTTATGAAGTCACTGTTCTCTGGATTAATCCCATCCGAAACGCCCCTTGGGTACCAACATTAAATAGGGCTTATCCACGAAACATCCACGGGTTACCGTCTCATAAGTTCAGGGTCGTGCAATCAATGATAGCAGGTGCCTATTGCCATCGACAAAGCCAGACAATATTGATGCGGATGGGAAGAATGAAGAGACCCCATTATCTTTAAGACGCACGCGGACAATGTTCAGTGAACCTCGCGCCTAGCCCTAAATTATATCAGGACGTCCTTCACGGAAATGGTTCGTTCCGATGAAGTGCTTCTGATCTTTACCCAAAACCTAAAGCGTTTGTACACAGAAGACGAGAACGTCAAACCATGTTTGATCAAACAGGATGGCCGGGATGTAGATGTTCGATTTACAGACACGTAGTAATTTTAGATTTGAAGAGCTGCGATTCGTCACTCCTGGAGCGGAGGACAGCAGAATGCGAATACTGCCAGAGAGACGGAGTGAATAAAGACTTTTTAACTTGTTAAAATTAGTGATATATCCACCACAACCACCTTGGATATTGTAATATTTATAAATGCTTTCCACAATCCAAGATGTGATATAAATACCAGCGAAGGCTTTTTAACGGGTTTCATTTTCTACAGGGCCCTAAGAAAAAGGAAAAAGAAAAAAACAAAAACCATCCAAAACAGCAATGTGGAAACCAGACACCCCCCCCCTACGGTTACAACCACAACATACCAGTTACCCCCAAGATTTGTCAAACTCCAAGAACCCAACTCTCGCGGAAGAACTTCATTTTTCTTCACCTTACAACACCTGCCGACTGCAATTTGTGCTGTTTACTACTGCCAACTGTGTGAAAAAATATAAAAAAGGGGCAACAACACTGATTAGTCAAAAGGAAACCAGCAAATTGATGACACAAAGTATTACAACATCTGCAAGAAATAGACCCACATCATGTTCTGGTGCACGGTGAACTGTCCGGCATCCCCCCTCTTGAGGGGAGCTGAGCAGGGTGCACCATTTACCAAACGAGGCAGGCTCATCTGATCTACTCCAAGAATGGAGCCATAAAAGAATGATGCACAAAGATTAAACAGAAATGAAGAAGTTGAGAGTTACTAGATAGTAGTTACTCACGGGAGAGTGCAGACAGCTCAGAACTCTTTAACACGCGTAATCGTTTCACAGTGCTCACAAACATTCTGCATAACCATTTAAAGAATCAGAATAAAAAAAGACGCACAGCAGGGGGTAAGTTAATGCATTTGCAACTGTAAATAACACCATAAAAAGGGAAGTCTTTTTTTTTTTTCTTGAGAATGGGAAGTCTGATTTAATCTAGTTGCGATATATGGTTGGGTTTTCACATATTAATTTCATATGCTAATAAAGCTTAAATTAACTGTCCATAGGCATAACAGCAGTTCCAAAGGAGACCAAAAGGGGAGGCACAGAAATAGAATAAGGATCATCTCCAATAGCCTTTGTCATAATAGCATTGCCAGTGCATCTGAACCCATATAAATAACCCACAGCAAGTTATTTGGAGGAAAAAAGCAGCTAAAGCATAGCTAGCAGTCAGCCAAGAGGGCACTTGTGTTTGTTTACTCAAACAGTCTTATATATAATTGGCAAGGAACGATCATATCCAGAGAATTTTTACATACTATATATCTACTGTGTCCTTTCTCATCTAGAGATCCAGACCATATTGTCTGGAATCAGAGATAAACTAGTATTATAGAACACACAAGGTATTTTAAAACAGCCTCCTCTATCCCATAGTAAATAGAAAATGAATGTTTTCATAAACTGAAGTTTTTGCTCCTCATCAGGCAGTAATTCTCACTGGTAAAAGAATCTCCGGGAGAACAGGAAAGAATTTCGCAGAAGACATAAAGAACAAGCCAAGATTGTGATAATAAATGACAAAATTAAGAGATAAAAGATGCTTACACCCAAGGAACATCCCCAACCAACATTCTGTCCCCTTCGTTATCTTCATAAACCAAAGTGTACTCCCCAGTCCCATCTAATAGACCTGAGATGGCCACCCTTTCTTCGGTATCTTTCCGACTTCTAGCAATAGATGAGTCCTCTTGAGCTGAAATGAATGATAAATGAAATTAAGAAAACCCACTCTTCCTATCTATACTTGTAAGCTGAAAAAAGAAAATAAAACAAAAGAGTCGATCTAATTTAATATTAAAGAAGACCATGCCTAAAACAAAATTTGGATGTTCGTCAATAACCTGCAAGAAGGCCTCTGAAGAGTTCATCTACAGCACATGAGAGTTTTTCATAGCTGTCATACGCTTTGAGATCCACTTTTCTGCCGATAGGAACTCCATCCATGTTAATCTTTACAAACAGTCCCTTTCTGACTGGTTGTTCAGGTAGCTTCTCAACAGCCTTAGCTGCTCCATTTTGTGATTCTAGAGCAGGTTTAGAAGAGCTGCTTGCAATATTCTTACGGAAGGAGCGAATTGGAGGCCAACCAACCACAGGACCAGATGTACCTCTGATTCCAAACACCAAGGATTGACAAAGATATGTGACAAATCAGCATGAATTTATCACTATAAAATGGCATTCCATTTCAAAACAAGTAAAAAAACACGAGTGAAAAAAAAGCAGAGAAATATCAAAATTGGAATAAAACCTGCCGCCAATAACACCAGTAAAAATCAGCACATAATATATCCTCCATTAACAAATATTTGCTTTTAAAAACTTTAAGCAAAAAGCTTCCAACTCATGCCCAAAACAGACTACAATCAGACAAACTCAACCAAAAAGGAGTTGAAGCTCATGCATACATGTGAAAGATATACAGTTGCAACTCCTTCCACAAAAGTTAGCTATTTTAAGTCGTTGATGACATGAAAAGAGAAAGCTGCAACGAAAAAATCCCTTTTTTTTTCTCCATAAAACAAACAAACAAACCGTACCTCAATGACTCTAAATGTGACCAATTGTAACCAGTTTAACCAGAGAAGGATTAAAACTCTGTATTTGACCAGAGTGGCGAATGAAACAAGAAATAACAAAGAATCAAAGTTAAAGGTCGCCACTAGAGGCAGAATCGAGTAGAGGCAGACGAGCTAAACTAGCTGAAAGAGAAACGAAGCAAAAAAGAAGAAAATACAGAGAGATGAGTACGAAGTGTACCTCGTCTGAGAAGGATTGCTAGCACTTGAAGGCGAGGCCGTAGAATATGCTTTTTTCTCATGATTCAGTAACTCCGCCTTCGCGCCATTTGCTTGTAAGGCTTCCTGTCCCAAAGCTGGCAATTTGGGACCAGTTTGGAACGGCAAAAACGCTGAGTTATGCTGATGAGCTTTTTGAATAGTTGAATGGGATGGTGAAGAAGACGACCAAGAACAAGTAAAAGAAACACCGGAAGAAAGCTTCTGGTTTTGATTTCCACTACTATGTCCACCCTCGGTATCTACAAAGCCTCTCTTCGCACCAGCAGCTGTATTGTTCTTGGAAGGATTAGCGAAACAGCCGAGTGATAGAAGGGAGTCGTCTTTGTCTCTGTTGCTAGCGTTTTCATTTGGAGCCCAATCTCCAGGAGGCGCAAGCCTAAGCTCTAATTTTCTGTCTTCAGGAACTCCGAAAGTTTCTTTCTCTCTCACCATCCATTCTCTTCCATTAGGCACAAGATCAAGAAAGTGTTTACAAGATCCATCTCTGTTTGAACTAACACCCATTCTTCTCCGAAACAGCAGGAACGAAAATAAATAATCGCCAAGGAAATAATCAACAGTTAAAGCTCAAGGGTACGATGGAAGTCGGAAAACGTAGAGAACATCAACTTAAAGTCGAAAGAAGTTCGAATTCGAGGAGGAAAGGATCAAAGATCAGATAAATCGTGCACAGGCAGAAGACCGTGTGATTCACCTCCTAATACCACACAAATACACAATTGTTAGCCCAAATAATGGAAACACAGCTCTAAAACTCTTCTCGACCCATCAGATCCCTCACATCAAGGTAACGTATACTCCGAGTGGGATCAAAGAAGCTCTGACTGAAGCAGAATCCAACTTCCTAGCTAAAGAAAACCCTTCGAACCAGGAAGACGGGAAGAAAAAACAAAAGAAGCAGCTAGCACCCACTACCACCTGCTAAAACTCTTTAAACACCTCCCACCCAAATCCCAAAAATGAGAACCCAGATAAGAAAAGTCCCAGAAATATCCGAATTTCAGAAAGAAAACCCGTATAGACAGAGGAGCAAGGCAGTAACGTTTTCTCCCACTCTGTTTTGTTGGATGTCTGTCGACTCTGTCCTCCTCTCCCCTCGAGCTCTTTTACTGATTAAAGGAGGGAGCGAAAGCAGCAAAACAAGAGAGATTCCTTCACTCAAAACTAAACCAGAAACGGAATTGGAGCTTTGCTCACGCAAGGGTGACAGAAGAAAAGCGCTCAGGAAGCGTGCCCATACGACAGACAGCACATTACCCCAGCCTCTCTTTCGTGCTCCAACATTTATATACGCTATATACACATAGGAAGACTGCTCCAGATTATAAAGACATTTTTCTTAAACAAACCCAAAAGTGTGAAAGCAGTGCCGTTAACAGTTAACATTCATTAAAAGGTAGTATCGCTCCAGACCTCCAGCAACCTCTCCCCCCAGCGGCGGAGATAAAAAGTTATTAATTTAACTTAGTTAATTAAACCCACGCTCTCTTTAACTATTTTTGTGCTACATGTTTGTGTTTTTACGAGAAAAAACAAGAAAGGCGAAAATATTTTCTGAAGAGAAGATCTGCGTGATCCATTGCTGCAGGGATTCTGCAATTAAAACATGCAGATCCCATGATCTTGTCTGCTGCCCTCTCTGGTTTCCGTCGATCATCAAATCTCTCCGAGTTTCACTACGGCAATAGATCGGCAAAAATCTTCAACATTTACTTAAATACCCTCGTGTCTCTTTACACTCAAACAAACTGTCGCACTTTGCGTGTCTCTTTACGCTTTCAACCTTCCGCCGCTGCGCATTGCCCTCTCCAACCGCCACGCGGCCTTTCGTCTTCGTCACCCATTCTATGTTTCTTCGTTTCCTTCCTTTAGTCATCTAATCGCCACACCTGAGATTTGTTACGTCAATACGTCAAGGGGAATACCGTTTATAATCCGCGTGACGGTATGTTACGAGTGGAAACCCGAATCACAGTAACAGAAATAGGCATTTGTCCGTTGAGGACATTTGTTTGATCATCCGAGGTTACGTTGTGATTTGAATCTCAAAGTCTCGAGTCCATTTCCAGCAAGAGGGACTAAAATGGATAAAAAGCACGTTATACGGCACTGCTCTATTAAAGAAGGTGTTCAGGATCCACAGGGGAGGGAATGTGTAAATAGGATAAGGATTGGAGGGGTAGCATGGGAATTATACGGTTGCTTGTTTTGTTAGCTGTATATACGCCTTTCCCAAATCCCAAACAAAACCAAGTCTTGTTTCCTCGTTCCCGATCTTTTGTCGCGGCTGTCGGCGACTCGCTGCAGCGGGTCAGGCGTTGGTTTACCTCACACCTAACCTTCCAGTCAATGAGACCTTGTCCAGCTTCCCTCGAGGAATTCACCGACCCCGGGCGGCCACGTGCGGGAGACATAGCGCTTTTTAGATGAGTAGCACCGAGCACCATGCGTCATGCTGGTGGGCCCTCCTGTGGGCACAAATAAGCGCAAGTGCCGCCACCGGCCACCACACTCGCCCCGGGCTTCAGAGGCCGAGTCGGCGTATGAGATTATTGCCATCATTACCGATTGCCACCATCCAAAAGCGCACCCACGCAGAAAGCCAAAGCCCTCGTCCTGCCTCGACTCCGAAAGTGTTCGATGAATGTCCCGTGAAAACCCCACTCGAAAGTTCACTCCGGCTTTCGTGTCTATCTAATCTCCCACGATCGAGAGGCGGGTCCCTTTGGGGAAAGGTGGCATCGAGCTACAGAAGAGAGTGGGAGGTAGCAGTAGTACATTCATTGTATGGTGCTCCACTGGCGCTAGAATCATTCTCATGGTGAAAAGAAAAGAAAAGACGGAGCGCAAAGAGGGGGGAGAAAAATGTGTTTACTTCCACTAAAAGGGCAGACATATTTCATCTGATCTCTATGGAAATAATTGTAGTTCGACTTCCAGAAGCAGAGACATGTCCTACATGGTTATATTCGTATCATGACTTTCCTCTAACGATGAAGCAAAGAAACGAAGAAAGAAGGAGGTTCTTCTTCTCTCTCTCTCTCTCTCTCTCTCTCTCTCTCCTTCATGTGATGTGGGTAGTGTTTATCAATCGAACGGATTAATGTTCGACACTCACGTAGCTTATTTGAAGGCTTGACAACAACAGAAAGGTACTTCAGCATTTCATCAGTCCTGCTTTCACTGGTTTCCGTAAGGAAACGAGTCTTAACCCAATGGATGACCCACAGTAGATTTGAGAGACAAAAAGAGATTCCAAGTCTTTATTTTACTTCGTTTTATATCTAAGACTATTCTTTGCTGGCATAATGAAACCAGGATTCCCTTTTTTAATTGAAGGCCTCTTTAGGGAGTACACTTGTTGCATGATTCTTCGGTTCTCTGTACATCATATCATAGTCTACCTTTCGGTTCTTTTTCTTAATCTTAAAACCTGGCTTTAAAGTCTTTCTCGTTAGCGTTAAGTGAGTCACCTAAGCGGAGACTTCTGGTATGCAATTTACCCTCATTGACCGAGGAATTCTTGTTCTTTTCACGCGTTATGCTAAAAACGGAAGCTCCCCCGCGCATCCCTTACGCTTTCCCTTTGAATCATTCTGCTCGGGTATTTTATCGCTTAGATGAATAACCAGTTTCTTTAAACACTCTTAGTCGCGTTGCTTCGTTAATTTTTAGGGGATGAAATGATAAATCACCAGTATTATATTGTGGGTTAGTTGAACGTTGGTTTAGACGCTGAGGTTTCACTCATTTCAAAGAGGACGTTTACAAAAAGATTTCAATTCGGAAGAAGTTTGACTTGGCACTTATATCAGTGCAGACTGAGACACCTTATCCGGAGCAACCAAACGCGGCCAATTCATTGAACCTACTAATTGCTCATTTCTCCCAAACCGAGCTGGGTGTCTCGTCTGGACTGGATTTCTTCGGGCTCCGTTTGGCCTACATTCTTTATGGGACTTGAAGAATTCTTCTCGGGTCCCGGTAAACAAGTTCAGTTACCGGGGGACGGATCAATTCGGATTCGATTCCAGAAATTAGAAGCGCAACGCGTCCACCAATGTCTAATCCACAAAGTAGACCACTAAAACCTACAAAAAAAAAAAAGGAATACCGGTGAGTGGTAAAGAGATACCAGTATTACTCCGAGCCGCCCACTAGCAGAGAACATCCTCAGAGAAACTGGTTATAGGAGGAGGTATGGACATGCTCCGCCGCCTATCTGTTAAACCCGTGGACATTGGTGGAGTGGGCGAGAGAGAGCAGAAAGAGGATGTGACTAACGCCGAAAACATATCAAGTAGAATCTCAGCAGATTCTTTTTCGTTTCCCTTTTTTAGTGGGGTAACAAGTGCGAACCATTGTCGAAGCGGAGAAATGATTGTTCTGGCATTTCTGTGTTCGCAGTCGTAGTTCGTAAGGGCATTTTAATCAATGCTGTACGAATGGGGTAGATTAGCCTATTACAGAGTTACTTGTGATGGTTCGGGTTGGGTACACCAAAAAATTTAATTCACGATGACAACAATTTGTGAAAGTAGCTTGAAGTTTGAGGCCAGATTCAAGATTACTCCCGCTCTGCTACTATTTAATATTAAAAAAAAAAAAGACTCAAGGTTTTCCATCTTCTTATGCCCAGTTCTAGTTTGTTTTATCAGCGATCTCAATGAAACTCTGTATCGAACTGTTTGCCTCTCCTCTTCGAAGAATGGGATCCTGCAGCCTGCAGCTCCCTAGTCTTCGGACCTATTGGTTTTTAATAAAAAATTATATTTCGAACAAAAAAATTCATAGAAAGCATATTTATCATTATAAGTTCGTGGCTTATCTGATGAAATTGAGAGGGTTTTGGCTTTGTCCTAATCCCCACGTCCACGTAATGCAGTGTGACATTTTGAGGTTGAGAGTAGAGCGGTGACTCCCGATAGCATCTGGACATGTCTATAACTAGCAGTTTGAGATGCTGCGGCTGCGAAACGAATGCAGGAACAGACACATGCAATTTTTGAGATAATTCAGAGTCTGCATCCAGAGCAGTCAGCAGAGAATGTGATTCGGGAGAAAAATCATAAAATAATAATAATAATTTTGCATGAAACCCTTCAATTCCCTTCTCAACAACAAGAAATAGAAATTTAAAAAGTAGCTTTGCTCAAGAAACAACTCTTGCAGATGACATATTCCCATTCCTGAAGAACACCATCATTGTCACTCAACTTATCCCTCTTTTAACATGAAATTAGTAGCACTTTCACGCACATGATAGTCTTTCAACAGCCAAGCCTTCACATTAACAGTTATCGGCATCAACCATGCAAAAAGTTATTTTGGCGACAGTAATAACTTTGGTTTTGGGAGCCTACTTGGAGTTATTTTCTTGGCTTCATTATTATTCAAGACTGGTAACATATGTCCCATTTTTCTTTTTACTTGTTTAAGTCCATTAAGTCTAAGTCTTCTTAAAAGTTCTTTCGAGTAATTTATTGTGGTTAGCCATGCAGGTGGTGCAAGAGTAGCTCCTCCAAACCTGAGTGGGAAGGTGTATAGTCATAACTCTTTTCATCTTGCAAGTCTTTGTTTAAGTTTTATGCTGTGATTTTTATCCATCTTTCAGTTTTTTTCCTCGTCACTAGCAGTTTATGTCAGAAGTTCTGGACCCTCTTTAATGGCGGATTTAGGTTGTAGTTTTCTTTTACTCAGGGAATATTGGATGTCTTTCTTTTCTGCTTGGAACTCTTAGGGGGGTTAGTCAACATGAATTAGAAGATGTAGTTCACCTGTATTTTCATCCACCATGCCCGGTTTATGTTGATAAACCAAATGAATTCGAAGATGATGCCCAAGGTATAATTTTCGGAATCAGGAATCCTTAGTTTTTTTTATTCATTCGGATGAACCGTCGGGACGCGTCGTCCCTCTGTCCCAAAATGTTTTTTCCATTCTCTCCTGCTCTCTTCTCTCTCGGTTTCCTTCTTCCTCTCGCATTTTCTTCTCCCTCTCAGTCTCCTTCTATTCTCGCTCTCGTTTCTCCCTTCTCCCTATCGACCGCTGTCTCACTGAATCTCGAGTTTTCAGCCCGCAGCTCCCATGACCGTGAACAACTTTAGAAGAGCACGAGAATGAGGCGATTTCCCTCAGCAGCACCGAGTATAATGCACCATGAAAGTACAGACAGTTGTATTATATTAGTGATTTATTTATTCATTATGTTTATTTTTTAATTATTGTATTCCTTATTTATATATTGATTATATTTTTTTAATTACTGTATTATATTAGTGATTTAATAGTGTAATTAAAATATTATTAAATTAAGCATTAGATCAATTATTTTGGTTTAATGAACTCATTTTTATAATTAATAAAACCAATTTTTTAAAATTTAGCAGAAAAATATTATTAATTAATAATAAGTAAAAATATATAGTGTATTAAAGCATTTGATCAATTATTTTTGTTTAATCATTCCTTTTTATGTTAAAGTATATCTTATGTTATTAATAAATTAATAACTTAATTTATTATATTCGTTTTTATTATTTTTAAATTTATTTTTATTTTTTATAATTAATTATGTGCATAGTTAATTGGCTCACGTAATTACTGTATTAATGTACAATACTCTACAATCATTAAATAATATAATATATAATTTAATTAATCAATATATTAATATATTTTAATTATACATTAAATTACTTATTAGTATAGTAATTGTGTTTGTTTTACCTAATTTGGGGTTTAAGTATTATATTTTATTTAAGTATATTATTACAAGTTATTCATTATCTTGTTTTTTATAGCCCCCCCTTCCCTTCTTTATTTCATGTGTCTCTTTTGCTTGCGTATGTGGGAACCCTCTTGATGGAATCAAGAGCACAGAATAAAATCCGAGCACGATTCTGAGGTTTAATCAAACTACGAAATATATATCTAAAAGAGATAACGAAAATATGTATAAAACTAAATCAATCACAAACAAGAGGCACAAATCTTACGTGGTTCGGCAACAACCTACATCCACGAGAAAGAGATGACGAGCGATTCCACTAAATAAAAAACGAGAGCTTTGCGGCTCCAAGCGATTTATAAATCGTATTTCAATTTCTCCCCCAGAAATCCTATTTTCGTAAACTCCTAAATTTTGAATGTTCCGAACAATGAGTTCCTAACAGAGAGTCTTGACTATTTCATCAGGGTCAGGGATGAATCGTCGGGTCTGAATGGGTTGCGAAACCGGGCTTAATGAAATCAAGACACCCGGTTAACAAATCTCCACCTTGGCTTGAATTCAATTAATCCTCTTTGAGAAATGAAACTATCTATCGTTATCTCCACCTTGCCCCTTAGGGCATCCTCTTTAGATATTGCGAACACCAATCAAGTCCAAGCAGTGCTTGAACTTGAGTGTAGGAACTGGTTTGGTTATCATATTTGCTGCATTATCTGCGGTACCAATCTTCTTTACCTCAATCTGGCCTTGAGAGACAATATCTCTCACAAAATGATATCTGACATCAATGTGCTTAGTTCTCTCATGATATATCTGATTTTTAGTCAAATGTATAGCACTCTAACTATCACAGTGAACAACTGTAACACCTTGTGGCAAACTAAGCTCACCAAGTAAACCTCTCAACCAGATAGCATCTTTCACTGCCTCAGTCACAACCATGTACTCGGCCTCTGTAGTGGATAAGGCAATTGTAGTCTGTAATGTTGTCTTCCAACTCACAGCACAACTCGAGAGAGTGAAAACATAACCTGTCAGAGATCTCCTCTTATCATGATCGCCAGCATAATCAGAATCAACATAGCCAACAACACCATTATCTCTGCAACTCCCAAATACCAAACCAGTACTAGTAGTACCCTTCAGATATCGAAATATCTATTTCACAACCTACCAGTGTCCCTTGCCAGGATGTGCATATATCTATTCACAACACTAACCGCATGTGAAATATCTGGATGAGTGCAAACCATGGCATACATAAGGCTCCCAACTGCACTAGCATATGGAACATGAGACATGTGTTCCTCCTCCTCAGTCTACGATGATAACTCTGTTGAAAGTCTGAAATGAGCAGCAAGTGGAGTGCTCACAAGTTTAGAATCCTGCATCCCAAAACACTCAAGTACCTTATCAATATAACATTTTTGTGACAGGTACAACTTGTTTTCCTTTTTATCCCTGTGAATCTCCATGCCCAATATTTTATTTGTTGCTCTCAAATCTTTCATCTCAAAATCACCACGGAGTTGAGCCTTTAACTTGTTGTCCACAGACATGTCTTTTGCTGCAATAAGCATGTCATCAACATACAATAACAAATACACAAATGAACCGTCTGCGAGCTCCTTGAAATAAACACAACTGTCATGCTCACTTCTAGAATAACCATGGTCCACCATAAATATGCCGAACTGCTTATACCACTGTCTAGGTGATTGTTTCAGCCCATACAAAGATTTTTGAAGCAAACAAACATAGTCCTCCTTTCCCAAAATAGAAAACCCCTCAGGCTGATGCATATAAATCTACTCTTTAAGCTCACCATGTAGAAAAGCTATCTTGATGTCAAGCTGTTCTAGTTCTAAGTCAAACATAGCAACGATAGCAAGCAACATGCGAATTGAGCTATGTTTCACAACAGGTGAGAATACTTCATTGAAGTCTACACCCTCTCTCTGACTATAGCCCTTTGCCACTAAACGTGTCTTGTATCTAGCATCTTCATCATCTGGAGTTCCTTCCTTTCTCTTGAAGACCCATTTGCATCCAACAATCTTCTTGCCCTTTGGTGGTTTCACAAGCTCCCAAGTTTGGTTCTTTTGGAGAGATTCCATCTCCTCATTCATAGCCATAGTCCACTTTGCAGAATCACTACCCGTGACAGCTTCACGGTAGTTAGAAGGCTCTTGAAACTGAACGGTCTCTGCCACAGTCAATGCATAAGCAACCATATCTGCATAGCCGTATTTTTGAGGTGGCCTAATCTGCCTCCTCACTCGATCTTGAGCCAAACTGTACTGTTGCTCTTGTGATGCATCTTCTACCTCACTAGAATCTTGCACCTTTTCCTCAATAGACTGAACTGGAGTGTTTTCTATGTTTCTCCTAGAAGTGTCACACTCTAGCTCTACCTGTTCACTGATATCATGATTTCTAACTGCATCATCAGACTCCTTTCTCGGGTTTGGGTGAAACATATAAGTTTCATCAAAAGTAACATCTCTACTAATAAGAAACTTGGGTGACTTAGGACCAGTACACTTTCACCCTAGATGTATAACTCATAAATATACATTTCTTAGCACGAGGTTCTAATTTTCCCTCATTAACATGAGCATAAGTTGGACAACCAAAAATTTTTAAACTAGAATAATTAGCAGGAGTACCAGACCATAACTCAACAAGAGTCTTACACTCAATAGCAGTCGATGGAGACCGATTCACCAAGTAACATGCTGTGGAAACTGCCTCAGCCCAAAATTCCTTTCCCAAACTCGCATTAGAGAGCATACACCTAGTCCTCTATAAGAGTGTCCTGTTCATGCGTTCGACGACACAATTTTGCTGAGGAGTCTTCCTCACTGAGCGATGCTGAACAATTCCCATATTCTTATATAAATCATTAAACTCCCCTGAACAGAACTCCAAACCATTATCAGTCCCCAGATGCTTGATCTTCTTTCTAGTTTGGTTCTCAATCATGGCCTTAAATTGCTTGAAAATAAGAAACGCTCCATCCTTTGTTTTCAATGGATAAATCCAAACCTTCTTAGAGTAGTCATCAATGAAACAAATGAAGTACCGAGTACCACCTTTTGAAGGAACACGAGAGGGACCCCACAAGTCAGAATGAATATAATCCACTGTACCCTTGGTTTTGTGGATGGCCGTACTGAATTTAAGACATTTCTGTTTCCCAAAAACACAATGTTCACAGAAGCCTAAATTCCCTGTTTTTTGACCACCGAGCAAACCTTGTTTGCTCAAAACTGTCATACCCCTCTCACATATGCCACATTCGAGTCTTGTCTGAATCTGAATCTGCAGATGAGGAAACTGTTTCGAGTCTTGTCTGAATCTGAATCTGCAGATGAGGAAACTGTTGCAGCACCTATAATTGTACTGCTCTAAAGCACATAAAGGTTACCAACTTTTTTTCCTTTCATCACAACCAACGCACCTTTACAGACCTTAATGACTCCACCTTCAGCAGTATATCTGCAACCAAGGGAATCAAGAGAACCCAGAGAAATTAGATTTTTCTTCACATCTAGTACATGCCGAACTTCTAACAAAGTCCTCACTATAGCGTCATGTATCTTGATTTGAACCGTTCCAATCCCGACAGTTTTACAAGGCATGTTATTCCCCATCAAAACTGTACCACCATTTGTCGACTGATATGTCGCGAAGTAATCCTTGGTAGGACACATGTGGTAGGAGCAACCCGAATCAAGTATCTACTCATCTTGTGAGTGTGCAGCACAAACATCAACTGAGAGAACATATTCTGAATCATCATAATCATCTTTAGCAACCCCAACAACATCTTTCTTTCCTTCTTTTTTCTCCGTCTCTTTGAGTTTTGGACAGTTTTGTACAAAGTGACCCTGTTGACGACAATAATTGCACTTGCCCTTTTTCCTTTTTGATTGTGACCTAGAACGGCCACTACCTTTAGAATTCGATAAATCATTTCCCTTCGTTCTCCCTCTAACAAACAAACCATCTGCTTGTTCCTCTCTCCCACTGGTAGACACCTTCTTCCTCAACTCAGAGTATAAGGATGCCTTAGCATCCTCCATAGAGATGGTATTGTTCCCATGGAGCATAGTCGTAACGAAATGATCAAAAGAAAAGGGTAAAGAGCACAGTACAATTAGTGTCTTCATCTTCAATGGTAACATCTATATTCTTCAAATCCATAACAATCTTATTAAATTCATTAAGATGTTTTTTAATAGATGTACCTTCTTTCATCCGCAGAGTATAGAGGAGTTGTTTCATGTACAACCTGTTCATGAGAGATGTAGTCATATAAATACTCTCCAACTCGAGCCACAAACAAACTGTGGTAATTTCATCCGCAACCTCTCACAAAACCTCATCCATCATGCACAACTGAATTGAACTCAGTGCTTTGATGTCAATTTCCTCCTTGTCTTCTTCTAACATCGTTGCTGGAAGCTTCTCCTTCCCATTCAACGCTTTGTAGAAACCCTTTTATACCAATAGGGCACGCATTTTCATGCACCATAGACTGAAACTCATCTACCCATTGAACTTCTCTACTGTATACTTCACAACCATTTGACCAAAATAACCTCAAGCGCAAAAGGGAAAAAACAAATTTCGTTCCCTGGGTCGGTTGATTAAGCCCTCTCTCCCTTGGGGCTCTCAGAAAACAGAGTCATCTCTCGGCGCTTACAGAAACCAGCAGTGGAACAGTGCTCCCTCAGGACTCATGAAAAAAACGAGCTTCTTTCTCGGGATAGAGAGATCTCTTCCTGTTCAGAACAGAGGAAGCAGAGAGAAAGGAGTTGAACTCCGGCGTTGTTGCCGGAAAAGGGTAGCTCTGTCGCTCTCTCGAGACAGAGAAATCTCTTCCCGTTCAGAGCAGTCCGGCGCTGTTGCTGGAAACGCAACTCTGATATCAGTTTGTTAGAGCACTGACTAAAATCCGAGCACGATTCCGAGGTTTAATCAAACTACGAAATATATATCTAAAAGAGATAATGGAAATATGCAAAAAACTAAATCAATCACAAACAAGAGAGACACATATCTTACGTGGTTCGGCAATAGCCTACATCCACGGGAAAGAGATGAAGAGCGATTCCACTAAATCGAAAAGAGAGCTTTGCGGCTCCAAGCGATTTACAAATCATATTTCAATTTCTCCCCCAGAAACCCTGTTTCCGTAAACCCCTAAATTTTGAATGTTTGAATAGTGAGTTCCGAACAGAGAGTCCCGACTATTTCATCCGGGTCGAGGTCACACCGTTGGGTTGAGTCGAGCGCCAATCGGGTCTGAATGGGTTGCGAAACCGGGCTTAATGAAATCAAGACACCCGGTTAACAAGAACATATATTTGGGGTTTCTTGCTGGTGGATAAGGGTAGAGATGATGGGAGATGAATGGCTTTACCCTGGCCTTTCACTGCTTGAAGCATTGGAATCTGGTACAGACCCAGATGGAGCTAGGAAGAGAGATGCTCCACCGGGTCTGCCTTGGTGATTGAATAACCAACAAGGCAGCAAGCATGAGCGTAGTGCAAGCCTAAGAGTATTTCTTCTGTTTCCTTTATCTGTCATTGGGTGTTAAGCGCTTCCCGATGCCTGCTTGGGGTGTGCATTGCACTCATTCCTTGGTTAATCGAGATTGAAAGAAACCAGAGGAGCTCTGAGAATAGGCGAAGCAACAAAGGCAGAGTAATCGAAACCACTTCCAGCGGAATTCTCGCATGCATTAGCACTCAAAAACTTTCAGATCTCTAAACGGGGGTATCATCAGAAACAATTAGAGTCCAGCCGATGACATCTCTAGGAGGGGAGGTCCATTCTCCATTTTCAATTGCCCAAATGGCCTCACCCCCTAGCGCCAAGCAAATGAAGAATGGATCTCCTCTCCAATAGATGTCATCAGCTGAATTTCGATGGGAGAGCCTATGGGAACCCAAACCAGCTGGTATTGGACAGGCCTTCAAAAATCACGAAGGAATCTCTGTTGCCACATTCTCAGAACCCATAGGTACTGTTGACTTAGTATGGCTGAGCTACACAGTATTCGGCAAGGACTCATCTTTTACAAGAAGTCCATCGGTGAACCTCTATGAATTGAAGGAGAGTTTGCCAGTGTCATTGTTGGTGTTCAAGGGCCAGTCCTCCCCTTAGAAGCATTGGCCTGTCTTTCATGAAACTATGGTCATAGTTGTCGGAATTAAGTTTTCTTCGAGTAATATACCAAGATCAGCTAATAGTGTTGTTGAATCTTTAGCTAAAGAAGGGTGCCCGTCCAATCATCCTTGTAAGGCCCCTATTGGAATTTGTGTTTGTATGGACCGGGCCAGTCCTTGTATAAGATCCATGGGGTTGCTTTCCTAACAGGCTCGAGCCTTTTAGCTCAATGGTTTCAACAACCCCTTCCTAACATTTTTTTTCTTGTAAGCTTTACTCTTGAATAAAATTTTCACCACTCGAAAAAAAATCTTAAATACCCATATTACAATAGAAAACAAGAGATCTTATCCTCATCCTTGAAAATTTTATTTTATTCTAAGAGAACAGAAGTAGAATGAATAAGAGTGAGAAAACTTTTTTTTTCCTCTCTTCTCCCCTTCAGCAACTCTCGAATTTTGATTGAAGTTTGTTGGAATTTGTGTTTGTATCGACCGGGCCAGTCTTTGTATAAGATCCGTGGGGTTGCTTTCCTAAAAGGTTCGAGCTTTTTAGCGCAATGGTTTCAACATGGTATCAGAACGGATGATCCGCCATCTCTGATTTTTTTTTCGGATGATGACATACCTTCGTCTCTCTCGTCTATTTTCGGCGATTCTTCCCGACGACGCTCACCGGCCAGTCATTTTTTTTCGACAGAGGGGTTTTCGTCCCCTTTTTCATCTCTGTTCGGAAAGGGCTCCACGATTCAAGCTGTCGGGAGGCTATTTCTGACATTTTCGGTGTTCTGCAGAGGTTAGGTTCCTCGCTCCGTTGGTTATTTTCGGCAAAGAGGTTAGATTTTGCCCCTCTTTTATTTTTCGTTTGGATTCTGTTGCCGAGAGGCTGGCTATGTTGTCTGCGTTCGCTCTCTGGATTTTGGGCGTTTTCTTTGACGAGATATCAGATCTCTGTTTTATTATTGGCCGAGAGGTTGGCTCTGTTCGTGTGATTGGTTGGATTTCTGGCTGGCCGAGAGGTTCCGATTTTTTATTTGGGTGTTCACGTTGAAGTATCGAGGACAATGCATATTTTGGTTCCTTCTCTGGATTATTCCCGCTCGAATTATTTTTTCTAGCTCACTGTTGGATTCTGACGTTGTGTCAAAGGAATTGATTTTTTTTGGAGAAGTTGTGGTGGAGGATTTGGTAGAGAAATTTTTTTTTTGGCGCTGCATTGACAGTCAGACAGTCAGATTCGGTCAGTGTTCCAATGAAGACTTATTCCTCGACGGGTGCTTCCAATTCTGGTCTTCGTACCAGTTCGATTCGTTCCGTTTTTTAAGAACCATCAAACCCCTATTATATTCACCATTCGGACAGTCCCGGGCAAGTTCTTGTCTCGCAGCTGTTTACCGGTGAAAATTACATTAGTTGGAGTCGTGCGAAGCTCATTGCCCTATCCATGAAGAACAAAGTGGGTTTCGTCGATGGTTCCATCCCAGAACCCCAAAGTGTTGATCCCATTTTGCTCAACTCCTGGACCCAGAATAATAATATGGTCATCTCTTGGATCTTAAACTCGATTTCCAAAGAATTTTTTGTTAGTGTTATTTTTACTGCTTCTGCCCGAGAAATTTGGCTTGACCTTCGGGATCGTTTTCAACAACAAAATGACCCTCGCATTTTTCTGCTTAAACGGGAATTGATGAACTTGCGTCAAGACAAGGATTCCGTTAGCACTTATTTCACTAAGCTGAAAACCATTTGGGAAGAACTGAGCAATTACTGTCCTCACTGCTCTTGTGGGAAATGCTCTTGTGGTGGCGTTAAAATTCTTACGGATTACCACCATATGGAGTATATCATGTCCTTCTTAATGGGCCTTGATGATTATTTCTCCCAAATTCGTGATCAGTTGCTCCTTATGGATCCGATGCCCCCCATTAATCGTGTTTTTTCTCTGTTATCCAAGAGGAACAACGAATGAGGACTACTCATGCCTCTAGCTCGAACCCCCCCACTGACACGATGGCATTTGCCGTTAAATCTGGGAAGACAGAAGTTACTAAACCTAGCTCATAAACCTCTCAGAAATTTCATTCACCTTACAGTACTCCACGGCCTCCACACTACAATGCTTCCTGAAATCAGGATTACAGTGCTCCTCGGAATCAGACCAAGGACCGATATTGTACTCATTGCAAGAATATAGGTCATACTATTGCTCGTTGCTACAAGCTCCATGGCTATCCAAATAGTTCTACATCCAAAACCAAGCACAATTCTCATGCTGCTGCTGATAACCAAGGTTCTCCTACTATTGGAAGTTTTGTTCAGAATCTGGACTCAACTCAATATCAGCAACTCATGTCAATGCTTTCTACCCACCTGAGTAACTCAGCAAATGTCACCACTGCTCTGGAATCCTCTACATCCAACTGCTTGGTAGGTATTTATTTTTTTGTATCCTTAAATTCTCTAATTTCTTCACCTCATTTCTGGATTGTCGACTCAGAAACTACTCGACATATCTGCTCTCAAGCTCATATTTTTGTTTCCTTGCATGCTATCCCTCACACTACAGTTACTTTGCCCAATAATTCTCAACTTTGGTCCACTTTGCTGGTGATATTAAATTGAATTTTCACCTTGTGCTTAAAGACGTATTGTTTGTTCCTCAATTCAAATTCAACTTGATATCTGTTAGTGCTTTAGTTACTGACTCTGGACTTACAGTAAGTTTCCTTCCTGATTATTTTATTCTCCAGGATCTATCCACCCAGAGGACGATTGGCAAGGGTGACACAGTCCAAGATCTCTATGTCCTCCGCACTCCAAGTTTGAATTCTGTTTCTCATGCTTTTGTAAACAATGTTTCTGCCTATGTTTGGCATAATAGGCTAGGATACATTTCTTTCAAGAGACTTGCTTTCTTGAAAGATCGGTTGAACTGTGATGTAACTAGATTACATAAATCAGATCCTTGTTATATTTGTCCTCTTGCTAAACAACGTAGGATCTCTTTTGAATCTCATAATCATTTGTCAAAATTTCCTTTTGATCTTATGCACTGTGATATTTGGGGACCATATCAAACTGTTTCTTATATTGGTAATCGTTTTTTCTTAACTTTTGTTGATGATTGTACTATATTTACTTGGATTTATCTATTGAAGACTAAATCTGATGTTATTTTCGTGATACCGCGTTTTTTTAACATGGTATCAGAGCAGGTTGGTCCCGGGTTTGAGTCCCACTCCCATCGAATTTTGTCCCAGGTATTTCTGGTGAATTTGTCCTGGGTTTTTTCGGTGAGTTTGTCCATGAGTTTTCCCCGTGCGGGGGAATGTTGGAATTTGTGTTTGTATCGACCGGGCCAGTCCTTATATAAGATCCGTGGGGTTAATTTCCTAAAAGGGTCGAGCCTTTTAGCGCAATGGTTTCAACAAAGTTTGTTCAACAGCGAAAGCGTGTGGCAGTGAGTATTTGCCTTTTTATTTGAAAAAAAAATTCTTGCTTTTTTTAAATTTTAAGGCGCACGTGGCGCAGCCGCAAGCCTCCCTACGCACGCGCAGGCCCACTCATTGGCCGGCGCAGACCGCCCCCTGGCCGCCGAATGCCGCGCGGCGCAAGCTGGTCCCTCCCTCCCTCTCGTTCCAACAGTTCAAAAAAACTAACCTGTACGGCGGCGGCTACGGCAACCACCGACGACATTGGGCGGGGAGAGGAGAAGGAAAAAATAAGAGGCAAAGAGAAAAACAGGAGGGAGGGAAAAAAATCACCTCCGGTGGGAAAATCTTATCCCGATCGAATAAGGGGGCGGGAATTTTGAGTAAATATACACATTACTTTGGCATAATACGTAAAAATTAAACAAGATTTAATTTAATTCTCAATTAAATTAAATAGATACATAATTTTTTTCCAAATACAGATAAATCTATTTATAAAATAAATTAAAAATATATTATTATATTAAAAAACTATAATTTCACCGTTAAATATAAGATATTTATTACTTTAATTTTTCTCAACGAGATTAGATTTCTTTTGCTACTAGTTGATATTTCTCATCGAAATTTTAATTTTGCCCCTAAAGGTTAAGGTTTTTGTCTATATTATAAAATAAAATATTTTAAATATTTCTTGGTATTTAGTAATCATAGAAATCTAATTATCACTCTATTGGAATCACAATATTATATTTTAAATTATGATATTTAGTTAATTACGTTTAGAAATACAACATCTAAATACTTAATAATTATACAATATATTGTTGCAATCTATTTTAAAACATTTTCATTTATTCCACATCGGAGAGGGTCAACCACGGCCCAGTCCTTCGCTCAAAAAACGCGGGAGAGAGTGTTGTAGATTCTGTACACGACACTTCATTTGGCAGGCTGATTTTTTCAAGCCAAATAATTGTTGGATTCAGGAATCCAGCACGGCAACCCACATGCGTTCGGCAGCCCATGCATCAGCGTTAGTCCTCTCCGCGCTCCTTTTTGTGCAGTGAAGTTCTACGAAATGAACTGTCGGCGGCCAAAAAGCGCAAATAGGAAAAGGAGAAGGAAAAGATAGCTCACTCCTTACTCATCTGCCAGACTCGTACGTCCTCCCTCGACATATAATCAGTCAGATTTAACTCTTTGACCCAGTTTTTACTACACATGATTTCCATCAGTATCATTCAACACTTCATTCTTTCTAGTCAAATCTAAGTATAAGAGCGTTCTAAAATTTCCTTAGGCTCATAATTAGAAAGAGATTATTACATTTAACAAGTTCAAAAGCTTCCGACATGTAGTAAAAAGCCTCACAGTCAACATCTATTTCTCTCCCCCCTCTCATCACAGATCTTTTATTGGCGCTGATTGCCCCTGTCGGTCGGAGACGGAGCAGCTACAATTAAATCACGGGACGAGTGTAATCGGATTAAAGATCCGAAAGCTACCTATGTCTCTTGACATCCAAGGGAAAACGAATTATCTTTCACTACAATGGCAAGAGCAGAAATACGAAGCACTGTCATGGAGTTTTTTACGTTTTTGCGTAAGAGCGAGGAGGTTTAACAGCAGAACTTCGTGGTACACATTCACTGCCATTTAAAGTTTACGTTTTTTTTATAATCTTTAGCTTCTTTTAAAGCACAGTTCTCTTTAGTTGATGCTGCAGACTGGTCGTTTTCGTCGTCTTATGAGATGACGGTTGTTCGTAGCTCACGAGGCACCCGGCCGGACGACGCGACAGGCATCGTCGAGGTAACAGACTATAACGGAACCTACGTAAACGGAATTTTCCCGATTTTTTTATTAATTTGGTCTTGCAGGGGGCAGGTATTTTAAATCGGCATATGCATCTCCCACCGCCCCTCGCTATTCTCGCGACTTGTGCCGTGCATTCCCCGATGAGGTTTACAGAAATTGTAGAATTGACTTCCCAAAATATCCCTCACACTGTTTTCTTTTTTATTTCGTTTATTTTCTATCTTAAATCCGAATTAGAGGAGTATATCGGAGCCTTACATCTTCATGTCCCATAAGAGCCCACTCTAAAAATTATGTTCACTCTAAAAATCTTTACCCGCCTTTTTTTAGCTCGCCTGTCCTTCCACTCTTTACAGCGTGTGACGGCGAGAGCAAATGTGAAGCTCTGTTCGACGTCTCTTTCCATTTTCCACTGCACGGTGCACACAAATCCCTCGCTTCTCTCTCGTTCTTTCTTCTCAGTATTTCTGCGTACTCGTTTCGGATGTCCGCCGTGAAATTTGCGTGAATTTCGGCAGTTTGTGATTGTAGTTTCTTCTAACGAGCTCCTGCCCGTAGTTGATTTCTTTGCCATCTCCACCCTCCAGCCCCTTAGAATTTCGACATCGATTGTTCTGTTTCTCTTTCTTTAACATTCTGTTTGTTTTTCGTTGGGAGACTTTCTGTAACTCTATTGTGGAAATTCCGGTGATTCTTCCTCTGTTTGGCCTTATTCATACATTGATGTGGTTCTGCCCGATATACGAGTTTGTTTTGTATATTTTTGTTTATTTTTTATACATTTTTCTCATCAGACCCGCCCTGTTTGAGGAAATTAATTTCTTTTTCCATGTCGAACCTTTATCTAAGATCATAGTTTCAGTTCATTAATTTCTGGTAACTTTTTTTCTTCCTTTTTCTTATATCTAATACTTTATTTGTTGGCCGAATCGTGCTCTACGCTCTGTGTTCTCATATGCTTGTGATTTCCAGTATTTACATCAGATATTACTTCCTCTATTTCATTTTTAGTATTGTTTTTCTCATCAAACTCGTGTAAATTTTCTCCAACAACTACAAACTAGTAGCTGCTGACTCTGCCAAGTAGAAGTTACTCACAAATTTGCTCATCGAGACTAGTAAAATCCTGTCTCTTTCAGTTCATTGATTTCATTGCGAGCCCGTGTACTAGAATGAATTTTCTGCGATTGTCCATTTTAGTTCTCCTTTTATTCCTTAGTCCAACTGCGGTCCTTTCTGCTCCGATGGCATTAAATTGCTCTGACGCCGATCGGCTATGCACTTCCTTTATCGCTTTCAAGCCCACTCATCACCAAACTTTTGCTGAAATCCAGAGCATGTTCGATGTTCTCCCCGATGATATATCCATTGAAGGCAACGGTTATGACTACTACTACATTAAAAAAAATTGCTCCTGTTCTTCGGGTAAAAGATACTTCACCAACACAACTTTCACGATCAAGAACGATGAAGGATCGGTATATCCTATGGTCATCGATGAGTATGGTGGGCTTGCATTTCTGCCAAACACGACAAGAAAGGCGCAAGCCGGTGCCGTGGTCTCATTGCATCTATTGTGCGGGTGCTCCAGTCGTTTGTGGAACTACATGGTGAGTTATGTCATGCAAGAAGGAGATACAATCGCGTTATTGGCAAGCAGGTTTGGTGTGAGCATGGAAAGCATTGAGACGGTGAATGGGATTGCAGATCCTGATACTGTTACAGTGGGATCATTGTATTATATTCCCCTGAACTCAGGTATGCACTACTCCCTTCGTTTATCTTTCGCATAAGTATTTCTCTATTTATGTGTCTCATTATGGAAAATTGGTCGAGGTGGAAATAGATGTGGTTAGGCACTTAAAATTTGGGCCAAGAACTGGAAGAGAGGATCTTTGTCTGTGACTTCATATCTAATTCATGGGTTGGTGAAACCCAATTATTGTAATATAGGAAGGAAAGATTTGTTTGGACTCTTTGATATGCTGCTCATCTTCGTCTCTAGTCAGAAGCTTGTCCGTTTCCATTTATGCGGTTGACGTCTCTAAAAAGCATAGGATAAAACATGAACATTACGGAAGTAAAAAGTATTAGTTTACAGAAATTTTAACTATCAAACAGCTGTAATTTCAAGTCAATTCGGCTGCTGCCACATAGTCTTTATAAGGTTGATCGAAGAACATGCTAATCTGGTCAAATCCGGTCCAGGGACTTGAAATAAACTAGTTCCAAGGTTTGGTATTGTTCTATGGACCAGCCCTTCCAATTTCTCAAAAGAAGAGTAATTTACCAAATTTTACTGTTTTTTTACTGATATGTAAAAGATAGTCTCAGTTTTTTTATTTACTGGCTTTCATTACAATGTGTTTAAACCCAAATCCCGGGCTGTGGGGCTCAAATCTGAGACGATTTGAGCCCTACTACAAGAAAACCCTCCATTAAAAGACAATACGGCTGCCCAAGTTTCAATAAATGACCTTCTTATTATAATAGCACTATTATAAACATTTGAAACTATAGCTGACATCCTTTGGAGCTTAAGGACTACAATGCTCCAATGAAGTCTTTGCTTCAATTTTGACACCTGCAGAATGATATTAAGAAAGTCAACATACATGTTGCCTTCCTATGGAAAAGTAGCGTGGAGGTGTCCACAAACTAATGACCCTCAACAATGTAGTGGACATCTCTTCAACTTACTGTCTTTTAAGGGCAATAATACCTGGCAAACATCCTCGGAAAATACCTCATGACATTTTTGAAATTTCTAAGATGCTCGTGCTGATAATGCTTATGAAATGGGTGGTGTCAATCTGATGTTTTATATCTATTTTTTGTAGTTCCTGGTGAGCCATATTCTATAGACAAAGGGATCTCTCCTTCTCCAGCTTTACCTCCTGTTTCAGCTGATATCAATTACCCAGGTAGTCTAAATATGTTGAATATGTTGACTTAATTCTCCTTTAAATATTTAAATAAAAATATTTATAACATATTTGATGTTTTAATTTTCCTTCTCAGAGTTAAATATGTTGATTCCATAAAATAATATTTATAAAAATATCAATCAAGTCTTTAAAAATATTTATAAAATATTTTAATTCCTGTTTCAGCTGATATCAATTACTCAGGTAGTATAAATATGTTGACTTAATTCTCCTTTAAATATTTAAATATTTTAAAAAGTTGACTTAAATATTTTTTACTTAAAAAATAATTTTTATAGCATATTTGATATTTTAATTCTCCTTCTTGGAGTTAAATATGTTGATTCCATGAGTGATAATGTAATTTTCGGTTGAGAATTGACATATGTGCAAGTGGAAATTGTTATATGGTTTGAGCCTTTTGATGAAATAAAAATAGAAAATAAATTGTTATATTCTGCCCATGCGAGTCGCTTTGGTCTATATGAATGTTTAGCATTTCGATTTGGCTAATCAGAATCTTTATGTGCAAACTTGTGGAAGATTAACATCCCATGACTGCAAAAAGTAGTGAAATCTAGAAAACACATCATAATTATACAAAATTATGTAACTTCTGTTCAAGATTGAGCTGTTCTTATCTATAAATAGTAACATATGAATGAAAGTGGTGAGTGCCACTAGAGTTAACTTGCAACTGGATAAATATTTAGGATCTCATGGCACTTTATGTCTTGCTTGAAGACCCCAGTGTACTGGAACATTTGATGAGTTCCACTTCACGTATTATGTAAAGTATCAGCTCCTTTCTCATTTCTGTTGACTAATGAAAAGATAGAACTTTACAGAGGGAATGAGTGTACGTCTTGTTTTACACGTTTAAACAGGAGAGCTAATTGCAACTCTTTTTGCAGATTCTGAAGGGCACCATTCCTCTCATTTCCCATATGAATGGATCTTAGGGAGCATGGGAGTTGCTTTGGTCCTGATATTTTGTGGTGTAATCAGATACGTTTCATTTAAATCAAGGATCTGTTGTAAGCAAATCCCAGGGAGTCATGGAAAAGATCCCGATAGGAGGATCTCTCACAAATTTCAAATCCTTCAAAGGCCCAGCTTCTGTTGTGGTTCAGCACGGTACCTTTGCTGCAAATCTGGAAAATGGGACCCAGCAAATGGTGATGCGGCACGTCATCAAATAGATATTCGTGTTCCTAAAGGTCCCAACTCTATCCTTACTGTCAACTATTTTAACTAGTGATTAGTCCATATTGTCAACAATTCAAACTGGTAGTAGTTGGCTTTTCTATGTTAGAGTGAGTTGTCTAGTTAGCTGCTCCAGTAAGAAGTTAGTCGATAAGGCATAAAGTCCTTAGTGCTGAAATTCATGTTAATTTTGTGCCAATACCTATTCTGTCCAAGAATGCAGTTTTAGTAATTAAGTAACAAGCATTTCAGGCAAACTTCAACAAACAAATGCCTGATAGAAGAACTTTATATTTTAACTTTTTAATGGTTAGGTTTGCCTGTTTGGTTTATAAGAAATTATATTGAGAGAATAAAATATGAATTGGTGGTTTATGATGTAAAATTATGTTCATCTAAAGATTTTTTCATCATTTCAGCTGGCATAAACATATGGGTTTCATGGAAGCTATGTGAGTTTGATTTCACATAAAAAGTAAAAATTCTATGAACATTAAATGCAGTCTATATTTATGAAAGCTGTTTGATACATAGTAGAGCAGTGTGACAAGTGTTGTTGAAGAAAAAAAGAAAGAATCTATGAATGTCCTTTTTAGTTCCAGCTGTTGTCAATCCTATCTTTCATAGGCCATCCAATACATTTCTAAATCCTGCTTTTGGTACAATCTTTTATACACTGGTTATTGTATGCTGATTTGTTGTTTTTTTTTTCTGTGCAGCTATTGTTACAGATGTTCTTGACGTGGAGAAGCCCATAGTTTTTTCATATGAAGACATTTTCTCTTCAATCGATGGTTTTTCTGATGCAAATTTGCTTGGTCATGGGACTTATGGTTCTGTATATTATGGAGTTCTCCATGATCAGGTCAGCATCTTCATTCAACACACGTTTTTTGCTTTCAATATTTTTTTCATTTTTATCTTTCAAACTAATATGTTCTCTTTTTTTTTAAAAAAACTTTTCTTCTTAACTTTTTGTTGACAAGAGAATAATGGAACTTTGTAGGAGGTTGCTATCAAAAGAATGACTGCTACAAAAACAAAGGAATTCATGGCAGAGATGAAAGTTCTCTGCAAGGTCCATCATATGAATTTGGTACTGCTCATCCTCTATTATGTGACTGTTTAATTTCCAAGTTGCTTCATTGGCTTGATAACAGTTTTTCTAATTATCATGTGCTTCACTTTATCAAGGTAGAATTGATCGGTTATGCTGCCACTGATGATGAGCTGTTCCTCATTTATGAATTTGCTCAAAAGGGTTCTCTTAAAAGTCATCTACATGATCCTCAGAACAAGGGTAACGGCATCTCAAAAACTAATTCGAGATTACTTTTAAATGAAGCCTGGGCCTTTACATTTTCATATTTTTTGTTAATAAGAAAGAATCTTTTTTGTATGAGGTTTTATAGAATAAGTATTCAAGGTTACATATTGCTTTTAAGAAGCTTCAGCTATTCCATGGGCTTTCATTTCTTAAAGTTAATTATTTGCTTAAATAAACACCAATGAATATTTGAGCGTGAACAACAATGGATGAACTTCTTTGTGATCTTGGGTGCAACCTTTGTTTGGAAATTGATGACATCAGTATAAAAAGCTAATTTGGTTTTATGTTTATTCTGTTTACAAGCTCTACTTTCTAGGAACAGTTTTTTTTTATATCATTCTTTGGAAAATATGAACACTAACTGGAATTAGTTCTGCAAATGAGAATACCTGCCAGATAAACATTACATTAGTTGGTGACTAAAAATGCAATAAGTGTGATGGGAATCAATGGACAAAATAAAACAATTTACACTTTTGTATGGTAAGATGGCATATCATATTAAACAGGAGCAAGCAATAGTGTAGCTCCTGGTTTGGTGACTTGTCCTGGTGATATTATTTTTGTGGATGAGTTATCAAAACTTGTTGAGAAGTGGAAAGAGTGAGTCCTAGTTTAGAAGCAATTGGTCCTTCATTACGGTCGAGCATCTTCTACTATCAATACATCTTATGCTCACTCAAGTATTACCCCCATTCATCTTACTCATAGCTCCAGTTAGGTTCTAGATTTAGGTGCCTTTGCTAGGGGTGAACATTGGGTTGGGTTTCACAGGGAACTCGACCCAGCTCGACCTAAAAACCCCGGGTTCGGGTTTTGGGTTTCAGGTTTCAACTCGTGGGTCGTGGATGGGGGGAGGAAAAAAAAACCGTTGGTTTCGGGTTGGGGACGGGGCTTCCAAAAACCAAACAACAACGACGAAGTCGGGATATAAAACAGGATATGGACGGTTCAGAGATGACGTGGGGATGGGTCGGGTTTAAATCAATTCTAAGGGGACGGGGTTGCAGGGGGTCGGGTTTTACATTTCGTTTTTTTTTTTTTTTTGGGTTCGGCTTTCAAGGTTGAGGTAAGGTTTGACATTTCGGTTTTTTCTATTCAGGTTCGGGATTCAAGGTTGGGGTTTGACCTGTGCCCACCCCTAGCCTTTGGCCACATGATGGGTAATAAATCTGTTTTTTCTTCTTTTGATCCTTCTTCCACTTTTGCGTCTATCGTTCTTGTTGTTGGGTCTCTGTCCCCCTGTTGATGGTGAAGGTGTTGTTCATACTTCCCCTTCTATATCATTGTCTTTTGTTTACTATTTTCCTAACTTTCCTGTGAGTTTCTTATCTAGTAGTAAACTTCTCAATTAAATTGCTCAATCACATTCAATTCTTCTTATTGTGTATTTCAGGATCTACTATTGAAGAGGATGATTGGTATGGGTTATGAGAGGGTGGACTTTTTGACTGTGATGTTCATTAATGTGATTGACCTGTTGCTCTCACTTGTGCTCTTTTCACTTATGATTGACATTTTTGTCTAGAAAATCTCTCTATTGTGAAGATTCATGAGCTTTACCCTTCCATTTCGTCTAGTCCGATGTTCGAGAGTGAATTTTGTCAGTTGAGAAAACACTATCATTCTTCTTATTCTAGTATGGTTAACCGTGGGAGTTCTTTTCCATTTCATTTAGTTCACTTTGATGTATCACGTTTGTGTCGGATTCCTAGTCTTTCGGGTGAGCCGAATTGTGTGGTTGTTTGTGTTAAAGACGAAGACAAAAATATTTGATGTGTTTACTCATTTTCATCATGAAGTAAAGACACGATTTAGTATTTCTATTCAGATTTTGTGTTGGTTCAGAATATGTCAATTTTAAGTCTGCTCATTATTGTTCTTTACATGGTATTATTCATCAAACTTCGTGTATGTACGCTCCCTAGTAGAATGGGGTTGCAGAGAGAAAGAATTAAGATTTGCTTGATGTTGATCGCTTGTCACTTTTGATGTGTGTTTCGAAATATTTTTTGGGGAGAAGCTGTTCTTACCGCATATTACTTAATTAACAAGGTTTTTTCATCTGTTTTGTGTGGCCAGATTCCTTTTCGGGTTCGATCGCTATTATTTGAATTACGGTTGCATGTCTTTTGTTACACTTGCTTTGTTCAGGTTGGCATTGCAGTGAATAAATTATCTCTGCATGAAATTGAATTTTTTAGGGTATTCTTGCACCCAAAAATGATATTGTTGTTATGATCCTTGTTCTTGGAAACTTTTCTTCTTTGTTGATGTCACATTTTTTGAACACGTTCCATATTTTGGTTCATCTTCTCCTAGGTCCTTCAGTTCAACGGTTGTGTCTTTGCCTGTTCATGTGTTGTAGATACTGTTTCTAATCAGGGGGAGTTTGCTACTGCAGATGTACAAGAGGACAGTCCTATAGAGTTACTAGTGCCTGAGCCTCTCTCTTTGCTAGTTCCTACATTTGTTTCTTTGGCAGTGGATCCGGTAAGCTTGGTACCTATTTTTTCTGATCTTCACCTTTGAGTTTGCTTGCGCGCAAGGCTTCTCGCTTGAAGCCTATTACTCGGTATCCTATGTCTGAATATGTTACTTTTTCTCGTGTTTCTCCTTCGTCCGTTTTTTTGCTTCCTCTTTGTTTACTACATCTATTCCTAAGCCTGTGCAAGAGGTGTTATTATCTAGTTAGTAGAAGTGTGCTATGGATGACAAGATGGATGCTCTTGGGGTACTTGGAAGTTATGTGATTTACCCGCTGGTTGTGTGTATGTTGGTTGTCGATGGATGCACATTGAGACCAAGGTTCAAGTTATGAAGGAATGGACTCCCCTGAAGACTGGTTACCTAAAATTGAATTTTGATGGCTCTTCTCTTGGCAATCCAGGGATCACTGGTTTTGGGGGCGTGATTTTGGATTCATCTGGAAATCAGTGTTTCTCCTTTGCTAGTCCTTTAGGTATCTCTGACTCTACGTCGACAGAGTTACATGGCCTTCTTAATGGGCTTCGGGTGTTCAAAGACAACTGCAATGGGCCTATTCACATTGAAGAGGACTCCAAGGTAGTGATTGGTTGGTTCCAGCATAGTTCCCCTCCCCCATGGAGGCATTGGGACATATTTCAGGAGATTTTGGATATTGTATCATCTTTGTCTTGTATTTGGTCTCACATTCCGAGATCTACAAATTCAGTAACAAATGTGCTTGCCAAGGAGGGAGCTTCCCTGCAATCTCTTGTTGTAAGGGACTTGCTCCCTCTCCCTTTGTAAATTTTCTCTTGTTAATATAAATACATCTTTATCAAAAAAAAAAAATCGATATAAAGCTCACATGGTCACCAAGGGCTATACCTAGACTTATGGTGTGGATTATGCTTAGATATTTTCAATTGTAGCTGACCTTAGTTCAGTAGATATCTTACTTTTAGTGGTCGTGAATCAGAACCGGCCTCTCTTTCAATTAGATGTGAAAAATACTTTTTTGTATGGTGATTTGCTTGAAGAGGTCTATATGGAGCAACCGCCTAACTATTTTATTTAAGGGGAGGAGGGTAAGGATTGGATAGGCTTTAGAAAGCCATTTATGGTCTCAAATGGAGTCATCGAGCCTGGTTTGAGAGATTTAGTAAGGTAGTTATGCAGTTTGTTTTTTTTAGAAGTTACTGTGATCAATCGGTGTTTGTATTAAAGCAGGTGACTGGTATTATTATTTTGTTATTGTATGTGGATGACATTATTTTGTTTGGTAGTGATGTACAATCAAAGATTTGGGAGTTTTGAGATACTTTATTGGTATTGAGGTGGCTCAAAGTAAATATGGGATATTGTTGTCTTAGAGAAAGTATGTAATTGATCTTTAGTAGGAAAGTGGTTTGTTGGGGGTAAAACCTGCAGTGACTCCAAAAGATAATGGTCTTGGTTTGTAATGTTCAGATTGTCGACTGTTATGGGATATGGCTCAGTATCATAAGTTAGTATGCAAGTTGTTATATGCCACCGTGACCAGATTTAATATATCCTTTGCAAGGAGTGTGGTAGGCCAATTTCTAGTCTCCTAGAGTTGTTCATTGTGATGCAGTTTATAGAATCCTGCGATATTTAAAATAATCACTAGGAAAGGGGTTCTTGGTTATAAGTCACATAGGAATTTTGAAATTTGAGGTTTTTTTTTGTAGATTATGCTGGTTCTAAAGTAGACAGAAGATCTATTAGTGATTTTTGTATTTTATTGGAGGAAGTTTAGTAACGTGGAAGAGTAAAAAGTAGACTATGGTTACTCAGTCTAGTGACGATGTGGAATATAGAGTGATGGCTCATATGGCTTGTGAGCTAATTTGGAGAGTTTGTCTTTCCTACTTTAGTGCTAATGTAGATGGGTTGTAGCAATCAAGTTGCAATTTTTATTGTGAGTAAGCCAATCTCTCACGAGAGAACAAAAAGTGTAGAAGTAGATCGTCATATTTATTTGAGAATGCCGTATGTTATATTGTTTGAACAATTTGGTAATATTTTGACAAAAGCTTTGGACAAAAAAGATTTTCTTTATTTGTGTAACAAGCTGAGATTATTTGATATCTATAACCCAACTTGATGGGGAGTATTTCTGTAAGTAGTTATTTGAGAGAAGTAGGGGTATTTAAGTAAATATTTATATCCTTGTAATCTCAGAATGAATAAAAGTCATGTTAGGGTAATTTCAGCCCTAACGAGAGTACAGCACACTGTTCTCTTTACACAACCCCTCTCTACTGTTAAACTTCTAAATTATTTATATTTTTACAAATGGATACTTAAAGTCTCCCTTATATACACAAGATACACCTCTGAGAAAAGGTTGGAAAGATAGCCATGACTACAACCATATGCAGAAATATATGCTAGGTATAAAAAAGTGTTGAATGCTCTTCCTGGACAAAGGTGGAAGTTCTTAATTATAATCATATTGATCTGAAATTCTTGCAGTCACACTTAAGCTAGAAACTTTCATCGCTGGGGTAGGGCCAGCTAGGGTAAGCCCCAGATTTGGACCAAGCCAAACACACCACCTGAAAGAGGTACGGCAGATTCAGATGAACCCGCAACAAGTTGTTATCCTGTGCCAGTTATAAGAGTTTCTCTTAAGCAATCTACATAAACAACAAAATATGCAATGCCAGTTATAAAACTCTTTTTTTCAACTTTTCTTATATTTGGTATTAAGAAATAGTTCCTTTAGGTTCTTATTTGTGGTGACACTGCACATTCAGGTCATACATCTCTCTCTTGGATTGTAAGAGTTCAGATTGCACTTGATGCTGCAAGAGGCCTTGAATATATTCATGAACACACCAAGGATCATTATGTTCATCGAGACATCAAAACAAGCAATATCTTACTTGATAGTGCACTAAGGGCAAAGGTTATCAATTTATATATGAAATCACTGTTATTGTTGTTACCTAAAGTTTTGACTGCATGAGTATGATTTGATTTAGTTATAAGCAGATTTCCGATTTTGGACTGGCAAAATTTATTGGCAAAGCTGGCGATGGAGAAGCTTCTGTCACAAGAGTTGTGGGAACTTTTGGTTATTTGGCTCCAGAGTAAGCAAATGCAGTATAAATTACATTACTTAATAAATGATGTCTGAAATGTGCCATTCACTGGTTTTGTTCCATGGTTCCTTTAGATACCTTAGAGATGGCCTTGCTACCACCAAAAGTGATGTATATGCTTTTGGAGTTGTTCTGTTTGAGATAATATCGGGAAAGGAAGCAATAACAAAAACTGAAGGCAGAGCATTGAGCAACAATGAAAGGCGCTCTTTGGCATCCATTGTAAGTCCTGTTCTAGTGTTTGTAGTCATGTAAATTAGCTTTTAACATGTCAAGGCTGCAAAGAAACTCCATGTAAGTGATTCCGTGGCTGTGGACATTAAATTTTGTGGAACTATATAGCTGTCATGATACACATGCTTTGTCCTTCAGTAAGGATGACTTACACTGGTCACTTGGTGATATTCAGATGGTAGCTGCCCTCAGAAACTGTCCAAGTTCAGTGAACATGGAAAGCTTGAAAGAATACATTGATCCCAGTTTGGCTGATTTATATCCTTCTGACTGTGCTTATAAGGTAAGTCTCTGTTGAATCTGCCTTACCATTTCTTTTGCAATCCAGTTATATTGTAGAATCCGCCATTTAAAAAAAATAGTTAATAATGTGAAAGGCATAAAAAAAGGCTGTGACCTGTGTAATCTCTACAAAAGCTCTTCCATTCCTAAGCATGTGCAAGAACGTCATATTGAAGGCAACAGTTCACCTTGTTTTGAAACATTTTTTTGCATTTTCTCCACTGTAGATGGCCATGATGGCAAAGCAATGTGTGGAGGAAGATCCAATTTTACGGCCAGACATGAAGGAAGTAGTAATCTCACTGTCACAGATCCTTCTCTCTTCTATTGAGTGGGAAGCTACCCTTGCAGGAAACAGCCAAATTTTCAGTGGGCTTGTACAAGGAAGATGATCGGTTAGTTCCTTTTCGACACCTTTTTACAACAATTTGTGTTTATAAGAGCAGAATTGGTTCCTTTTTCCTACTTTAAACCCTCTTTTACAAGTAGTACTAGTCTTTTCTTTTTTTGAGTTCATCTTTTTTTTTTTTTTTTTTTTTTTTTTTGTTGCCTAAGAAAATTTTGATTTGTAAGACACTTATGTTAAAAGTGTTACAGAAAATACAGAACCGTGTGGTATCGAGAGTTGATATAAGCCATTTTAGCAACTTACAGCAGCTAAACCTGCCTCTGAAAATGTCTTTTCTAAATAATGAGAAGTAAAGAAGAAATTTCTAGATTTTTGAAAACACCTATCGTTTCTAATTTTTTTGTCTATTATTTAAAAACTAAACCCATGTACAGTTCATATCGGCAATGACATGGCAAATTTCCTAGTTGAATTGAAACTGCTGCTCCCAAACCTGAGAAAATTAACTATACTTTCTTAAATTAGAAATCTAAACCAGGCAAGTCTCCTTTTTGCACACAAACTCCACTCCTATTGCATGTCTAATTAGGATTTTGATAGCCTCCCATCAACTAAGTTTACTATATATAAAAACTTTACATGAATTGAGAAAGCTATTTAGCTGATAGCTTCTATTAGCCTCCCTAGAGCCTCAATTGAATCTAATTAGACATGCATCTCCTAATTAGGCTCTTCTAAATTTTGGTAATTCTGTTTAGTTTAGGATCCCGTTACCTAGGATTTTCAGAGCATATTTTAAACAAGTTTATCGCAGGTAAAAACTTTACATAAACTGAAAAATCTATTTAGTGTTACTAACCATTGTGCCAAAAGATCGATCTGTTAGCGAAGGTGCAACTTGCATATTAAAGACAGGCACATTCGAACACTCCCCCGCACAAGGAACACTCGTGTACAAATATAAATGCACAATCCCACCTATACGGGGACCCTTCTTCCTCGTATGCTATGCATTGCTTGGTCATTATACAATGCACCCTTCTTCTATGAAGAAAAACCTATTTTTGTTGCCCACTTCTTCGGGATGCTTTGTTTTACTCTCACTTATAATTTATATAGGCTCCTATTGGATCACGAACTCCATTGCCCTAAGAAGTCCTATTTGCCCACAAAACTCCTCTACTCTCTCTCTCTCTCTCTCTCTCTCTCTCTCTCTTTGGCATAAACTTAATTTAACTAGGATTCTAACAAAACACAAGCTTAAGACACTTTTGTGGAGACCAATAAAAACTTCTTTTGTGAGGAAAAACAACTAATCATATTTTTGTTGCCCACTTCTTCGGGATGCTTTGTTTTACTCTCACTTATAATTTATATAGGCTCCTATTGGATCACGAACTCCATTGCCCTAAGAAGTCCTATTTGCCCACAGAACTCCTCTACTCTCTCTCTCTCTCTCTCTCTCTCTCTTTGGCATAAACTTAATTTAACTAGGATTCTAACAAAACACAAGCTTAAGACACTTTTGTGGAGACCAATAAAAACTTCTTTTGTGAGGAAAAACAACTAATCATATTCCTTACCTCTCTCGAAATCTTTCCTTGCATCCATCCAGGCTTGCAAGGCTCAGTAAGCCGGCCACAATTCTTTGATCAGCGAATTAGCTTTAGCCGGAGTCTCGACGATCCAGCTTTAAAATACGTGCGTTGGATCAGGATACAATCCAATTAGACGCCGCATCGAACTGCTTCGTAGTACACATTATAGGAATTTAACTATTTCACAGCCACCGATGTCTGTCATTAGTTTCACGCATAAATCATAAACTCGTTCTTTCTGTCAATACGCAAGGAGGAGCCACGAGAGAGACGACTGACAATGCGTTAGCCACAGCAGGGCATGCGGCTGGGACTGTTTGGAATATCTTTAAGATTAGAAGAGCCTTCAACCCGACGTCCATCGTCCGATATGGGGCCATGACGAGTAGCCTTCTTTTATTTTCTTTTACAATAAAATAAAAACAGTTTCGCACTCGATCATCCTGTTAACCAGTACTGTGGAGTTTACCAATCAGAGGAACAAAAACAAGCATGAATAACATCAGGCAAACCATCCACGGATCAAATACTATAGACGGTGATTTGATTCACCTCCGAACAAGAGAAACCGCCAGACAGCCACCCAGAATGGCACTAGAAGTTTAGGTTGTAAATGACTTGGTATGGGTACAAAGATAGCAACCATAAATTAGGAGAGCATCCTATAAAACCGATAGCAACCTAATATAGGAGAGCCACCTATGTAACCATCTTTTATTGTGCAGTTTTGAACCTACACAGCCTCATAATCCCAGTGCAGTATGAATTCTTGTAGTCATGACTCGAGAGAAATCGGGTAAAAAGTTTCATGTATCAATAGACCACCACTAGCGGGCAAGTTTTTAAGTGCTTCCTGAAAAGGTATTTACTGTAATCTCATCAGGTTTGCATAGCTCACGACTTTGCTCCTGAATAATAAGTACATTGTCATTGGTGACTAACAAGTCCAAAGTGTTGGACCCATGAGATTTAATATGACAAGATAACATCTGACCAACCTTTATTTACATAGAGAAGCCAATATTCTGCGAGGAGGTTCAAATGATCGGCGAGAATGAAGAACAGCTAAGTTATCAATGAGGAGAATATCACCTTTCTTCCAGGGAATAGCAACAGATTCCTCCTCAAGAATTTTTAGGCAGTCAGAAATCACATCAGCTGGCAAAGGGGTACCATCTCCAAAAGTAACAGCTTTCACTGGATCATTACGAGCATCTTCCCATCCGGTATAAGCAGCCACCATACTGTTAAACCATATCTTTTGTCCCCTTAGTTCATCCATCTTGATTGCTGGTATAGGACCCATAACTGTTTTCACTCCATCTTCCGACCATTCCAACTTCATACCCAATCGATTAGCTCTGCATCAATTTCAGGACAAAGAGTTAAAACCTATAATCGGGGTTAGAAAGTTTTAATTCACAACTAAAACATGAAATATTGAATTTTTCACTGCCACGAGCACAAAGAATAGGTAGCCCTGGAAACTTTTACAACCTCCGCTCAAGTGGATCAGAATATATTGTTTATAGGATTTAAAGAATCACAAGAGGATAATTGATGCAGGCGAAAATATTTGATGCGGATACATATTCGGATCTTTAATCGGATCTGGTATAAATAATTGGATCCTTAACAGGATCTTTAGTCGGAGTCGATCTTTAGTCGGATCCTTAATCGGATCTGTTGTATTGAACCCGGGTTAGGGTTTGCTTTATTTTGAGCTGCAGCTTGGGCTTGTCGGGGGGCGTTGAGTTCGGTTAAAAGACTGTTTAGGTTTTAGGGATGGTGATTGAATGATATTTCGAATCGATTTAGAGAATTTCTCTACGATTTCAGGGTGGATTTCGTGCGTTCCTCCCGTGATTCTCAGCTTGATCCGCCTACAGGATAATCACTATCTTGTCCGGTGTCAGTTGGTATCAGAGCTTCAGGCTCAAGAAGAAGCTGATCACGCCAGAGACGCTGCAGCGAGTAGAAGGGTCAATGAAAACGACGCCGTCGCCATCACCGTTGAGCTACCGCTCAACGTCGCCGCCGGAAAAACTCGGGATTCGACCGAGCAAGGACAGAAACAGAGCAGAGGCTCTGGAGTTGCCGGAAGCGAGGGAATCGGCAGGGAAAGGGTTCGGCATCGACGTCGTCACCGCCGGAACTATCGTTCGACATCGCTGTTGCCGTCGCCGGCATAGCTGTCGATGAAGCTGGCCGAACGGAACTAGTTCAGGATTGACCGAACACAGAGGTTCGTCTGAGAGAGGAGAACCTCGCGCGAGGCAAGCGCACCTAGTGCTGCCGGAGACAACGGCCGGAGAGGTCTTGATTTAAAAAAAACAAGGGACTCCGAAATCCCGATTTCGGGAGGAAATCTCCATCGGCGTCGGGACAGTTTCCAGTGTCGAGGTATTTTCGATTTGGGGACAAACCTAAGTTATCTTATTTTATTTTTTTATTATTTTTTATTAAAAAAAAAAACTAATGGACAAATATTGTCTTCCATGATTGGTGGTCGTGGTCGTAGCCGTAATGTTCAGGCGGTGATATTGGAAGATTTGTAGAGGCAAGTCGCGGAGTTAACCCAGCGTCTAACGACGCAAGATTTCGGTTCTCGTGAGATGGAAGATCACGATTCCGATGCCAGGGTTGAAAACCTAGATCGCAATCATGCTCAATTCGGGGAACACCGTGGGAATCGACCTGTAGACCTCAGTTTCCGCATGACGCTACCCGAGTTTTTTGGTACGTTACAGGCCGATGGATTCATTGACTGGTTGCAGGAGATAGAGCGTATCTTTGAGTATAAGGAAGTCCCATATAACATCAAGGTGAAATTGGTTGCCATGAAACTCAAGGGCAGAGCATCTGCGTGATGGGAGCAGTTGCGGTGATCACGAGACCGACAGGGCAAGGCCAAACTCACTGATTGGGAAAAGATGAAGTAGAAGATGAAGGGTCAATTCCTTCCTTTCGATTACACTCGAACCTTGTTTCAGCGACTTCATTTGTTGCGGCAAGGCTCGAGATCAGTGGATGATTACACGGAGGAGTTCTTTCAGTTGCTTGCCCGGAATGACTTATCTGAGACAGAAGAGCAGCTGGTGGCACGGTATTTGGGGGGGTTACAACAGCCCCTGCCGGATGTCCTCTGTCTTCACTCGTTGTGGACCGTTTCTGAAGCCTTCCAGCGTGCATTGGCTATGGAACAACAGCTGAACCGGAGGCCCATGATCAGAAGCGATCAAAGCAGCCCACCAGCTCGTCCTACAGACTCAGTTTCTGCCCCGCAACCTACACAAGGTACTTCTACTTCACGAATTCGCTGTTTTCGATGTGGTGAACAGGGCCATAAGGCCACTGAGTGTAGTAACCCTACTAATCAGAAGGGCAAAATTCTTCTGATTGAAGAAGTGGTAGATGAAAATGCAGAGCTTGGGGAGCCTGTGTATGATGATGATGAAGATGGAGATGTGTTGTAGGGTGATGGCCATGCGACTCTGGTTGTTCGTCCGAGTCTGTTGACTCCCAAGGTGGATTTAGGGGATGATTGGTTGCGGACCACTATTTTCCACACGACCTACACAGTCGCCGATAAAGTGTGCACGATGATCATTGACGGTGGCAGTTGTGAGAATGTCGTGTCTGAAGAGACTGTTCAGAAATTGCAGTTGAAGACAGATCGTCATCCCAAATCGTACAAGTTGACATGGCTGACTAAAGGCATTGAGGTACAAGTCGATTAGCGATGTCTCATATCTTTTTCCATCGGCATGAAATATTTTGATACTGTTTGGTGTGATGTTGCCTCTATGGAAGCGTGTCATGTGTTGTTAGGCCGCCCTTGGCAGTATGATCGCCGTGTTATTCATTATGGGCGAAAAAATACCTTTTCCTTTAGCGTCAACGAGAAGAAAATTGTGTTGGCACCTCGTCAGGCAAGACCCACTCCTCCTCCGATGGCTGGTATTACTAACCTGGTTTCACTGTCCAGGGTTTTCGTCGAGCATGGAGACGTCGCGGAGGATCCTCCTCCTGGACTGCTTCCTGAGCAGGCGCAGCTGGCCATTCCCGCGTGTCATTTGCGGCCTTCTGATGTTTTTCATGTCCCCCCTTTGTTTCCTTATTTTCTGGGTTCCGCTAACACTATATGACCTCGAGGGCGAGTTCTTTCCAACCCAAGGAGACTGATGCGGGTACATATTCGGATCCTTCATCGGATCCGGTGTAAATAGTCGGATCTTTAGCCGGATCTTTAATCAGAGTCGGATTCTTAATCGGATCTATTGTATTGAACCCGGGTTAGGGTTTGCTTTATTTTGAGCTACAGCCCGGGCTTGTCGGGGGCGTTGAGTTCGGTTAAAAGACTGTTTAGGTTTTAGGGATGGTGGTTGAATGATATTTTGAATCGATTTAGAGAATTTCTCTACGATTTCAGGGTGGATTTCGTGCGTTCCTCCCGTGATTCTCAGCTTGATCCGCCTACAGGATAATCACTATCTTGTCCAGCGTCAATAATCCTAAGTCTCCATGAATTGGTGCTATCCTGCCTTATGCTGTTGTAACACTTCCAAGACCCAAACCTACAATGGCTTGTTGAAGAAAGATACAGAAGAAAGAAGCTGAAAGTCTAAGTTATCCATTGTTAGCACAGAAATAGGTATTAGTTAGTTGACAACGAAATCAATTAAATTATTAACCAGCTGACTACCTTTCCTCAGCAATGCCTTTATCCTTGGTAAAAAATGTTGACTGCCACCCACGACCAATGGGAGAAGAAGGATCATCTTCTGCCCCAAGAACCCGTGTATAGATCAGACCATGTTCCTCAAGTCTTTCAACAAATGCTGGGTACCTCTCTTTCATTTTTTCATAAACAAGATGGCTGAGAGCTATAGGTGTTTCACCTCCATTTCCTGGCTCCACCTCACAGAAGAAAAACAATTTGGATGGATAATCTGGAACCTACGATAATTCAACTTTATCAGACTTAAAGGTACTTAGAATTAGAAGCGAAACTTACTTCAAAACATTGAATGGTCTCAAAAAATCAAAAACAAAAAATAATTTAGTCATTAGATGTTCTATAAGGTGGGAGGATGAGATTGGCTCCTACTTAAGGAACCATCATCCACATGCTTTCTTTTTCACACCATGAACCATCATTGCGCCAATTTTCTCCTTGAATTTTTAAAACATTGATACAGTAGTTGAATAAAATATATTTTTGATAATTCACCACATTTCTTCTTTAGAGGACTAACTGTTCCCCATTAGTCATAGAAACACAAAGAAAATATCAATCAGGAGATTCAAAAGAATTTTCACATGTCATGTGCTACATGCAACAAATTATGTGGGGTAGAACAAATTTATTCCACAGGAATGCAATCAATGATCTCTAAGAATACATCTTGTTTAAAGTTACAAGTTACAATCAATTTTTCTGTTAAATTGAACGTATCTAAAATGAAGAGTATGACCACAAACAGCAAAGAAGAAACAAGACAATGCGCAAAATATTAACCACAGATTTGACAAAGTTCACTACAGTGAGTAGTGCAATTAGCAATTTCTATTATCAATCCACCAAAAATGCATCCTCCATTTTAGTTTAAAAAAGAGAGAGAATACGTATTATCTTGAGAAAAGAGCAAGAAATGACATTAGGGTTCACTAATGCGTATTCTTAAGTTTATGTTAGTTGTTTGTGAACTGGATAGCACAACTATTACTACTACAGGAACATATTTTCTCTGTCCTAATAAAATAAGTAAACACAAATGCAACAAATGAAATTGTTTGGCACTTGTTCGAAATTACAGGTCATTAGAAGTTCATGTTAGTTTACATGATCAGAAACGCTAAACAAATACGGCCGTGACAAGATGAATACACTGAAGAAACATTTCAAATTCATCAATATATATACATATATATATATATATATATATATATATATATATATATATATATATTTCCAGGTTGAATCATACTTCTAGCTTTATCATTGTCACGAAAACTAAAACAAAACGCAACATATCTATTTCCTCTGAAAAATCTGGAGTAGAAATGAAACAAAGAAAAAATAAAAACAAAAAACCGGAAGTCAAAGAGGAAGAGTTACCTGAGCCATTTCATGGTGAAAGGGGATCTTCTTATCAGGTGGCGACTCGTTGGCTGTGAAAACCCTGCCTACAACGTTTGTTCGGGGAGCAGCACCCCCCACATAGGGCAACTCATGGTACCCGAAAGCCTCGACTACTTGGTTAAACTCCGAAGCTGTCATTACCGGAAAATCCCGCAAAATAATCGCGCCGCTCGAACGAAGTACGGCTTCCAATCCTTCTTTATCCCGCTTTATGCAATTCGTAAAACGAACAAAATCCACTACGACAGATGGATTCGGAGAAACGATGGCGGGAAAGAGAACCCCGCCAACAGGTTTCTGCTGCGGGAGTCGAACTTGGACGAAATAATCCGCGGCCGGCATTTTTCGTATCTGCGTTCGAGCCAAACGAAAGGATTACAAAGGCTGCTGCTTCTGGAGTCATCCACATTCACTGAATCAGGACAAAAAGCACTACTCCGAAATAGGTTACCCATATAGACTATTTCCGAGGCCCATTATATAGCCTTTAAATTGGTTTATATAATTTATTTTTACTATAAAATTTAAGGTACAAAGTACAAACTATAAATGTGTAGTAATTTAATTTAAAAATATATATCCTAATATATTAAGGTGATACACTATTTCAAAATCGCCAAACGATTTTAAGTTATTTTTGTTAATATTCTATTTATTTATCTGATTATCCACTATATTATTAATAAATAGATAAATAAATATTATTTAAAATAATTTATTTTATATACCGATAATAATAACATTTTTTGATATACCAAAAATAAATAAAACTAACTTATTTCATTTTATTTATATACTATTTTCACCCTTATTTCATATGATTTGTACGGATTCAAATATTCAACGGAAAAGAAAAAGATCGACTCGCTTTTGCCTTAATTTTTTTTTCAGAGAGCCAAAGCTTTCATGGGCAATTCAGGAAAGAGACCATACGCCATGAGCTTAGAGCCCAAAGCCAAAAGACAAAAGACAAAAGTCAGCAAGCCACTGCAACTGCAAGGGTTCAAACTTTCTCGGAGGTTTGGAGCCCGTCTTTTCAGCCATGGCGGAGGAGAGGCTGAGTATTTACAGGGCTTCAAGAAGCATAAAGAAAAAGCAAAACTCTCTCTACAACGCTCTCAGGTCGATTTACGAGGATTCCATCTTCGTGTCAGAGATTGCTGAGCTGTGGCGAGAGCTTCCCCTCGTCGCCAACCTGCGTTGCGGTCTTTGGTACTCTTCTCGCTTCGATGGGACCTGCTACTTCAAGTCTACCGATGGCCACTGCAAAAATTGGTCATTTAGCATATCCCGCCTTAATTTCCATGTTGCCCACCTCTGTGGTATTCTATATATATATTTTTTTTATATGTTGTTATTGAAATATGTTAAAGACTCGAAATAATCTTTACTTGGTGAATGCGTTATCTTCTGTCTATTATTAAGCGTCAGTGTATTGTTGTTGTCTCGTTTATTGTGTATAGCGCAGAAAGGGGGTTGTATCATCGTCGATTCCACTCGAAAAGGTAAGCGGTTTCCAGACAGTATGTCAAAAACAATACCTATATGGTCTTGCGTGCTGAATCGGGCGATTATGAATTATCTAGAGAAATGTTCCACAGTTAGTGGAACGAAGCAACAGGTAATCTTTTTTCTCATCGAATCCGGCATCATTATATCACATATGCTTTGTCCCATCTCATAGAATAATCTTGCTATGCAAAATGTTAAAAAATTTCAGTACTTTCATGCTCTTTATTCATTCAGATGGAAACACCGTCCAATTGTTGCATTTAGTGCTTTGGTGGTTAAAGCCAAAAACTGTTGACTAATTAAATATGTTTTATCTGCAAAATTTTGGAATCTTGTAACCCTTCAGCAATACAAGGTTCATCAAGTTCTATTGTCCACATTTCTTTCTTCTGTATCTGTACTTATTCTCTTTTCTTTTACTGAATTACTTCCAGGAGTCTAATGTCTGTCCTGGTACAAAGCATACTTCTCCTGAATGGGATTGTTCTTTATATCTCCCTCTTTGGGTATCTGCAATGGAGAAAGCTGCCATTGAAGATCGACTTGAAGATTGGACTAAACAATTGGAAGCCAGTGGTGTTGATATTAGCTCTCTTGCACAATCCTTGAAGAAACCCCTTCGTCCACTTTGGGTTTCACAAAAAACTGTTGTCTGGTTGAATGAAGTACCTGATTTTGATTCATGGGACTTCACACCTGTAATTCTTGTTTCAGCATCTTCCTCAAATGGTATAGTTCAGCATAGATTCACATCGGAATTCAGTTGGCATTATATATCTGGAGCAGGAGATGATGAGGAAAGCTGGGCACGAGGCTTAACACCTCAGCTTTTCTGGAAGAATGTGATTGATCTGATAGATTCTGATCCTGATTTATGTAACCAACAAGTAGCTGATATTGTTGAGAAGGACAGGGTGTATCGTTGTCAAAGGGGAGAAGATGCTCCTCAAGTCATAGTTAAGCCAAAAAATTTATCGGTAGAGAATCATAATAATTATAATGAAGAATGTAATGCATGTCCTCCACTTGGGGGTTCTGAGTATCCAAATAATCACATTGATATGGGCTCTCTTGGTCATCAGAGGTCAATGTTTTGGATAGGATCAACGAATTTGGCAGTGGGCTCAACACAACTTGGTAAGCTATTTGATAGTTGTTTATTCTTCTCAAAAACAATAATTTTCCATCCTTTGTTCAATATCCTGGTGCTCCTATTTATCCCAAGCATGTCATCTAACTACGATAATTTTCATGTGTCTTTGTTTGAATGGGTTGAGTAAGTTCATATACCATGTAGTACTTGGGGACACTGGTTTCCTCTTTATTTGAGTGGAAAGGCAGATCTTCCTTTGATTTCCTTTGCCTGTATGTTATGGCTTATGGTGGTAACCAAGTGATATTGCTCCATTTTGAATTCTAAAATTTCTCAGGAAACAAAGGTGAACTCATTAATAGGATTCGTTTGTTTGGCTTCTGTATTTCTCATTCATGAGCATGCATATGAAAGGCTCCTCTAATTTTAGGTCTGTTTTCTAGTTATAGATTGCTTGAGATGTGCAAATTGACCAGGAATGAGAATTTTCAACGTTAGATCCATATAACATGAACATGGGCCCATTTTTATGACAATCAGGTTTTGGGATTGTTTACCTTTCTTGAACATGGTGTATTCTTCTCTTTCCTGGTGCAGTTACAAATTTGACTGAGGAAGTTGCTTGCACATTGAATTGTGAGCCTGAATTATCTTCCATCTGTTTTCCATGCTCTGACACATATTTGCACTTACCTATGGTGGTACGTTCATAGCAAACACAGACTGGACATGGCTTTGCTTATTTGTTTTTGTGAGCTAATTGTCTCTTTTATGAAGTAACCTTCTGGTAATTTCAACTGGTTTCATGGCAGAGCTCGAAACAGGACCGGTTTTCCTTGCTAAGGAATCTTCCTGCTGCACTTAGTTTTGCTCAATCGAATTTGAGACACAAGAAGAAACTTCTGATTTGCTGTGATTCTGGTAAAAGCAACATGCCTCTCATCAGAACTTGATTTTGTAGTACCATGTTAGCTGTTATTTTTTAACATGCAAACACAGATTTTGTGACCTCTGATTGCAGGGAAAGATATCAGTGTTTGTGTTGCTCTAGCAATCATTACATCGCTGTTTGATGGAGAAGGTATTTATCTGCCTCTCTTTTCTGTTGTCTAAGAAAGAATAACTACTAATTATCTTTCTATTTTTTTGACAAAGATGGATTGCATCTGTCCTGGTCTTTTCTTTCAGCTCTGCTGGAGAGGACTGAGGGGAGTGTCCACCACCAGTGAGCTCCACAATTAATTTTTTTTTTGAAAATTATGCAAAGAGGATATTTATCCTTGTAAGGGGAAAAAAAGAAGAGTAGGTTGAAAGGGTAAAAGAACTTAGAAAGCAGTACGATGAGAGTGACTTCCCTTGGGCTAATGGAATGAGAGTAATTTTGCTATTTCTCAGTGGGAGGGAGTAACAAACCCTATTCTGTATTCTATTTTCACTTTCCAGCCGTTTTTTCTCTCCTTTCTTGAACTTTTTTTTTTTTTTTTAAGTCCATGAATGCGTATGTTGAATCTTTACAACTAAAATTCGTAATAATCATATCTGTGAAGAAAGTACGTAAATATTTCTGATATCTTGGGCATCAAATGCTTGTCAGGGTCTTTTGATGATGGCAAGTCTTTCACGGATACACATATCACCAAGTTGGAGATGCGAAGAAAGCTGGTATTTATCTGTAAATTTGCTGTAAATGCACAACCATCTAGAGGCAACTTGAAGCAAGTTTTTAACTTCTTTAATCAGAGACAAGATCCATCTAGTTCTGTGGTGCCAGACCAAGCCTAGAAAATAGAAAATCTCCACAAAAATGTCCATTTCAACTTGAGAAATCTGTAAGGGTCCCGGAGTCTTTTTTTGAAACAGTACCAGAAACTACCGAAGTCCAAAGCGATATGTAGTTTTTGTTGTTTGCCCACTTCCTCGTCCTCCCTCTGCTATGTGTTGAACTAATCTTCTACTGGTGGGTGCGTAACTTAATCAGTGGTTGAGATGTTTATTTACTGTATCATTTATTCACTCAGAAGGCTGTGTTGCAGAGTGGTTTACTGCACAACTTTAGAGGAGCAGGTGATCGGCATGGCATTCTCAAGCAACAAATGGCGTCTTTGCTTACCGATTGATGGTTTCCCATTGAGATTTGGAAGGTAGCGGTATCCATTTTGTTGAATTTGTTTGCTTCGAAAGCTGTTAACTTAGTAAAGAGAAACCTAAATTTGCTGTGAAATTTTGAAGCAATTCAGGCCCTCTACTCGAAATTGTTGTAGCAGCAGTGCATGAATTTTAAACTCTTTTCTTAGGAATAATAATTGAGTTTGGATTCTTTATCCAAAAAGAAAAAGAATTGATCCAACATGGGAACTTGGACCAAACCGACTAGAGCAATAACAAAGGTAAAGAGTTGGGCACGACGATCCCATTTCTACTTTTCGTCCTCTTTGGGTCTGCAAGTAGGAATTTAGGGTTCAACTTTAACCTAATCCATGGCATTTATATCTTTCTGTACACAAAAAAAAAAAAAAAAGTACTGTACATCAAATCGCCCCCGCTTTGGTTTAGTAATCGGATGGGATTGGGATGCTAGAATTGATCCTTCTATTCTGATTAACTCACTCCTAAAGCAGTCCCCAACGTATGCTGTTCCGAACGAATTTTACAGTGTCTGTAGATGGGAATAATGGAGTCTCTGATTTTGACCCATTAGTTTATGGCCACTTTTCCATCAGGCCCCTAGCTTTATTGATGTTTTGTCTTGTAATTGTAACGATCATATTCAAGTAGTAAGGATTAGAGAATATGTTTCTCATGGATCGGATAAAAAGTATGAAATCAAGGCAGTAGTTTGTCGTGAAGCTAACTCTGAGGTTCAAATACAGCCCCTAAAGGCCACCAAGTGTCCCCGACATGGTCTAACTTGACGGTGAACAAAAGCTTTATGTTCCACACTTTCCAATGAATAGGTCCGTGACGATAATGGCTGATGTCAAACGAGTTCAGTCGCTAGTGGTAGGTCCCGGGTGATAGACATTTAGCACAGGGGGTGTCTTCCCTCGTCGAAGATAAAAAGGAACGACGATCGCCATGTTCATACAAGTTGCTTTTGATAAAGAGTGTTTTCCCACTCCCCGCTTCTAGAAGCTGCAACTCCCCTGCAACCGATAATAGAAATGAAAGATATTTTAAAAATATCGAAATAAACAGAGACTGACCACTGCCTAAGTTACCTCATTCGGTTGGCTGATTACACAGTGCGATGGCGAAGGACGGTGGCCGGAAGACGACACTTGGTCAAAAGGCAAACCCCACTTTTGTTATGTAGGGCGTCACGACGTGAACCAGAGATTAAAAGACGGTCAACACTCCAGCTGCTCAACTTTTGGATAGATTTAACTATGGTTGTCGTCGTTATTCACGTGGAAGACCCGTTCCCTAGTTATAAACAACTCAGGCTTAAGATATTTGTCCTCTACTCAAAAAGAGTTTGAGAGTGCAGCTTATATTATCTCCGACTCCGTCCCACCAGTTCCAGAATTTTATTTTATTAAAATCTTTAACGCTTCGAAATTTCATGTTTGATCTTATTGTTAAGGTTTAGAGTTGAGAAGGCGTCACGTCACGACTGTGTGACTGAGTACAGCAAAAAAGGACAAAGTGCAGAACCTTGTCTAGACCCACAGAGGGGCAGTCGCCAGTCTGCAGTCAGCTAGTCCAATAAATTCTGGGTCCTTTGAAGGTTTTTATTTTTTTTACTGTTGGCATCATCGGAGAGCTACTACGGAGGAGGAACACGCGTTGTGTTATACCCACCACCGTTGGCCTTCTGGTAGGTTCTTCCGTGCTCTCGTTCCCCTTTTGTTCGTAAGATTCCAAATTTCAGCTGGTAATGGCTCCATCAACACCTCCTTATCGTCGTCAAACGAAAGATAACGAAGATAACCATAAAAGATCGACTTTAGTGATTCCTAATTATAACTTTTAACCTCCCTGTAATCAGGAACAGGTTGCTTTGTTTCGAAGAATCTAATGTAGGTGACCTTCCGAACGCTAATGCTAAATGGGTCCCAATAAGCAGCAACTTGTTTCGGCGAATTTCAACCCACGGAACCCTATTTCAAAGACGGATATCACGTTCTGCAATAATTAAGGGGGTCCCTATTTCAAAGACGGATATCACGTTCTGCAATAATTAAGGGGGTCATACATGCAACATACAAAGATCACATCAGTAATTAAAAGGTTTTTACTCCTTTACGCCAGAGTCTGAATAGAACAAACAGTGGGCAAACGTCGCTAAATCTGTCGTTCCGATTACACGAATGAGGCAATTTATGCGCGAAAGGAGTACCATTTCCCCGGGACCAGCCCCAAAGGTGTCATAAATGATTTGGTCTTGTGCATATTCCAGCTAGTTCCGGAGGGTCTTTTCGGAGGAGGTGAGAGCCATAAGTGTTCTGTCCGTGTCCTAATTAGGGGGCCCAGGTTGAAACAAAGGAGCGGTGCAGCTAAATTGGCCGATCAAAGACGCTTACCATAATACCCGACCACCTTTTTTCCTGGAATATTTCCACCAAAATATAGTTTGCAATACTTTTGATCTGGGGTCAAGAGCAGAATAGGAAAAAACCCATTAGATTTCGACACTTGGAAACCGGGACCAATGCTCGGAGGAGAGCCCTGTTTTTTTTTTGTCCTTTCCTTCTTAACTGTATCTTCTTCTTTGTATACAAGACGAAAAAGCTGAAAACCAACGACACTGCTTTGGAAAGTTGAAAGGGATGTCTCTCTTTAATGAACGTATAGCAACATGTTATTTACAGGTGAGATAAACTATTAAAGTATAAACCTGGTGGACACACATTTATTCATTAATGGATGGTTTTTGGTCTGTAAATTTTTTAAAAGTGAGTGGCTCTTATGTACCCTGCAGACTATTTATTGAATATAGGGATTTATGAGGCAGGCGGTCGATCCAGTGGAATTAAATCTTTGCACTCTCTTGCCTCTCTCTCCCTCCCCCACTTTACATCGAACAGTTCTATCTGGTAATAAGTACTCACATAGCGTTGGTTCTAATGCTGCCCATTAGAGGTCGTTTCACCTTTTATTTGGCTTGTTGAAATTTCTTGCTGACAGATTCCAGTTTGGTCGTTTCATTCATTCGTTAAAGACCTGAAACACTGATGCAGAAAAAAATGAAGTTTTGGAAACGGGACTCTGAGCAAGAAAAGGAGCAGAAAGCCATGAAAAGGAAAGCGTCCGCGGCTGCTATATTCATCTATTCCGATTGGATTGATATTGTGTTGATGGTTTTGGGAACCGTGGGAGCAATCGGAGATGGGATGTCCATCAACGTGATGTTCGTTACCTCCAGTCGAATAATCAATCGCTTGGGGTTCGGCAAGTCGAAGCTGGGCCATGGAAGTTTCATGGGTGAGGTCGAGAAGGTACCAGCTTCAAGCTCTTTCATGCGCGCGTTCACTTTCTCGTTTCCCCCCTCTCTCTTCAAGCTATGTCATCTGTTTTGATGAAGTTTAAAGAGAGAAAGCAAGCGGAGTCAACTCATGGTTCTTACAATCCATTTTTAGATTTCCATATCAATTACGTGTTCTCTTCTCTTTGATGTCACAGTGCACGCTACAATTTGTATACCTAGGATTGGCAGTGTTGGTGATTGCATTCCTTGGTAAGCACGAGACCTCCTCTTCTACTCCTTACTTTCCATTTTTAATGAACTATGCAGACAGAATTACTAGGAAAAAAAAATGAATGCAGGTAGTACCCCAAACCCTCCGAGAATTCACTTGTGGGCTCTGACTGTATCCGTTTTTTTCTACATGTATCAGATACACCCGACCTTGTTTGCCTTGACAAACTTATCCTTATTTAGCTTAAAGTAGTCATAGTGAGCCTTTCATTGATGCATCTTAATTAGTATGCATTTTTAGAGAGAGAGTAACAGCTCATATTCTCGCTTTCGACATTACTAACTAATTGTCCTAAAACCTTTAATGGAGGTCTTCGGGTTGTCGGATATCCCACTGTCCACTTTTCCACATGAAAAAGTAACGCCATAATCAATTTGGGCCGCTTTCTGTAATCTGCAGTAGAAAATGAAAAGTTTTTAAAAGCATTTCCAATCTAATTAGCTTTGTTTTTTTATAAAAAAATGAAACAATTGCAGAAGGGTTTTGCTGGAGTAAAACTAGTGAAAGGCAAGTGCTGAAGATTCGGTACAAGTATTTGGAAGCTGTTCTTAGGCAGGAAGTTGGCTTCTTTGATTCCCAAGAATCAACCGTCTCTGAGGTACTCGACGGGATATCCAAAGATACCTCCCTCATACAAGAGGTTCTGAGCGACAAGGTATATATACTTGTTTTATATAATTTATTGGCCGACGAACATAATCTTTCTCTGATTATTAGTGCTGCTCCATTTTGATTTCCGATGGATTATGGCTCAAAAGACGGAATACTAAAACATTTTTTGCTGCTACAGGTGCCCACCTTTTTGATGCACTCATCCGTGTTCATCTCAGGACTTTTATTCTCCTCTTACCTCTCATGGAGGCTGTTCTTGGTGGCCTTACCCCTTCTCCTGTTACTAATGATTCCCGGATTAGTTTACGGCAAATATTTGGTCTCTCTGTCTCAAAAGTCTCATAAAGAATACATCAAAGCAAACACCATCTTGGAGCAGGCTCTCAGCTCAATCAGAACTATCTATTCATTCACGGCCGAGAAGATGATTGTCCAGAAATACTCCGACATACTGAATACAACTACAAAGCTGGGGATTGCTCAAGGCCTCGCGAAAGGAATCGCGGTGGGCACAATGGGCCTTTCTTTCGCTATATGGGCGTTCCTTGCTTGGTACGGTAGTCGACTGGTGATGTATAAAGGAGAGAGCGGAGGAAGGATTCAAGCTGCAGGACTTTGCTTTATATTTGGCGGATTGTAAGTGGCTTCTCCTTTTTTCTTTAAAATATTGTTTTCTTCTGAAGATCTCACAGCAGCTTTCATGCATAAGTGGTCGCTTGATCCGACTATCATTGTCAATAATTTTGCAAGCATCTTTCAAAAAGTAAAGTGGACGTGACCTTGTTACCGGGATGCTTGCTTTTCTTTGGGGATGACGAACGTAGAATAATTGATACTTTGAGCTCATGCTCATAATTGTTTTTTTGCCGCCTACGAATTTGGTTTTTATTTTTCCAAAGAGGAATCTGCATGAGGACTTTTTGTTAGCCTCACCCGCCTTAATTCCTTGTCCGAGAGTTTTCGACTCTTATGAGTGTCCATATTCTTTGCCACTATAATTTAATATTGTTTTTCCGGTGCCTCATGTAGATCCCTAGGCATGGCCCTTCCGGAAATCAAGTACTTCACCGAAGCATCCGTCGCAGCGGCCGGGATTCTGGAAAAGATCTCCCGGACTCCCCGGATAGACGCGGAAGACACGACAGGTATAATACTGGGGCAGGTCCGAGGCGAGCTGGAATTTGAAAATATCGAGTTCACATACCCTTCCCGGCCGGACACAGTTGTGTTAAGAGACTTCAATCTGGTGGTACCCGCCGGACAGACGGTGGCACTCGTGGGTTCCAGTGGGAGCGGCAAGTCCACTGCTATCTCTCTCGTGCAGCGGTTTTACGACGCGGACCAAGGCGTAGTGAAGATCGATGGGGTGGACGTGAAGAAGCTCCAGTTAAAATGGATCAGAGGGAAGATGGGTCTGGTGAGTCAAGACCATGCACTCTTCGGGACTTCGATCAAGGAGAATATAATGTTTGGAAAACACGACGCTACCGTGGAAGAGGTGATAGCCGCAGCCATGGCTGCGAATGCTCATAACTTCATCCGGCAGCTCCCTGAGGGTTACGAGACAAAGGTGAGATATTGTTCCAAGTAACTTTTCACATCCATCACCTTTAAACGTTGTTTGGTCCCGTGATAGCACCGCTGCCATGCTCTTAGAGGTTCCACTAGCCCCTACACAACTTCAACAAAATTTATTACGGTGTACTGTTTACTGGGCCCGTATGAAAAGCCTAGGGGGCTCTCTAAAATACGCACCAATCCGGTATCCAGAGATGTGGGAAACAGTTCTTACATCTCATAGTTATTCGATCATTGTTAGGCTTACCTCTGATTGACCAGGAAGGATCGCTTAACAGTTGTCACGGAATTTTTGACCCTACATCTTTCGTATATATGGGTTGGACAGATTGGGGAGCGTGGAGCGTTTCTGTCAGGAGGTCAGAAGCAGCGAATATCCATTGCCAGAGCGTTGATAAAGAACCCGGCAATTCTCCTGCTTGACGAAGCCACCAGTGCTCTCGACTCTGAGTCGGAGAAACTTGTCCAAACTGCTCTTGATCAAGCTTCCATGGGGAGAACTACGCTGGTAATCTCATTGTCTTCCATTTTTTGTTTTTTTTTCCCTCGGTGGTGAGCTTTGTAAAAGCTAGTAGCATTTACAGTTTTTACTTTTTTAAACATAATATATATATTTTAACTGGTTTAGGTGGTCGCCCACAAGTTGTCCACAGTAAGAAACGCGAACCAGATTGCCGTCGTCCATGCGGGCCGGATCGTAGAGATTGGGTCCCATAGTGATCTGGTTGCCCTCGAGAACGGCCATTATGCACGAATGGCGCAACTACAGGAGAAATTCGACTTCGATGATGCGGACCCCAATCCCAAATCTCGGATCTCTTCCGTTCCTCGAAGCACTAGTAGCCGACTCATGTCCAGTGTTCCCCGCTCAAGCCCTGCCTCCTTCACTGCCGCCTTCCCCCTTTCCAGTCCGGCCCTCTTCTCTGTTCCTACTCCCAGCTTCCCTGAAGAAACGCCTTCTCAAATCTCTCAACACCCGCCCCCTTCTTTCCTTCGTCTTCTCAGATTAAACGCTGCCGAATGGAAACAGGGTTTGATGGGTTGCATCTCCGCGATGATCTTCGGAGCTGTGCAACCCGTGTATGCCATTACCATGGGTGGCGTCGTCGCCGCCTTTTTTGCTCCCAGCCACGACGAAATTCGGTCCCGCATTCGAGTCTTCTCATTGATCTTTGCGTCCCTTTCCGTAATCTCCATTATAGTCAACCTCTGTCAACAGTACACTTTTGCCTACATGGGCGAGAAACTCACTCGAAGAATTCGAATCCGCGTGTTGGAAAACATACTGACTTTTGAAGTTGCATGGTTCGATGAGGAAGCAAACTCAAGTGGTGCTCTGTGCTCACGATTAAGCAAAGATGCATCCTTAGTGAAATCCCTTGTGGCCGACAGAGTCTCTTTAATAGTTCAGACTGCTTCTGCCGTGATAGTTGCTATAGTGATGGGTCTAAGTCTGGCCTGGAAGCTCGCACTTGTGATGATTGCTGTGCAACCGCTGACGATCCTATGCATGTACTCTAGAAAGGTCTTGCTATCGAGTCTTTCTGAAGATATGGTTAAAGCACAAAGTCAAAGCACCCAAATCGCAGTGGAAGCAGTCTCTAACCATCGGATCGTGAGCTCGTTTGGGTGTGCGGGTAAGATACTGGAATTGTTTGAAGCGGCGCAAGAAGGACCAAAGAAGGCTGCGGCCAAAAGGGCATGGTTGGCCGGGGTTGGGATAGGTTCTGCCCAGTGTGTAACATTTCTCTGCTGGGCACTGGATTTCTGGTACGGGGGAAAGCTGGTAGACAACGGAGAGATATCTGCAGGGGCAATGTTTAAGACGTTTTTCGTGCTGGTGAGCACCGGAAAAGTGATTGCGGACGCCGGGAGCATGACGACGGATTTGGCCAAGGGAGCCGCCACAGTGGCATCGGTGTTCGAGGCATTGGATCGTCAGTCCAAGATGCAGAACAATATTCAAAGGGTAAGACCTGACTCGTGCAATCTCATTAATCAATCAATTTGGTCAGGACAGTAGACTTTTGTTTGTTTAATTCAATGTTCAAACCTAACAAACAAAATGTAAATTGATCAAGACTGGAGACGGATATGGAGGGACACAGCTGGTGAAGATAAGCGGAGGGATAGAACTAAAGAAGGTGGATTTCGCATACCCCAATAGGCCTCAAACTCTCATACTCCAAGGATTTTCTTTAAACGTGAAGACAGGCACGAGCATCGGTCTCGTGGGAAGGAGCGGATGCGGGAAATCAACCGTAATCGGACTCGTTCAGAGGTTCTACGATGTGGACAGAGGAGTGGTGAGGGTGGATGGGGTGGATATAAGGGAATTGGATCTCGGGTGGTACCGAGGGCACACGGCGCTCGTTGGCCAAGAGCCTGTAATCTTCTCCGGCAGCATTCATGACAATATCGTGTTTGGAAAACCTGATGCGTCGGAACAAGAGGTCATGGAGGCTGCCAAAGCTGCGAACGCTCATGATTTCGTCTCGTAAGTATGATCATCACATGATATGATACCAACAACCTTCAATTCTTCCTATACTTTGTTAGACACCTAACATGGCATTTAATACACCACCGTTCAATTGGGCTTCCTAACATGCATACTTTTTCTTCTTCGAATGTAACTCTGGTGTGCAGGTCTCTAGATGAGGGGTACGAGACGGAATGTGGGGATAGAGGAGTGCAATTATCAGGAGGACAGAAACAGAGAATTGCCATTGCAAGGGCCATCATAAGGAATCCCACCATCCTGTTACTGGATGAAGCAACAAGCGCTCTAGATTTGCAGTCGGAGCAAGTGGTGCAGGAGGCGCTTGATCGGATTATGTTGGGGAGGACCACCATCGTGGTGGCTCACCGTCTCAACACTATAAAAAAGCTCGACTGCGTTACTTACGTGGCGGAAGGGAAGGTGACGGAGCAAGGAACTTACGCTCAGCTCATGGCCAAGAAAGGGGCCTTCTTCAACCTTGCAAACCTTCAGGAATAGCTTACGTGCCAAAAAAGAGAGTGCTTTCGGTTCACCTTCCCCTATGTTCGTATTATGTGAACGAATATGGCTCACATATTGGGGAAATGTATTCTTGTAGTTAGAAACTTCTTTGCTTAGTCTTCTTCTTATATCAAGAAAAAGTTGGCGCTTTTGCACCCGCTTTGTGGCAACCACAGTTATTTGGTGTCAGAGGCTAGCTAAACTCGCAGAAATTCTGTTAACCAAGTCACGAAAGTGGAGAGACTAGAGATGGCGAGCAATTGTTTCTCCATGAAAATTTAACCAGTTCAATGGGATATTGCTAGCTATGTCCGCATAGAATAGAAATATGATTCTGGTTGATGTTTTCTATCTTTTAAGGTGTGAGGCGTTTGCCATAACAAGACTGTGTCAACCGTTTTTATGAGAAACGGTTTTCTTATTAATCGTGGTCTCAGCTTCTAGCAGTTGCAACTCCCTTGGTAACACGAAGCCATGAACAACCTTGATGGGAGGTTGGCTTCACATTGTTTTTTGGATCCCCTGTCTCGTCACTCAAGCCCCTTTATTTGAGCCATTGCTGAGAGTGTTCAGAGATCGGAAGTGCCGAACAGAGAACAGAGAGAAGGAATTTGAAGCTTATGGAAGGAGGTATGATTTTGCTTCCATTTACATTATATGATGAATTTCATGTTGTTGTTAGAAATTCATGTTTAGGCTTACAGTTGGTATTAGAGCAGACCTCTGATCCGCGTTTCGGTTCCATTTGAGCTTAAGTTTAAAAGCTCTATTTTCGGTCTCTATTTAAAAAAAAAAAACAAATTATGTGCTCACTACTTGTGGCAGTCGGGGCTCTTGCATCGGAGAAAGACGCAACGCCGACACCGGCGACCATTCCGCACGGTTTGCCGGCATCGACATTGTATAAAAACAACTAGTGCTGACAGTCTCTGTCTGCTCTCGGTGCGGGACTGTCGGTGGCTCTCTCGCGATGCCTTAGAGCTCCGGAGCCACAGCGCCGATGTCGACGACCATTCCGACAGGTTTGCCGGCGTCAACGACTTGAAAGAATGCCCGCGAACCTTCTTTCTACGTGCAGCTGCACAGAAATAGGTTAATTAAATTCATAAGGTATTTTTGTAAATACCATCGAGTTGGCTCGAGATGAGTCTTCTGCGACTCGCCATTCCAACTTGGCAACCGCAACTCAGGTCGGCGTGACTCGGTGAAGAAAAAAAAAACCGTCGAGTCGACTTGGACGAGTTAATTAGACTCGCCGTTCCTGGACCGATCCGACTCGGTACTTATAATTGCTTTTGCACCAGTGGGATTTGAACCTGCGCGTTGGCAAAAACAATTGTGCTAGTGACCATTAGGCCACTGGCCGTCGACTGTTATATATATTGGAAATTTTAGATTTATTTCCTGTTACAAATTTTATGTATTTTTGGCATATATTTAAATGCATAAAATTAAATTTATGCATAATATTATAGTTTTTTAATTATGCATATCTTATGAGAATATTTTGTGCATAATGATAATATGTTAGTGTAAGTTAAAATTATGCAATTCATGTTATTCTCATACATTTATCAGATTTAATGTCTAGTGATCCATATAATTTTTATTAATTAGAGAGTAGCCACAACATCTTTAACTTAATAAAAATTATATATTATGATTAGGATCACATAAAGAATATTAGACATTAATTGTAACTAATTTTACTTGATATAATAAATATTATCCCACAAGAATTTTTATTATATTTGAGTTTATTAGTTAGGATAAAATATCAAGTTATTCATAATTTACCCGCAGGGATTATGAATTCATAAATAATTTGATAGTTTTATCATAAAGACAAAGTAGATATTAATTGTAATTAATTATACTTAATATAATAAATTTTATCCCACATGAATTTTTATTATATTTGAGTATATTAATTAGGATAAAATATCAAATTATTCATAATTTACCCACAAGAATTATGATTTCATAAATAATTTGATAGTTTTATCATTAAGTTTACTCATAAAGAATATTGAATTTGCTTGAATTAAAAAACATTTAGCCCATAGGCAATGTTTTTTATGTCAATTGATTTGATTTTTAAGCATGATTTACATTGGTAAAGTATGATATTTTAGGCCTCAGTTTTAACATTAGCATGTCAATAATTCCCAAGCTGGTATCAAGAAAGATTCCAAGTGTTTCTTCTGTAAAAAGAAGGGACACATGAAGAAGGAATGCGCCAAGTTTCAGAAATGTCTTGCTGACAAAGGTACACCAACCTCATTTGTTTGTTATGAATCTAATATGGTTAATGTCAATAATTACACTTGGTGGATTGATTCTGGATCAACAATCCACATCTCGAATTCCTCGCAGGGTTTGCAAAACCTAAGTAAACTAGTGGGAAGTGAGCATCATGTTTTTTTAGGAGATTAGATGAGCTCACATGTGGGAGTTATAGGAACTTGCTATTTAACTTTAAGTAGAGGCTTTGTTTTAAAATTAGAAAAGACCTTTTATGTTCGCAGTTTCTCCAGAAACTTATTTCACTTTCAAGGCTTGTACCTTATGGATATTCTTTTAACTTTTCAAACTCATCTTTCAGTTTATATTATAAGTCTGATTGTGTTGGGAATGGTACATTGACTGATGGTCTTTATAACATTAATTTACAAAACAATGCCACTTACGGTTCAATGCATGTTCACACTGGTAATAAAAGAGGTGTTATTAATGAGGATTCCTCCACATTATGGCACCGGAGATTAAGTCATATCTCCATAGATAGAATTAAAAGATTAGTGAATGAAGGGGTACTTAATATTTTGGATTTTACTGATTTTGAGACTTGTATAGACTACATTAAGGGAAAGCAGACTAACAAGTCAAAGAAATGTGCCAATAGGAGTTCAACCATATTAGAGATCATACATACTGATATATGTAGTCCGGACATGGACTCACATAGTCAGAAATACTTCATCTCTTTTATAGATGATTCCTCACGATACATGTATCTATCTCTACATACTTTATAACTAGAATGAAGCATTAGACACCTTTAAGATCTTTAAGGTTGAAGTAGAGACACAATGCGGTAAGCAAATTAAGATCGTGAGATCAGATAGATGTGGAGAATACTATGGTAGATACACAGAGAATGGACAAGCACCTGGGCCATATGCAAAGTTTCTTCAAGAACATGAGATTGTTGCCCAATATACCATGCCTAGTTCTCCGGACCAAAATGGTGTAGCAGAAAGAAGAAATCGAACATTATTAGGCATGGTGCGGAGTATGCTTAGCAACTCCAATCTTCCTAGATCCTTGTGGCCTGAAGCACTTAAGACGACAGTGTATATATTAAACTGAGTTCCAACCAAGGTTGTTCCAAAAACGCCATTTGAATTATGGAAAGGATGGAAACCGAGTTTTCGACATATGCGCGTTTGGGGATGCCTGTCTTAAGTGAATTTATAATCCACAAGAGAAGAAGTTGGACCCAAGGACCATTAGTGGGTATTTCATTGGATATGCTGAAAGGTCTAAAGGTTATAGATTTTATTGTCCATCTCACAACACTAGGATTGTGGAATCAAGAAATGCAAAATTTCTTGAAAATGACTTGATCAATGGGATGAATCCAACTTGCAACATAGTTTTTGAGAAGGATCATTCAGAATCTCAGCCTTCCACCTCAAGTGATAGATTGATTATTGTTCACAACACCCCACAAGTACAAATTGGTGTTGAACAACCAATCATTGAAGTTCCACAAAATGCTGACAACATTCCGGTAGATCAGGTACTTCAAGAGTTGCCAAACACTTTTGAACAACTAGTTGAACCACATACTTCTCAGGAAATCTACTAAACTCAGGAGATCAGTAATTCCTAATGATTATATTGTGTATCTGCAAGAATCTGACATTGGAACCGCAAATGATCCCATGTATTTTTCAAAAGCCACGAATTGTAAAGAATCAGAATTATGGTACAATGCCATGAAGGAATAGATGAATTCTATAAAAAGTAATGGAGTATGGGATCTTGTTGAGTTGCCTAGTGGATTTAAAGCCATTGGATGTAAATGGATCTTTAAAACAAAGAAAGACTCATTAGGCAACATTGAGCGATACAAGGCAAGACTCGTTGCTAATGGATTCACTCAGAAAGAAGGAATTGATTACAAAGAAACTTTTTCTCCTGTATCTAAGAAAGATTCCTTGCGCATTATTTTAGCATTAGTAGCCCATTTTGACTTAGAGTTGCAACAAATGGATGTGAAAACGACATTTCTCAATGGAGATCTAGAGGAGGAGGTTTACATGAAACAACCTGAAGGATTCCCCTCTAGTGATGGTGACCAATTGGTTTGCAAGCTAAAAAAGTCAATACATGTATTAAAACAAGCATCCCGCCAATGGTATTTGAAATTCCATAATGTAATTTCTTCATTTGGGTTTGTAAAAAACATTATGAATCAATGTATATACCAGAAGGTCAGTGGGAGTAAAATCTGTTTTCTTGTTTTATATGTGGATGACATTTTGCTAGCAACCAATGATAAGGGTTTTCTACATGAGGTGAAATAATTTCTCTCTAATAATTTCGATATAAAGGATATGGGTGAGACATCTTATGTCATTGGCTTTAAGATTCATAGAGACAGATTTTGAGGTATCTTAGGTCTGTCTCAGGACACCTGTATTAATACAGTGTTAGAGAGATTTCAGATGAAGAGTTGTTCACCTAGTATAGCTCCCATTGTGAAGGGTGATAGGTTCAATTTGAACCAATGCTCGAAGAACGACCTTGAAAGGGAACAAATGAAGGACATTTCATATGCTTCTGCTGTTGGAAGCCTAATGTATGTTCAAGTCTGCATAAGACCTGATATTGTATTTGTTGTTGGAATGTTGGGGCGATATCAGAGTAATCCCGTGTTAGACCACTAGAGACCTACAAAGAAAGTAATGAGGTACCTTTAAGGAACTAAAGATTACATGCTGATGTATAAACGGACGGACAATCTAGAAGTCATTGGTTACTCATATTCTGACTTTGTTGGCTGTATCGATTCCTGCAAATCAACATCAGGATACATTTTCTTGATGGCCAGTGGAACAATATCATGGTGGAGTGCCAAACAGACTTTGACCGCCACGTCGACTATGGAAGCCGAGTTAGTTTCCTGTTTTGAGGCTACTTCACATGGTGTATGGCTTAAGAGTTTCATTTTTTGGCTTAGAATTATGGATTCTATCTCTAGGCCATTAAGAATATATTGCGATAATTCAACTGCTGTTTTTATGGCTAAAAACAACAAAAGTCGAAGTCGAAGTAAACACATCGACATAAAATATTTGGCCATAAGAGAACGTGTTAAAGAAAAGAAAGTGGTCATTGAGCACGTCAACACTGACTTAATGATAACAAATCCTTTGACTAAGGGCATACCACCATTTAAATTCAAGGATCATGTTGTGAATATGGGACTTGGTTCCATTATATAAATTTTTTCATTGTATGAATAATGTTATTTCAGTAAAATTCTTAATTAATGTGATATTTTTTCTCATATTTATGTGCACTTTAATTTTGAGAAAATTCATCTGTGTTGGACCAAGAGTAAACATAGGGTTTATTCATAAAGTATAAGTAATACATACATAGTAATACATGGAAGATAATACTCGTCATTAGAGGACCTATCGCCATGATTCATGTATTTATTACTTAAATTCAGATTATCGATGGGTTTAAAATTATATTAGAAGTTTGGACCAAGTGGGAAAATGTTAACCGTTGTTATGAGAAACGGTTTTCTCATTAATCGTGGTCTCAACTTCTGGCAGTTGTAACTCCCTTAGTAACACGAAACCATGAATAACCTTGATGGGTGGTTGGCTTCACATTGTTTTTTCGGTCCTCTGTCTCGTCACTCAAGCCCCTTTAGTTGAGCCATCGCCTAGAGTGTTCAGAGATCGGAAGTGCCAAACAGAGAACAGAGAGAAGGAATTTGAAGCGTATGGAAGGAGGTATAATTTTGCTTCCGTTTAAATTATATGATGAATTTCATGTTGTTGTTAGAAATTCATGTTTAGGCTTACAAACTGGTCGTTCTTGGGCATTTCCTACTCCAAAAATAAGAGATAGGAGGAAGGAGGTTGGACCTTCTTTACTAGAAAAAGTTATTATAGCTCATGGTCTCCAAGCTGTAACTCGTAATAGCCACAACTTTTTTAAGAACAGTCAGCAGTAAAACCTCAATATATATTCTTTATAATTTTAAAGTTTTTCCAGAGAACTTCAATATTGTGTAGGAAATAATAATTTTTTTTTTATAAAATACCTCTCGTAGTCTCTGGCAATGAATTTACAAATTCATTGATAGAGATAATTCTCTCTTACAGCGAATTTACAAATTTGCTACTAGAAGTTAAAGCATATGGCAGCAATTTTTTTTTTTAAAATTCACTGCCTGATGTGTAAACTCTCTAGTAGTGAATTTGTAGATTCGCTGCTATATGTTTAACTTTTGTTGTACAAGTTCTACCAACGGAAACACAAAAGTGAGTTGTTTTAGCTATTGTTTGGTTGGTTGGAGTTTTGCTAACAAATTTTAGACTTTTTGCCAGTGAATGTTGGCATGAATCATGATCAGTATCAGGTAGGTATGGTAAGGATCCAATAAGGCTCCCTCCTGTAATTATCGATATTTTGGTATAGGGGGAGAAGTGTTGGTTTTAATATTAGGAGAGAAGATATTTTATAGGTTTACAAGACTCATACTGGTGGGATGAAGAATATCCTTGAGTTGTTTTTGTTGAGACAAAGCAAGTTGACATGAAGAATATCCATGTCTGATAGTCGTCTTTTTCTCCTTTTGGTGTTTATACTTATTAGAATGTATTTACTTATTTAATTATTTCATTAATTCATTTTTATGTAATGACTGCATTTTTCTATTTTGCCCCTTATTCTTTAAAACCCCATCTGTATCCTGTAAATGAATGGAACGATAATTTTATTTTCTCTCCCGTTTTCGTCTTCCCGACTATGCCTTCTCGACGACAGAGCTCAACGGCTCTTTGTCATTCGAGGTTCTAACATGGTATCAGAGCGGATGATCCGCAATTTCTGATTCTCTTTTGGACGACGACTCTTCCTTTCTCTTTTCGGCTACGATTTTCCGGCAGTTTCGCCATTATTTCCGACAAAGGGGTTTTTGTCCTCTGTTCGGACGGGACTCTACGATTCAAGCTATTGGGAGGCTCTTTTGGTGTTTTCGGCGTCTTGATTCCGGTGGTTATTCCCGGCAAAGAGGTTAGCTTCCGTTACCCATTTATTTTTCTTCTGGATTCCGTCACCGAGAGGTTGGGTTTTCTTTGCTGCATTCGTTCTCTGGTTTTTGGGCGTCGATTTTGGGTGTTTTCCTTGATTCCTTGAAGAGGTATCGTTTCTGGCACCGAGAGGGTCGCGCTGGTTGGATCTCTGGCCTTCTCTGGTTGGCCGAGCGCTGGTTGGATTTCTCTGGCCTTCTCTGGTTGGCCGAGAGGTGAGGACTGTCCGTTGGTTTAAAAATCTCGAGGGCAATGGCTACTTTGGGTATTTTCTGTGGATTATTTCAGCTCGAATTTTTTTTTTTCGAGCTCGTTGTTGGATTCTGAGGTCGCGGAAACGGATTTGATTTCTTTTGAAGAGCTTTGGTGGCAGAACTGGTAAAAAAAAAAAAATTTGGAGCTGCATTGGTGGTCAGTGCTCCATGGAAACTTATTCATCTTCAGATTCTGGTTTACGTACCAGTTCGGATCGTTCAGTATTTGACGAATCATCAAATCCGTACTATATTCACCACTCGGACAGCCCCGAGCATGTCCTTGTCTCTCAGCTGCTTACCGATGAAAATTACACCAGTTGGAGCCATGCGATGGTGATCGCCTTATCCGTGAAGAACAAAGTAGGTTTTGTCGATAGTTCCATCCTTGAACCTCCAAGTGCTGATCCTATTCTACTCAACTCCTGGACCCGGAACAACAATATGGTCATCTCTTGGATCTTAAATTCCGTCTCCAAGGAACTCTCTGCGAGTGTTATCTTTGCTGCCTCTGCCCGAGAAATTTGGCTCGATCTTCGGGATCGTTTTCAACAGCAAAACGGCCCTCGTATTTTTCAGCTTAAACGAGAATTGATGAATTTGCGTCAAGACAAGGATTCAGTTAGTACTTATTTTACCAAATTGAAAACTATTTGGTAAGAACTGTGCAACTATTGTCCTCATTGTTCTTGTGGGAAATGCTCTTGCGGTGGCGTTACAAATCTTAATGATCACCACCATATGGAGTATATCATGTCATTCTTAATGGGCCTTGACGACTCTTTCTCCCATGTTCGTGGTCAGTTGCTCCTCATGGATCCGATGCCCCCTCTTAATCGTGTTTTTTCTCTGGTTGTCCAAGAGGAACAACAACGACGAACTACTCATGCCTCGGGTTCGAATGCTCCCACTGACATAATGGCGTTTGCGGTTAAATTTGAAAAGACAGAGGTTAGTAAATCTGGGAACAACAACGACAGAGGTTACAATGCTCCACGCCATCTGCCTTACCATACTTCCCGGACTCAGAATTCCAGTGCTCCTCGGAATCAAAACAAGGACAAGTATTACTGTACCCACTGCAAGACTGTTGGCCATACCATCTCTCGTTGCTTCAAGATCCATGGCTATCCGTCTGGATCTACATTCAACACCAAGCAAAATTCTCCTGCTGCTGTTCATCAAGTTTCCCTTGCTGATGCTCGCACTGGTTCTTCTTCTGTCGGGGGTTTTATTCAGCATCTGGACCCCACTTAATGTCAGCAGCTCATATCCATGCTTTCTACACAACTGAGTAGCTCAGCAACGGTCACCACTGCTTCAAACTCTTCTACATCTAGCTGCTTGGCAGGTACTTGTTTTTCTGTATCCTTACGTCCTCTAAGTTCTTCCACTCCATTCTGGATTGTCGACTCCGGAGCTACTAGACATATTTGCTTTCAAGCTCATTTTTTATCTCCTTGCATGATATCCCTCATTCTACTGTTACTTTGCTAGATAATTCTCATCTTTTGGTCCGTTTTGCTGGTGATATTAAATTACATTCTCACCTTATACTTAAAGATGTACTATTTGTTCCTCAATTCAAATTCAACTTAATCTCTGTTAGTGTTTTAGTTACTGCTTCTGGCCTTACAGTAAGTTTCTTTCCTGGTTGTTTTGTTATCCAGGATCTCTCCACCCAGCGGACGATTGACAAGGGTGACAAAGTCCAAGATCTCTATGTCCTCCGTGCTCAACATTTGTCTTCTGCTTCTCATGTTTTTGTTAGCAATGTTTCTGCCCATGTTTGGCATAATAGGCTAGGACACATTTCTTTCAAGCAACTTGATTTTTTGAAGGATCAGTTGCACTGTGATGTAACTAGATTACACAAAGCAGATCCTTGTTATATTTGCCCTCTTGCTAAGCAATGTAGACTATCTTTTGAATCCCATAATCATTTATCAAAATTTCCTTTTGATCTTGTGCACTGTGATATTTGGGGACCATATCAAACTGTCTCTTATACTGGTCATTGTTTTTTCTTAACTCTTGTTGATGATTGTACTCGATTTACTTGGATTTATCTACTGAAAACTAAATCTGACGCTATTTCTATGATACCGCATTTTTTTAACATGGTTTCTACGCAGTTTCATGCCAAAATCAAAATTTTTCGATTTGATAATGCACCTGAGTTATCCTTTGTTGATTTTTTTCATACTCACGACGTTTTGCACCAGTTTTCATGTGTTGAACGGCCTCAACAAAACTCGGTTGCTGAAAAAAAACATCAACACCTTTTGAATGTGGCTCGGTCCTTATTGTTTCAATCACGCATTTTTATCTCTTTTTGGACCGAGTGTATTCTTACTGCGGCTTTCTTGATTAATAGAACTCCTTCTCCCCTCTTGCAACATAACACACCCTTTCATTTGCTCTACAACCACTCTCCTGATTATTCCCTCTTTCGTGTTTTTGGCTGTTTAGCTTTCGTTTCCACCTTAGCTGCTCATTGCCCCAAGTTCCACCCACGTGCTCAGGTTTGTGTTTTTCTTGGTCATCCAGCTGGTGTGAAAGGTTATAAATTCTATGATGTTGAGACTCACCAAGTTTTTCTTTCAAGAGATACCGTGTTCCATGAAGAAGTTTTCCCTTTTCATACTATTACCAGTTCAGCTCAACTTACTGACCCCTTTCCTGATTTCGTTCTGCCTCATTCCTCCCTCCATGCTTCGCCTTTTCCTGACCTTGATTCTTTCCCCCTTCATGATTCACCAGTTATTTCTGGTGTTCCATTTGATGATCCCCCACCTCCTACTCTTCCTACACTTGTTCCTTCCTCCTTCGCTGTTGCTCCTCTTCGAACATCTACTAGGGCGACTCATCCACCTCATTACCTGCAGGATTATCACTGCAATTTAATTATAGGTTCTTCATCCTTTGCTTCATCCCGTACGTCTTATCCAATCTCTAATTCCATTTCTTACCATGCCCTTTCTGATTCGCACAAAAATTTTGTACTCAACCTATCTTCTCAAGTTGAACCTCAGTACTATCACCAAGCAGTGAAATGTCCTGACTGGAGGTTGGCTATGCGTGATGAGTTGGCCGCTCTGGAAGCCAACAATACCTGGACCGTCACTCCTCTACCTCCTGATAAACATACCATTGGCTGCAAATGGGTCTATAAAATCAAACTTAATTATGATGGTTCTATTGAGAGATATAAGGCTCGTTTGGTAGCTAAAGGCTACACCCAACAAGAGGGTTTGGACTTTGTTGACACTTTCTCTCCAGTGGCCAAATTAGTCACTGTGAAGGTTCTTCTTGTCCTTGCTGCTTCTCACGGTTGGCATCTCGCTCAGCTTGATGTCAACATCGCCTTTTTAGATGGCGATCTTTTTGAAGAAATCTATATGGATCTTCCTCTTGGCTACCTTCGACAGTGGGAGTCCTCTCCCTCTTTCACCAAACTCATTTGCAAGCTTCACAAGTCCTTTTATGGCCTCAAACAAGCTTCGCGGCAATGGTATTCCAAATTTTCTCATGTTTTAATCAATTTTGGCTTTCTCCAATCGAAATTTGATTACTCTCTCTTCACTAAAGGTCATGGTTCCTCCTTTGTTGCACTATTGGTTTATGTGGATGATATCCTAACTGGTCCTTCCTCTAGTGTTATTGCTGAGCTCAAACATTTTTTGCATACTCAGTTCAAGTTAAAGGATCTTGGTTGTCTTAAGTACTTCCTTGGTCTTGAAATTGCTCACTCCAAGACCGGTATTGTGCTTTCTCAATGTCATTACACCTTACAATTACTTGAAGACTCAGGTTACCTAGCTTGTAAACCTACTCGTGTTCCCATGGATCCCAAGCTTCATTTAACTGCCACTGACGGTGACCTGCTTCCTGATATAATCCACTATTAGCGGCTTGTTGGGAAACTACTTTACCTCACTTTATCTCGTCCCGACATTACTTTTGTCGTTCACAAGCTCACTCAATTTGTGGCCCAACCCCGCCTTCCTCATCTCCAGGCAGTACATCACCTACTTCGTTATCTCAAGACCAGTCCTGGTCAAGGTTTGTTGTTTTCTTCTGCTTCTTCCTTGCAGGTACGTGCCTACTCTGATGCTAATTGGGGATTATGCCTTGATTCTCGCCGATCTACTACAGGCTTTTGCATCTTCATTGGTGATTATTTGGTCTCTTGGAAGGCCAAAGAGTACACCACCGCCTCTTGCTCCTCCGCCGAAGCTGAATATAGAGCACTTTCTTCAACTGCCAGTGAACTTATTTGGTTACAGCAACTGCTTCAAGATTTTCACATCAAAGTCGACTTTCTTGCGCTGCTATACTATGACAATCAAGCTGCGATACATATTGCTTCTAACCCTACATTTCATGAGCGTACCAAACATATTGAGATCGATTGCCATTTTTTTCGTGAACGGGTTACTTCGGGCGTCCTCAAGTTACTTCCCATTCGTTCTCCATACCAGTTAGCTGACATGTTCACTAAACCTCTTCCCTCAACTCACCTTTTTTCTTTGTTGTCCAAGATGGCTGTCAAGGACATTTATAAGCCACCTTGAGGGGGAGTATTAGAAATGTATTTACTTATTTAATTATTTTATTAATTCATTTTTATGTAATGACTGTATTTTACTATTTTGCCCCTTATTCTTTAAAACCCCATCTGTATCCTGTAAATGAATGGAAAAATAATTTTATTTTCTCTTCCGTTTTCGTCTTCCCGACGACAGAGTTCAACGGCTCTTTGTCATTCGAGGTTCTAACAATACTTGTCTTTTTTTAAACTTAATTACTGCTGCAATTGTTATTGCAGGTAATTTTTGTTAATGGTGGGATTTAGCTAGAGCAGATGATCTAATAGTCGCAAACCCCTACTTGAATTCTCACCCCCACTATCAAAAATAGCAGTAATCTCTCTCTCTACCATGAGATGAATGAGTGTTCCTTAAAAAACTTAAAAAGGGAAGTGAAGTGGCTTGATTGATTCACCTGGGAATGCTGGTTTTTCTTCAGAGGTTACTGTTGTACTCCATATTACCGATGCTGTGTTCGTTGTGGTAGACTCTGTATTGAAGGTATTTGTGTCCAGACTAAAACTATCCTTTGTCAGGCACTTGACAAGACGAAACGTATCACAAAACCAACTGCCTCCACCAACATTCTCATGTTTGGTTCTACTATGGCTGCTATACGACAGGCATCTAGCCATCTTACCCGAACTTGGATTTATTAAATAATAAGCAAAAAGCCAAAGAATGTAGCCGACCACTAATACTAATCTAATGTTAATGGTGCTATCAGCTTTGGAGCGAAGAGGACGGAGGACTTTTCCTTTTGAACATGCTCCCTATGTTGACAAGCTACTCTATATAGATGAGGGACCGGGTGAAGTTGAAAGAAGAAAGGAAAATCAATTCTAGCTTTGGGTATTCCTTAATAACTGCAATTTCATAAAGCAACAGATACGCGACTTTGCTTTTGAGCATATAAAAGGAAAAGCCAACTGTTGGGACTTGTTCTTGATCATATATAAAGAATCATGTTTGTGTCTTGAATGGCTGGCTCACGACCAAATAAAAAGGACGAGCACTGACCCTTGCGTTCTCATCATCACATCGAGTGGCCGTCTTCAGTGAGTGTTCAATAACTCTTTTTTTTTTTTTTTTTTCATCTTCTTCATTGGCTGTCCCACTTTTGTTTATGCAAGTAAAAGATTAGGTGCAGACTGCAGAGCGATGATATGGGGGTTGTGAATTAAATTTCATTCACGTGTACTTTTGAGGGCCGCCCTCTTAAGATTAGGAATAAGACTATGGTAAGTACAGATATGGGTGGTTGAAAAGAGGAAGGACAAATAGACAATTAGGTATTAATGATGAAATGCATAGTGTTTCGTTTGAAATAAACAAAAGGGTGCACGGTGTCAATCAACCCTCTCTGGCACTCTTTAAAGCTTCTAGTGTTTTTTGTAGGCTTAGCAACAAGGTAACTTCTTTAACTTTTGTTAAATTAGTCAAGTGGAAGTCGACCAGTTCCTCCCACCCGATATCCAGTCTCTGATCAAATGAAATTTTTCTTATGTATACAGCACTCATAAAAGAAAAGCCACCGACGATTTCCACGGCCTTCAACACTGGTTATGGCATACAGTTACTGTCCAACTGCATTTCATGTGATTATGTTCACATTTTAAGATTCAGATTTACATTAAGGAGATCACACTAAAGATTCAAAGGGAACCTCATCTACATGCTAGGAATCTTTGATCATGTCCTAAATCTTCTTCCAAGGGGGCATGTCGTTGAGAGGGGGATGCCGTATCTCTCTCTCTCACCAGGAAATGGTGGAGCCAGGCTGCCGGAGAGTGGTTCCAAGTCCTGCGTTTTTTAAGCTTTGATGTCACCCTTCCCATGGCTACTCGCCAGAAATTCTGTGGTTCGTGATTCACCCCTTGCAGCTAGCGTAAGAGCTTTAGTTTTTTTGAGTTTGACGACAGCTTTTTCTAACATCATTTATTTGACCAGAGACCAGAGCACCAGCAGACAGGTGCGACTGACGACTGTAAAAGATTCAAAAACGTAGAAGTTGTCGTCGAACTACACAAGCTATAGAAAGCGCAGCCAGGCAGGCTGCATTGAACTTTTTAAGACTGAATTTGTTTCGTCTACTTACACTTAACTACCATATTGTAAATATGCTTAAGTGCTGTCTGACTCTATTTCATCTAACTCCAACGCAACTTCACCTGAAATTAGTCTTCATCTACGTACAACCAAGTTGCAGGTTATATTGTCTAGTTACGTAGTTTGATTAAACCTCAGTAATACCTGACTCTTACTTCATCCGAGTGCGGTCTGATTGCACCTAAGTGCTGCCAAAGCAAAGAAAACAATCTCTTTTCATCTGTAGAAAATGCAAGTACTTATCAGAATATAGCTCTGATCGGATCTGCAAAGATGCTTCAAATAAAAGCAAGACGAACGGTTTTCCAGGCTAAAAAGTAGGGATGGATCCACCAGACATTTTGAGATATTGTATTCTGTCATATGCCTTTTGGATCACCTTCTCAATCAAACCGGGTCCCCAAAATCATCTATGATTCAATCGTACATAGTATCATCATTCCTGGGCATCTTAATCTATGTAAAGACACGGGCAACTTCACCAGGACGGCTCTCCATTATCAGTGGACACAAGATGGAACCGCAATCTTTGGCTCTCCATTTTGTGAGGAGCAACCCAGGGCATATAATAGGGAAAGCGAGGCTCGACAAGTGGTCTACGCCCCTTGGCCATCGGCCAACCTATTAGAAAGTCAGGAAAACGCTATTTGGTGAACATCTGCTTGTCCAAGGCATGATGGAGGGAGTAAGTCTGTGACACTTAGCTTCATTGAAATACACATTTCGTGCATTCATATACATTGGCTCTTGATTTTACTACTAGATGTAAAACTTATTATAGAAATCCATTTATGGGATTACACTTAAGATTGTAGAAGTCTTGAAGCACAGTTTCAGCCCTTAGTTTATACAAGTATCTTTATATTTCCCCTTTCGTTTCCCCTTATCCTATTGGATTCTCTGTCTCTCTCTCTCTCTCTCATCCCATTTAGGCACAAACTCTCTTTAGGTGGCTCAAAAAAAAAAATTCCTAAGAAAAGGCCCCGAGATTGGTATTTACTCGGTGATATATGTCAAGAATTCTTAAAGGGACGGAATAAGACATAAAGTTAAGATTTTCAATACGAAAAATTTCCTTTTATCTTCACTTTGATCGTTACAACTCTCCCAAAGGCTTTTGTTTCATGCCCCACTTGTTGGATTACTTGCAATAACCAAACGACGATAAAAAAATACATAGTCGGAGAGCAAAGTTAGTGTAAGGTTGCTGTAGAAGATGAAAAGAATTCAGAATGCAAGTTATTCTTTACTAGCAGGGGTATTCGGAAAGTTTTAAGGCATATAAACCTTTTTTGGTGCAATTAGTGGTTGTGGTCATTCAAGCAGAGTAGTTTAAGTTATCTTAATCGGAGTGCTTTTAGAACCTCAATTGATCTGCTAAGCCCATACTCAGCTTGCCTGCTTTTGACTTTCAATGATCATATTCTACACGCGGTAAGCTTCGGCCGTCTTCTGGACGACGGTGAGTCAGGCAAGGTAGTTAAAGAATTGGTTCTGGGCATCTTCCCAATTCCCCTAGTCTTTTGTTCCTTGGCTGCATAATCTCATGCATGTCTTGTTTAGGACTTTTAATGAAGATAACCCAGTGCTAGTCTCAAGTGCTTTAGTCTTAATGGCTCCTGAACTAAAGTGGAACCTAACCAAATAAAATAAAAAGCCTTCATACCCACATGAAACCCGAGCTACAACAAAAAAAAGAAAGAAAAAAGAAGCCCATCACTTGATTAGTTGATCATAAAGTACTTAAAAGCCGACTTAAGCAGAACTATGATGACTGAATCTCCTGTACCAACCCATTATCTAAAGCTAAAACAATAGTTCTTGCAAAATAAACTTGACCAGCATGCACACAAGACGACCCATAAACAGAAAAGGAGAGAGTTAAGGTACCTAGCTTATAGTTGCATAGAAGAGAGAGAAAGGTAAAGAAAGCTTACTGAACACCCTACAAATGGTTGTCTACGTTTTGGAGGGCACAAAAGCAACAACCACGAAACTAGTAAATAATTTTATCCTTTATTAAGAATAAATTGTCAGCCCCACATGAAGGAGAGCTGAGACCGTTTCGTCCAACCTAAAAGCAAGCAAGCGTTTCCTATATTTGGCTCTCTTAGCTCTCAGTTTCAAAGTTGAGAGCCCACTCTGGATATTCGGTCTGGGTCTGTCTTCTCTTTGTTTATTTTTGCAGACATTGGAGGCCCTTGCCGCTGGGACCTCGGGAGAAATAGAGAAGATCATGGGTTCCTCGGAAGAGGACGGCGCACGGAGGGAAGGAGCGCGAGCAACGAAAAGGAAGAAATCAGTAGCAGCAATATTTAGATACGCTGATGGGGTTGACATGATGCTAATGCTTTTGGGTACCGTTGGAGCGATTGGAGACGGGATGTCTACTAATGTACTCTTGGTTTTCGCTAGCCGACTGATGAACGCCTTAGGCTATGGAAAGGCCATGGTCAGTCAAGGAGACTTCATGGATGAGGTTGAAAAAGTAAGCTCTCTTTCTCTCTCTCCCTGGCTCTTTCCTTCTTTTCCCTTGTTCCCCTGCTCTGACAAGTCTTTCCTGTTATCTTTTTTGGGTTTTGCTAGTGTGTTATGTATTTTGTCTACTCCGGATTGGCAGTACTGGTGGTGGCTTTCCTGGGTAATTGAAGAAGACCTTTACTTTTCACTCTTTATTGTTGTCATGAAGTTTAAGTGTCTTAACTGATATTAAAAGCTGTCCACCGCAGAAGGATACTGCTGGAGCAAAACAAGCGAAAGACAGGTGCTAAAAATTCGTTACAATTATTTGGAAGCTGTTCTCCGTCAAGAAGTTGGATTCTTCGACTCACAAGAAGCCACCATTTCAGAGATTATCAACAGCATTTCCAAAGACACCTCACTCATACAAGAAGTTCTTGGCGAGAAGGTATTTTCGTAAACCATATTTATAAGGCAAGATGCATGAAAACATAGCCTTTATGGGTGTATGCACCAGAAAATATCTCCTGCGAGTTTAGTTTTATAGCAGAACCTTAGAAAAGCTTTCGTTGCCCTTCTACAGTCAATGTAAGCCAATACTGCTCTTCTTCAGAGCTGTGATGTGGTTGTTAATTTGTGATAGATAACCTCTGATTTACTGAAAAGTAGCTAAAAGCACCATGTCCTTGAGCAAGATACTGTGTGAGATGTGAAGGGTTCCATTAATGAGATTATCGGCGTGCCTCATTTCTGAGAGACACGAATTTACTGTTTCAACGAATCCCAATCTTTTAAAGGTAATTGCAGAAGGGTTTTAGGTATCTTTCTTTACATCAACTCCAGTTCAGGTGGGGTAGAGTTAAGACAAATGGGTCCTAATTGTCGTGATCAGCTTTATTCGGACCAGATGTTTAGCGCCACTTTTCGGAATTTTCCATTCGTTTCTTCTCTTAAAGTCTCTCTCTTTATCATGGGGGTAAACTCATGAATAGGTAAGAAGAGAGAACAGTCACGTCTGGTTTAAGATCTAATCGACTGTTCACCTGACTTTTCGTTGAGAGAGTTTTTTCTTTTAGCACAACATAGAGCTCATTCCCGAGTTCTCATCCTTTATGTCTGTTGAGAAGAGCAAATTCTTTAGTTTTTTTTCTAGATTTTGCACTTTTGTGAATTCAAGGTTAATAACGGCAAGTGTGAAACCTTCCCATTGTTCAATTGGAGTTGAGTTCAACATTGTAAAAATCTGTATGGAGTCATAAAGTAAAATAGCAAACACTTGCCCTCTTCTTCCTTACCTTAAAGTCAGTCTTGTAGAGATCATTATGAGCCTTCTGTTTCAATTTTCCTTTCATTTGAAAAAAGATTTCAATAACATTAGTGGAACTTCCTGTTTATAGCCCCACATATATAAGAAGTAATTCAGGTTCGGTCAAGGTTGTAATTACGGTGTTCAATTGGAGCTGTGAATTGAAGGCTCCACATTGGAGGTTCGAAGATCCAAGTCTAGAAAGAGAGTGCCAATCTTGGGTGTCTAGGGAGACGGCAGTATGCTGATCTAGTTCTTCATGATCCTGTTTGAGCTCTTTTATTTTCTTTCACATTGTTCTATAAATAAATAACAAAATAAAAATTTGCCTACCACAAACACCCTGGTATAAAGGCTTGATCTTGGTCACAGGACTTACCTTGTGAATGAGATCTTGTGAGGGCTGGAATTTGTTACAAAAATAAAGACCTTCAAATTGTTAGATATTGAACTGAATTACAACTTTATAATTGATTAAGTGTGGTATTTATACAATTTAGAACAAAAAAGATAAGATTTACATGAGAAGATAATGACAACATAGGATAAATACATTGTGATCTTATTTGATAACTGAAGAGATTATGCTAATCCCTTATCATGCCTCCTCAAGATAGATCATTGTCAAAGAGATCATTCTTGTCTCGTAGTAACTGAAACTGTGAACTTGGCATTGGTTATATATGAATATTTGTTTCGAGGGTACTTGGAAGCAAAAGGACGAGAAAAGCAGCAACACTTGTAGTGGAAAAAATCGGAGAAAGTGCATTGTCCGGTGAAGAAATGTGAAAGAGCAGTGACATTGGTAGCGGTTAAGGCAGACAAAATCAAAGAGAGTGCATCATCCAGTAAAGAGATGTGGAAGAGTAGCGACACTAGTAGCGGCTAGAGTGGACGGAATCGGACAGAGTGCATCATTTGGTGAAGAGATGTGAAAGAGCACCGACACTGGTAGCGACTGGGGCAGATGGAACTGGTGAAAGTGTAACGGCCAATGAAGAGATGGGGAAGAGTAACGACACTGGTATCGGCTAGGGCATACGGAATCAGAGAGAACCTATCGTCCGGTGAAGAGTTGTAGAAGATTAGTGATACTGGTAGCGACTGGGGCAGACAGAATTAGAGAGAATGCATCATCCGGTGAAGAGATGTGGAAGAGCAGCGACACTGGCAATGGTCGGGGTGGACAAAATCAAAGAGAATGCATTGATTGGAGAAGAGATGTAGAAGAGCAGAGACACTGGTAGCGGTTGGGGTGGACGAAATCGAAGATAACACATCAACTAATGAAGAGATGTGGAAGAACAACGGCATTGGTAGTGGCTAGGGCGGACGGAATTAGAGAGAATGCATCAATGAAGAGATGTGAAAGAGCAGCGGCACTGGTAACGGTTGGGGCAGATGGAATTGAAGAGAGCGCATTGACAAGTTAGTTCATTTTGGGAGGATGTGGTAGAGAGTGAGTTACAAGTGGAGAAGATGAGGAAGGGAAAAAAAATTCAGAGGATGGCAAATGCAGAAGATTTATTCACTCTGATAGAATAGAATTTAGAATAGAAAAGATAAGCTTTACACGAGAAGATAATTATAACATGGGATAAATACAATAAGATCTAATCTGATAACTAAAAGGATTATGATAATCCCTTGTCAGAGAAGAGACCAAACCTGTTTTCAAATAACATGTACTAATTCTTAGGATGAACGAGATCCATTTACATAGGGAATAAGTCTAGTTTCACCTGATATATTAATATGTATTGTTTTAGAGGCATACATTTTTTCTACTTCAGCTGGTCTCATCCCTCTCCAAACAAAAGCTTGTTAAGGGATCACTAACCCAAACCAATTTACTCGAGGGGTGAGCAAATCACATTTAAGAAACTGCTTACAAGCCTCTTATTAGATGTGTGTTAGAATTTTTCATTTCAGTACATCCTAACCGATTTTGCCGTGCATCAAAATTATGTTTCAGTAGATAAGGGCTCCGGGTTGTCCTGACCCAGAACCAAATGCAGTTCTACCTTTAATGTTTCTGTTAATCTGTGTTTTATATAGTTAGACCACTGAGTCTTCCTGGTAAAGAAACTAATGATGTTGAACCTGTATGGTCCAGGAATCACTTGTAGCTCATACCTTCTGTTGACTTCATCGCAGGTTCCCACTTTTCTGATGCATTCGGCGGTCTTTATATCCGGACTCGCGTTCTGTTCTTACTTCTCGTGGCGGCTATCAGTTGTGGCCTTTCCCCTCGTAATATTACTTATAATTCCTGGACTCCTTTACGGCAAATATTTGTTGTATTTGTCTAAGAAATCCCATAAAGAGTATGGTAAAGCAAACATCATAGTGGAGCAAGCTCTGAGCTCGATCAGAACCGTTTACTCCTTCACTGCAGAAAAGAGAACCGTAAGCAAGTATTCAGCCATATTAGAGAAAACTTCGAAGCTGGGGATAGCTCAAGGCTTTGCAAAAGGATTAGCAGTCGGAAGCACAGGACTTTCTTTTGCCATATGGGCTTTTCTCGCCTGGTACGGGAGTAGATTGGTAATGTATAAAGGGGAGAGCGGAGGGAGGGTATATGCAGCTGGGATTTCTTTCATTCTGGGTGGCATGTAAGTTTTCTTTATTTTCTGTCTTTTAATCCTGAAATTGTGATTGCGCTCTGCTTACTGATGTTTAATGCAGTTCTCTAGGCATGGCTCTTCCGGATGTCAAGTATTTCACTGAAGCAACAGTCGCTGCAAGGAGAATTTTCGAGCGGATCGATAGAGTTCCTGTAATTGATGGAGAAGACGAGAAAGGTCTCGTATTGGAGAAGGTTCGGGGAGAGATTGAATTTGAGCGTGTCAAATTCGCATACACTTCTAGACCGGACTCCGTCGTTCTCCAGGATTTCAATCTAGTGGTTCCTGCCGGACACACATTGGCACTGGTGGGTTCAAGCGGGAGTGGTAAGTCCACGGCGATCTCCCTGCTACAACGGTTTTATGACGTAAATGAAGGGCTAGTGAAGATCGATGGGGTGGACATCAAGGACCTACAGCTGAAATGGATCAGAGGGAAAATGGGTCTTGTTAGTCAAGACCATGCCCTCTTTGGAACATCCATAAAGCAGAACATTATGTTCGGAAAGCTGGATGCAACCTTTGACGAGATAATGGCCGCCGCCATGACTGCAAATGCTCATAACTTCATAAGGCAGCTCCCAGAGGGGTACGAGACGAGGGTAAGTCTGGTCCAAAGACTAAGCTTGGCTTTATTATTTGTTTATCTTCTTCAGTAGTGTATTTTTCGCTTCTAGGTTGGCGAGCGAGGAGCTCTTTTATCAGGAGGGCAGAAACAACGAATAGCCATAGCCAGAGCCGTGATAAAGAATCCCGCCATTCTTCTTCTGGACGAGGCAACAAGTGCTCTCGACTCCGAGTCAGAAAAACTCGTCCAGAACGCTCTGGATCAGGCCTCCATGGGAAGAACAACCCTGGTGAGTTATTTGTTTTCATGTCTTCGATAAACATGCCCTCTGAGATGGTGCATAATGGCATCAATATTACCAGGAGTCTCTCTCTATTCAGTGATTTCAAAGTATTGAAGAAGCATTGTTTGAGCGCAATACTGATCGTTTTCCTCATTAATCATTTTTATTTATTTTAATTGCATTTACTTCCTTCAAATTCAATTAGGTGGTGGCACACAAGATTTCCACAGTGAAAAACGCCGAACAGATAGCGGTCGTCGATGGTGGTCGGATAATTGAAACCGGGTCCCATAGCGACCTCATCAACCGAAAAAATGGTCATTATGCCCGACTTGTCAAGTTACAGCGCCAATTCAGCTGTGATGATCGAGACCACGCCTCTGATGCCCACATAGGCTCAGCGACCAGAAACAGCGCCGGCCGAGAGAGCGTCCCTAGATCGAGTCCCGCCTCTTTCACTGCTGACTCCTCCCTCCAGGAAATCACTCCTCCTCCCTCCTCTCATCCGCCCCCATCCTTCTCCCGCCTTCTCGCCTTAAACGCCCCCGAATGGAAGCAGGCTCTCGTCGGCAGCCTCTCTGCGATCCTTTTCGGTGCTGTGCAACCCATCTACGCCTTGACCATCGGTGGGGTCATCGCGGCATTCTTTGCTCCCACCCACGACGAAATGCGATCTCGTATTCGTGCCTACTCCTTCATCTTCTCCTCCCTCTGTTTGATCTCTATTGTGCTCAACTTGTCCCAGCATTACAATTTTGCTTATATGGGCGAGCATCTGACTCGAAGAATCCGTATCCGAATGCTCGAAAAGATCCTCTCTTTCGAACTTGCTTGGTTCGATGAGGATGCCAACTCGAGTGGGGCGCTATGTTCGCGGATAAGCAACGAGGCTTCGAGGGTGAAGTCGCTTGTTGCTGATAGAGTCTCTTTATTAGTCCAAACCGCATCAGCTGTGTTTGTGGCGATGGTTATGGGTCTAATTGTCGCATGGAAGCTCGCACTGATCATGATAGCAGTACAGCCACTCACAATACTGTGTTTCTATACAAAGAAGGTCCTGTTATCGAGGCTATCGTCGGACATGGTGAAAGCGCAGAATCGAAGTACCCAAATTGCAGCCGAGGCAGTCTCAAACCATCGGATCGTAAGTTCATTCGGATGCGTAGGGAAGGTATTGGAAATTTTCGACGCAGCGCAGGAGGAGCCGAAGAGGGCAGCGAGAAAAAAGGCTTGGCTGGCAGGAATAGGGATTGGTTCCGCCCAGTGTTTGACATTTCTTTGCTGGGCATTGGATTTTTGGTACGGGGGGAGATTGGTGGAGGCCCGGCAGATATCGGCGGGAGACGTGTTTAAGACGTTCTTTGTTTTGGTTAGTACCGGAAAAGTGATAGCAGAAGCAGGGAGCATGACTACAGACTTGGCCAAGGGAGCCACTGCAGTGGCATCGGTGTTCGAGGTGCTGGACAGGCAATCGAGGATGCAACCCGGGTCCGACCAGGTAAGCAAATTTTTTTTTTATAGCCAATTAACGAATTAATTGCATATTTAACTTGAAACGGTCCAATCAAGTACTCAAACCAAATGTGCATCTGTAATCCGACCAGGTAGGTGGGAACCCCAAAGGGACGCGATTGGAGAAGATATCTGGAAGAATTGAGCTAAAGAAGGTGGACTTTCGATACCCGAGTCGCCCTCAAAACCTCATCCTGCGGGAATTTTGCTTAGATGTGAAAGCGGGGACGAGCATCGGTCTTGTGGGGAGAAGCGGATGTGGGAAATCGACAGTTATCGGGTTGATTCAAAGGTTTTACGACGCAGAGAGAGGGATGGTGACGGTGGATGGAGTGGACATCAGAGAACTGGATATCGGGTGGTACAGAGGCCACACAGCGCTCGTCAGTCAGGAGCCTGTGATCTATTCCGGCAGCATAAGAGACAACATCGTCTTCGGAAAGCCGGAAGCTTTGGAGGACGAGGTGGTGGAGGCTGCCAAAGCCGCTAATGCACACGATTTCATTTCGTAAGTCTGGTTTCTCTTCCCGTCCTCCCAGCATAAATCGGTTATGATTTCCATTGAGAAAGCTAATTTCAGTATTTGTTGAGTCATTGGTGACGGATGGTGACGGCGGTGCAGGTCATTGAAAGACGGGTACGAGACGGAATGCGGAGACAGAGGAGTGCAATTATCAGGAGGGCAGAAGCAAAGAATTGCCATCGCAAGGGCAATTATAAGAAATCCAATGATTCTGCTACTTGACGAAGCAACCAGCGCCTTGGACTTGCAATCAGAGCAAGTGGTCCAAGAGGCGCTTGACAGGATCATGGTAGGGAGGACGACCGTAGTGGTGGCTCACCGTCTCAACACCGTTAAGAAGCTCGACTCCATCGCTTACATTGCAGAAGGGAAGGTAGCCGAGCACGGAACCTACAGTCAGCTGAAGAGCAAGAGAGGGGCCTTCTTTAACCTTGCTAGCCTCCAGTCCTAAAGATAAAGCGAAGTCGTTTCGTCTCGTTCGTTTCCGACGAGGGCTAGCGTGTAGAAATCTGATGGAGCTCCTATCCATAGTCCTATAGAAGAGTGACGTGCTGATGCGTTGTACATACTACATGAACAACTATTTAATCTAATATCATAAAGTTTAGGAAGACGATTCCTTTACAAGCCTTCAATTCTTGAGTACAAGTTAAAAAAAGCTACTTCGACAAGCCTTAGAAACAACAGAAAAGGGGAAATACAGGGGAAAAAAGGCCATTTTTTCAACAACACGGGCATCTTACTACTCTTTGACTTCAACTAAAAAGATGACTCTACAAGATGGGTCTTTCCAGTTTCCATTGTCGTCGTCTTCGAGCGTCACCACGATTATCAAATTACTTAGGCCGACATGCAGCTTCGATGGGACCGGCTTGTCTCGACATCTGGAAATTTCAAGTGAAAATGTTAACAAATTGAGCGCTTTGGAAGTGGGGAAAGAGTCAGAATTGAGAAGTTCAGGAACTGCAAGGGACCTGAAAGTAAGTCTCGAGTTTCTTCCTCAGAGTGTCGTGCTCCTTCTTCACTAGTTGGTAAGTTTTGAAGCATCTGCAGTTACATCAGGGTATAAGTTATCAGTAAGAAAAGGGAAAGTGGAGGACTTTCATCGCATAATAGTAAAACGGAAAAAGGATTTTGGTTCTGAAAAATGTCAAACGAAAGGAAATGACGGTACCCTTCTGAATTGCGCTCCTGGCAGAAGTCTCTAAAACGAGAGCACTCGCTCTTCAACCTACGAGCTCCAATGCTGGAAAAATGTTCAGATTGTATCAGTTAGGACAAGTTTCATAGGCAAATTTATATCAGTAGATGTTTACAAAACAGAAATAAATTGCTTTCAAAAGCCAATTCTTAAGTTCAGCGAAGAGTTCACGAAGATTAGACATATTTCTGTTCCCAAGACCACGAAGGCAATAACCTCGCCGAGCTGGAATTTTATTTACCTGGAACAACTGCCCTTGAAAGTATGCATGCAGCTGTCCAGTTTAGTGAAATCCAAGGGGCGCTGCTCCCTGAATAACAAGCATGCGATAAGTACAAGTAGCAGCTTCAGATTACTATTTTCAAAGCCGTAAACCATAAAAAGTGAGAAAGGAGTACGTAAGGTGACTAACAGTTCGGCCTCAATGTTAAGCATCGTTCTGACAGAAGCCTTGTAGAACAAGGTTACTACTTCTTCGACGAAATTAGGGTTGACATCGTCCTGCAGCTCCTCCAACTGTATAAATTGCTCGTCAATGAAACCCTGCACCAACCCAAAAAATTAATTTATGTGAACTACCGCTTAATTAACAACCAACAATCGGTTAATTAGAAATGAGATAAGTTGGCGACAAACAGTCCGAAACTATGAGACCCTGTTTGATTACAGATGAAGTACGGAGTTGAAAAGAGATCAGGAACACGGAAGCTGTCAGAAAGAGATTTTCCCCTCCGCTTCGACCAGAACCCAAAACGTGCCTTTCCAGGGGAATCAAGAAAAGTATCCTGTAAAGCAACTGAGCTTTAGAACTCTGCCCATTTTTTCTTTCCTTCGTCGTGCTACAAATCCCTTCTACAGTTTAACGAGGACAATCTTTCTGGAGAGGCCAAAGCCCATTAATTGTCTGACCAAGTCAGTACCTCTTCCTAATCTGGACCTAACACTGGTTCCTTCCTTCCCCACCAGTTATGGCGGTCCCATCTGGACTCAACCGGGGGAAGGAAACGGAGAGATACTCTTTCAATCAATCGCCGCAAAGAAAGATAAAAAAGATATTCTTTCCCATCAGCTTCACCTATTTTAGCCATCCAAGATGTGGTGGACATATTAACAATCATGTCACCGATTCCAACGGTATCTCGGGTGCAGGGATGACAAGAACAGCGAGCACTGAGCTACAAATATATTCCATGAAGAGTATGAAGGGTGAAAATATTTGCATGGGAGAAGACCGTCTACGATTTTATTCTCTCCGCACAGGGACCCGAAAAGGCTGGACATTTTTCCTCCCAACTACTTTCTAGAATCGTCGATAGACAAGTTAAGGAGATCAGGAACTAACTAGAAGCATTAAAAAATGGAAAATACCCGGTGATGGACAATGGCTGGTCAAATAATTCAAATGAGAGAGTTAGAATGGGATCAATTCTGAGAGATGAGTAGAAGTGAAGGTTACCTGATCAAAAAGGGCCTTCCTCAAGTTGGCAACCTGGCGATGCAATGGATTCTCCATAACGATCTACAGGGGATAGGAACAGAACAGTGGGTTTGCAGAAGAACTAATACCGGGAGGAAGCTGCCGGAGGTGGGGGGTGTGAAGAATAGAGGCCAGAGGGGGCGTATATATAGTAGATGAAAGGGAGGAGCGTCACCCCAAAAGAAGCAACCATGTATGGACGCGTTTTAAGCTGGTGCCTGTCAAAAACTTAGTAAAAGGAAGATAGCTGGGACTAGGAAATCACAAATTCCAGATATTTAGCTAATTTGAGAGGGCGGAAATAAATGTAGTCCAGATTCTGAAACTGCCTTTACTGAGGAACAACTCATGATATTTATGATGCACTAAATCTCCCGAATCCGGATTCTTGAACCTGAAATGTGTCCCCTCGGCCCTGACAAGTCAACAGCAACGAAAGTGATTTTTTTTCATTTATGTGTTTAGTTGGCCAACAGATAAAATATTTATAAAAAAAAAAAAAAAAAGTTCCCTCCAGATAAAAAGGCACCTGCTGCTTATCTCAGTTGTCAAATCCCAGACCAGTCTGGGTCAAAATCTGAAACAATGATGGGAGAGAAAAACAAAAACACTAGTTGAACTAACATGTTCCAGTGGTTCAATTGTTGGGCTTTCCTTCATTTACACGGAGCGATAAGGGACCTATCCCCATCCACCAGAAAAGAGTGAAAGAGGGGAGAGGAAGAGAAATCGGTCCCAGTTCTAACATTCGAACCGTTCAAATAAAGAGAGCACAGGCACAAAAATCTCACCTCGCCTCCCTATTTTCCATTTCGCATATCATCGACGAAGGAGCCATAAATTGAGTATTCTATTCGTTGTTCAGGGCTTCGGATATTTCAATAGTTCGGAGCCGGACTCAGAGGAGAAATATTCCAATTATGACTCTATCAATGACATCATTCATTTCAATTACATTGTTGAATTATGTTGATTTATGTTTAAAATAAGCATCCTAGTGGCGTAGTGCAACTCACAAGTTTGGAAATGAAGATGTTCAAGTTACGGTAACGATTTGAGATCAAAAGACCTTAATGCTTTTGCTCTCGTCAATTGGCGTGTGTAATTTGGAGATGTGGCAGGTCTCTTGTCCAAAATATATGTAGGCTTGTGACCATGTGTCTTTGAGGTTTCAGCTCGTGAGTGCACGCGCCGTTGTTGTGCTTTACACATGCCCAAGAATCGGCTAATACTACTGCTGTCCCAAGTCTGTAACTTGTAAATTTCCAGGTTTTCTTTGAGTCCCCCCAAAAACGTTAACAATCTATATCTTCTCACTGAAATGGTTTTTATCAGTCCGTAGAGGGGACGTCACATATTGAGACTTACAATGATCATGACAAAGGAAAATCTTATCTGAAGTTTCAATTATGTGTACTCGAGTGATGTGGTGGCTCAAGGTAGGCCACCAATTCGGGATTCCATACATTTTACCCTGCAAATTATAGCACAAGGAATTGTTGCAACCGGAAACGTCTTCTTCATTCTCAAAAGATCCTTCCCAGTTTCACGAAATGAAAACCTTTCTATTTATCAGAAATGAGGCAATGGGACGAAACTCCTCCGGTGTATATCCCAAAAATTGAAAGTTTTTAACAGCTTCAAAGGTAAGGCAAGAGGCATCTTTGGTTTTTGTCGTGTTATCACATCCAATCATGAGATGAGAAGAAACAGAAAAAACCTATGTCACAAGAGATTGACAAAGTCAGAACAGTCCATATGCTTTGGACTAGTAGGAGTAGATACGCACACACCGCGAACTTGTTTCAGTAGCAAGAGGCTCGGTGATGGTTGAATTGTGGAAGAGACAAGAGTGGTCCTTGTCAGACCCTTCCGTAAAGTGAATGAACCAGATGTCCAGTGATCGAGTTTGTTCTTTATTCTCTGTTACCTACCATAGGAGGGACAGCAATAGAGCTCCCATGATGCATTCATCCACTCCGTTTAAAGGAGAAAAGCCAGGTAGTGGGATTCGAATTATTTCCTCACCCAGGGATTCTTGCTTTAGATCGCTGTCTCATGTTGATAAGAATCCCAACCTGGATCGATAAAACCTGCTAGTAATGTTTGGAATTGGCGAAAATATAGATGAAATGAAAATCAGATATCTACACATGAACCCTAATCTTCTTTTTCGGAATGTTCTTTACGAGACTTGTTCTATAAACCGCCGCGTCACATGAAACAAATTCAAACCTTCACCTGCAGTCGAATACATCAATGATACGAGGGTCTACGATCATGCCCATGCTGCACGATACTATGGCTCCTGCAGATAATACTTTCGTCTTTCCCAAGAACCAAGACTTACCGCTTGCAAAAACCGACAGGCGCTACAGAATGAGATCGATAGGGCAAAGCAATGAAAAGAATTATAAAGAATATGGGCGATGTTTCTTTCAGGCGAAAGAATTAATACCTAACAGAACCTTCTATAGGAATAAACAGATCCATCTCAATAATATACCAATCGGGTTTTAAATGGTATCATCCAAAAGGAAACTTTATGGTTGCCTTTTTCTTCCCAAGCCTTTTCACGGCATTGATTCTCTTCCTCTTCGATAGAATCCCATTGCCTGGTAGACATTATTGAGAGTTGCGTCCGCTATACTGGCAGCCTTTTCAGCTCCTTCCAGTAAAATTTTATCCAAATAAGGTGCATCAGATGTGATTTCCTCGTAACGAACCTGTGAATGGGGAAGTCAATGATGAAAAATGAAAACAGAGAAAAGATGAAGAATGAAAATATCCACAGAAAAGGAGAAGTCCATAATACTATGTATTTGTTTAGTCACTAAACAAAATGATGAGAACCCTTGTATTAACCTCTGAAACGAAGCTTCCACATCAAACTTCAAATGAACATACACCATGAACAAGTTGATTGACAGAAGCCACATATTAACTTCCAAAGAGAAACAAATGAAAAAAATATTAGACTCACCCAGCCTTCCAATCTTAAAATGTAAATACAATAAGAAAACACACTTGAAGAACAGAGTGAATGGACAGTCGGCAAACATCAGCCATAGTAGTTCCCAACAACCACAGGATAGGACATGAAGGGGAGGAGATGAGACAAACTCATCCATCAAATGTATATCTCAGTCCAGCTGAGCTAAGCCAGTGAGTAAGCTCTCCTCGATTCGTGGGCATATGGATGCCAATGCACGTCATTCTCAGAACTTTTTCTAAAGTTCAAGTAATCTTTTAAGCATCACGAATCAAACTCAGGACCATGCTGACTCAAACAGATAAACTTGTATTAATTATATATTATTAAAATATAGGACACCTAGTTACCGTACCAATGGGGAATCAGGTAATCTGCCAGGTAATTCAATGATCTGATAAGTGAAATTAATCCTAGCAAACATAAGAGATCTGAGACTCATACTAGAAGATCCAGATAACCAAGATCTGCCTGTCAAAGTGGTTCCGTCCACTCTTGTAGGCGGTAGCTTTCCGCACCTAACAGACCGGTTTGTTGGGTTGTATTAGCTAGCCGCTGTCATGGTATCAGAGCTGGGCACGCCACGTCCTGCATTCAAATCCCGTGAGAAGCGGGTCAAGAATGGGCGGGGTGGGTGTCAGAGTGGTTTTGTCCACTCTTGTAGGCGGTACCTTTCCGCACCTAACAGATCGGTCTTTTGGGTGTATTGGCTAGCCGCTGTCACTGCCAACAACACTACCTATAAAAGACCAAAAAGGAAAATACACAACATCACAACCACCCTACAACCTACCTATAAATCAAAATCACTGAAGCTGAATTTTTCATCTTCCAGGGGAAACAGAAACACCTCTAGACACCCTTCCTAAATTTGGGCATATTTTGCTAACCATACACAGCATGACCTGAAAGAGAGCAAGTTAGTTCAAGCAAACTGACTTGAAACTGACCTATGAAACTGTACTAAAAGACTGTCCCATTCAACCTCAACCAACTCTACAATGATATTTTGTATGGAACAATGTTCACACCTCAAGAGCCCAATATATGACATCCGACTTGCACGGATCATTTATGCCACTTTAGATAGCAAATGACGTAGTCTAACTCTTTGACATCAACATTAAAACTATTTCTCAATTGTTAAAGTAAGCTCCAGGTCCATCCCAAAATGACTATCTAAAGTTAGGATATTTCTTCCCCAAGTCATAAACATAAGATTTTTTAATCTTAAATCCATGTAGAATTTATTTTAATGCTCTCACTCATGTGTACACCCTCGTCATGACTCCTACATGTAAACAACTTTGGTTAGAGTACGAGCACCTGCTTTAATACTATGCTAAAAGTAAAGTCCAAGTCCATTGTAAACAGACTAGTTGAAGTTAGATATCTCTTCCTAAGTCATAAGCACAAGAATTTTCTAATCCAGGATCCACGTGGGATTATTCTGCACCAACTAAATTGTGGTCAACAGATCCACCAGTTCAACATTATTATAAAAAGAGATTAAATACTCTGGTTTTGAGACTTACACCTTACTTAGCTAAAGGGTAGCAAAGTTACATGAGAACCAAACTTTTTAAGACAATGAAAGACCAAAATGATTCATTGGCATCCAACCGGGGAGGTGTGCATTATCCATTCCCCAGCCACAAGAAGCACTGCACATGAAGTAGGCAGCAGCTCTCTTTAGATGGACAAGGTGTAAGTGATAATCTTCCAAAGGTCTAACCACATCATTTTGCACAAGAAGTAGCAGGGTGGGAGCACGACTAGTAGATCCAGGCACTGACACAAGATGATTTAGCACCTAATGTTGTCATTCAAGTTATAATAATTCTAGGAGCATTATTGCTAGCAAGCCAAATACCATCTCAACATAAATAGTAGCATACAAAAAACTGAAAGAGAATAGCAAGAGCTACCTGAATAGGCTGTAAATGTTCAATCAAAGCATCTGCAAGAAGTGATTTGAATACACCCCAATTCATATCTTTACACTCATCTGCAATTTCCTGTGAAAAACAATTTCAGAAACAATAAATGAAGAGTGATTTGAATGCCTTGAAGTTGGCACAAATGACAAAAAGAATCGACCTTCCACCTTAATCTTCGAATTTCAGAGGGAGATCAATGGCAATGAGGGAAATCAAAGGACTAGTGGTCTTCTTTGAAACTGGTAGCATACTATTACCCTATTAGAACCTCATGTGCCACACTACTAAATATAACACAGACTAAGCAACTTATTAAGTTCACAAAACATAACTCCACCACTGACAGTTGGAGCAAATACACAATTTTTTTGGAAAAGTCCCAAACACCCTCTCTTTCAAGAGGCACCACGGATGGCTGCAAGAGTCACCTTTACAGTGTAATTGTTTTTTTTCTTTACTTTTCACAACTCAGAGAACTGAATCCCTTGAATGGCTTCTTCTTAGCATCAATAAGTCTAGTTATCATACCTGAACAAGAGCCTGAGAACTTATGAAGGTTTCAGTATACTTTCATTTTGAGCAGTCGGGATAATGTAGCAACCGCAACATGCAACCAAGCAGCTCCAGGAAGAAGTTCACCCATGTAAATTAGCTTACCATTTTTAGAAAAACAGTAGTCTTGCCATTGAAAGACTATGCTTTGTACTCACCATTTTCAAATAAAGATACTTTTTAATAGGAAAAAAAGGACTGTTTTATATTTATATCCAAGTCGGATGTAAGTAGAAACCTATGACAGTTTGGCTTTCCCTCCAACAGACGATTTTATAAGCTTAAATCTACAAACAAATCACCAAAACGATCCAATGCAGCATAATGGAAAGTTTGTAACCCTACCACATCAGCGCAGTCATTCTAACTTTTCTTTAATAATCATTAGAGAGCATCTATATTTAACCCAGTGTTGTAGAAAATGTTAAATTGTTTGTTTTTCCCCTTTAATACACCATTTGACCTCATTAACTGTAGACAGAAAGTAGTAACAAGCTTTCAAGAATATACAAGGTGATGGAAAAAGGTGGTCAGCAACTAAAAAAATGTAAGCAGATCATCTTGATGAAAAATGAATCCTCGTGAGATCAACAGGACTGTGACTTGGAAACTCCCTTCAGCAATAAATTTTAACACCAATCCATGATACATAATAAACAGAGATAGCATCAAATTGTAAGTGTGTGGTCATCCAACAACTTCTGTCAAACACAATTACCTTCTGATGATAGAGCTCTAAAGAAAACATTTGAGCATATAACAGGTTACACCAAAAATTGAAAATGGCGATTGAATTATTCAGTAGAATTGTGAGAGAAACAGCAGCTGAACTTGTATTTAAGATTTATTAGCTTGTTGAGACTGACTGGTACACTAGATATCACCAATGTCTGACGTGTCAGCAATAACACAAATAACATTTAAACAGGGAATGAGCATCTAGAACAGACCTTCCAACAGTTTAGAAAAATCTCCTCTCAATGAATTCAGTTGCCAAAAACAAATAAAAAGGACAGCAGTTATTTGACAGAAAACAAAGTTTAAAGCCTCAAAACCATGTAGTATTAAAAAGAGCCCAGAAGTGAAGTATACTTGGAGGAAATAAAATTTGCATGAACCATAGTTACAGGTAACTCTTCAAGGGTTGGAATACTCGTTTACATAGAAACCTCATTTGGAAACTGAAATGAAAACTTTCCCACAATTTACGACAACTTTTTGAAAACTTCAAGAGACGCTTTAGAAACATTTCCTAAAGTTTCTGAAATGAATTAAAACATTTACTAAACTTTTTTTTTTTTTTTTTTGAAAAAGGATGTATATATTAACAAAAGAACAAAGAATTACGGAGGGACGGGGAGCAATTCCCTAACAACAAGAGATTGTAAGGAAGCTTCTGACTTGGCAAGCACATCTGCCACAAAGTTAGTAGATCTCGGAATGTGAGACCAAATACAAGAAAATTGAGAAGAAATTTCAAGGATTTCCCGCAAGGAATCCCAATGGCGCCATGGGGGGGAGGAAGCCTTATTAGAACTTAATAGGAGCTTATTAGAACTTCATAAAAAATCACCATATTCAAAAACTAAAAAAGCATATTATACATTTTACTCATTTTTAATAGCTTACAAATGAAAATTGTAATGTCATCCTTGTAATGTCTATTTATTATAATGTCATCCTACACATGTGGGTGTCTTTTAACATTGACAAACAAATCTTTCCACAATAACCTATAAATAGAAAAAGAATACATGGGCAACCACTAAGCCTTAAAAAAAAAAATAGATGACAAATATGTAAAATTTAGTACCTTTTTTGTCCTTCCAGTAGCTAATTGGTAAATTGAAAGAAGATTGTTGCATTCAGGCCGCTCTGGATTGTCAAATTCCAACCTACATAGCGAAAGATTAATAAAAATAAAGGGGAGAGACAGACAAAGAGAGAGAGAGATGTACCAACCCAGAAAACGAGTCAGTCTTGCAGCGTTTAATTTTGTTTGCAATTACCTACAAAAATCCACCATTTGGAGAAGTTTGCAAAACATCAATAACGTGACAAATAGAAGAATATAATTAACAAATGTCCACCAGGTGCTTTCTTTTGGCAGAAGTTCATCAGTTTCATGACACACACGAACAAGGTATGACAACAAACAGCATTTTTAACCAATTTTTTTTTTTAAATAGTATCCGCAGGGAACAGGGATTAACAAGGAACACACCATTATGTCACAACCAGTCCCACTACGGATACAGGGATTAACAAGGAACACACCATTATGTCACAACCAGTCCCACTACGTAGACACCTCACATCCAGAAAGTAATTGGAGATTGACCTATATATAACTGGAACAGAGATTCACATAGCAACATATCACTTGATTTCTTTTTAGATTTATCTCCACAAAAATGAACATCCATCCTTGAAAGAAACCAGCGTATTTAAGTAACAAGGATAAAAGTCGTGTGATTATAGAAAAGACCTTTAAAAAAAGGTGATTACAGAAAATTAAATTGTGAAGAAACAAATTTGATACAGCATCTACAGTGAAGAAACAAATGAAGAAAGCAATGCTTTTCCCATAGAATTTACATATGAAACTAGAAGAGAAGAATACCTGGGGGAAGAAAAAAAGAACTAAGTACAAACTAAGACACCCTGATCAAAGTATAAGAAAGGCCCTATATGAACTTTCTTGCCAACAAACTGATAAGCTATTTTACATAAATGGTAAGGTTTTATTAATAAAGCGAAAAGAACACAAGCACAAGAGATATTGAAGGAAGAGCCGAAGGAGACAAAGTGTTTGTCTACAACTAGTTATTGATGGTTGACACCATCTTTGGACAAAGAAGAGGCTGTAAAATTTGCTGCCCTGGACATATGTATCTAAGACAAACAATGCAATGTCTTCAATGTCATAGTAGCAAGGGCAAAGCCACCATGCAGGAAGTAAGCTACCTTTGAACCATCCAATAAACACCTTAGAGGGCCCCCTCGGCAGTCGGAAGTTCCAGAAGTGGTCCTTGTTTACTTGAAGAGGGGGCATGGAGGGGTATTCCTTTAATGCCCAACTGACGACAACAATCAATGTAAACCTTCAAATCTTAGAGCAGAGCCCTTAACTCTGCCTTTGTGGATTCCCAGTGATTAAAGGGGCAGAGAAGACCAGATTTGCTAGCATGTCCAGAGTCCAAACAATACTGCTTTAAAGTTTAAGCTGAAAAATAGAGTTTTGAATGAAAATTTCGCCTTTCTCAAAACAAACAGAAAAATGAGAGCTCAAACTAAACAAATATAATGAGTGACAACTCTAGACAGGTCCCAACAAACACACACAAGTGGCCATTAAGGCAAATGCCAAATCCACAAAGGAGACCACCAATTGCTGGATGCTTCTAGTAATGCAACTATGTAGATGATAAAGTTTGTGGAGTTGGCCTAAAATAAGATGTGGTGGTCAACTTATTTAATTCCTCCACCACTTGACTGGTTCATTTCATCAATGGTTCTCATCTTTATTGTCTTACAAAATACACCATGAAACTACTGCCATTAAGCATCTAAAAAGCTTTCAAGCCAGCTTACCAGAGGGACTGTCACAACTGCTCAAGGAGGTCACTGATATGGGGGAGATGAGAAAAAAAATAATTTTCATTGTCTATTTTTTAGAGATGAAAAAAAGAAAGAAAACTAGACAGTACTAGTTAGATTTTTTTCTCATCAACCCCAATTTTTACGATGTCTGGTTTTCATCAACATGGACTCATTATCATGATGCGTTACGATTTCAGCTGGATAAATAGCCAATACCCAAGATATAAAAAAATCAGCTAGCAAACAAAAGGGGACATGAAATAATACAAAGGTACAATATAGAGAATGCAGGTAGCGAACAAGAACATCAACTCACATCTTTTGGATCTAGGAGATTGATGCGGGACTGGTCAGATGGTGCAGACTTTGACATCTATGTTCAGGAGAAAAGGAGGAAAAAATAAATGACAAACTATAGAAAAGCTTGAAAATTAGAAGGGCTTCTATTTAGGTAATATTAAATGAAGAAAAACTCTAGACTTTTCAATGAAACTTTCACTAATTTAAAGTAGATTATTACAAGAAAAAAAGAAGAATACACATGTAAATATTCAGATAATACTTTCAGCACCTTAGCAAAACCATCAGTAAGGGACATCACACGAGCTCCAGCAGGAGCAATGAGAGCCTCAGGAACCTACTACATCACATTGATAAAAATAAAACTTTGACACTAATTTGATGTCGATGTGGGCAGGAATCTCAAGCAGGTTCTGGAGAAAAAGGAACCCACCTTGAAAAGTGCACCTCCACGTCTACAACAAGAATATGAAAGGTAATAAGGTCAACTTTCTTTTTCTTGAAATTAAGGACAACATTCATAAGAAAATTATCACAAAGAAATAATCTCTTAATCGGAGTCATGTATAAGCAGAACAATTCAGATACTTACCCACCCATTTTCTTCCACTTCCTGCCTCCATATAAATAATTTACTCTCTCTGCTAACTCACGAGTCAACTCTAAATGTTGTTTTTGATCTTCACCAACAGGAACAAAATCTGTCTGCAGATTCATCCATAATCAAGTTTAAAAATAAAAGGGACTACCAGAAATGTATCTCTATCAGTATTATCACAACTGAGCCAGTGGAAATGGATTTAATGGACCCAGCCCCTATCCAGGTATGTAATTTTAAAACCCCAAGGAAAGGGAAAGCCCAGTTCAACAAGTGAATTGAACTGCACAAACCAGTGTGAACAGCTGGATCAGATTCTCCCTTCACAAAATAATGGGGGGTGTGCACTCTCTCTCACTCTCTCTAAAACCATCCATCTGTCTTATGGGAGAGAGACCCACCTTCCCCAACCTTATGCAAAGCTTTGCATGATAGCAGGAAAGGCAAACATCCATTACAGGCAGAAATGGGGAAGAAGAGGGATGGAGCCCCCTGCCTCTCTATAACAGAGGAGGGTGGGGGGGGGGGGGGGAAGGAGGCAGGGGCTCCCACACCTGACTACACACTGGTTTTTCTATCAAAATGTTTTATTTTAAATATTTTTTAATTGTATTAAAAATGATGCCAAAACCGTTCAACCATTGAATTTTTGCAGTTCAGCCAGTTGAACGAGACCTGGCTGTTGATGGCCAAACCCAATCTGATAACATTGACCTTCATATCCCTAGTCTTCTGTTTTACATGTTGGTTAACACACACACTACATCCAAGTTAATACTTAAACCAAGGACCACCTCATACTGGAGAAGATAACTAATATTTCTTTAACTTAGCCAAGCGAGAGACAATTTCAACTTGAAGCAAAGATTTTAGAAACTTATCCTCACTTTCTGAGTTCTCCTGCATCTTCTTTAAATATTTCCAGGTGATTTTTTTAAATAAAAGTCACTATATTAAAGAGGCAATGCATCAAAGTAACAATGAAAGACAGATACATGTGCTTGTGTATGTGTGTTCATGAGAGAGAGAAAGAGAGGGAGAGAGAGAGAGAGAGGCTGGGATATGCCCCGTTGTAGACATTTAATTTTAAACTCTTCAAAATTTAATTGGGACCATTCCCAAGAGCGATTTTGTAAATCTCATTATAAAGGTTCTATTATCATATTAAGTCCCTCCAAAGGGATCATTTGTCCCTACTGTGTAATAATTTGTTGTTTCTTGGCTGGTTTGACCTTGCTTTAAGTGAAAGACTCATTTTTTGGACAATCATATGAGATTCCTTTTTTAGGAAGGTAACATTTATAGAGAGTGAGATGAGAGAGAAAGAAACAATTACTTGGTATAAAAGAATATCAGATGCCATAAGAACAGGATAAGTCAAAAGCGCAACGCCAACATTTTCATCTCCCTACATCAAAGCCATAGTAAATTTTGATCTAATAAACCAGAAAATGGATGAATCCTTTAAAAGAGCAAGCATTAGCTTTTGAGATATTTAAAATGAAGCTAAAAGGATTTAGTATACAAGCAAAACACCTCCTTCCTTGATTTCTCTTTGAATTGAATCATTCTACCTAATCTACCAACGGGAGTTGCAGTACTCAAAAGCCACATCAATTCCACATGGGCACGAACATGAGATTGCACAAAAACAGAGGCCTGCTGAGTGAACAAGAAATCAAGAAGCACACAAGAATGACAGATTAGGCATAGAGATTATATTTGACACTAATGAAAAAATAGGGGATAATAATGATACTAAACAAGACCCATTATGTGGATGACTTCAAGATAAAAGTAAACCATATATAATTGATTAAACCTTGTCTGTGTCAACACCACAAGCTAGATAAAGGGCTGCCGTAGCTTTCGTTGCTTTAGTCAGCTCCTGAGAGTCATATGGAAGAGTTATCTGTGAAAAAGAAAACTCAGAGATGTCACTTGAGATTTATTAAAGTACTTTAAATTACAGGACCATAGTGAAGACACCAATTTTTTTTTTTTTTTTAAGAATGTTGATGTGCTTGTATTATAACTGATGTAAAGCAGTGCACAAGATTAATTATGAGGTAGCTCAAACGGAGCTAAAGCTCCAAAGAATTTCAGACTACCAGACTTTCTTTAGAGGATCCAGCTTTTACTAATCTATCAGAAGCTGCATTGCGGATATTGGAATCTTGCTCCCTGCAATAGCCCAATCTATTGAAAGATCTGCCACTTCATTGAGAAGATGCCTGAGTTTCCAAGTTGTTGTCAAATATTTCCTTGCCAATCCTATGACTAGAGTTGAGTCACCCTCCACTATTAGATGTCCAGAAAATTTCTGACAGAATAACTTATACCGATTAATAAGGCTCTAGCTTCAGCTTCATTCAATCAACAAATACCTGCTGGACCTGAGAATGCAAGCAAAATTTCTCAATAGGAAGCTGAAATTACACCATTTACACCTGCTGGTCCTGGGTTTCCCAACGAGGACGCATCAAAATTCAACTTCAACCAATTTGGAGGTGGCAGCATAAGTACTATAGGGGGTTTTTAGGATCACCAAATAGCATGACTTTGTTCCAGAATTTCCCTACCACTGAGCTTGGAAAGGGTGACATTCCGTGTAATGCACTAGCCAATGCAATATACTGTCGAACACCCCTTTTATGACTCCTATTGAGTTAATCTTTCTTTCAAATGTTATAGTGTTTTTTTCTAGCCAAAGATGTCATGGTACTGCTACCATAGCTGCCTTCCATGACACTTGGCTATACTTGGATAGCTGCCAGGAGTGATATTGCAAGACAAACTTTATAAATGTGTGTGGCATACAAATTGGAATTGAAAATCTTGACAACACTCCTCCCCTTATCTCCTTGCTGAACTTGCAGTGTAGAAGAAGATGGTCTGAGTATTTCTTGAAACCTCCACATAGCTTACATAGGCTGTTGATTATTAGCTGACCTCCTTGGGCTAACTCGTCAAATGACAGGATTTTTCCATGAGCTGCAGTCCTTATGAATTGTTGTACTCTTTTGGGGGCTAATAGCTTCCACGCCCAGCTGGTTCCATTGGCTGGAGTTAAAAGGGGCAGCTGTGGTTCAAGGCTGAAAAAAGACACCACAGAAAATTGTTCTGATAGGCATGGTATCCACACTGGATCATCACATTTTATTTCGGAAATATATACTGATTCCAGCACCTGTACTAAGCCAGCTAACTCAACTACTTGTTCATTTAGGTTTCTTCTAAGATTGAGGTTCCAGTTCAACCTTTCTCCTTGAACTTTTGATTTGTGAATGCTGATTTTTGTTTATTTCTTGCCAGGTTAAAAGTCTTGGGAATGCCTGATAGAACTCCCTGTACCAACCCAATGGTCTAGCCAGAAATGTATCCATCTGCCTCCCCTTGCATGATATCTGATGCTTTGCCTGAATTTGTTTTACTTTTCTCCATATGCACCTTTTTCGGTCATATACCTCCATAACTATTTTGCTATCAACACTGAGTTCATCCTTTTGATTCTCTTGATCCCCAATACTCCATCTTTTTTTATTTTGCAAACTTGGCTTCACTTAATAAGTGCATAAGTAAACTGCCGTCACTTCCACACCATAAGAATCTATGTTGCATTGATTCTATCCTCATTCCAATGGATGTTGGGTATGGGAGGATTGATAAGAAATATTTTGAGATTCCTACAACATTTTTTTTCAAATGAGCAATTTTATGAAGCTTGAACGCAAAAAAAAATGAGAAGCTAAGAAGCCCCCCCCTAACAATGGGAACATGAAGGTTAACCCCTTCTTTTGCTAAGGAATCAACAATACAATTGGCTAAGTGAGGACATGAACCCTACAAAATACAAAATTTACAGCAAGGTCTTGAATCTCATGAAATGTGTGCCAATGGCATCAAGGAGCATCAAGACCATTCTTGCACCAACTAATCACAACGCTAGAATCACCTTCAACCATGACAGAACCACTAGTGGAGGAACGAAAGATCTCAAGGCAATGAAGCAAAGCATGAAGCTCAGAGGTAATGGAGTCAATACTGCCAAGCAACCCACACCATTACGCAATCTGAAAACCCTACCAAAACTGCTGGCCCAGGATTCCAAATAGAGCAGACATCAAAACTTGACTCAACCAACCCATGCTTCCACCAAGCAACCACCACACCACCTTAACTTTAGGATCCAAGAGGCCAGCCACAAGCTTCCAATTACTTCATAGGATGCTCAAGGAATATCTTTAAAACTACTTGTGAATTCTGATCCTCACACCAATATTATGCCACCAACAGAATCACTCAAAGACTATTTAAAGCAATAACAAGATCCACAAAACAAACCACATGTCCTAATGAAGGCTCAGGTTGATCCCCATCATAATACAACAAAATTACAAAAATAAAATAATATAGTATATAGTATATTTTAAACAAGCCCAACTTATCTCAAATTGGATATCAGGCTTCTCTCTTTCCTTTTGAACAATTTTTGTTTTAATGATGACTGCATATGCATATTACACCTCATAACCTGAAGAGACTTGAATCCAATTCCTCACAGTAGAAAAGCACCATGTGGTCATTGAGTCAAAGGACTAATTACCTCTTTTGAACAAATTAGTATTACATGTATAAAGAATAAATGTATATCAGGAAAGAGATGCTATATATTGTCCACCAATGAGTCCAAGGGCGACTCAAGAAAATGATATAAATGAATTAAAGGCTCACCGCATGCAGATCCACAATAAAGAAGAACGTTTCATAAGAATCCTGGAAAAGTATCAAACAGTTAATAAACACCTGCTTTACATCACGATATAAATGCTACAAGATAATACATCTATATATATGAATAAAACAGAATTCTACTGCCACATCTTGGCAATAAGAATCTCACAAGACAGACATACTGCATTAATGCAGCCTTTTGTTAGTACCTAAGACTTTATTTGGAGTTGTTACCCAAAAACGAGGAATTATCCATAAAATCTCAGATTAGCTTTACAAATTTCCAAGGCAGTTTCCTAGGTCAATACAGATCAACAAGTATATAAAGGTCAGATACGCCTCTATTTTCAATAAGAGATTAAGTAATTGCTTATGATGTTAGGGTATTGAACCTACCATACACCACCCTATCGCTTTTAGAGAACCGTAATCCAAGGAAACGTGAGCATTATCTACAATGAACTCCGGTATATTTTCCCTTATCATGAATTAGTTAAACACATTTGGAAAAAGTTCTAAGGAATAATGGGAACAGAGAGAAGAAGAGATCACAAAACTAGTTACTGAGAGGGAAAAAGTCCCAAATTGAAAAATGATAAAAAAAAGTTAATGGGTTATAAGGTTGAGCAATAGGCCTCCTAAGTAGTTAGTCATTTTGGGATGGAACCAGGCTCAATCCAAAAAACTCAACATGGTAAAAGAGTAGGTTGTGTGTGTTGGGTAAAGTTCAGTTTGTGCTCCCCACGTTTTCTATGTGCAGTGGGCTCCATGAAGGAGTGTGTATGCCCATTAGAGGGTTTGTGGCCACATCTCAAGCCTATTATGTGTAAATATGGACGTGAGGGAGAGTGTTGAGTAGGAAAAAGTCCCATAGTGAAAAACGAGAAGAAAATTTAATGGGTCATAGGGTTGAGCAATAGGCCTCTTAAGTGGCTAGTAATTTTGAGAAGGAACCAGGCTCAACCTAAAAAACTCAACACTAGTTTTCAGTGATTAGTCAGCCCCTTTAAATAGACTATTCATTAGTAAAATGACTACTACAATGTTCGAACAAACTATTTCTGTAGTAAAATGTTTAAACATTAAGGAACAGAAAATAGGACTAAAGCAAATAGACTTTTAACTTGTCAAAAGTAAGATTTTAACTTAGAAACTAACTTAAAAAAGGAAATTAACTTTCTTTATCACATAAAAAAAGACATTGATTTAGAAACAGACTTAACATAGAAAATTTACTAACATGTCATTTTTAATTCTTATTTACGAAAAAGTTGAATAAAACGCATTTGTCTACAAATATAAGCTGTTAGAAATGATGAATACTTAATAAAAGCGAATAAATCATGAAATAAAAACGAAAGTTGTCCTACCGTAGTCGCATTTTGTGCAGAACAAGTAGAAAATGAAGTAAGAAATCCTCAAAGGCAAGACTAAAGAGGAAGTTCTAGAGTACCTGAAGCGACACCCAATTTTTAATGGCACCAAAATAATTCCCAAGGTGTACCGACCCAGTTGGCTGGACACCAGACACAACCCTCTTCCTGTAGATTTGAGTTTTGAAAGAAAGACGAATACGAGATTCAAAATTCACTCCATGGCAAGCTAGATTAGAAAGTAAGTCGGGGCCAACCGAACTTATCATTCATTGAGAAAAGAAAATTAGGACTCCAGATAAATTTTGCAGAGAAATCCACTGTAGTCAAGTTGGATACCATTCAGACGGTAAGACGGGCAATTGAATAACATGTGAACTTTGTTTTTCTTTTTTTTCACAAGGAAGTTAGAAATTAGAAAAGAGAAAAATACTACGATTTTTACTACAGATGCCGTGTCTGGCATTAACGTTTCAAAAACTTTGCGTGGCATGAAGAGAAGATTATAACGCAATTTGCCTAACGATGCTTACTTCATTACGGAGCTCGGTGATGGTATCCCTGGGCCTTCGGTTTCGGGAATAGAATCACCACAGAAGCAACGGAAATGAGCTCCATTTCTGCTTGAGAAAAATAACGGAGGGAATGCCTTCCTTCTGTAGTAGCTTCTAGGAATGCAGCTAAAGAATCTGCAAATGAAACAGGTAACAGGCAGAGCTTCAGAAAAGAGATCCCGAAGATAATGACCGAGATAGAGAATAGAGAACAGTTAAGGGTTATGGTTCCAGACGTGGAAGTGGTTAAACGAGGAGTCGCGTTGAAGAGGAGAGAGGAATGGGAGAACGCTGCGTGACCCATGCGTCTCTTGCAGCCTCCGAGCCCCCGCAAATGACAACTCTATCGAAAGGAGAATACGTACCCAACACATATATCCGTATCCGTATCCGGTTATTCAGGTGTTAGAATCCGTTTTTACATTGTGAATTTTAAGCAGTCTGATACTGATGTAAAAAATTACACCCATCGGTGAATAAATCAAAAAAAGGCCTTCAAAATTGTATAGCATAACGCATGGATTGAGACAAGAATCCTACTTTCTCATGGGATATCCAAACAAACAAGTCATAAATTGGACTTCAGCTTTTCATCAACCATCCTAGTAGACAAGAATGATATATAATTCTCGAGGGTTACGCCACCAAAATCTGGCCCTAGAGGCCTAGAACCAATTACAAAGTTTGAAAAAAAAAAAAAAAAAAAAACGAAAAGACGAAAGGCTGCATAGGGGTCGAAAACATAAAAATATTTTAAAAGAAATACTTTTGAAGCTTGTTGAGGCCCTACGATCAAGTCCCATTCACCACCAGCAATCTCCAGATTGTGCAAGGGATTAAGACTCGAAATGAAAGAAACAATAAAATTTTCAGAAGAAAAAATTCATTTTCTTCCTTTGCTCCATCTTCTCTTTCCGGAAATTGGCGGTATTTCTTGGATCAAGTGATTAAAAGTCAAATGATTCATTCATTTCCTTGACTCTGATGATGACGTTTTCTCTTGGCCTTAAGATCCACCACAATAACACAGATGTTGTCAGAGCTATTATTGTGGTGAGCAAGTTCCACAAGACGCTCTGCAACAGCTTGGGCGGGAAAAGATGGTTTCTCCTCTGTCAAAGCAAGCCGGCGGTGCCGCCTTAACATCTGCCGGGTCACTTCCCCAGCCTCCTCATTGGACATGACGTCCCATAACCCATCACTTGCCACAATCAAACACTCATCTTCTTCGGTCCTTGTCGTAAAGGTGATTTCAGGCACCGGAATAATCCATGGCCTAAGATAATGATCACCTGAAAATGGAAAGAAGACTTAGGACCTCCGAATACAGAAACATATTTTAGAGACAGCATATACACAACGTTCTTTGACAAATTGTAAAATATGCTGAAGTTACAAATTGATTGGGCAAATTACAGTAGCTCTCCCTGAAGCATGTGTACAGTGTGAAATGCCACCAGTTTCCTACTTTGGCTCAAGGATATAGAGTTGCCTCCTATATTAAGACAGTGGACAGCTCCAGCATATTAAGGACAAGCACACCTCTAGCCATTTCACAAGAGGACCCTACCATACCAAACAGATGATCATATTTCGTCCAGTGATACAAGAAGACAAGAAAAGGGCATTCAAATCTATCACTATTTCAACAAGAAAGCCGCAACATGGATAAGCATATTTCATGCAACACTACATGATTAGAGCAACAAGAAGATGAAAAGATTATTCAAAAGAATAATTAAAAGATCTTTGTGCTCTCTAAGAGGATCTTCTCCATAAACCTCCCATCTCTATATTGGTTTGTTAAGATATGTGCCATTTGAGGAGATCTCAGCAATAATGCCAAAACTACTACTCAGAAGCCCGATTGGAATCTCAGAAAATCAAAAGATAGTCCATCTGTACGCCAGAGAGGTATCACAATTACTAAATTATAGACAATTTCTTGCCATGCCTAGCCGGCTGTTGCATTCCTAATCTCTTCGTGCTCAAGAATTATTCTACAAATTTTCATTATAACTCTGTCTAGCTTCTTCCAGAATCATCATGTAACAGGCTGGCCATCAACTATCTCCCTTAGAACCTGTGGCGTAAAAGTTCCCATGCAGCAGTAAAGGCAGTCTTCTAAGCGCAACACATAAATATTTTTAGGGCAACCCATCTAATAATCTTAGTTTAGGTAGTTGTCATTATAGTTGTCATTATTCTAAACATGGTTGTTGTATGGCCCATCTCATTTGCATAGAACTATGTTGAACGAGTGCCACATACAACCACTAGTCATAAAACCACTTTAATAAGGGTATTTTAATAACTTTTCATTCTATTGTGAGAGTTGAATGACAGTATCACATAAATAACAGACTATGATGGCATTTTTTATGATATTACAAGGACAGGTAGTAATTTGAAAGCAGGACATTTAATTTGAATCAAAGGTCTTGGGTCCAAATCTCACTAAGGTGAGAAGGGGTGAGTATGCATTTGCCATCAAATTCCAAAAACAAAAATCATGCATGACAGATTTCTTTCAATTGTGAGAGTAAAAGAAAGAGAAAAGGAAAAGGAAATCAGCAACAGAAGGTTCAGAGAGAACAAGAAGACAAGTCAGAAAAAAGAATGCGGCAACAGAGGATTTGGAGAGAAGAAAAAGAAGAATAAGTGAAGAGAGAAAATATAAGGAGGCCTTTGATGACTTGGCTCAACATCCTTGAGGCCTTTGATGACATTGGAGGAGGCAATCTAAGAAGTACTTGAAAATTTGTTGCTGGACTATCCATAAGTGAAAGGTCTGGGCATGCTGAATGACAACCTCCAGGTGACACTGTCCTCAAGCTCAACTTCGACAGCTCTTCACGCAGTAATCCAGGACTGGCCAGCTACGATGGTGTTTTCTGTGACGCCTCTGATGTTATTCTCACTTCCTTTATCAGGCCTCTTGCTGTGTTGGGTTCCACTATAGTCGAGCTCCAAGCACTGAGATTAAGGTTTAAGATTTTCAGGGATCACTTTAATGGGATCCTTCATGTGGAAGAGGATTCGTCCCTTGTTATCAGTTGGTGTATTGGAAACAAGGACCCACCTTGGCGTCATTGGTCCTATTTTTCCAAAATTTCAAGATTTATCTTCCCTAGCTTATAATCAGATTCATGTATAGCAGGAAATTATTTTGCTGATTCTTTGGCCGAAGGGGGTCACCCTCCAATCCCTCATTGTAAGGGGTGCCCCCTCTAGATTTGTTCTCTTCCCATGGGCTTTAATCAAATGCGGCTTTTCTCAAAAGTGAAGAAATAAAAAGAGAAGATAAAAGAAATTTTGTTAAAAATAGGTACAGGGGTATGTTGGTAATGTTACTTATGTAATTCTGTCTCTTAGCGGCCAGGTATCTTAATATGTGGTCTTTCTCTTATCTTTTTCCGATTTTTTTAAGTGTATTATGTAAGAGTGTAGAAGAGGGTCATTTCTGTCCTTTTAGTCCCTCTCTCACTTAAGTTAATAAAAGGGACGAGGGGTTGATTTCTTCCTTAATCGAACAGCAGCCTTCACACTGCTTTCACCTTCTCCTTCTTCCTCTCTCTTCTTCTTACTTCTTCTTGTTTTCCCATCTAATTTTCTCTGATATTACATGGTATCAGAGTATTACATCAGGCTTGGGAGTTCCACTGTACAGAATTCTTCTTTCTTCTCAAGGTTCAATCTCTCCAAGAAGGTTCTTCTTTGAAAAATCCTCCCATTTTTTCTGACGTAACTGTCAGGTTAATGGCCAGTACTGCTCATTGAGTTACCTATCCTGCTGTTACTGCCTTATGAGGGTTAATTTCTGAGTTTTTCCCTGAAATGCTGCCTACATCATCATCTTTGTGCTTGCATCTGCCCTAAAATTTGGAACTGGTTGATGTATTGATTGGTTTACTTGCTGAATGTTTGGAATAAAGTCTCCTAGTATAGTTTTGAAGAATGGAGAGTAGCTAGAAGGTGTGTGGAGTTGATTTTGTGCCATAATTTTCACTTTGTGAAGCCCGTGTCGGATTCCTAGTTTGTTTGGTTTTAAATACTTTGTCTCATTTATTGATGATTTCAGTAGGGTTACATGAGTGTATCTTTTGAAGGAAAAGTCCAAAGTATTGGATGAGTTCTTAAAGTTCTTTTCAGACATAAAAATCAATTTGGTGCTTTTATTCATACTTTTGGTGCAAACTTCACCAAACTTCATGTGTCTATATCCCTCGGTAAAACTAGAGCAGCAGAAGCGAAAAATAGACACCTGCTATAAGTTGCAGACGCCTTATTGTTTCACTTGAATTGTCCAAAATCACTTTGGGGTGATGTTGTTTTAACATCATGTTTTTTGATAAATCGAATGTCGTCATCTGTCTTATAGGGATGTTCCTATGTAAGTGTTAAAACCTCATTCCAAATTTTTTGATGTACAACCTAGAGTGTTTGGTTGTAGTCGTTTTGGCCACTTGTTTCATATTTCCACTAATAAATTATCTCCTCATTCTACAAGTGTGTTCTCATGGGGTATTCATGTCGTTAAAAAGGATAAATGTTATGATCCCATAACTCACAAGACATATATATCTACAGAGGTGACATTCTTTGAGAATACTTCTTTTGTTCTCAGATCACTCTTCTTCTCAGTCTCACTCTCAGTTGGACACAGTCTACTCCCTGTAGATATTATGAATACTCTTGTCTCAAATGCCTCAGACACATCCACAAACACTTAAAGTGTATAGTCACAACCCACGTGCATTACCACCAGCCACAGAGATGTGCATGTTCAAATTCCTGAGCCCCCTCTCTAGACCAACCATCCTCTTCCTTGCCTACGAATCCTCTCGCCTTTGATTTAGATTTGCCTATTTCCCTTTGCAAAGCTAAATGGTCAGGTACTTCTCATCCCATATCAAAATATGTACCTTTGATTCATTATCACCTTTCTATCGATTGTTTGCTATGTTCCTGTCTATATCTTCTATACCCCACTATGTAGGATACTCTAGCTTTGCTCAGTGAAAATGAATTCTGGATGAAGAGATGGATGCCTTGGTGTCTAGGGGGATTTGAATTCTTTTTTACCTTCCTACCTGTGCAGCTGTTGTAGGGTTCCGTTGGGACTTGAAAGATATAAGGCTCGACAGGTAGCAAAAGGGTACACATAGACATTTTTGCATAGATATCTTTGAGACATTTTCTCTTATTGCTAGACTTATGTCTATTCAAATTTTGAACTCAATAGTTGTCAATAAAAGGTGGCCCTTATTTCAGCTTGACATTAAGAATACATTTTTTATAGGGATTTGAAAGAAAAAGTGTACATAGACCAATCTCCTGGGTATGTTGCTCAAGGAGAGACAAGGAAAGTGTGTCGGTTGAAGAAAGCCATTTATTGCCTTAAACAAAGTCCTTAGAGTATGGTTTGAAAATTTTAGTAAAGGGGTTAAAGAGTTTAGTTTTACTAGGAACCATTGTGACCATTCCATGTATATATTATAGAGACAATTTGGTATTGTGATTCTAGTTGTGTATGTAGACGACATTGTTTTATCCGGGAATTATTGTAAGGGTATTCAGAGGTGAAATAATATCTAGGGAAACATTTCCAAATGAAAGGATTTTGGGCAATTGAAATATAATCTTGACAAAGTAGTCTCAAGTCAGAAAGGGGCTGGTTTATCTTAGAAGAAGTATATGGACATGTTAGAGGAGTATGAATTGTTAGGTGCACATCCGCTAAAGACTCCTATGAAAATCAACCATGGTCTTCATGATGACACAAGTTCTGAACTTCAGGATTAAACACAATATAGAGGTATGGTTGGAAAGCTATTGTATGCTACGGTTACAAGACCAGACATTTTCATTGTTGTAGGAGCGATTAATCAATTCAAGGAATACCCACACAGAGTACATTTAGAAGTTGTCCACAGAATTTTGAAGTATCTAAAAAGATCTCCTAGAAAAAGATTGTCGTATAAATCACATGGTAAGGTTGATGTTATGGGATAATTTGATGCTGACTATGCTTGGTCAAAATAAGACAGAAAATCTTCAACTGAATATTGTTATTATGTGGGAGGCAATTTAGTGAGTTGGAAAAGTAAGAAACTTGTGGCTAGATCAAATGCGGAAGCGAAATATAGAGTCATGACACATAAATTTAGTGAACTCATGTGGATAAAATCTGTTATGGTGGAAATGCGTTTCCAAGTTAATGAGTCTATGGTTAAGAAATGTGACAGTCAGGCTAGTATATTTATTGCGAACAATCCACTGCTTTATAAAAGGACAAAACACTTTGAAGTAAATTGTCATTTTATTTGAAATGTTGTCATACAGGGATAGAGTGTACTCCCTATGTCCGGTCATCTAAACAAGTAGGAAACATCTTCACTAAACCCTTTGAGATATGTGAGCATTTGATACTTTATAACAAGCTAGATCTATTAAATATTTATGCTCCAGTTTGAGAAGTGTTAGAAAATATGGTACAGAAGTATGTTGGTAATTTTACCTATGTAATATTGTCTCTTAGTAGCCAGGTATCTTGTTAGGAGCTAACCTACAAGAGTATTTTAATAATTAGTCTTTTTGTTATCTTTTTCTGATTGGTTTTATGTGTATTATGTAAGAGTGTAGAAGAGGTGCATTTGTCTTTTTAGGCCCTCTCACACTTAATTTAATAAAAGAGATTAGGGGTCAATTCCTCCCCTAATCGAACAACAACCTTCACACTGCTTTCGCCTTCTCCTTCTTCCTCTCTTCTTCTTACTTCGTCTTCTTCTTCTCCTACATGTTTTCCTTTTATTTTACAAGGTTTTATTTTTCTTCTTCTTCTTGTCTTCTCTCCCACTTTCACTTCCCCAATCTGACCTCATTTCTTCTTCCTCCTCTTCTTCCCAATCATCCATAGTTGATTTCCTATTTCTCTTTTTATCTTTCTCTTACTTCAATATCTCTTGTTTAAACTCTTAAAAGAACTAGTAGCCATTCATGTCTGAACTATCTAGAGGACCAATTAGATCTTCAAAGTATGATGCTAATGAGATGTTTCTTATGAATATTTATACAACAATGCCCATGATACCAAAAACCCCAAGACACTTGCCAGAGACACCAAACCTGTGAGATTTGAAATGAAGATCTCACAATGAGAAACCCCCATTGCAAATATTTAGCTAAAGGCTCAATCGGATTGACATTAAAAGATAGAAAAAAGTTGTTGCAGCATAAACACATGTAACTAATTCTATAGATTATTGAGCCGTTTCTAAAGCTCTTTTACCTAATTTTCTTCATTAAAAAAGGACAAATACTCTACAGCTTCTTTACCACCTAAAGAATAAAAAATAAATTAATAAATTTTGCCGTTCAAAAAAAAAAAAAAAAAAAGAGAACCTGAAATAAAAGCAGTTCAATACCTAGAGCAGGATCCAAATAGTATTTTATGATTGAAACAATGATAAATCTACTCAGCACTTACGGCACCATATTGATTAAACCAAACTCATACCTCTATAGATGGCACTAAGCTGAGCAAATTTGCAAGTAGCTTAGAATCTGCTAGGTTTAAGTTTGAATCAAACTCGAGCATTAAATAAGGCTTGTTTACTGAATCCAGCTAGCTCAAGTTTTGTTAGAGGCTCGTCGAGCCGGCACAAACACTTTAGTATTTTAAAGGGGAAAATAATAATGCATTAAATGCTACCTCTGTTCTTACTCCTTGACAATAAACAAAGAATATAATAAACAAGAATGACCAAAATGTTAAAAGAGTAAGAATAAAAACTAGTCGTTTGAAAATCAATTTGCAATAGGAGCAAAATTATGCCGTTCATATCTGTTCCCACTCATAACTCCCCCCATCTAGGCATCACAGTATGGCGGGTTTGGGGCGGCTTTTTAAGGACCCAACCCTGCCCCAACATCCTATAACATTGCCCTTGCAACGGGGTCAGTTTTTCAACCCCAGTCAGCAACCCTGTCCGCACATACCACATGGTTGATTTTTCAACCCTATCTTACCTTGCAATGCTACCCCACCACATAATAGGTTTGATTGTAATTATGTCAATACCTTGCGTCATATGGCAGTTTACCTACAAAATCACATAATATTTTGAAAAATCAACAAACCAAAAATGATTTAATTAAAAAGATTTAAGGGTAAATATTTCGAAATCCCATGGGGCAGGGATAGAAAAACTTGTTCCCACCTCAAACTTGTGTGGGTTTTTAGACTTTAACCTATCCAACATTCCATGAGGTCATCCCCACATTTAACAGGGTAGATCGAATTCCCAATAAAACTGGCCCCGCTAGCATCTTCCTCCCATCTCTCTCATTCACAATAAATGCAATGTGAGAAAGTTGTACTTTTCTCTGCCAAAATGATAAATGCAGTAGAGAAAGGCATCTTTTGTTCTTGGGTTCTTTAGCAAAGACATCCATTCAGCCTTGGTCCTCAGTTATCCTCTTCTCTTTTCTTTCTCATCCTACCTTCTTACCATTTGTTTTCTTCATCCCACCTACTTCCCTTTGTTCTTTCTTCCTCCCATCTTCTTCTCCTCTTCTTCCTTTGTCTTTTTCTCTCTCTCTTCTTCATCTTTTTCTTAATTCTTTGCGCCACTACACCTCCCAATACAAAGAAAGGGGAGGGTTGAAACCTCTCCCCCTCTCGTTCAGTTTTCTTACCTCTTTCCTTTTATTCCTCCTGTTCTTTTTTAAAAAAAAAATTACCTCTTCTTCCTCTCTCTCATTCCTCTTCTCCTTTTCTTTTTTAAACTTTTTGGTTTGGGGGACAGGGGTGGCGCACTCGAACGTCCCCTGTTTCCTCCACTGGGAGGGACCACGGCACCCCTTCCCACCTTGCAATCAAATTGAGCTCAAGTGAAAACTCAAGCTCATAAAAGTTTTAATCCAGTTGAGCTGGTGCTCATGTACAGGCTCAAGTTTGAGCTTAAACTAGAGGTTCATGGTTCAAGCCAAGTCAAAACCTACCAAGGTTCGAGCTTGGCTTGTTGCCACCCAACATGCCTCTACCTAACGATGCATAAGTGGCAAGTGACATTAGCCAAATAAAGTACCATAAAAAAATCAGTTTTTTTAATAGAAATACTAGTTAACAGTGTTCTGGATATAGACTTTAAAGATAACTGTGATAATTACTTCCCCATTTGTTCACTTTACTAAATATAACAATAGTTAATTTCAAAATTTTAATTTGAACAAAATCTTCATCCTACAGTATATTATACTAACCATTTATGGACTGGATTGGAGTGTCTTACTGCATCTGCACTGACTACTTTGGAATAAACCTTTACCTCATAAAGTAGAAATAAAATGAAAATTTTGGAAAGAATAAGTTACATGGTGTGTCGATGGAATGCCTACGTGTGGCTAACCACGTAAGCAGTAAGCTCCATTCGTGTTGTTCAACTTAGCAAAGTCCCGAATCATAACAAACTCCTTTTCAAGGTATTACATAAGTAGGAGGCATGTACTGGAGTAAAATACATGCCTTATAACCAATCTATAAGTTATAGGTACTCATAAAACCAAAGAGTTTGTGAGACAGCTTTATTATAGGCCCAAAAAGAGCCTAACCCTACAATCCAGCTCAGTACAAATTATAATTGCAAACAGCTGCATCCAACATTATCCACTACCTGCCATTTATTTTATGCATCTATTACATGGCTTACAAATAGTGACAAGCCAAATCCTTTGAAGTGCAGCAAAGGAGAGAATAGAATCCAAAGTCTTTTACTAATCCAATAAATGAATCCTTTTCTGGCAATTGATAATAAAAACTACAACCAGTTTTAGGAATTTCCAATGGAAAAGGTGAGATATTTTGAGATATTTTGACAATTTTGATCAATAAGGTATTGGTCAAGTTGACAAAAGAGTCAATATGTCAGAAGACAAATTGCTTTCAAAAAGGGGGAAGAAAATGACTGATCATGGTTGAGAAATTACCTATCGCTCTGGACATGGCAAGAACACCAAACACTCTAGGACCATTCCATTTTATGACTCTCCCACCATTTTCCTCAATCCTTGCCAGCTCACCTTCTCTATCAGGCTGCATAAACAACGTGAACAAAATGAATATGCAACGGAAAAATACAGTTAAAGACGTATTTAATGGCATCAAGGATTTGTGCAAGATAACAGTATAGAAAAACAAAACAATTTTTAACTTAAGAGTGCACCAGGAACGGTTATCAACATAATAAATCACTAGCACCAACATTAGAACATTTTCTCCCCTAAAAGTAGTCTAGCAACTTTAAAAGCTAACAGCTAAAACAACAAACTTGTCATTCATCTCATTTTTCTTGCCAGTGACAATAAAGGATAGTATGCACAAAATGGCTATTTCTTCGGGAACATCAATAAAATAGAGAGTTGCTCTAAAAAGTTTGCAAAATAGGACAGTTTTAGAAGTTAAATTTCATGCAGTTGCAGTTTAAGAGTAAATCTGCAACAAGATAAGTCCAAATTATGTTTCGATCATCAGCCTTTAGGAACAAAACTGTCTTAACTATGATAAGGATATCATACATAAGATCTATCCAGCTTCACCGGAATTGAAAGCTCGTGGCAATGGTGACATGGCAATGGTGACATTAAACCAGAATTAATTACCATATTAGTCAAACCTTAGCATATTATCCTTATATCCTAACTATAGGAAGAACGGACTCTAAAAAGGTAGAAAACTGACATCGCTGCTGGTTATAATTAGACAAGTGCACATGACCAAGTCTAGTAAAAAGAACAACCTACCAAGTCCAAAAAATGGACAAGCTCAATAGAAGGTGAATCTTATCTTATAGTCCCGATAAAACAAAATTGTTCAGACATAACAACGCTATCATGGTAGAGTACTGAGCTCTAAAACCCACGAGTAATATGGCTACATTTCAGACATTTTCTCTATTACTCCAAGTATGATAGAAGTGCATTTTCCGTTATGTTAATGTTTCTAAACATGTTTGGTATACAGAACTGTGTAATTGGGAATACATGTACATTTTTTACTTCACTCATTATACTAAGGGTTCATTCGTGCATCCATAGGAAAGCAAAACAACGAAAAAAATCATTTTCCCTTGACAAATTTTTCCGTTAAAAAATTCTATTGGAAAAAATTCCCATTGACTAGTTTTCTGGCATTCTGCTATCATATGAAATAACAGAAAAATCAACTATAGTGCTAGTGTCTACACTTGAAACAAACTGAAAGGTTTTATAAATAGTAAAATACTAGGTGGAGGTAAAAAGGACTGTGGTCCAAGACCACTTTAACTTCTTTGTTTAGTTTTCCCATAATATCCTATCGGAGTAATAGGACAGTCATTTTCCTATCCACTTAGGATTTTGAAGAGTAAGAAGAATCAGAGAATTTTTCTCAATCCTCAAAAAGTAGCATAAACGCCAGAAAATTTTGGTCTAGCAAAAATATTTTTGCTAGTCATTGTTCTCTACGATTTCTTATTAGCAGAAACACATCCTAAGTGCAAAACTCATTGATAAAATATATTTCTATAGAATACTTCCAGTAGGATACAGACAACAAGGAAAGGTAACAACAGCTGTAGGTGACTGTACCTTTGCAATTTAAGATTTAAGCTTGACCATAGAGCAATTTTTTACAATATTTTCAAGGAAAAAATAAACAAAAGCATGAGCAAACTATTTTATTTGAGTTGCCAAACATTTTCCTAGCCATGATCCAATTATTTTGGTCAAATTGCCTGCTACTTATCCTGTCTCTAAAAGTGACACCCATTCCTTTTCTTCGAACAGGATTGAGAAACTTCCTCCGGGTCACACTGGATAAAAGACCAACGTTGAAAACATTTCCCTCTGATTCCAAAACCAGATACAAAAACAAAAAAAGTAACAAGTAAAAACAGAAAACAAAAAATCTACCCCAAAGACGCTCCAACTTCCTGCACAGGAATAATTACTTGTTTGATTATAATGTCATTTTTGCTGAAGCCACAAGGAAGAAATCAATTTTCTAACATGTTTCTTTTCTGGGATACGTTTCCTTCTTCAAACAGGTTAACAGGCTTTAGGACTTAAAAACTAGAGTTATTCACGTATTGTGAAGAATCAGCACCAATGGATAATTTTTAACAAACGACTCTGCACTGTTAAATGAGATTCAAGCAGTCACTCAAAGGAACATGCGAAACAGCAGAAAATCAAACATGGATATAACAAAAAAAGGAAAAATAAACTACAATTGAAGCAACACATTATCCCTAAAAAAAAAGGAAAGAGTTCAAAAACAAAATGCTGGCAGCAACAATAAATGTGCATAAATGAACACCAGGACCTTGTGATCAATGGTTAATGGAATAGTTTTGGAGCCTCGACAAAGGACAGCCCTTGAGTCACCACAGTTGGAAGCAATGATCTGACAACTTGACACCACCACGGTTACAGCCGTGGAGCCTACCACGTCTGGAGCAATAGACTCTCCTGCAACATCATTATCCACCCTCCCGAACCCATTGAGGAATGCTTCCTCCCACCTTCTGCGCCATCCCCCTTCATCACCTCCCTTATCCCACTCTCCAGCAACCACTTCGTGCATCCGCTCTGCACAATATCTAGCAACCTGGAGTGCATTGTCATACAAGTGAGAGCATAAATATAAAAACCGTCAATATTTAAATTTTAACTAGTAGCAACGGAAGCAAAGATCGATCTCGTTGAAACTGGAAAAAAAAAAAAAAAATAGTACTGCTTATAGGTTCTTCCCTCTAAAAGTCTAACACTTCTCCTACTCATCATTAAAATCTTCATACTCCCAATGGCCCAATCAACGTTACCCCCCTATAAAACGAAAAAAAAATATACCGCATCTTGGTTTTTCTGTAAGCTTCATTCTTTCGTCCCCAAAACAATAATTCATAAAAAAAAAAGGAAGAAACTGTCTCTTCGCAGAGAGTACCATTTTTAGGGGCAACAAGAAGATCGGACGAACAGAAATGACCCGATCAAATACCGTCGCTCATCTGGTCTGTTAACAAATTGTTTTATTCCTAATACAAATACACACCGTGTTTGATAACAAATTTATTCTTTTTCATATATAAATAAAAATACACATACGTCATCTTTTATGTTTAATTAAAAGATTGGCGTCACTAGTCAACATACATAAAGTCAATACGAATGAATAATAAAGACTACGGGCACATGTGTCACCTGATAAAAAAATTATCCTCTTTTTGTGTAATATTTTTCATCCACCATTACAGTGTTATAATGGAAACAGTGTAGTTGGCCTGGCCACGCGAGAGGTGTCCGTCACCGTCACCGTCACCGTCACCACGTATCGAAAAATCGAAACCATCAAACACGTTTTGTCATAAATGTTCTTGTTTTTGGTAGGAAGTAGACGTCAACAAAAGTCGTTCTGTGTTCCACTACGTGACGACTCCGTATACTCGCTTTAACTGAAACTCATATTGTCGCATAAAAAATTTTAAATCGGCTTTAGATCTTCTCGCTTTATCCATAGAAAATTCACCCTCATAAATATGCAAAGTTTCAAGCCCTCGTCTGACTAAATTTTCACTAGAAGCAATCCAAATGCAGTCATCAGAAAAGAATGTGTTCTGATATTGTTTGCTTTTTACAAAAAAAATGATCTTGAGATCAAAATGATATAGCCATGAGCTCCAGATCTTCCCATCAAGATCATTTGCAAATTAGTCTTTTGTGAATTTATGTGTATACAACGTTTCTTAGCAAACTAGTCTTTTGATATAAAACACGTTCTTACGCAGTCTTAGGAGGAACAAATTCTTGATGTAATAATATATTTTAAGAGAAATACTCGAAACTATCATGGAATTAATAGTCATCAGTTATTACCCATTTTTCTTCTTTTATCCGGGCCTAGTAGTAATCGACAAAAAATTGACCAACAAAAGCCACCCTCTGAAATACTTTCCAAGAGCTGAAAATCATGGAGGTGGCCTTAACAAAAATCTCTGGATGACCTCTACAATAGATCTTTTAGTTGAAAGTCATTTGTCATGAAGCCACCAGCAAAACTCAGTCTACCCAAATCATAGCAAATTTTGATTCATTGCTCTGGTGAACTTAAAATTTTGGGTTTTCTCCTTTAAAACCATGGCTTTTGATCAACATAGTGTTGGAATACCAGGGTGTTTGGAAGCTACTTGTCGTTTTCTCCCAGTTTATGCCATTTTTCTTTTACTGGTTGTAAAACTCACCAAAGGAATTGAGAAGCTCCACCTGGACGAATGAATTCTAGGCTTTTGTTGGAGAGGCTTCCGGAGGTTCTACAGGAATTCCTACGAATTCCAACTGTGTTGAGGCGTCTGGGGAGGGATTCACAGGTAATGCCAGAGTTTTGATGATTGTCTTGCCGAAAGAGAAAATAAGAGCAGAAACTTCTTTCTCGTGAAAACTAAGTGATGCATTTGGCTTACAGCAAGAAATTTTCTCTTAATTGCAAGAGTTTGCTAGAGCAAGTAATATAATGAAGAGTGGTTTCGACTCCATTAAAATAATGAGGTTTAAGGCAGAAGCAGGATCAGACCACAATAAATCAATTTTGCTTGAGAGAATAACTGTTAGATTCAGTGAGATGGGAAGCATCACCAATTTAAAGGCAACATGCAGGTACTTTAGGTCCAGAAGATTAGGCGGAAACCCAAGGTTGGACATTAACATCTGTAGCATCCCTTTGTATTAGTTTTCTTCTTTTAATAGGTACATAGTCGGTCACTTCTTCATGGCTTCATCATAGTTCACTTTTATCAGTAGCTATATAGACAACCTCTAGCTTACGGAATCTTCAAATCCATCTTTGTTTCTCTCGAAATGCCGTTTTCCCAATATGGCGATGCATTGAATTAGGGAAACCCCACATAGAATTACTCCAGAAGTAAGAAAACCTTCTCTAAGATGAGTCTGGATCAAATGCGAGTAACGGCACAACATTTTTGAAGCTCCAACTTCATGATTTTACAAGAAATGAAAATCATTCAAGGGTTATAGGGAGGATCTACAGGGCTCTTTAGTTCAAGAATGTCCTTTGTATAAAAATAAAAAAAGTAAGTATCCCTAAAATCGAGGAATTGCATTACAAAAGGATACTAATCTTCAATTTACGATATAGTTACCATCCCCATACAGCCTTCAAATTTTCAATTGTTCAATCGGCTTGGATTTTATAATTTTTTTTATAAATTAACTTCATCACCGATCGAGGATAAAAATTTAAGTCATCTCATTGTTTCTATCAATCCTAATTCATATCTGCCGGCAATGCTGAATTGCACTGGAGTGTCCGAAGCGTCGGTTCAGCTAGAATGGCAAAAGAAAGGAATCAAGGATAGCCCTGGCTGTCCAAGGGGGAAAGCTTCTCGAGATGAGGCCAAACGTGAACTCCTCCATAGCCTCCCGACGCTGACGGACGGTAAAAGTCGACTCTCACTATTAGAAACTTTGGCCGCGGCACACGACTTGCGGTCATCTTTAGCAGTCGGAAATATCGAACGTGACGAGATTCTCGTAATACTTCAGAAAGAAAACGAACCAGTGTTTTTCTTTTTATTAGAGGAAAACTGGAGAAACGAAGGGACGCATTAAAGAACAAAAAAAATAAGATAAACTACGAGGGGAACAAAAAAAAAAAAAAGAGCTCAAGTTGGGTCTGCTGCTGTAGATAAGATAAAAAGGAGGGAATTGTACTTTGTTCATGTGTTGTTCATGTTTTTTAATTTTTTTACGCTCCTCTTAAATTCTAATAACTGTGATAAAAACGAGGCGCTCATAATTCAAAATTTCGGAAAAAGAAAAGAAGAAAATCTACGCATTCATTTCGCACGAAAATTTTCAAAAGAAAAAGAGAGTGAAATTTAAAGAAGAGGAAGTGGAAGAAGTAACAAGGGAAATACCTGGGAACCGCCATGGCCATCATAAACACCGAAGAAATGCACGGGCGAGACCTCGGCGGAGGTTCTAGAACCCGGTGCTGTACATCCTCCGAAAGCCTCGCATGTTAGCGACATAAACCCCGGGACGACGGCCAGGGCGTCTTCCATCTCTTTCCGTCTCCCGAGCAGAGACGCGGAGCCCCAGGAAAGGGTCCTCCACCTCCCAACGCATCTATCTTTACTGATCAAGACACCACCACCAGCACTTCCGCCTCCTCCATCGTCCCTTCCGCCGGCTCCAGGTGATCGCACCACCACCTTCGCGTCGCCGACGAGGGCGGACGGAATCTCGCCGCTACTGCTCGACATGCCCGCGGAACTGGTAGTACTCTGGCAGTTGTCAGATCCGAAAACCGACGTCAAAGCAACAGAATCAGACCTCACCCCAGGGAGCTCTTCCTCAGGGGGTTGGAGGAGTGGTGGAGCTGCGCTGGGCTCGTGCGATCCCGGATCTTCTTCGTCGTCTAGAGGAGAATCTCCGTCCATTAGTCAAAACCGAAAGTCATTACATTCACTAAAAGCTGCAGCTGTCCAGGGAGAGAGAGTTGTTAGGGGAAAACAGACGGACAGCAGCATAAAGAGAAGAGAGAGAAGGGGGAGAGAAGGCTAAGGAGAAGATGGGATAAAAGCATATAACGGACGTGGAGGTGATAACACGTGTTCCCTGATGAGTAAAAGGACACTCGCATCCGCGCTAAGAGAGAGAAAAGGCTTTCATCAATGTATCCTCCGCTTTTCTTTAAGCCACGTGTGATTAGCTACTGCATACAACTACCCACCGCCCTGCTGGGTCGACAGCCGGAAATTCAACGGCTTGAGGTAAGAGTTGAGACCCGTTTAAAAACGTAACGCCAGGCGGCTCAATTCTTTCTACATGAGCAAAGTCGAGGTCTCCCACCGAGTTTTCTGAAATATCCAGTTAACGGTGCGGCCGGAGTGGCAGCTAGAGTTTGGTTCGGTTTGATTGTAGATCTAAATAAAATTTGTTTCAGTTAATGAGTCGAATTCAACTGAACCATGATATGGTTCAAAAACTCGCAAACTAGTTTGTTAACTTGACAAGGGCCCGGGACTCAGGAATCGAGAGACAGGAACGGGAGCAAGAAGCCAGACTCTTTGAGTTCAAGTCTCTTTGTCTTTCATTCTCTCAGGAATCAGGGAGAATAGAGAAACGGCGTTTGATGATTCAGCAAAAATGGGGGGATTTCGTTTTCTTATTCCTCATTCTCCCTTTTTGATTTTTTACTCTCAGTCTCAATCTCCGATTTCTTACTCTCATTCTCAGTCTTCACTTTCTTCCTCTCTGATCTTCCTCCTCTTCGATTTATTCCTCCAAGCTTTTTTCTCGTCGACAGAAGTGACAAAACAAAGGTAAGTTGTTTTATTCTTAATCTTCTAGGTTTTTTTTTTTTTATCTTCTATATTCTATTATTTATCTTCGATCAGACAAATGCCTCATGCTGATGCTGTTTTAAGAGCTCTTTCCTACTCATTTTCTCAGGGATAATGGCTCTCAATCTCTCACCCTACTGTTGATTTTTATGTTTTTAGGTCATCGTATGTTTTTGCCTCCTAGGTCACCGTAACTGGTAAAATGCCCTTGTTGTTATACTTTTAAATTGAAACATTAGTTATTGTATAGACACTATATTTTCATCGTGTTTTTTTAATGATTTTGGAAGGTTCACCCTATTGTAGGTATATAAAAGTTATATGAGTTCTTACTATGCCTCTTATATGCATCTTCTTACATCTTCCTAATTACATGTCCAAACACTATGAAACTTGGAATATATAGACTCTATAAAATAACCAAACTATCCTTTAAATTATATTTAATAATTAACATATAGGTTTGGGCTCTTCACGATGTCAAGGAAAAATTAAAAGGTAAACTTTTTTTGAATAATTATTTATTATAATATTATTTAGTATATTATTTAGTTTTATTTATTAAAAATTTGTTTTATGATTACAACCTGAAAAGAAGATTTTGGAGATAATGTTATCCGTTACATATTTTTTATGTTTTTCTCATCTTGTTAATTTTAATATTTTTAACTACATTAAATAATTTATAATAGAAGAATATTTTTTATCAAACAATAATAAGTTTTATTATTATTTTTTTGTATTTAATTAATAAATAAAATTTATGTATAATTATATAGTTTTATGAATAATTTTATATAGTATATAGAATAATTTATTTGATATATATTTTATAAAAATAAACGTTCAAACTCAATTAAAATTATTGGGTTAGAGTTAGGATACTCGAGATCAAAATAGGTTCCGATCGATTCACGCCACCCCTAACGAGAAGTGATAAAAACGATAAATAGATGCTTTAGAATGTGTTTGGACGTCGCTTTCATCCGATGACACGTATCTCCCTGCAAGAGATTCTGATAGAGTGGAAAGTTACGATGATATTTCGAATTCAATAAATTACAAAACTGCCTCTGATCGTCCATCTATCAAAGGAGGCTCCGCTTGATTACAATTCCGCTTTTAAGCCATTCTTAGAGTGGAAGGCTCCTCTGATCGTCGCTGTCACCACTCATCGTCGACACGTTCTCTCATAAGCTTAAACTGTGGACTTCTAACAGTTATTAATTATTATCTTGTATCTTCATTCCAAATAATTCGATTATTAGAAGATGTTTCCCTGCTTTCACTCTTTCTTATGGTATGTTACGACTTTAAAATACAGAGAGACAAGAGAGACGTTACAAGTTGTGATGTGGCGAGGGCAGTAGAGTCATGGCGGGTGCTCGGGTTCGGGCTAAGAGTGGGTACGGGTGACGTCCTCAAACCTGATCCCTGTCCCGGCTCCTATTATCCGGCCCCCATCCCATTTCCCATCTCCGAAAAATAGAAACATTTAAAAAATAAAAAATCGAAAATTAGGGGAAAAGGTTCATGCATTGTTCCTTTTGCGGCATCACTGCCGATAAAAAAGACAACATTACAGGCCGCAAAGGAAGAAAAGGTTCATGCATTGTTCCTGCACATTAATTAGGATAGAAACACCGAGCCCTCTGTTTCTAACACATGCCCGTGATTGCGTTGCTTTTCATAACTATGACCCCCCAGTTCCAGTCGTCAAGGAAAACCCCAATTTAACAGGGAATCCCATGTCCCGAGGGCCAACAACCATTTTCCCTATCGGGTCTGCGTTTCAACGTTTCGGTCCCTGCACAACTCCTGAAATTGACTTCCATTGGCGACGTCCGATGCCGTATTCGTACTTATCGTCGTCTGCTGCTACCGAAAGAGAGTTCCAGGGGAAGAGATTGTCCGTCGTTGGACACCTCACCCCGGCTTGTTAGGTACCAGCAGCACATCTGACAGGGACGGAGCCTCGATTCTTCAACGCTGCGCCGCTTTCGAATTCTACAAAGTTTTGATGATTCCAGATATAATTGTAGGAGGTTCTTTTTTATTTTAAGCTCTTAAGATAAAACGTTCGTAAAAATGGATTTAAGTGTTTGAGCCAAACCTGTTTAAAGTAGAGAGATTCGGTTTCTGGGAAATCCAATCTTTGTGTTATCAATCACTCGTGCATGCTATTCACTAAGTCTGGCCATTAGTCTAGTTCTAGCCCAGAAAATTTTCTTATCCAAATCCAAGACGCCTGATTTGATACCTATGAAGGATGGTCTTCCCAGAATATGTATAACTACTGCTATTGATCATCTTTACTATAATGTTATTCTCTTTTTATTGTTATTTTATCTTTTTCGTTACTATGATTTTGATCACCTACAAAGCAAGAAATAAAAAATTATAATTTATTGACCATTACACTCGAATCAGATCCAAATCTGACACCGCCAATTTTTTTAGGTTCAATCCATTAGTTGTAGGTTTGAATATATTTTATATTATCTGAAAGAAAGTCGACAATCGAAGGCCAACCTGTTGAAAATAAAGCTGATACAAAACCTAAAAATCATATAAGGCGAGCCCCTACATTGGATAAGAGTATTGTTCCCTACAAATACTAAGGAGCTCTCTCATCTTCTTCTTAGATTTTGTTTCAGATTTATACTAATCCTAGAATCCGACTGAAGCAACTAAATTGTTGCTACCAATATCAGCATTTTAACAGGCCAATCCCTCATTTTCAAACGGTATGAATAAGGATGGAAGTGTAGGAAACTGGTCTCACAACGACCATTACATCCCAAGAATGCTAGTCACATTGAATCGCACAAGCTGCAAGCGCAGGGCTGTTGGTGGCAAAATAATTGCCTTTCCCATGCCAAAAGGTATCCAAATGACAAGAAAAGAAGCCGATGTCACAATTTTGTTCGGTTGTTAGGGAAAACAGACTCGTTCTGCACCATGCGTTCTAACTCTTGCTGCGGAGACAGGTATGTCCATATACATAATATCATTTCTATGAAAAAGGAACTATTAGAAGATATGAACCCCCTTCTCTCTTTTCTACTGGAAGTCAAACTGCATGAATGGGGCTGCTGCTGCCCTGGCTCAAGCCTGAACCACGGGGTGCCGGGTTTGCATGAAATGCCGATTGTCGGGAGGGAGCACCGAGGAGTTTTATTGTGAGTTCTGATGGTTCTATACGGTTGTAAAAAGTCTCTCCAAGACTAAGCTTATTAGACATGCCCACAAGCTCATCCACATTGGCAGGATCCTTGGAGAGTATAGGAGTAGGCTTGTGAACTTGATGTGTCTCCCTTCTCTCCTCACATGAAGGAGTAAAATTTGGTGGCCACACAGGGAATGGAATGGGTATATACGCAGAGTAAAACGGTGGTAGCATTGGAGGCATAAAACTGTTGGAAGGAACAGTATCTTCTGGATCAGTTGGTGCATTACTGGAAATGGACTCCAACCTTTCAGACTCCCGACTGAGAGAGAGATGTACAGGAGGCAATTGACTTCTGTTTTCAGTTTCAGAAGGTAGCAGAAACTGCTCTTCCATTCCTGTTATTCGATCAGAAGGCTGTGCAGCAAAACAAATAGGAGAAAGGAATAAGCCCACGACAGGATAATATGTTTGACAGCTGAAACACGAACATGTATGTTAAAAAAAAACACCCACCAGAATAAGAAAATGAAAAAAATAGAACACAAGAAATAAAAAAAATAAAAAAAAATGACTAAGAAACATACTACATCTGGGGCCATATCAAATAAGCTTGATCTTCTCTTTCTTCTTGTTGAGTTGCTCTGCCGGATGAAATATTTTTGAGCATGGCTGGCAACTTGGGTAGGAGTCCTTGACACAACAAAATTCCGTGCTATCCCCCGCCAGTCACCTTTTCCCAGCTTTTGCAGTCCCACTAAGAATAACCTATGCTCTTCTTCAGTCCAAGGAATGCCTAAAACCAGCAGAAAGAATGGGGCAAAATTACTAACCAACTAATTGATGAAACCATGCAAAATGCCATTCGAGTGTAAAAGACAAACAGCTAAAAACTTCTGTACCATGTTCCTTCAAGAAAAATCTCATATTGAAGAGTTAGTTCCTTACTAATACAGCTTTCTAATCATCCAATAAAGCAACTAATACATTCTACCAGGAGTAGTTCTTTAGGATGCACAGATGTTGCTTGACCACTCTTTTGCAAATTAGTAGTGGTCAATCAGAAGATATCATCGTGCTGAATTTTAATCGCCTCCTCATGTTAGTTTCTGTTACTCCTTGTCTTCTTCAATAGTTCTCACTTCGGAAAGGAACAACTATAATATGTAGGCGAGGGAAAAATTATAATATGACATAAAAGGAAAGGCCTACCTAAAACACCTCAACCCTCATTTAATTGCAATTTCAATCTCACATCTCTTAAAATTAAAACTTAAAGCTAGACCAAAAACATATTGAGTTCTTACATCTACAACCCGCTATCCGGGTAAGAGTTTTCTTTTTTTTTGAAATAAAATGTGATGCAAATGAAAATTAAGATAGTATTTAAAAGCAGTGGACTGGTTCTGTCTTTTACATACATACCATATTACCTATAAAGATATGAAGCCAGCCATTCAAAGAGGTTTTCTAGTAAAAATTCTATTGCAACAGGAAGAAAGAAAAATTAAACATGTTAAGCAAAATAAAAATAAAAAATAAAAAACATAGCATCTCAGGCTGTATTGGGCATAATACTAGCAAAGAAGATGTGAGCTTCAGTCATATTCAGACATAATACAGACAGCCGAGAGCATACATATGGTTGATCCCAGCCTCTAGCAAGAATAGATCTTCTCATTATCCATTTCATTCCTCTCACTTTCTATTTTCCATGAATACGGTTTATATCTAAAGTTCATTTTTATGCATTAACTTTATCAAAAGACAAATGCAGGGGAGAAAAAAAGGGCTTCTTTAGGTAGAATAACAAGATTTGATGTGTAACCCTTTTGACTGTATTTTGCATCCATGAAAAGAAAAGGAGAATAGTGAACCTAGAAATGCACAATAAAAGACCAATATCAGATAAAAAGGTAGTAACGATAGAAAGAGAAATCATAAAAGACCAATATCAGATAAAAAGGTAGTAACGATAGAAAGAGAAATCATAAAAGACAAACAAATTGACAGCAGAGAAGACCGGAGGGAGATTCTCAACAGGACGTGTCAAACTAAGCCGGAAAAAAGTAAAAAAGATTCGTAAGAAAGAAAGAGCATAAAGATAAGGCTTTATGGCCTGCACGATGGATCTTAACCACTTTCCAGCAAACTGACAATAGAAAAATATACAAGACAAATACAGAGTTCTAAGAGGCCAGCTGATAAACATGTTAGCCCTCTTTTCAAACACCTATTGTGCAACAAAAATATTGTTCGGTTGAACCCAAACAATCAATTTGGAAAACTCGAAAAGAGCCAAGAACTTAATAGAAAAATTTCATGTAGGGAAATTGTTTCAACAACAACCCCTGAAGATTTGAACTAACGGAAAAATCACCCGAAGTTGGAGGAAAGCCCTGTGCTTGTGTTAGTCATACAACTTTTATTTTATTAACTAAAAAAGAGAAAAAGACCTTGAAAAAACAGATGCCGCCAGGTAAAAAATGGTGGATGCCTCCTTCAAAGTGCGTTCATCACATGTTCCATTAAGTTTTATTTTATGCTAGAATTTCGTGAGACGCATTTTGCCAAAACATTTTTAATACTCCAGCAGGGGTAATTGAAGGCCAAAAAAGGCAGAAGCCTCATACTGAAGAACCTAGAGACAGGATCGGGAGAATAAGAAAAAAGGAGCTCTAAAGAGGAAAGCCAAAGACTTCACTCACGACACCATAACAGAGAAATTACATGAAAACTTAGTAGGAAATGAAACGAAGTCTACTTTAGCTGATTCCTAAAATGTAATACAAGGTAGATTCCGAACTTATACAGACAATATACATAATGACGATAATAGCCAAAACAGGAAGGTAGAGAGATGTCTTAAAAAAGCCCAAAACAGAAACTGGTACATGAATACAAAAAGGAAGAAGGAGACAAGAGGAAACGAAACAAAATCAAACCACGTCAGACCTAAAGGATAATATTTGGAAATAGATGGTAGAAAAAAAAAACGAATTCAAATGAAAACCATCTTTACCAATCAGTAGATAAGCAATAAACACTAGGAATCCTTCCCAATTCCAAAGGAGACATTGTTTTTTCCCCAAACACTTCAACTTTGGGAAAAGAAAATGAAAACAAATAGTAGTAATAGGAGAGCTGGAAAAGCTATAATATTAGAAATATCGAAAGGATAAAATCAAAACAGTTGGAATGAACATAGAAACGATCAAGGATAGACAAAAATCAACTTGAATTTTTGAATAACAAAAAAAAAAAAAAAACTAAAAAAATAAATACAGCAAAAATCAACATTCATGAAATAAGAAAATGAAGAAAGAACCTTTTTTCCTCTCGGAACGACAATTGGAGGAGTAGGAGGCATGGGCAGGATCATCCGAAACATATCCCTCGGCCACGGGTGCCGGATCCTGCAAAGGATCAGAGGAGGGAGAGCCAGGGTTAGGAGAGGAGGAGGAGGAGTTGTAGTGCGCAGAAGAAAGATTGCCCATGCTCGCACTCTTCTTGATCGACCCATCCGTCAGCCTCACACCAAACAGCTTGAGGCCGCCTCTCGACGGGCACGTTCGAGAGTTGTGCCCGTTGTTGCTGCAATGGGAGCACCTCCGAGTCATGGTTCAACCCCAACTCCCCTTGGGCCACTCCAGCCAGACGGTGAAGGATGATGATCCTTTGTGAAAGTTTTCTGCGTTTTTCTCTTCGACCAAGAAGGGCAGGAAGTTTTAGAAGAGGAGGCGACGCCGTGTCGGGCTTTCTTTGTTGTCGAGGTAGAGAAAGCGCGAATTTATAAGGTCGGACAGACGACAAACAACTACGAAAATGCCATCGGACATTTGGAAGATATTTCTTCTCTGGGTACGGTATACATGATTGCGAGTGCCGTAAGCCATGCGGCTACGTCCTTGGCGTGTTTACTGTTTTGTGCTCACATAAAATGTTCTCCGCTAAATATACTTTTACGTTTTAATGCTCCATCAATTAGTTGTCTCATATATCCATCCCCTCCAATAAATCCCCATACATGATCATATTCTATCTACTCTTCCTCGTTCAGAGATCTGCTCCATTCCCTCGGCCCGTCAAATCGAATCTTAAATTATTAATTCCTTCTAACCACCTGATTTTGAAAAAAAAATTAAACTAAATCCACACTAACTCCCCCGCACCCCCCCCATCATGGTTACTGTACCCAACAGTCCGCCAAAAAACAGTCGTCCATCTCGCCTGAAGATACACATCTGTTTGGTGAGGCCCGCGTAGGGCGTTCACGTGATTGGCTTAGATCCCTGCGCCAGACGAGCCATCCACTAGAGTATTTAAATAATAATATGGCATCTTCAGATCGGATCAAAGCCGCTCGCTCTGACCTCATGCATGTTTACTTATGGGAAAGCTGGAGGCATGGAGCATCCATTCGGACGAAAAAAGCAACGAGCCTTATCGCAATGGACGCGTGGTAAAGCAAATTTGGCTTAAGTTAAGATCTCTCATGTGTGGGAGAACCGAAGTGGATAAAGCGTAGCTTAGGATTTGCTTTATATCCGTAAAGGATGAGGGAGACCTTTTTCTCGTGCAAATAACTATATTATCTTAAGGAGGAGGCGAGGCGAGGCGAGGCCCAGAACTGCCCAGACTTTACTGGAAAGATAAGCATAATTCGGGGCAGGGGATGATTATTTTACAAGAAAAGATACTAAAGAACTGGAGTTTCATATTTCCTGCCAAGAATGACGTCTTAACGCGAAGCTTGCCAGTGCCGTGGCTAATATTTTTTAGCACGATACGGTGCACTGGAGTGGAGTGGGGGCCACATGGGATCGTGGTTTTCCCCTGTCAAATTGCGAAGATAGTACGCGTGTTCGTGTTAATTTGGTCGAAATTTTCATGTAATTTCTTATTTGCGTACACAGTGACTAATAAAGGGATATCGTCGGGAAAGGGATACGCCGAATTCGCATCCGTTTACTTTTATCCACAAGAAATGGAGGAAGTTTTTGTCGTATCGGAACTTTGGACGCGACGTGATACGGGTTTTATTGAAGGGGGTTGGAGGCGTTTAGGACAAGGTGCGAGATACGAATGTCCGCCGAATTACTCAGCGCTAATCCGACAAAGTCGTATCCCATAATTAGAATTGTTTATTCGAGGAGGAATTTTTGAAATTACAAATTCTAATGTCATAATTTGGGCGACGAGGGGCAGCGGCGACAGCTCCTCCTCCTCTGGCCATTATCAATAGAGAGGGGGCTAAGTTTCCCTCCCTCGATGATCCGACTCAAATCAGAAAAGAGATAACCAAAGGTGTGCGCCTGATGCAACGAATGAGGGCACAGAATGTTTCGGTTGTTTGACCCATAAACAGTGTGATACTAGGGCTAGTAGTTCACAAAGAAATGGTCAAATGGTCATCTTCATTTCTTTCAAGCTTTACCATCAAAGATCACTCAATGCTGCAGAGGGCCGATTGCAAAGGGTTCTTCAAGTTTACTTTTAAAACTTTAGTGACGTCAGTATCTAATTATATTTATTGCCACCTCCTATATTGCTTGGAAGTGTGCTGTGAGCTTTCCCTTATTAATTGCTTTCATTGAGAAAAATATTGCCGTGGACCCTTCCTTTAAGTGAAGCTTCCCTTCCTTTAAGTGAAGCTTTGCTGGGTCCATCAATAAGCTACTAACTTTTGGCTTTCGCTGACCGCTGTCTACTGTATAACCAACGTGGACAAAGCGCTCTGCCAGCTATTTGTTGGCGCATTTGCTCTGTTCGTTGTAGTTTCGCACAAGCGTCGAACCCACATGAGAAACCTCCGTCTCTCCACTCTTCTCCAAAACCCACTCTTTTTTTAAACGTTAAGAGCTTCTCTGTATCTGTAATAGTAGTAGTAACTGCGAGCGAGCTTCCGGTTCCGTTCTCCTCCTCTCTTACCCGCCCTACACCTAGAGATGGACAACGACCGGATACGTGAGAATGAACAACGGCAAATGGATCAAATAAGAGAGCTGGATATGGAGGAACTACAAGTCGAGGAAGCTGATGAAGAGTCCGAAGATCCTTCTGATTTCAGGTTGAGTTTGTTACTTCTTTCCTTGGATTTGGTTTCTGATATCTTTTAATTGATTCTCCTCTACAGCATTGCTACATGTATTGATTTTGTATTGCTTCCGGTTTTTCCATTGATTTTTCGTAAGGAAAGTGATGTCTTTATCTTTGTTTTCATTTCAGTGTTTCCTTTATTTCGGAATTGGGATTTTTCTCCGTGTTCTGTTTTTTTTTTTTTTTTTCTTACAAAGTGACCACCTTAATCTGATAGGCTTTTGCCAAATTTCTGACAAGCTATTGGAGAAGAGGTTGTTGGAGAGAAAGGAATGCTAATCAGTTTTGGTTGTCCGCTCTCCTTAAAAGGAGAGTGGAAAATTGCTTCCTCTGGGTGTTTAAAGTTCCGTTGGACTAGAATGTATCCTGATTTCAGTCGAACTCTTCAGTTGGCAGCTGTATGCCAGTGTTTAAAAAAAAGTATCACTTCTCCCACAATTCGATGTTTCTAACTTTGAATTATCAACTATTAGGGACTGGTTTGCTTTGAAAAGTGTCCTCTTCTCCCGCTACCTGTTCCGTCAGTGGTGGCAAGAGGTTCATATGGCATCTTTCTCCTTAATATTACACCCCAATAATCACGTGAAGGGTAATGTCATAATTTAACTTGGTGATTTTTTATGCCATGAGAGAACACCTTCTGAAATGGCAGAAAACAAAATTTGCAGATGATGCCACCAGGACCTGTAAATGTAGTGGATCCTTTTTTTGGTAAAATTATTTGTCATTCATTATAAGAAGTCTATGGGGAATCAATATAAAAGGTTAATGAAAAAACTTGTACGACTTTTCTATGCTGGGAGTTGGAAAAACAAGTTGTCTATGTAGACATTTCTTACTTTAAAATGCTCGAAACATAGTAACTTTTACACCTACAGTTTTTTCTGTAGTGAAGCATATTTAAATTATTCAAGCATCTGTGCTGTAATCACAGTGACTTGTATAATTTCTCATCAGTTTTGAGTGTTTTTTATTTTTTTGCATTGAAGTGAGTATGGAGATGGAGGAGACTCTTCTGATGCTGACTTCACCTTTGATACGTCTCTGCCTTCTTTGCATTCATATCTGGGTGGTAGGCCTATCAACATGTCCTGATGTTTGCTCCTGAAGAACTTCATCCATGAGATCTGCTTTATGGTAACTTCTGTGTAACAGATGTTGAGCACACTCGGGGTAGAGTAAGTTTCCTGGATGGTGGTGCAATCTTGAGTCTTCCGATGTTCTACCTCGAAGGTGATTATTTTTTAAAGGATCTTAGCTTGGTAGTGCACATCTTGATGTTACCTCCCTTCCTTTTTATGATATTCTCTTTGTATAACATGTTGGTTACTTTGAAAAAGAAGAAAGTTTACATCATTGTCTTTTTCCAGTAATTTATTATATGAAGTCATCAACAACACTGAGGCTTAAATGTGTTATTTCTTGTGCATTTCTAAAAGGATGCTTGAATAGAAATTCAAAGATGTTTTTCTAGACATGTCAGGTTAGTTTTTCATAAGAATCTGACAGATTGAGGACCCATGTTTAATGTTAATTTCAATTTAAATAACTTCAGATCATATGAAAGTAAGGTCATTATGTCTTACTGAAGTCTTACTAATTAGATAGCAGAGTTGGAGTCTGGATGAACGAGGTTATTCACGGTTCCTACAAGAAAGCCGAGCCTCAGTAGAACCAGCTCAGGTCTTTCAGGTAGTTCGAGTATATTAACATCCATATTGTTGACTGGACCTTGGGTAAGATGCTGGATATTCACTGTTTTGTTTGCTTACTCCATCTCTGAAAAACAATTTGAAGTTTCCCAGAAGACTTTTACGAATTGCCATATGGGCAAAGTACTATTGGATGTATTAACATTGCGGAGATTTTTGGAAGATAGTCAACCCATATATGCTGAAAATAGTTAAGTTGTTCGAAAAGTAAGTGAGTCTTTATGGATAAAATATGAAAAGGGTCAAGGCTTCTTGGGACTTCAGACTACGTTGTGGCTAATACTGAAGGCCTCCTTCACATTCAAAGATCATGTAAGCTTCTTTCTCATCCCTCATTGTTAAGGGGGATTTGATGGTTAGGATATCTGGGCTGAAGATTATCGTCCATGCTTGGAGGGCTGGATCTCCTATTGAGAGATAACTTTCTGTATTTTTAAGATCATTTTCGAATGTTAGCTCGTGTCCGAATAAGCAAACTCCACTCAACATCTTGTTATAGGGAACTCCCTCGGTCTATAAATTGCTGATGCATCTTCTCTTAGTACTTTGTTCTTGAACAGAACTCCTATTCCCAGTGGTTGTAGAAGAGTCAAAAAATGCCCTCAACACCAGTAAATGCATGTAAAAAAATGTCACCAGTAAATGTCATCAGTGCTGGTTATTTTCCATGTCAATTTTTTTTCCTGTTCTCTAAATTTACAAAATTTAGGATGCGGGGGTGTATTTTATATGTCAATTATAGCTTAAAAACTAGTATCATCCCTGTGTATTTTATATGCCAATTATTGTTTAGAACAACTATCATCCTATTGTCATTCTTATTAATGCTAATTTGGGGTGGTTGTGTTCGTTTCTGAGATTCTTGCCCATGTCAAAATCTAAGATGCCTTGGGAGGTTTCGAGTATATTGCTATATAATGGTACTTTTATACAAGGGACAAAATCCTAGTTTTATAATTCGTCAAGTTGACCTGCAATTCAACTTGATTTACTTGGATTGGGGAGGGGGTGGGTGAGATTCGCCCATTCACCTTGAGTCCTCTTCTTGGACATGTGAGTCCCAACCTGACTCGGGCAACCTGACATGAGTTTTCATATGCTTGAATTGCTTCTCTTCTCCAGGTTGGAGAACCATGGGCAAGATGTCTCATCCCCCAAAAATTTGAGACGTCTCGCTTGATACGTATGACGTCTTGGCAAGACACCCACTCCTGATACCAATTGAATGCTTTGTTACCCACTCCTGATGCTAATTGAATGCTTTGTTATAATTAGGAAGAAAAGGACTATTGTGAAGTTGGCTTTATTTGAATTCATTTGTTGACAAAAAATTTCATGAAGAACAAGAAGGTTAAAGAAGTGTAGGTTATGTCAATATTTATGTGTAATTCATTATGGATAGTTTCCTCTCCACGTGGTGGGTAATTTTTATTTTTCTATTTAATAAATTTCCAGGTGTTATTTTGTTCCCTGAAGCCATTCTGCCTATAAGGGTTATTCAATCTAGATATAAAGCTTCAGTGGAAAAAGCAATGAGACAGGCTGATGCTCCTTACATTATTGGTGTAGTAAGTCAATCTTGCCTTTTTTTAATGTCTCTCTCATATTTCTTAATTAATATTTTATATGTTTGAGAGCTTGTTGCAGATACGCATTTACCACCGTTCCGGCAATACCAGGCGTTATTGTTCAGAAGTTGGAACAACTGCTGAGGTTTAAAATTCGTGTGCATTTTAGGTCTTTTCTCTGTAAATTTCATTCAAGTAGCCTTTTTTGAATTTGAATATGCTTGTGTTTTTGAAGTATTTGAACATCTCATCTGAAAAATTCCTGGAATTCAAAGACATTCCAAATGAATAGGATACTTGAAGCCCTTGAATGCTTTAAGAAACCAAATTAAGCTACAACAGTGTATGCTGGGACGCGTATTTATTGCTATGCCATTAAATTTCACTATTGTACTGCTTACCTATGTCTGTCTCTTCATTTAAGCACCTTTAGTTTTTTTTGAGTTTCTTCAATATACTTAATTGTTTGAATTTATTTCATAGTGGTTGGGACCTTTGGTTTGATGGCCATATGGGGGTTTTCTTAAAGGTCTTAGATTTCAGTTTCATTGATATCTGTGCTATGTTTGCCATATGTGTCTAGCGAATATTCATATAATGATAATAATAACAAAAGATCACTGAGGCTGGAGTCACAATTGGCTGGACCTGCATTTGTAATCGGCTGCTTCAAAAGAGGTACTGACTTAATAGGTAGACAGAAACCGGGCTAGACGTCTAGTTGCATTTACCAAACTGCCATCCGTCTATTTTCTCCTTTCCCTGATTCTAAGGATGACAAAAGAATGGGATCTACACAAGGTTGCCAGAAAATAAGTGAAAATTGCAGCAAAAGATTGAAGGACTATACTTGCTGCTGTCTCTGTACTCAAGAACAGGAAATCCTCTCTAAAACCATTTTAACTAAACAAAATATCTACTTAGGTTTATTATCTTTTTAACTTCAGCTAGAGGTTCGTAAGGTCAACTGTTTTTTTTTTGTGTGCATTAGTATCCATATCCTGCTCCATTTTCAGATTTTATTCGTTTATCTGCTCTTCAGTCGTTGACAACACAAGTCTTTTCTTTAAAGAATAAGAAGAAGAAGCAGAAGGAGAAGGAGGAGGAGGAGAAGATGAAGAAGGAAAAGAAAAAGAAGAACAACTCAGTAGGCATGAGAGCAAGAAAAACTTAAATTTGAAGATGTTAGTTAAAGAATGAAGCTTGGGTAGAAAGGGGGAAATTTGCTGGAGGAAAAGTATGACAAGTAAAAAACAGAAATACAAATGAAGGGCCGGGGGCATAGAAAAATAAAAAGGTAAAAGAAGAGGAAGAAAAAACTAGAGAAGATCATACCTATGAGATAAAGAAGATCTTGAGCCCCAGTTACTGGTTTCAGAAAGTCAAGTTTTGAGCAGGAAACTGTGAATGAAGTGGGAGGGAGGGAATTGCTAGTGTAGAGAGAATGAAATGTTTGCCATTAGATTAAAATTAATGGTTGAATGAGACTTGGGTCCAGCTATGTTAGGACCTCAGTCCATACTCCTTTTAACCTAATAATAACTATTGTAATACAACAATAAAATTCTTCAATCTGCTATCTTTTTTATAAATTCTCTAATTTGGTGGTGTGGTGACGGCCAATATATTTTTTGTTGAGATATTCCTAATATCCTGAGGATTTTACACTATGAATTACTGTCGGAGGTGTTTTCATGATTAACATCTTGTTTTGATATATTGTACTTTTTTATTATGCTCTTTAGATTCAGCAGTACAAGCAACTGCACAATGGTTCATTAAATGTGGTTACACGTGGCCAACAAAGGTTTCGTTTGCGTCGCATGTGGGTGGATAATGAAGGAACGGTATGTTTTATTTTATTTTATGGAGAAATGTCCTCTTTACTACCATGGAGAGAAATTTAAGTTTCAGAAATACTGATGAACTAAGAATGGTTCTGAATCTACTCGGTTCAGACTTCGGCTGGCAGTCTACTTGCCAGCATGGTGGGTGAACTGCATTTTTCTCATAAGTAAATGATGAAGTGGACAAGGAAAAGTCACCTACTCAATTAGTTGGGGAAAAGCTAGAGGCAAAACTGTGAGCACCGCCTCTCTTGAGGAAGAATGAGGCAATCAAGCTAGTGAGTTTGGAAAGGTCTTGAGCTTTGTTCATTGGAAAAAATAACAAAAAGAAGAAGAAAAAAAACCATCTGAGAGCTTATTGCTTCAGTTTTCATGCCCCAAAGTTTTTGAGTTTCCTTTACATATCCAATCTCTATAAGGAGGACAAGAAGTCTCTTCATATTTGAGCCAAATATAATCTGTGGATTGTTGCATTCTTTTTGGAAACACACAAGTCAGCAATGAGTTACATAAGGTTCAAATTTATCAATGTCTTCATCCAAATCTTTGTCTTCCCACCTCAGAAGGCTGCCTTGTGTCAAGGCATCTGCAGATGCCTACTTTTCTGTTTGACCATGAAGAGAAGGCACACTTTCTTTTTGAGAAAAAGTTAGTTGTCATTCAGTGTCGTAGTCATTCAGTGACATAAGATGATGGTGGACTGATGCACGAATACTGTAGTATGAAAATTATTTTGAGTTTGTTGACATTTGTGTAAACAAAATTCTCAATGTGGTACTGCCGATGAAAGCCCTTTTGTTAAAGTCACTGACTTTGAACTTTTGTGTTTTTCCTTTAATGACTTTGCTTTGCTGTCTACCAGCCAATGGCTGAAGTTCAGATTATCCAGGAGGATAAGCCCATGAGAACACCGAAAGATGCATTTGGAGCGTTGGCTTCAATAAGTAGCTCTAGGAGAAGCCAAGTTGGCTTATGTGGAGGATCCAGTGATACATCTTCTGCTATGTGGCTTAAGGAAGAAGACCTAAATGACTTGGATCACATCTCTGATTCAGCTGCAAGTGATGATTCAATTTATGATATGGAAAGTCACTATTCTTATGCTGATGTATCTGAAGATAATGGAAGTAGTGGTGAGTTCATCAGTAGTGATGAAGAACATAAGCCGCATAGTTTGGACAATAGAATGCGTGAAAACAGTAAATCTAGGTTCATTAGTTTGGGCAATAGAATGCGTGAAAGCAGTAAACCTAGGTCCGTCCCTCCTGCATTACTACCGGATAGACAACCTGTCAAGGCTTGGGCTGCGGACGAGCCTAAGTGGTTACATCGAGCACCGAGGGCTTTTTGGTCGCATTGGGTTTATCGGATGTATGATGCTTATTCTCTTGCTCGTAGAGCAGCAGGTAATAATTCTTGATTCTCTTTCTTAATTATGTGAAATTTGCATTGACATGGAGTCACTCAACTATCCCAAAAAGTTTTGCCCCATTGCTATTTCTTCAGCTTGTCAATCATTCTGAATGGTTTTCTTGCAGATATGTGGAAGGAGATACTTGGCATTTCCAACTTAGATTCTCTTACTAGTAAACCAGATATTTTATCCTTTCATATTGGCAGTAAAATTCCTGTCTCAGAATCTACAAGACAGGAGCTATTAGAGATCGATGGGATCTCCTATAGATTACAAAGGGAAATCAAGTTACTCGAGCACTTTGATACAGTTCGCTGTAAAAACTGTTTGGTAATACTTATATCTCTAGATACACGGGCAAGCATGTGCACACACACACACATGGCTTTTCTCTCAAAGTTCCATTTGTTGATAAACTTGACAGAAATTTTTTTTGGTTATTACTTAAGAATTAGAGAGACATAGTGCTCAGGTAGACTAGAAGCTTTCTTGGTCTAAAAATCTTTATTTTATGTAGACTGTGATTGCAAAGAGAAGCGATACTGTAATGATGTCAAGAGATGGTCCACTCAATGCATATGCAAACCCACATGGTTATGTGCACGAGGTCATGACTCTGAATAAAGCTACGGGACTAGCACTGATGGGATCTCCACAGAGAGAACATAGCTGGTTTCCTGGGTATGTGTAACCTTCTAAATTTTTTGGATGCTTCATCTTCTATTAGCTTTTGGTTGTAAACATCTTTTTTTTTTTTCAAAAAAATGTCTTTTCTCTCTGCGAGGGGGTAAACTCAAAGATTCTAGTTGAAAGTAGATGCCAGGAATCTCTTTTGGACTTTTTTTTTTTTTTGTTTTTTTTTGGTTTTTCATGTTCAGTTTTGCTATGTACTCCTTTTTCTTTGACGGAAGGAGCATAATATCAATTAGTTTTAGGTATGCTTGGACAATTGCTTATTGTGCTACCTGTGGAGCGACGACAAACATGGGCTGGTTTTTCACTGCAACCGATAAGATTCTTCGTCCTAAAGCATTTTGGGGGATCAGGAGTTCTCAAGTGGCGGATGAGATTCTCTAAATGGAAATTGATGAGAGGTCCTCCTTATCTTACTTTCAAAGTCTCATACAAAATGGTTATACATGTACAGTCAATATAGCAGGGATTGGTCTCAAGACATTATCTCTATTATGTGACTATGACTATCCATTAGTGGAAAATTTCATATGACTTTTGCCATATTTCTTACCTCTTTATTTTCGAAATATTAGTTTTTTGTTGATACAGATAATATTACTAGTCTGATGGAAACAAAATAATCAAGTAGTCATTCGAATTTGCTCAAACACACAAAAACAATAGTCAATTCCACTAGCAAGCGTTATCCGGATCAGTAAAGTTTTGCTCTAAGTTTGACGTTTGGAGCACCTCTTGTAGCCGCCAAAGAAACCACTAAATCTCCCATATCTATCGCGTTATATGACTTTTGTAAAGTTCAGGCCCTCATCCAAAGAACCCCGGACATCATCAACTTAGTGGGTTGATGAAGTATGTTGGAATATTTATTTGTATTAACTGGGTCAGTCTTTGTATAAGATCGGTGGGGTTGTTTTTCTAAAAAGTTCGAGTATTTTAGTCAACATGGTATCAGAATTTATCCCGGATTTTTCCGGTTAATTTATCCACGGTTTTCCCTGTGCAAGGGAGTGGTGGAACCCAAAAGTCATAACTATGGTTTTTGAGTCCAGTTTAGCTGCACTTGGCTATTAAGTCTTTGAGTGCAAGTTGCTAGCTCGAAATTAGGACGCTTGGATGAGCAAGACTGATCAGGCCACCATTAATCTGTGGTACTTTTTGTTTTTCTATTCAATCAAGCGCCGCGTCGAGCAGATCAGTCAACATTGAGGGACAAAAGCGATCCTAGTATTCTAACCCCTAAAGAAAGTCCAAGATCGAATTATTCCACTTTCCACGAGTAAGCTTCCGTAGATTCGCGCGGCGTTCCTTCTCCTCATAAAAGTGATAGCCAACGCCTTCCGCCTTTCCCATGAACTTTTCTCTTTTCAGTCTATAAAAACCATTACAGACACGCCCAGTTGAATCTATTTCGGAGAGAGGGATGTCGTCAACGTCGGCTGCTTGTCCACTGGATTTATGCTTCGATCTCGATGAAGTTCTTACCATCGGAGATGTTTCCGGCACAACGACAGCGGCGGAGACGTTTGTCTCTAGTTTGCCGACGGCTGCATCTGGCGGGCTTTGTTCGGTTTGCATGGAGGATTTTGAGCCCGGAAGAGGCGGCAAGCGGTTGCCATGCTGCCATGTATTCCACGGCAGTTGCATCTCCGCATGGCTCTCACGCGGGGACTCTTGCCCGGTCTGCCGGTATCAGCTTTCACATCGTATCTGAAAGAAGGATACTCTCCGACGACAATAGACGAGTTCTCTCCGGCCATTTAATTTATTTATTTTTCGTTTTCTTCTCCTTTTGTTTGTATTGTACGTCAATCAGAAAATCAACTCCTTTTTAACATTTAATATTTTCTTCTGTTAGTCGCTGCTTTTGGATTCCATTCCGTCGATCTTGTGGTTCATAACGAGGAGACATCCATCCATCCATCTCTCAATTATTTTCCTTCCGGCAAACTTGGTGGCAAACCGGCCGACGGCTAAGACCTCTAAGGATTTTATTAGTTACGAAGAGATGAATGTAACCACTGTAATGGGGTCACAGTGGTTAACGGCGAAACTCTATCATCGCATCTGTGATCGTCGGCGAATTCAAGAGACCTGTAGACCTACCTGCTACCAGCAACAAGTTGCTCAAGTTCAATTACTCTTTGGCTGCCCATGGAGCTGGCAAAACCAGATTCGAAAGACAGATTTCGAGTTGACTTTGGGAAATTCTTAATCAAAGCCTCAATTAATCTCTTAAAGAAACATTTGTATGGTCTAGTGCGAAGGTTATCAAATAATTGATTACGAAGTAGTGAGATCAATTCCACAATTTAGAGGCACATCACATCACTATTTTACAAAGCCTTCTGCTACATTGAATATAAGCAAGAGACATCTATTTTCCATGTTTGTAACCTGGACTGAAAGAGGCGGACTTTCTCTTATTTTAGAGTATCTTACTTTAAAAGCTTAAATAAGTGTAGATTCTTTAGGTATTCTTTCTTACTAAGAGAAGCCGACAGTGGTTTGCCACTGGATCTTGATTATATAATCTTATAACGAAATATAACGTCTAAGTGAGCTAGATTCTATTCTTATAACTGTAAGCACTATGTATATGGTATTTTAGAAGGTTCAACATTTGAAGTATAATATGAAGTGCCAATTTATTTTTATGCGAAAGACACTGAATGTTGGCGTAGGAGTAGCAAGACTAAAAAAGAATCTGATACATCATGCAAGAAGCAAACATATTTGGTTGTGGAACTCATTAAACAAGATGGTGATATTTGGTTGTGGAAAATGTCTACCAAAGATTGATTGTTGCTGATGTCTCTAGTGACAGTAATTCTTTGGAACCAAAGCCATAAATATCTAGCAAAAGAATTTAGACTTTTTGATGTCGAAAACATTTTTCTCTAATCGGACAACAAAACGCTACTAAAGTCATTAAATCAATCAGTCAGTCAGACCGAGACCAACAATTCTCCTTCTGCTTAACGGTCCAACTAGTGGTTTAATCAAGTCGAACCATGGTGATTGAAACAGATTCAGTTCGTATAGATATACAGACTCTTGAAAGAAATGTCTGAATTATAATCATCAACTCAAATAAATTAAGTTTTTTTATCATTAAAATACGAGATATTGGTAAACCCAGATCATTATTATTTATATATATTATAGGAAGGGGGCTCGACTGTTTTAAGGAACAACTAGACGATCTCACATGAGATGACAGTTTGTTAAAACCTGCTCCTACTATGAACAAAGGATTTGAGTAGAAACTGGAAAGCATTAAAGACTGTTAGAGTAAATTGAGAAAAAAATTGGAGAGAAAGGTGAGATGGCATATCCTGCTAAGATGGTTAGCTTTGTTTCCGTTGACAAAACAATGGGATAGAAATAGGGAGAGCCAGAGAGGAACATTGGGATTTCAGGTGACCTCAGATGAAATTGGAGAGAAACCTAAGAGAATCTAGCTGACAAGGCAGCGGGTGATGAATCAGGAGTGGAAAATTGGGATTTTACATGAACTGAGAAAAATCAGGATGAGAACTGGATATGAGATTGATAGTCATGAAATTGAATTAGGATAAAACCAACATATTCAGGATTCAGTATGTTTTGTTGTAGTCAAACCCATTTAATCAGTGATAGGGTGAAATTTGTTTCCTATAATCAAAATCAAAATCACAATTTCAACAAAAGTGGGGAGAGTTTTGCTTGGACTTAGGGCCTAATGGGGTTAACCCAAAACGACTTCTGTTTCATAGACGAGGCAAGGCTTTCCCAAAGAAATGTCCATCAATTTTGATGGTTCATTATAGAAACTAAGCCTTCTAAGTGAGCCCGATCTTACCTTCCAAATGTCTTCAAGTTCTGAATATTTGCTGTAAAACATCTCTTGCGCATGAATTTCCCGCTTCTTACAATCCTTCGTTAAGATGGCTCCAAATATCAACTCGTAGAAGCTACATTAAGCGTTGCTGGTGTACAGCGGAAAGAAATACAAATGCATGAGCTAAGAGTGATCTACAACGTACTTAAAATGGACGATACCATTATTCAAATAAGCCAAAGCTACAATTACCTACTAACCATTACATTCATTCCCTTTTGACTATTAACTTAAGACAAGAGGAACCCCAAAAAAAACCAATAGGGAGAGAGAGAATAGGATTAAAAGAAAATAAATAAATGAAGAACCCACTGATAAAAGCACAACGACAAGCTTCCACACGTAAAGGACCGAACATCAGAGCCCTGGAGGTTACAAAACTGAAGACTGTTGCGCCTATTTATCGGTAGTTGCGGTAGGCAGGGCTGTACATGCAACTCTCCGCATATTTTACTAGATCCTCTGGTTGAGGGAGATGGGTTGCCAAACCTGGACACGGATAGACCAATAAAACGAGTTAAAAAAGCCTCTGAAGCCTGGCCGGTAAGAAGGCTTCAGACACATAGAACAAATGAACATCCAAAGCTTACCAAGTTCATATGCCTTGGCAGCGACTTTAGCAGCTATATGGGCTGAGATCTTTCGGATATTGGAGAATGGCGGGTAGATCAGTCCCTTGTCAAAGTTCTCTTGCGTCACCTGTGCAGCTAAAGCTTCCGCTGTTTCCAAGCAAAGAACCTAATAAGCATTATAATCAAAAGCAAATCTTCGTTTGCTATCAATAATCTTAATCTTATGACATGCATTATGACAAACATTATGAAAAAAGAAGAGTGCAGTCAGCGGTTAGTTAATGCTCTCCTACAACTTCAAATGCCTAGCTCAACTAAGCAGAATTGATCTACGACACATTGTAGTGGTCTAGTGTTCGATATTCATTCTTTCTTTCCAAATTAGTGACACAAGCTGACAAAAGACCAAACTCACAGGCTGTTAACAGCATGTCATCATGCACACGGATTGCTCCAGAAATAACCAACCCCAGACCAAATCCAGGGAAGATGTATGCATTATTAGCCTGCATTACAAAGAGAACACATATATATAAGAAAAGTCCATCAGAATTGCTCCAATTGGAATAAAGGATCTAAAGTTGCAAAATTTGAAGTCAAACCTGGCCTGGCACAAAAGTTTTACCATTGTACTCAACAGGATCAAATGGACTTCCACTAGCAAAAATTGTACGACCCTGTTCAGAGAAAAAAGGTTATATTGAGTTTTATAATTAGATTAAGCTACGTTTCTGATTTACTTTATGAGGAAAACAGCAGAGCAGCAGAGACTCCACTTACCTTACTCCATGTGTAAGCTTCTTCAGCCGTGCACTCCGATTGTGAAGTTGGGTTGGAGAGAGCCAATATAAGAGGTTTCTGATCCATTATAAAATGTTAATTAATTGATAAAGTAAAGACATGACAAAACGACATTCATACATAACACAGAGAGAGAGAGAGAGAGAGAGAGAGAGAGAGAGACCTCATTGAAGGAAGCCATTGCCTCAACCACTTCTTTTGTGAAAGTTCGACCCACTCCAGAAGACCCAATCAAAACAGTCGGCTTGATGGCCTGAAATAAATAAATAAAGGAAAGCATAAGACAATGAAGAGCTCATCAGAACACCTTGACTCAAAAAACATGGCAAAAATAACGACTTCATCGCAATCAATGAAAAGAAAAGCACAATTGAATTTCAAACCAAGATTCCATACCTTAACAGCATCTAAGAGGTTGTTAACAGGCTCGTGTTCGTGGGCCCATGGCTGCTTGAAATGTTGAAGTGATTCCTTACGAGAACTAACAATCAACCCCTGATGAAAGGAAAATCATTAATAATTTGCTGAAACAGATATAAAATAAACTTAGTCCACGACAAATAACTTCAATAAAGCAAAACCTTGGAGTCCACAAGCCAGATCTTTTTACGAGTCTCCTCCAGTGGAGCTTTTGTCTGAAAAAGAGCAAACAGATAAATTTCATTATCTTTCATGTAAAGGATGCGGAAAAACAACAAAACCTCTCTAAAACACTTAGGTAATAGTCATCAGAGTAAAAAGACACAGGGACTTGATACCTGTTTTGACATTTCCAAAGCTATGAGTTCTGCTATACCAGTCCCAGCCTGCAACCATAACAATTATGTTTATACTGTCATAAACTGAAAAGCAGGAGACCAACTTGCAAAGACAGAGAGGAGACCGACTTGCAAAGACAAGAGTATTCTAATAGAGAAAGGGCAAATTCACCTCGCCAGCACCAAGGAATAGGAAAGTATGCTCAGCTAAGGTCCCACCAAGTAACTTCAGGGCCGCAACAAGCCCTGCTAGGACCACTGAAGCTGTCCCCTGCAACAAAAAGCATTCCATCAATCAAAAGAAAGCAAACTAGAAGGAAGCTGATGACAGTTCAAACTTCTTCAACCTCGTATCTGCTTCAGAAAAGTAGCGCATATAATATGATTTGCCAACAGATTAAGTAAACCAATTATCACCTGTATATCATCGTTGAAGACAAGATGAGAGCTTCGATACTTTGAAAGCAAGTCAAAAGCATTGTGGTTTGCAAAGTCTTCAAACTGCAAAATGAGAAGAGAATATTTTAACTGTGTAACCAGTGCGTGAGTTCAAAATAAAAGGCAATGGAGCTATGAACATGACTAACCTGAATGAGGACTTTCTCCCCATAGTTCTGTTTTACTGCGGTCATGAACTCTTGAAGAAGCTCAGCATATTCCTAATTGTACATAGAAACCCAAAAAAGGCTTAATGCTAATAGAAGGTAACAGAATGTATAAATAGAGCTACACATAAATTTGCTAAATGTACCTGGCCTTTTGCACGCCTTTGTCGAAGGCCAATATAGAATTCATCATTCAACAACTTCTCATTGTTTGTCCCAACATCAATAGTTACAGGCAAGCACTGCAAATAAGAACCCAGAATTTATAATTCCAAAGTTCTTGTAGATAAAGGACCAGAAGCCATAGAGATATAGTATTGATTAGTTTGAATAACAAATTTCTTACAGCAGAAGGTCGAACACCCCCTAATGCAGTGTAAAGAGCAAGTTTGCCAACTGGAATACCCATTCCCTGCAGAAGTTACATCAACAAGTCACCTGTTAAACTTTAAATGAGGAGAAAGTAGAACACTTGGATATGACTTGGATTTTAAAGGGAAGCTACCTGGCATCCAAGATCTCCAAGACCCAAAATACGCTCACCATCAGTGACAACTATAACTTGAATTCGTTTTTCAGGCCAATTCTTTAACACCTCAAGAACTTTCCCTCTGCCAAAATCGTAGAAGATTCAGGAACCATCTTTAAAGCGTAAAAGATGAATAGAATCACATAAATCATCAAAAGCTTACTTCTCTTTTAGGCTAATGTAAAGACCCTGTGGACGACTGAAAATGCTTCCATATTTCTGACAAGCCTCACCAACTGTTGGAGTGTAGACAATAGGTAGTAGTTCCTCAACATTATCCATAAGAAGTTTGTAAAACAGCCTTTGATTTCTCTCCTGCAAGAGAAAAAAAATTTTAAAAATGTAAGATAACCAACAGCATTTAGTTGGCAGCCCAATGCCAAAAATGTGGGTCTCAAGTCAATACCTGAAGATCCATGAGCGCCATGTACCTGTGCAAAGGAACTTGGTATTGACGGAGATTATGCATGATCTTTCGTTCCTGCAAAAATAACAGAACCAGAACAAGTCAAAAATTGAGGAAAGGTCATAAATAATTTTTTTCTTATTGAAAACAAAGAGAATCACGTACCTGGAGCTCTTGAGACGCACATGCTGGAGGAAGAAGGCCTCGCAAATAGTGGGCATCTCTCTCCTTCTCCGTGAAGGCAAGGCCTTTATTGTGGTGAGGGTCTCTCAACAAAGAATACCCGCTATAACACAAAATGAAAGATGAATTAGCTCAGAGACAAATTATACGTTGAATGGAGACTTGGAAATGGAGTGTGTGTGGTAAAACCAAATTAAAGGGAACAGTTTTCCAAAAGGAATTTAAAGATGTAGAAACAGATATATCTAGAATTCCAATTAGGGCAAACGCGACCAATAATGTGCATGAATTAAAAAGCAATTTGTCTGGGATAATGAAGAAGATAGACGGACCTAGACAGGGCCTTGCTCTTCAACAGAAGGACAAAAAATAAAAAAGCCAGCAAACATCGGAAAACACATTCAGTGAAGTCCTTTAAGGAAAACCAAACACATAGTCGACAAACAATTTAGAGAAAAGAACAGCTCCGTCGGTTGGAGAAAACGGGAAAAAAAGGGTAGGACGTAAAAGGAATAGGAAAAGCCTGGACAATTTTGTTCTTTAGAAATTACTTCACGATTCGAAATCTTGCGAGTGACAATAACTCGAAAACACGAAGTCAAAAGGAAATTGTGGACTGCGGTATTAATCGTTTACGTAATACCGGATTCGACAGATCCTTAAAGGAACAATTAAAAAGGAGGAAAAGAGTAACGATCCCCTGGTTCTGTTTCTAAATCTCTAAAGCATCACATATTCATTGACGACGGAGTGAAATCCTACCTGGAAAAGAAAAGGTCGTCACAGTAACCGGAATAAAATACTCAAAGCATCGGGTAGAAACAAAATAAAGAGCAGAAGTTCGGTTCATGCATCGATAAAACTAAAGCAGTAGTTTTTTTTTAAAAACACGAAGAGTAAATTTAGACAGCTTGCCAACCGAACACGAAAAGTTAAAAAACACATACACACGACATAGCCATCATCCCCGGAAACCTTACTTCCAAACGGGAGAAACAGAAAAGAGACACAACGTCAACATAACCATAAATACACGCACAATAGAAAAAAAATACCAAAGTAAAATAAAAAAGGATATACATACACCCAAAATAAATTGAAAAGGAGGACATAGAGAAGTAGACATTTGCATATTAAACCAAGAAAGACACAAGATTAAAGATCGAAAACAAAAAAAAAATCTGTCACTGACCAAGCAACCGTAACCGCCCATGGGGTAACAGGCTGATCCTGCGTAGCACGATCCTCGCCGTAGACGTCTTGAACTCCTCCTCCCACAGTCGATTTCGAGTCCATTTCCAGAATTGCAGCCTCGTCCATCGTCTCCTTCAAAGTGAAAGCACGAACTTTCCCTTTGCCGTCCAATCCTCCTCTGCCGTTACCACAGCACAAAACCACGACTCCGGAAGCTTTTCTCTGAGAAGGAGAGGAGCTAGAAGACGAAATACCAGAAAAACCGAGGGAGTTGTTGTTTGTGTTCTGCTACAATCAGACAGACAAACAAAGCACCCCAACAACGCCTTTTATAACAAAAAAAAAAAAAAAAAAAAAAAGAAGAAGAAGAAAGAGAAGCTAGAATGAAATCATAACCAGTTTCTAGAAGACTACTACTATGAGAGAGCAGAGCGGAAAAAGAATTAATAAAATCCCATCTTCTGGTTTGGCAAGTCAAAAATACCGACCACATAAACAAACCCAATCAACGAATGGGAAAACAAAAAAGAGGGATCTCCTCGATTCGTATTACCCTTTCTGGTTTTGCAGTAATTGTCTAGAAAGCTCTATAAAACAATAAAAGTAGCGCAGTTAATATTTTTACCAGGAAGGCGCTTCGATTTAAAGAGATCATGGCGAAGAAATGGAGAGAGCTAAAGAGAGTCTTTCGGTTTTGTCTGTGTCCAGCGAAGGAGAGAGTCTTCGGGGTTGCTCCTCGTTCGGCTCCCTTTCTCCCTCTCAGGAGAGAAACTCGGGCAACAAAATAAGAATTTGTGAAGAGGGAGAGAAAAGGGAGCGAGAAAGCTTCGGATGCGTGAGTTTCGTTTCTTTATACTCCCTCGAGGTCCGGACGGGGTGGTCTACTTTTTATGTTTTTTCCCCACATTTTCTACCCTTTTTCATTTCATTTTGTCGCTTTGTTTCTGCGATGTTCCCGTTCCCGTTCCCAGGAGTTGTTTCCGCGGCTCTCTTGACTGAGCCGAGCCGGTTAAAACTTCACTTTCCTTCAATCTGCGCCCACCGCTCCACGTCCCCAACTGCCCATCTACATTAAAACCCACTGCTACGCGTCTCAGTCTCACTTTCCTGTTTCTCCCCATAAAAGTTAATTAAACGTTAATAATGTATTTTGATCACAAATAAGGTTAGTACGATTTTCCCGTTTTTGCCGATCCAATCTGTAAAAAAAACGGTAAAATGGATAGACAGCCATCTTGGTTATACAAATTTGTCCATTGGAATTAAAGCTATTAAGAGTCGAATTAAATGGGTAGGTTGTGGTAGTCCGTTGAGAGGGTTGAACAATAAGGTTGAAAGACACGCTTGCATTGATCGGCTGGTGAAGGTCAGATCGAGCCGAGTGCTTTCCGACTTGAGTGACTAGGATTCGGACACCCAAGGAATGAACAGGGTCTTGTCCTCCTCCGAGCTCCGCGAGAGGACCCATAGGCATGTCCGACTGATCTGAGTGAGGCCAGGTGGAAAAGAGCGCTTGGCGTCCCACACAGCGGTAGGTCCAAAGTGGGAGATCCTATATCCGTTATCCGCCTCGGCAACTTGTTCCTTTTGGGTAATTACTAATTACCAGATGCAGAGCGGGAAAAGATAGGAGTGGTTCAACCTCCCGACGGCGTTTTTTGAGTCTGGAAATGTGGCATCGAGTAGCAAACACGTAATTAGAATAAAGATGGACAAACGTGGGTTCAATCATCCAATTAAAAAGGCTACAAATATTTCACATTGGGTCAATCAAAGGAAATCGGTTGCGGTAGGCCGCGCACATTGGTTTACCGCTCTGAAAAGCGCGTTTCTTCGGTCTGAACTTTGAAAATCCTTTTTCCTCGCATTTCTAACATTTTACTACGACCGCCGACGCTGATCGCTGTCGTCGAGAAACGGGAAAATGGGGAAGATCAAAATCTCGCGGGTTCCTCATTCCAACTAGTCATTGACCTCTGAGGTTTTGGGGGGAACAGGAGATGTCCATTCGACCACGTGGTAAAGTGATGATGGAGGAGACACGTCTGGTGGTGGACGCTACGACGCGTCGAGGTTCACTCAACGTCATCATTTTTATTGGCTTCTATACTTTGTGCCCCCGTCTGTAGTAGTAGGCAAAACCCAGCCCTCTGCAGCAAAGGTGGTGCGCGTATTGTTTTTCTGACAAGTCACGTGCAAGATGCAACAATAAAATAATTAATTTCATCAAACGCATCTCACGTTGCCGCGTGAATCACCAGATCCCGCAACTCATATTTAAATAGAAAAATGAATGTGCAAACAATATAAAAACAATAAAAATTGTGCCCTGTAAAATTAAAACTTAAAAGGTCTTTTTCCTGATGATTAGAAATTGTAAAAAGAGAAAAACAAGAGCATCACTGCATCAGTCTCAGATCCAACCGAAAAGAGAGTTCTGATGAAGTAATTGATTTCAGAAAGGGACTTAGTGACGTGCAGCTAATCAGGAAGAGACGTTGCTGTCACGGTTAGATCAACCCATTTTTTAATTTTCAAGTAAATGATCCATCATCTGTTTATATTATAATCTGGGATTAGATGAAATAGATTTGAAATCAAAAGCGACTTATGTTAGGAGTTTGGTCACCAATCTCCTATTCTTATATTTTAATTTCACACATTAACGTTAAACTACTGTAAGACAATAATGTGTACATGTACAGAAAAATAATAGTGTACGTGACATTTGTGTCTATATCGGCAGTAACTCATCCTTCCTTGATAACTAAGTTTATTTGGCGCTTCATGCATGCCCCAGACAGTGGGAAGGGATTGGGTTTTTAATTATCAGGAATGGGTCGATATCGCTCCAACTAAAATGGCGGTGGTTCGACACACGGCTTGAAGATTGGATTCTTCTCTTTTCTGGACCATTTATTGTTTTATGGAAAAAAAGGAGAGAGAAAAAGGCTGTGTGTGGAGAAATAGCAGCCACTCGATGCTAAAGCTGTCATCTTGTGCCCGACTGCTCTTGTCATCTGCTGGGGGCTCACCTTTGAGGCGACTGCAAACGCTCCTGGGAGGGCTCCGCCTTTTCTTTTGTTTTTTTTCCTTTAATATTGGCATGTTATTCACGCCCTATCAATTTTCATTTTGTTTTAAATTCATAAAAGATCTGTTTAGTGCGATCAATACTATATAAATTGAACACGCATATTGCTTGTAACTTCTTGTTACAAATCTGATTTTAGAGGTAAAGTGTGGGGGGTACGATTCACGTTTTTCTTTTCTTACGAACGGGGATTTGACACGTTTAAAACTTCCCCTTTTATGTACACATACAATGAGGGAGAGACATATATGACAAGACATTTTCTTCTTCATTTGTTAACATTACACATCACCTCATTCTTTCCTTTAGGTGTAGAGCATTCCTACAATGTCATTTGTTATTGATGTGTCATACTACTTTGCTTATGTGGCATTTTCATGTAATACTACATGTTACCCGTGTGCCAACTCTTTTAGTGCTTAGTCGTGTTTCATGCAATGATCAGGACTTTGATTCTAATTATTGTTCCTGATTTTAACCATTAATTGATTGTTTAGCTAAACCTCCATTCTTTGTTTATTGAAAGGTCTGACTTTTGTTTAGCAATTGGCGATCGAATTCATTCAATCTTGATCTTTGATCAATGTTTGATGTTTTGAACCGTCAATTGAGCTTTGATTTTAGTAATTGACCTTGAGTGTCATAACCATTAATTAATTATTTGACTAAATTTCTATGCTTTGATGGTCAAGTGGTTTGACTTTGACTCTAGATCAATTGGTAATCAGATTTCTTCAATTTTGATTAATTATTGATCGATGCTATAATTTTGATGATCAATCAGGGTTCTAATTTTGATGATTAAATTTTCATATCCACGTATACATAAATCAAATTCTAAGAACAATGTCATTCTAATGTATAATAAAATCCTTACAATATATTACACAATCATTAGAAAAAAAGATACTTGAATCATAATTTATTTATAAGATATACTTACTCAAATTAAAATTACTAAATAATCTTTTATATAATCGGGTAATCAATTTATTGAATACAAAATAACCCTTATCCACTAATGTTCCTTTTAATCAACCGTAATTCAATAACTAGATAAAATTGTTCAAATTCTTAGTTGAGTAATAGTTTTTGTTATGTTTTTATTTTATTTAATAAAATAAATAAAAGATTGGGTAAACCAACAAGATTAACACCTTGAATCTTGTTATACCTAGGCCAGAAAAAATCCCAACTCATTTTTAATGAAAATTGCCAGGCATTTTAGAGGAAAAAAATAATAATACACTTAATAATTGATAAATGGGTATAGAATCCATGTCCGTTCCGTTTTAGTGTCACCAAAGGATGAGGCAGGGGATAGAAGATCCTTCATTTTTCATTAATTTTATATCCATTGAGAAATACGATTTAAAATCCAACTCGCAAAATTTGATTGTACTCATTCCTTGGTTGGATTTAGCCTTCGACAAACCCTATATGCCGTATCAATTTCTATTTCCAAGGCCTAGATTAGATTTACCAGTTCGTCACCTGTCACATACTAATATTAGGGTGATTGTATCTTGAGAAATCTAGCCTCATAAAGAATTTGCGAGATGCCTTGGATGAGTTTGATTTGATCGCCTAACTTCAAGATTAGGATGAAGTACCTTAAGAAATCAAGCCAAATGATAGAAAATGCAAGAGGCAAAAGATGCCATTACCAAGACAACTTGACTTCAAATAGAGACTGAGCTCAGTTAGAGTTGTGATTGTTAGGAAATTCAAATTTCCTATTCTAATTTGGGAAACATATTTATTATGTAATTATATTTTTTATCATTAATAGAATGAGCTGAAATTAAGTGATCTAATTTTATTAAGCCCATTAAGGAATGGGACATGGATATGGGCCAATTGAGTAAATACCATAGGGAATTATGGAAACCCTATATAAGGAGACACAAAATGGTTATGGTCCCCAAGATACTAAATCACACATAGTTTTTCTTCTCCCCATCCAGAAGAGAGACAAGGTCCCATTGAGGAATAAGGTGAAGGCGATTTAGTTGAAGAAGACCACAACATCAATATCCGTTCTTATCGTTCGTCGCAGTAAATTCCGCATCAGAAGACAAAATTCACGAAATGGATCCAGGTATGTTTTCAATCCTAATATTCTAGCATGTTGTAAAATCTGGATTAGAATTTACTATTACGGATTCTAACAAGTGGTATCAAAGCGGTAATGTTAGTTTATTAGGATTTTTAGATTAATTATGTAGAGATCGACATTGAGCACCGGCTCTGTCCAAAACTGGCACCAGCGCTCTCCAGGAAAGTTGAATTTCTCCACGGAAGTCGTCAGACGCTACAACGATATCTGACGGGATAAATGGGAGCGGTGACAAAATCCGCTGTAACGATGCCCCCACCCCCCCTTTCTCTCTGCGCGTGAGTAGAGCAGGCAATGGAAGAAGCCGTAGAGCCCGTCAATGCAGCGACGTCGGGCGGAAAAAGGGGAAGGCGACAGAGGAAGCCTGAAACGTTGTCCGTTGGGTAGCGTTTTTCTGTCGTCGCCATATCTTTTCCGTTGTCGGGAGGGGAAAGGAGCGACTACCAGAGAGACAAAAACGGGAACGGGTGCCGGAAGAAGATTGGGCGACAACAGCGCCCGTCGGGAGTGCTGCCGTGCCATTGGGCGACAACCGTGCCAGTTGGGAGCGTTGTCGTACCATCAGGTGCATTGTCGTGCCTGTTGGGCGACAACAACGCCTGTTAGGTGTGTTGTTGGGCGCTTTAGTGCCGGTTCACAGCAATGGGCGTGCTGTAATGCCTGTTGGGAAACTGCAGTGCCGGTTCCCCGCAGTGGGCACACGTCCATTGGGCAACTGCCTTGCCCGTTCACAGCAGTGGGCGCGCTGCCATGTTCGTTGGGTAACCGCAACAGCCGTTGAGTGCGTTGCAGTGACCGTTAGAAAAAAAAAACTACTATGGGTTTGTAAGATTTACCTAACGAGATTGACTTGGGTGAGTCAACTCGAACCGGTTGCTACAGATCAGGTCGACTCGGGCTAAGCTGACTCTTGCATTTGGCGCATATGTCCAATAAGGCTGCTTGTATTTGTTTGTTACATTTGGATAAATATTTTATTTTTTTATATATATATTAAATTACAGAACATTCATTGCAGTTCCAAGGAAATAAAGGCAAACGCCGCTGCGCCAATGGGGCGGTGCCATAGTGTTGGGCAACTGAATAAAAAAAAAAATTATTTTGTTCTGTTAGTCTAGTATTTTCAATCAAATTGTTTGAAATTACATGTTGCCAAAGTAACCTCTGTATTGTAGAATAATTTGACTAAAAATACATAGATGTTTGTACGGAGTTATTTATGCAAATTGTGTTGGGCCCAAAGGAAGACACAATTTGGCCAAATCAATAACGTACCTGTGATGATAAATACATGACAATTATAAAGACTTTTCATGTGAACAATAATCGGTCCTAAGAAAGGCTATTGTTTGACAGAACTGATTGTCAGTATTTAATCATTGCACTAAGAGTACCACTTACAATTAATTTATTTGTCCAAAGACTAGGAATTAATATTGTACTAGGTATCTTGAGATGGGTCCCCAATTTGGATTTTATTTTGTACCTGTCTTATTTTTCTTTATATGACATGCTAGTTAATGTTAGTATGGTTGTTTATTTTGTTCTTTATATAGTTTCTATTGATACTGCTACAAATGTTCCTGCTCAAATAAGCAGCATTCCAATGCTTGGCGGGACGAATTTTAAGGCATGGAAAGATACTCGGTTGTATGGATTTGGATCTTGCACTTTGGGCAGAGCCACCCATTTCTACTCCAAATAACCTCAATGAGGTTAAAATTGAGAAGTGGGAGCGCTTTAACTGAATGTGCTTGATGATCATGAAACACTCCATTCCGGAGGCGTTTTGGGGCTCTATGACAGAGAGCAAGAGTGCCAAAAAGTTCCTAGAAGAAATTGAACAAGATTTTGCCAAAAATGAAAAATCGGAGGCGAGTAGCCTTTTGGCTAAACTCGTTTTGATGAAGTATAAAGGCAAAGGGAACATAAGAGAGTACATCATGGAAATGTCTCATCTCGCGTCAAAACTCAAGTCACTTAAGTTAGAGTTGTCTGAGGACTTGCTCATGCACTTGGTTCTGATATCTCTTCCTGAACACTTTGGCCAATTTAAAGTGAGTTATAACACTCAGAAGGACAACTGGTCCCTAAATGAGCTTGTATCTAACTGTGTGCAAGAGGAAGAGCGACAACAACGGGATAAGACTGAAAGTGCTCACTTGGCCTCAACATCTCAGTACAAGAAGAAGAAGAGAGGTAAGGATACTGCGATAGGTTCTTCTTAGATTAAGAAACAGAAGAAGCAGGCTGAGGAGTTTACCTGTTTCTTCTTCAAGAAGTCGGGACATATGAAGAAGGATTGTCCCAAGTATGCCGCCTGGCATGTAAAGAAGGGTATGCGTCTAACTTTAGTTTGTTCTGAAGTTAATTTAACTTATGTACCTAAAGATACTTGGTGGGTGGATTTTGGTGCTACCACTCACATTAGTATGTCTTTGCAGGGTTGCCTATGGAGCCGACCGCCAAGTGATGCTGAAAAAATCATCTTTGTGGGTGACGACAATAAAGTTGCAGTAGAGGCTATAGGAACTTTCAGATTACAATTAAACACTGGATTTTATTTAGATTTATTTGAGACTTGTTGCACCGTCTTTTAGGCGGAATTTAATTTCTATTTCCATTTTGGACAAATCAGGTTTTTCTTGTTCTTTTGAAAATAATAAAGTTAGTCTCTACCATAATTCAAATTTTGTTGGTTCAGGTCCCTTAATTGATAATCTATATATGCTTGATGTTGTTAGTTCCTATAGAGAAATATTACAAATAAGTTCACGTGGTACGAAGCAAAAATTCAGTGAGAATTCCTCCACATTATGGCATAAACGTTTAGGACACATCTCTAAATAGAGAATTCAAAGGCTTGTGTCGGATGGAATTCTTGAACCCCCTAGATACTACAAACTTCCAAGTTTGTGTTGAGTGCATAAAGGGGAAACAAACAAACGTTAGAAAATTAGGTGACGAAAGAGCTAAAGATGTCTTAGAACTTATACATACAGATATCTGTGGTCCATTCCCTCCAGCTTCATGGAATGGCCAACAATGCTTTATTATGTTCATAGACGATTACTCTGAATCATATTTAATACATGAGAAGTCACAATCCCTGGACGTCTTCAAGTCTTTCGAAGCTGAAGTTGAACTTCAACTTGGAAAAAAAATCAAGGCTGTCAAATCCGACCGTGGTGGTGAATACTACGGACGGTATGATGGATCAGGAAAACAACATCCAGGACCTTTCGCGATTTTCCTCAAAGAGTGTGGAATTGTTTCGCAATACACCATGCCGTGCAAACCCAGTATGAACGGTGTTGCAGAGCTATGAAACCGAACTCTTAAGGATATGGTAAGGAGTATGATCAATCATTCTTCTTTGCCAGAGTCACTTTGGTGAGAAGATCTCAAGACCACAGTGTACATCCTTAACAGGGTATTGAGCAAAGCAGTTGCCAAACCCCTTATGAGCTTCGGACAAGCAAGAAGCCGATCATTAGGCACTTGCACATTTGGGGTTGTCCAGTTGAGGCGCGGCCTTATAGGCCACATGAAAGAAAATTGGACTCAAGGATGGTTAACTATTATTTCGTTGGTTACGCTGAACGCCCTCGGGGCTATAAGTTTTACGATCCCACATCAAGATCCTTCTTTGAAATGGGAAATGCGAGATTCCTTGAGGATATTGAGTTTGGAGGGGAAGAAAACATTAAGAATGTTGTCTTTGAAGAAGAATCTGTCATTGACAGTGATCAGGTCTCTATACCTATTGTTGTTCAAGACACAGTTTAGGCACTAGAGGCCAATGTTCAAGCTGTTATTCCTGACATTGTTCCAGATCAAAACAATAATGAGATTCTTCCTCTTGTACCACCTTTCGAACAAACTCAACAACCTCAAGAAGTGCCATTAATAAGATCCACTAGGGAGAGGAGGAATGCGATTCCAGATGATTATATGATATTTCTCCAAGAACATGAGGATGACGTTAGATTGACAGAAGAAGACCCGATTAAGTTATGTCAAGCCTTGTGCAGTTCTAACTCTCAAAAGTAGATTGATGCCATGAAGGATGAGATAAAGTCTATGAATGACAATGACGTTTGGGATCTCATCGAGTTGCTAAAAGGTGCGAAGCCCATTGGTTGTAAATGGATATTTAAAACCAAGAGGGATTCAAAGGGCAATGTCGAGAGATATAAGGTCCGTCTAGTCGCTAAAGGCTTTACTCAAAGGGAAGGCACATACTATAAAGAGACTTTCTCTTCGGTATCTTTGAAAGACTCTTTTAAAACAATGACACTAGTGACTCATTTAGATCTAGAGCTAAATCAGATGGATGTCAAAACTGCGTTTCTCAATGGAGACATTGATGAGACGATTTATATGGTACAACCAGAAAACTTTGTATCTGGTGATCCAAAGTCTATGGTTTGTAAATTGAAGAAATCCATCTATGGTCTCAAACAGGCTTCCTGTCAATGGTATCATAAGTTCCATCAAGTCATAACCTCGTACGATTTTGAGGCAAATATTGTTGATGACTGTGTATATCATAAATTCAGTGGGTGTAAATACTTCTTCCTGATATTATATGTCAATGATATTCTGCTCGCTAGTAGCGATATAGGCTTACTGTACGAAACCAATAAATTTCTGACGAAGAAATTCGAGATGAAAGATCTTGGTGGCTTCTTTTGTATTAGGTATACAGATACTTAGAGATCATTCTCAAGGTATCCTTAGGTTGTCACAAAAGAGTTATATCGATAAGGTGTTGAGCAGATTCGGCATGAAAGATAGTAAACCAGGAGACACACCCGTAGCTAAAGGAGACAAGTTTAGTCTCAAACAGCCCCCTAAAAATGATCTTGAAATAACAAAGATGCAGAAAATTCCATATGCATCAGTAGTAGGGAGTTTAATGTACGCTCAAGTTTGTACTCGTTCCGACATAGCATTTATAGTAGGAATCCTGGGCGGGTATTTGAGTAATCCGAGTATGCAACATTGGAAGACAGTCAAACGTGTGATGCATTAAGTGAGGAGAACAAAAGACTACAGGCTTACTTATCGAAGATCAGACAATTTAGAGATCATTGGGTTCTCTGACTCCGACTTTGCTGGATGCCAAGATAGCAGATGCTCCACATCAGGCTACATCTTTATGTTGGGTGAAGGAGCTATCTCATGGAAGTCTGCTAAGCAGCCTCTCATAGCCTCTTCAACCATAGCTGCGGAGTTCATTGCTTGTTCCGAGGCATCCAACCATGGAATATGGTTGCGAAACTTTGTCACATGGCTACGAGTGGTATATGGCATTGACAGGTCATTAAAGATTTATTGTGACAATAACTCGGCGATACTTTATTCCAACAACAACAGGAGCTCGATGAAGTCGAAGTTTATCGACATCAAGTTTCTAGTTGTTAAGGAGAGAGTTCAGGATAAGCAGATTTCTATAGAACATATAGGGACAGACTCTATGCTAGCAGACCCATTAACCAAGAGTTTTGCACCTAAAGTCTTTCATGAGCACACTGCTCATATGGGCGTTATTTCTGAGGATACTTTGGTTTAGTGAGAGTAATTTTTGTACTATATGTTTGCTTTAGACATTGAGTTATTCGATTTTTTAATAAAATTGATTGTTTATTATTTTATTTATGAACTTGCTTGTGTTTTTCTATGTGCAATGTTCACATTGCATTCAGAACTTTGGAAAGATCTCACTAAAGACTAAAGAAGGACCAGTTGGAAATAGGCATGTTTGAGATCACATTGCATGTAATTTCTATGCTACTCATCCATATTTGATCTATGTCATTGAGTGTATTAGTATAGTGATCATCGTGGTTTAGTCACGACTGTAATGTGATGAAAGTCACGGTGGTTCCATTATTAATATATAAGATGGTTCCATTATTAATAATATACAGATGCGCGCTTCAAGAATTTGTGATATAATTGTTTCCAGAATGATATGTAACCCAAGTGGGAGATTATTAGGAAATTCACATTTCATATTCTAATTTGGGTAACATATTTATTATGCAATTATATTTTCTATCATTAATGGAATGTGCTGAAATTAAGTGATCTAATTTTGTTAAGACCATTAAAGAATGGGCCATGGATATGGGTCAATTAAGTAGATATCATAAAGAATTATAGGAACCCTATATAAGGAGACACAAAATGGTTATGGTCCCCAAGATACTAAATCACACACAGTTTTTCTTATCCCTATTCGGAAGAGAGACGAAGGTCCCATTGAGGAATAAAACAATTTAGTTGAGGAAGACCACAACATCAATATCCATTCTTATCGTTCGTCACAGTAAATTCCGCATCAGAAGACAAAATTCATGAAATGGATCCAGGTATGTTTTCAATCCTAATATTCTAACATATTGTAAATTCTGGATTAAAATTTACTATTACGGATTCTAACAATGACAAGAACAAAGAGTTGCGTCGAATGTATATAAGGCATAAAACCCTGGTGAAGTTTAATCGAATCAAGGGTATAATATATTGGACCTCACGTTGCCGAAACATTTACTTTTTATCTTTTAAACATCCAAACATATAGTATACACCTTCCATGTGTATACACCTGCCATTGGATACGATAGGACACCCAACATGGGAAACGGGGCATAAAAAAAAGGAAAAAATGTAGCTCAAGAAGAAGCCCTGCTGAGGTACCCCAGTTTCCCATTCCGCCTCGAAGGTCTCCCGAGCTCTTTATTCATCGCTTTGCTAAACCAAATGCCAGAAGCCTTCGGAATCCGGTCCAAATTGCTACTGGTGTAGTTAACATAGTAAAGGCCGAGCCGGAAGGGATAGCCATTGTCCCACTCGAAGTTATCAATATAAGACCACAACAGAAACCCCCGAACATCAGCTCCTTCCCTGCTTTGGAAAAATTTACACGAAATCTTTAGGACAAGTTCCCTCTTCTTCTGTTTATCATTGGTGATGTTTAAGCTGATAAAGAGAGCAGTTCACAGTTACCTCATTGATTGAAGAGTATAACTTAGAGTATCCTTTATGAACTGGATTCTGTCTGTGTCTTGGAAGATCTCGTCCATCTGTTGCCCATTGTCAAGACTCACATAACCTGTCAATTGTTACTTACACATGAGTTTACTTAGCAAAGAGATGGATCATACCCAGTTTGAGGAGACTATTCTTGTCTACCTGTTTCCGTGATGTAAACTGGAGGATTGTTGTATTTGGTCTTGATGTAATCCAATAACATTTTTATTCCCTGAGGATATGCTCGCCAATATTCCACACCTCCTTCCTGTATACAGCTTCAAGCGTGAGTTGCAGAAGGAGAGTTTCTTAATAGTTCTAATTACAGTTTTAATTTTAATGTACTTACACTAGGCCCAATTTCAACGCCATTTTTCTCACCTGTATAGTAGCAATAACAATTTCCAGTTATTAACGAAACAGATCTCGCATAATTCTACAGAGAAAAAGGGGAGAAAGAAAGAATGGGCAAATTACTTGTGGTGACTGAGAAAGTGTCTGGAACATCGGGGCTGTCAGGCTCTTCTTGCCCTGGATCTACTGTCTTTGGGGGCGGAGTCCAAGTGGCATTGTCCATCACATAGAGAGTGACGTAATGGTTCACCCCGATGAAGTCGAAAGATCCCTTAATGTCATCAGATTCCTCTCTGGTGAACACTGGTAAACGGCTTGCTACTATCTGTTTGACCGATAATGGGTAGTCTCCGAAGAAAACTGGATCCATGTACCTGAGATGCAGATCAAATATGAGAATCCAACAGCATTTGCTTTTTTGTTACTTTAGTGTATGAAATCGAAGGAGGAGTTTAAATTTATGAACATGATGCGGCAGCACCGGGAAGGGAAGATAACAGTTCATGTTCTTAACTGCAATGAAAGAATTCAAAAATAATGAGTTGACGGAGAAACATACAGGCCTAAAGTGTTATCCAGAACTCGTTGACTGGCATCTACATCCTCGTCTGACGAAGTAAGAGGCATATACCAGTCGGAGTGAATTGAGATACCGATAGTACCATTTTGCTTCCCCTGCTCGATGATTCAAACAAGATCAGAGAAATAATTAAATAAAAAATTACGAATTCCTACTGTAGTTATCTTAGGGTGGTTAATCAAATGAACTCTTGCAGGCTTCATTTGGAGGAATTCGTAAACCAAAGAAAATCAACAATTCTGTTATGCGTTTCACCTGATATTTGGATCTGTAAAGTTTGACTGCGCTTGAATGTGCGAGGAGGAGGTTGTGAGCGACTATATAAGGCTCTGTGGAAGAGTCCCCTGCAGCACATTTTCCAGAGGAAGGGGAACATCTCCCGGGAGCATTGATTCCATTTCCATAACCATGCGTGGCAAAGATCGAAGGCTCGTTTATGGTCACCCACTTCTTCACTCTGTCCCCGAATTCCTTGAAGCATAAATCAGCGAATTCAATGTAGTCGTCCCTGAAACCACCAACCCAACATTTGTCAACATCTAGCTCGTTCATTGCCTCGACAGTTTTACGAGAATTCTGGGTCAGCTACTTGATTACCCGCTGTAATCAAACACTCGTTAGCCATTGCAATGAAAAGGTTAATGGAATAGCTACTCAATAGTTAAAATGGAGATGAGAAGGCACAGTTTCTTTGGTTTACTAGGCACAATTAATTTGGATTTTTTCCCCCTAATCTAGTTATTTGTACGTGGGTGACTCACAGAATTCTCTTGCTTCTGAATCCTCCATATTCATCCTCCAGAACTTGAGGCACGTCCCAGTGGAAAATGGTAGCCATGGGCTCAATACCTTGAAAAAAAAAAAAACAAAGAAAAGGAATAAAGAGTAAGAACATAAGACGGTGCCTTGCCAGTTGCAACATAGTACTCCTGCGAATATATAAAATTAAGCTTCTCAATGAGACTGAACCATCTTCTTACCATTTTGTATCAGTTCATCAATGAGACTGTTATAATATTCCACGCCTTTCCTGTTCACTTTCCCGTATCTTTGCGATCCTCCTGTCCGAAGTCAAAATTCCAAATTAACTAAAATCCCTTCCCATTCCCTGAAAGTTGCTTAAGAAAGACTTGCAAACGCTTCTCTGTACATCACTTAATACCTGGAAATATTCTGGGCCATGATATTGAGAACCTGTACAGATCCGTCCCCAAGGTCTTGAGAATCTTACTATCTTCCTGAAATGTATAAACTAGAGTCAAGCTACAGAATTCACTTAAGGAATAAGATTAATAAATCATTGTTCGTTAGCTCTATTCCTCGATTAAAAATTTAGAAGCTATGAAGCATGGTAAAAAGCATGAATCTATATAAAATAGAAAATTAGGAATGAATGAAAAGGGTCTGTGACTGTTTTAGACTGTTGCGTATTCTGTTCAAACTACTCCTGTAATTTAATATTTTTTAATCTGCAACTCAATCATACCTTGTAGCGATGATAAACATCAGCGGCTATATCTCCAGTTCCCCCGCCCAGAACCTTTCCTGAAGTCACAAAAAAAGGTTTGATCATGCGGAATCAACATCTCATTGAAACGGATAAACTGTGCCATGGATGAACTCGTTGAAAATTTATGTTTACCTGGAATTGCAGTGAAAGTATCCCAGATGCTTAGTCCTCTTCCATCTTCATAAGCTGCTCCTTCCACCTGACATTCTCGCAATGCGTCAAAAGAACAGAGAGAAGTAGGAAAAGTTAAGCTGCTGAAATCGCATGAGATGTCGAGATCATTTTTTATATTGTTTCGTATACCTGATACGCAGATGTGCTGAAACCGAATTGAAAATCTTCGGGGAAGAACGTCCTGTCCACTGCATCGCAGAAGATTTCTACGTTCGTAAACAGAATCAAAGAAAGGAGTAAAGAGATGGTGGTGTTAAGAGGAGACGCCATCTTCTCCGGGTTCATCGCAGGGTCGCTAGACGCAGCCTTGTTTCACGTATAATATATAACCAGCGAAGGGCAGTCGCTTTTCCCAACACTAAAATCTAATGACAAATCCACCCACGATGATCATGATCTGCTCTGAGAGGCAGCCGCGGATTTTTATAAAAGACGAAGATAATAGAAGTCTTTCCGGGGGACTTTTCTGTCATTATGAAAAGTCTGCGTGTCTTTGCTTCATGGGGTTCCGAGTTCCTAGTCGAACTTCCATGGACAACTGATCTCTTTCATTTTCAGGTCTTGTTACGGTAAAAAATGGCGGCTTCAAGGCGGAAAAGTAGAAGTGCTTGGCTAATGGCAATCGAATATTTATCAGAGCCCACGAGAGACGAGCCCCGGCTGCCTGCATCTCTCACGTGGGTTTCTTATCTGAAGTGAATAAAGAAGCTGAGAAGAAATAAATAAAAAGAGTGGGATAAGCTTATTAATATATCATCTCAATATTCTAATCTCCTATTTGTTTGTAGGAAAGAGAGCGTTACACATCCGTTTAAGTTACTTGACGTGTGGGAAAGCCAGGCGGACTAAGACCCACCACTCATTGACATCATACATGAGGCGACACTTAATTGGTTAGTGAGAGTAAACAGACTCTTTAAATTTGAGACAATATTTTTGGAAAAATAAATAATTTGAGAAAAAATAAGAGTTCCCCTTTAAATTTCGTCTCAAAATACCTATAAACACCTGATTTTTTATGATAATAAATTTAACCATTTTATATCGATGTGAGAAGAATTTTTGCATAAAAGAAAATTAATTAGTTTTTTTTTTTTAAAAAAAACAAGACTCAAACCCATGCCAAAGGCTCCAACCTACAAAAATGACATTGAACTATGCACAGGAGTCTAGCCCATCAGGTAAAAAGATTCAAATCTTATGAACAAAAAACACTAAAAAGAAGAATGCAGATGACCCCAGGCATAGGAGTTGAACCCCTTAAGGCTAGTAGAAAGAAGTAAAGAATAAACCCTAGTTGCAAAAACTTTTGGAAGAAACCATAAAATCGACCCCTATATGGTGAAGAAGTAAGAGGAGTTGAACCTATGGGAGGATTTGATCCCATTTGAATGAGTAACAACAAAAAGGATTTAACTCCACCTAATAGAAAATTTTAGGACAAAATATGGAGTTGACTTCTAAAGGGTACAAAAGCTAGAGTAGTCAAATGCAAATGAAGATTCAACTATAAAATTATGCGTTGGAAGAAAATGGAGTCGAACCCAGGCACAAGATTCGACCCTGTACAATAGAAATTTAAAGTTCATGAATGTTAAAACCATATCCAGTTGTTGTAAGTCTTCAAATTTATTAAGTTCCTTACCAACGTGTTCAACAACATAAATAGGGTTTATTGATTATTTTGATCAAATTTTTGGACTTTGTTTTCACCTATATTTTCTAAATGCCAAAAAATCTTTATGTATTCATAACGACTAGTTTTTTGAATGTTGAAAACCATATTATACCAAACTCATTCCAAACATTGAGATATCCTTGTCTCTCCTAGTGCTCCCATAGTGTTTTGCAAATTTTTAGTGCCATAAAAAACTCAATAAGAGATTTTTGACAGAAGTTTTCAATGAAAACTAAGTTTTATTTGCATTGATTTTAATATCAGCTTTTGATTTGTGTAAGTTTCTTAACTGATTTTCAGATCATAATAGGCCCTCATTTTGATATTGGTTGTCTGATTTGAAAACTTCCCCACATTACCAATTTAAGTAAAAAAAATTTAAAGCATTTACTTTAAAACCTAGTACATGGTGGGTTGTTGACTATAGATACCTTTTACCTTATTTTGAGGGGATATTTTAATTCCAAGGCAAGGGTTTCCTTGGAGGAGTAACAATCTACAATATTTATTGTAACCCACTATAAAAATCATCGATATAGGGGTGACTAATTGAATTTAGTTCTATGTCATTGCTTTGATTATAAATAAGATAAAAATGTAATGAAGTTTAAAAATTTGATAAACTTATTCACATCCCTAAAATTGCCTCTATGAGACCTTTCATGTCCTCCAACCACATAAACATTAGGTCTAATAGATCAAACAATTTTTAAAAATAATGTACCTAATCGCTCCCCGGTATTATGGGCTGAGGTAGTAGTTCACCTCATAATACCTTAGCAATTAGTTTTTAAGAGATTGAAACCGTAGCAATTAGTTTTTGAAAACTAACTTGAATTGCTCCTCGTGAATTTTGAAATGGAACAAGTGCAATCCATTATAGAATTGGAAATCATTCTAAACAAACTAATGAGTTGCAACTTATTCCTTGCCAAAGCTATAAGTCAAATAAGAGACATTAAAAGTCAATTGAAAATGTCACTATGCATAATAAGAACCCTATTTGTGAGAGGTCATTTATCTTTTCTAAAAGTGAAATGAAGATTTGAAAGAGAGAAGTTCACGGGGTTAGAATAAGAGAGGAGTAAAATAGAGGAAGAGAGGGAGATAGAGAGAGTTAGAAGGAGAAAAGAAAAGAGATGGGAGAAAAGAGGGAGAGGTGGTAGGCACTTGAATGATTTTTTTCTTCAATCAATATCCCTATTTATAGTATTATTTGGGAAACTCCTTAATTAACTGAAGGAGAAATTTTTGGAAATTGAAAGAATTACATCAACCTAGGAGAGATTCTAGGAATTGAAAGATTATACTAATTAAAAATAAATCTTATCTAGTAAGATCTTATCTTATCAAGAAGAGGGGATATTTTCCTTTTTTACCCTCAGATCTCATGCCACTGGCTATTTTCCCTTTTTACCATCAAACCCCATGCCCCTAGTTTCTTGGAGGCGATAGTTTCTATTTTGTAGTGGCCTCTCTTTCTAATTTTCTTCTTGTCTCCTTCTCTTTTTCTCTTATACTTCTCTAATTCTCTTGTTTCTTGGAGGGTAATTTTTGGTTTTTATCAATGCACTACAAGAAATTAGACACCTGCTAGTCAATTTTTTTGTTGTCGAAAAATCCAAAATTTAATTTACTTTGAGTTGTAGGGTAATTTCTCTATTATCTAGTCTCTCTACTAGATAATAACCTACCACCTCCGAAACCAAAATAACGGATCAAATTATCCTCATCAAAGCAGATAAAGTGCCCTCTATAACAGAGATTGCTTGATCGTAAGGAATTCGATGCTCTCCAATGTGGTACAAGCTCCGTTTGTTAAATGATCTTTTGCCTGATTTTAAGAACCTACCACAAACATTTAACAATGTCAATAGAAGAAAACTTAATTGCTACAGAAAAGAGTATGGAATCTCTATCAGTTGATGGCTTACTTGTGCACTCATTACTCTTTTTTAAATCAATGTCGACTATCAGATTTGAAGACTCAAGCCCTGCATGGGCTAGAGCCTTTGTTACCTGTTGAAGAAACGAGTTATTTTCACGATCTCTCACTATCAACCAAAACAGGTCAATGGAATTATTCATCAAATCAATGTTTCAGAAACATCACAACACCGTATAATGATCATACACTTCATATAAATAAAAACACTTTAGTGATGACAATAAACATGTACACTTAATGCCAAAAACCCTAGGAAAGATTGAAACAATCACCCTTTCAATCAACATTGAGAGTAAACAATCCCTCTGTATTTTGATGTAATATGACAACTACCAGGTGACAACCCTTTGACATATCCCAGTCAATTTGAAACCCTGAAAGTTAAAACATAAGATTAATGAATTGCATATGCAACTTGCTTGATCGACATAAAATCAGTAGCACAATCCCAAATCACCTAATTACCACTTCTCCAATCAACCAATTATCCTTTCTACAACTTTATTCATCCTTTTATCAAAATATATGGAACACAAATCCTCATATGTGTAAGACTTCAGTCAAGATATCCCATTGATCCACATAATAAAGGGAAAGAATATGGTTATAAGCTACCAATTACCCAAGTATCAGTTCTACAGTTGTACCCATCCATTTATCTATGGAACACCCATTACTTTTCTTAGTTTGGGGAATAGGTAATTTGGTAATTGGAATGGGCAAAAATTATTCCAGCCAGTCTTTATTGTTACATGTTTACAAGCCAAAGGGTAGAAATCATTGAGCAAAGACCACCTCGCCATTTCTTTTCAATTTTCATGATCATAGATAGACCAAGCCACTAATAATATTGATAATGCAAGTACTCACAATACATTATAGGATACTGATGGAAAGTGAATGAAACATCTACTTAGGCAACTGGATGCATTCACATGTGGAAGTCATTGAGACCTACAGATTCATTCTGAGTATTTCAATTTGCACCATTGGGTTTTTATGTAATTTTTTGGTACTTCTTTTACTTTGTACAAAATGTGTTTTAATAAACTTAGTCAATATGAAAATAAAATAAAATTAATAATGAGAAAAATCAATAGTTGCTACACTACATATGTTTCTTTAGTTAAGATCAATAGATTGGTATTGAGTTTTTGGCTTGAAAACATGAGTTAATTTGACTTACAAGTCATTTATTTAAATAATTTATTGACAATATTCTTTTAGAGAAGGGACAACACCAAAGTTTTTACTGTTATGGATGGATACGATTATTTTTTGGTATTTAGCAAAAATAGGTGAAAACAAGGTCTAGAATTATGAAAAATTAATTAATAAATTCTATTTTTTTTGTTGAACAGGTTAGTATGTCACTTATAAAATTTGATGACCTACAACATCTAGATTTAGGTCTGACATTCATGAATTTTTTAAATTCTATAGCATGGGGTCAAAACTTGTACTTAGGTTCAACTATGTTTTCTTCTAATGGCTTGATTTTTTTGTTTATTACCTTGATGGGGTCGAATCCTCCTATGTGTTAATGTAAATAAGTATATGTAGATAGGGCATTTTTGTCTTCTTTACTTGTCTAAGGGTATACTTGTAATTTCCTTTTTTATTCCTCATTTTGTATAGGGTTTCTTGTGAGACCGAGAACTGTGTATTGTGAGTTTACAACATAACGAAAAATACTTTTTGAAATCAGAGTAATTTACATGGTATCAGAGCGGGAAATCGAGCGAGTTTGTTTCGATTTTGCATTCTAAGGCGATTCGTTTGTTCTAGCACTCAATTTTTTTTTTGTTTTGCTTGTTTGCGCTCGTTTTGCTCGTCTACAATTTCCAAGTCACCGGTTCCCTCATCGTCTGGTGATCTCTGGTTCTTGAAGACACCGTGTAGCCCCGCAAAAGCTCGATCTCTGGCTGAATCGTCGATTCGACGCCATCAGAGGTGGGTTCTTTGTGGCTTTCGTTGCTTCGTTTCGTTGGAGAGAGGTAGGAGACTTCGATTGTTTTTTTCCCGTATGCTGTAATGGTCTAAATGTAGTGGGAACAGTATTTGGTTGGGTGAAAATTTGATTTTTCTAGCGTGAAAACCTAGAAGAGGTTCGGTGTCATTAGTGTGAGTTCTGTGTGGATTATTGTGGATTTGGATTTGGTTCATTGCTGTTCATAGAGGCTTTGGGATTTGGATTATTATGGATTACTGCTATCTAGAGAGGTTTCGGTATTTGGATTAATATTTGCACAGTTGGATATTTGGTTATTATTGGGAGAATTAGCACTATTGAATTCCCTTTGCAAAGTCATTTGACCATCATTTCTATGGATTCTATTAGTCACTCAAATGATTTGAAGGTTATTTCTGTCTGGTTACATGGGAGTAATTACTCTATTTGAAAGTTTGTGTTGCGCAACTTTTTAGTTGGGAAAGCCTTGTGGGATTACATTGATGGCAATATTACTACTCCAGAACCTACATCCACTGACTTCATCAAAGAAAATAAGAAGTGGTTGACTGATAATGCAAAAATCATCACCTGGATCAACAATACCGTTGATCAATCTATCAGTTTGCAACTTTTGAAGTATGAGACTGCAAAAGAAATATGGGACTATTTGGAAACTCTGTATGAACAGACAAACTTTGCAAAAATGTATCAAATTGAGAAAGAACTTCGATCTGCTAAGCAAGGTGATCGTAACATTCAAGAATTCTACTCTTTTATGACACCTCTTTGGGATCAATTATATATGACGGATCCACCTTCATTTCGGAAGCTACCTGAATATACTAGAGCATGTGATATCGCAAACTTACTGCTTTTTTTATGGTTCTTCGCAGTGATTTTGAAATGATAAGAGGATCTATGATCCATAGAGATCCCTACCTACCTTGTCTGCATCTGTATCTGAGTTGTTGGCGAGGAAACACGATTGAGGTCTTTGGGTGGGCTGTCTTCCAGTATGACATCACCACTTGATATGTCCTAGGTACTTGCTTCTGGCACACACTCCAATTCTCATCAGTTATCAGGGAAGTCTAAAGTGACAGTTGCACAAGATGAATGTTCCTACTGTCATAGTAAAGGTCATTGGAAACAACAGTGCCCCATATTGACCAGCAACAAGAAAAATCAAGGTCATTTCAAACCTACACAACCTCATGTCTCTAGTCATCAAAATCAAGGTCATTTCAAATCTACACAACACATGCCTTTTAGTCGTCAACCTCCGCATCGAGGTTTTCATCCATCTGCTACCGTTAGATCTTTGGATGCTTCAGATGCACCTTCTGCCCATGTTCCTATTAGCAGTGATTCTACGCCCAATCTATCATCATTAGCCATCGAGATCACACACATTCTTGGCAAGTCGTTTGCTCCTAGCACTCAATTTGCATCTTATGCAGGTATGTCTTGTTTGGCTGGCTCCGGTGACACTCATAAATGGATCTTAGATTCTACAGCCACACACCATATGACACCCCATTTGTCTCTTTTACATGATTGTGTTCAGCCTTCTCAACCAGTTAACATCCAAGCTGCTAATGACTCTCCCATGCCATTAGCGTTGGTTGGAACTGTCACTCACCCTACTTGGTCTTTGTCTGATGTTTTTCATGTTCCCTATCTAGCTGTTAACCTTCTTTCAATTGGCAAACTTAATGATTTAGGTCTTATTATTGCCTTTACTTTTGATCATTGTCTTATATAGGATCACAAGTCTGAGAAGCAGATTGGGATAGGCCATAGAGAAGGTGGTCTTTACTTGCTTTATGACTTGAATTTTCCAGTACCTTTGCAGGCGTCTAGTCTTTCAGTTCAATCCATGTTGCATGATTTACTTTTTATAAATAATCCTTTTTACTTATGGCATTCTCGTTTGGGACATGTTTCTGCTTCTCGTTACCATTTATGATTACACACCATATGTTAGATTCTACTATTACATCTTCCACTCTTCGTGATTGTGTTGGTTGTAATCTTGGCAAACAATGCCATTTACCTTTTACAATAAGTCACTATGTTACTTCTTCTCCTTTTGATCTTGTTTACTCTGATGTTTGGGGACCTGCACCTGTATCCACTAAAGGTGGGGCTCACTATTATGTATTGATTGTCAATGATTTTACTCGTTTCTCTTGGATATTTCTTATGCATCGAAAATCAGACTTCTATTCTATTTATGTTCAATTTTGTGCTATGGTGAGAACCCATTTTTCCACTCACATTAAATTTTTTCGCTCTGATTCGAGTGGTGAATATATGTCATCTTTATTGAATGATTTTCTTAAGTCTGAGGGCAATATTCATCAGTTGTCTTGTCCTTATACGCCTTAGAAGAATGGTGTTGCTGAATGCAAATATCGTTATCTTATTGAAACTACTCGCTCTTTACTACTCCATGCCTCTGTCCCTTCTGAATTTTGGGGGTAAACCCTTCATACTACCACTTATTTGATTAATCGTATCCATTCTTTTGTTTCTAGCAGTATCTCACCTTTTGAACAGTTGTATGGTGTTCGTCCTACCTATGAACATTTGCGTGTCTTTGGTTGTGCATGTTTTGTTTTATTATCCCCTTCCTGTCGCACTAAATCATCTGTAAAATCTGTATTATGTGTGTTTCTTGGTTATGGTTTTGTTCAAAAAGGATATCGATGTTATCATCCTGAGTCTGATAGACTTTTTGTTTCTCGAAATGTTAAGTTTTTGGAATAGTTCTATTACTTTCGCATTCCCTTGTCTACTCCTGTTTTGCATGATACAGAATTGTTACACATTGATCCTTTTGGGTCTGATGAGCCCCATGATGATCAATTAATCATTCACCATCTGTCTACTGATTCACCATTGCATCCTGAGTGTTCCTCTCATATGTCTTTGCAACAGTCACCTGCAGATACTAACTTAACTTACCTTCTCCTATGGCGCCTCTCCCTCTCGACTTTCTGGACTCTGGTGATCCGCATCTTGCCACCCCTCGCATTTCCACTCGTGTCCGTCGTCCCCCTCAGAGGTATAGTCCATCTTCATACTTGCTCTCTTCCACCTATTTGACCTTTTTGTCTAAGATTCATTCTTTTGTTGAGCCTAAGTCATACAAGGAAGCTGCATTCGATGCACATTGGTGCCAAGCCTTTAATGACGAGCTTACTGCCCTGCACCAAACTGGTACTTGGGAGTTAGTTCCACTTCCTCCAGGTAAGCATGCTATTGGTTGTAAATGGATTTTCAACGTCAAAACTTAATCAGATGGTATACTTGAGCGATACAAAGCTCGGTCAGTTGCTAAAGGATTCTCACAAACTGAAGGCCTTGATTATGATGAGACTTTTGCTCCTGTTGCTCAAATGAAGACAACTTGCACCTTGATTTATATTGTTGCTGTTCAAAAATGGCATCTTCATCAAATGGATGTTAAAAATGCCTTTTTAAATGGTGATTTGACCGAGGAGGTCTATATGTAGCCACCACCAGGCCTTCCTCATACTTCTGGTCATGTTTGTTGTCTTTGATGGGCTTTATATGGTCTCAAACAAGCTCCTCGAGCTTAGTTTGAGAAGTTCAATTCCTCTTTGATTAGTCTTGGATTTGTTGCTTCAAATTATGACTCTGCCATGTTCATTCGCAAAACTGTTGTGGGGCATACTGTGGTTCTTCTTTATGTTGAAGTTATGATTGTGACTGGTGATGATGAAAATGAGATTGCAGACCTTAAACAACAACTTCATTCTCAGTTTGAAATGAAGGATCTCTGATACTTACGGTATTTTTTGGGTATTGAAGTTGCCTATTGTCCTGAAGGTTATATTTTGTCTTAATCGAAATACACCTATGATGTGATCAGTTGAGCAGGATTGACAGATGATCGAATTATGGACTCTCCTATTGAACTCAATCATCGCCTTAGCCCTACAGATGGTGAATTGTTATCTGATGTCACACGATACAGAGAGGTAGTTGGTTCACTCGTTTACTTGACAGTAACCCGTTCTGATATTACCTACATTGTTCATGTGGTTAGTCAATTTGCTTCAACACCACGTACCGCCCATTGGACAGCCGTTCTCCGTATCTTACGTTACTTACGTGACACTTTGCATCATGGTTTACTTTTGTCTTCCACCTCTGATTTGGTTCTCACGGGTTATTATGATGCTGACTGGGCTGGTGATCCGACAGATCAAAAATCTACTACTGGGTATTGTATCTTCCTTGGTAATTCTTTGGTGGCTTGGAAGAGTAAGAAATAATCAGTTTGTCTCTCGCTCTTCTGCCGAGGCAGAATATCGGGCTATGGCAACCGCTACTGCTGAATTAATTTGGTTTCGTCGATTACTTGAAGAACTTGGCTTCCCTCAACTATCTGCCACTCCTATGTTTTGTGATAATCAAAGTGTCATTCAGCTTGCCAAGAATCCTGTTTTTCATGAGCGTACGGAGCATATTGAGATCAATTGTCACTTTGTACGACATCACTATTTACAAGGCTCTCTCACCTTGCCCCATGTTTCCTCCACATGCCAACTTGCTGATGTCTTCACAAAATCGCATACAACGTCTCGTTTTCATCATCTCATAAGCAAACTTATGTTACTTACCCCATCATGGGGGGGGGGGGGGGGGGGTTCTTTTTTCTTCCTCGTTTTGTGTAGGTTTTCTTGTGAAACTGAGAACTGTATATTCTGAGTTTACAACATAACGAAAAATACTCTGTGAAATCAGAGTAATTTACCTATGGAATTGACTCCTCTTGTTTTATCACCGTATAGGATTCAACTCTTTTCCTTCCCGTGCATGCCTCGGGTACTCGTATAACCTTCGAAGCCAACGAATACAGATGTCACTCTCACCGATGTCCTCTTCCTGCCCTTCAATGGTATAATCAATGGAATAAAGATTACCTGCTTTGTGTGGAAAGTCAATGGAGTCGCTGGTTATCCGGCTCATGAGCCCTCGGCAAGTGTTCAATGCTACAACCTCCTTCGGTTGTTCCATGATCATCACCAGGGCACCTATTATGCCTTCTTCTGGGATTGGATAACTCACAATATCTGATTTGACCTTTTCAAAAGTCTTATGGAATAAAAACTTGTTCTTCAAGTCCATACTTGGGAGTGTTGGACCAGACCTTGACGAGGAAAGAATCGATTCTATCCATTTCATCTCTTTCAACTCATTTATCGTAGCATTCAGTTCGGGGAAGGTTGAGTTAATTGAAGGAAGAGTTGATTCTATCGTTCCTAGGAACAATCCAATGAAGTTCAAAGTGACTTTATTGTGTGCCTTTCCGGCGGTGATCTCAACCATTATGAAGAAGTCGTCTTCTACATCGGATTCAATCAGCTGCCATTTGTGCAGCAGCTTGACCATTTTCTACTGGACTCCAACTTATGATGGTTTCGGTATTTCCACTAACTTGATTTTTCAACCAGCAACGACCTTAAAATCTTAAAATCAATGTTCATAAATACTTAGCTTTTATTAACAAACTCAGTCAAAAGTAATTCTTGGCACTTACTAACACTATACCTGGAAGTTTAGGTCAAGTTTTCTAGGTAAAACATGCTTCCCAATGTTCAAAAACTAGCCGCTATGGGTGGATATGATTATTATTGGTATTTTACTAAAAAGGGTAAAAATATAACCTTAAAGTTATTAAAAAATAAATCATATTGTTACTGTTAGTCATGTTGGTAACACACTTCCAAAATTTCGAGGTCCATTCCTTTGGCTCCAATAGTCAGTTGTGAGATCAAATCATTCTCTATGGGCTCGAATCCAACTGCAGCTTTAGTACTTGGGTCGACTCTAATTCAGAAGAGTCAACTTCTCTTCCTTTTTCCTTAATATAGGGTCAACTCCTCTTATATGGGCTCAACTCCTAGGTAATTTTAGTACCAGGGCCAACTCCATTTTTCGATCGAATTATTACTGTCAGTGTTGACCTTACTTTTCCTTTTTCTTGTTAGAAGCGATTGACTCCATATGGGTGGGTCCGACTCCTTTACAAATATCTGTATAGGGGGTCAACTCCAATTTTTTGCACAAAACTTACAATAAGCTGGATTCAACTTCAATATTAGTTGTGTATCACATGGGCTTGACTCCACGAATAAGGGGTCGACTCCACTTTTGAAAATGACTGTTGTGCCAATTTTCTGCATAAATTTCACTTATACACTAAGCTAAATAACTTATTTTTTTATGATTAAAGTATGGATCCTAGGAAGAACCTTTATATTTAATTCCGACATTATGTGTGTGTATTTATCCTTCAATTAATTTAAAGTGCAAACTCAATCTTACAATTTATGTTTAAGCACACTGGTCAAAATACATTCAGTAGCAATCACAACCCCCCCAACCTCTTCTCCCTCAAGATGTTTTTGGTACCTTCAGGCTTCACTTATTTTTAGGTTGCCCTACAATATTTACAACAAATCCCCTCTAAAAAGGCTAATTATAATACTATCAACACAAGGACTTGTATCATTTAACTAATCGCAACAATCAATTTACAAAAACACAATCAGATTTATAACAACTAAGTAGGCACACTTGCTTAGACCCACAAAAAGATTTTTCGACAACTCCCTAGATTATACAAGCTCTTACACATGGATTTTCAGTAGTTCACTACGGACACCAACTTAGACCCACAGAAGGGATTTTTAGTAGTTCACTAGGCACAATAACATAGACCCATAAAGGGATTTGCAGTATCCCTTAAGAGGTGGGCATCAGGTTGGGTTTTATAGTATACCCGATCCCCACCCAAACCAACTTGAACAATCTGGGTTTGTGTTTTTTATATCTCCTTATAGGTCGGGGATGGGGTGGGGGATAAAAACAAAGATATAAAATGGGGTTGAGATGGGTCAGGTTCTCGGGAATGTAGTGGGGAAGGGTCGGGTTGATGAGAATGAGGTGGGGACAAGGTTTTAAGGATGGTGATAAGGTCGCAGTTGAGTTTGGCAATTTGGATTTTTAGGGTTTTTTTTGGGTCCAGATTTCAGGGTGGGGGATCCTATAAATCTGACACCGACCCTACCCAACCCATGCCCACCCTTGGTACCCTTTACCTACACAATGCCTTATGTCTCACACAACAATAAATTCAATTTTCCAACCCCTACTTCTCAACTTTAAAGGCTTCTCTCAAACTCTTTGTCCGTTGAAGGTTTGGCATAAATTGTAACGATTACTTGTTTACAATAATCTACTAGTAAATTGACTCTAAGTAGACTAATTTGAAATTGTCAAACACAAAAAAGGGTATATTAACCCTATGTACCTACCAATGTCACCAGTAACTTAAAATAACCTTTAATGACTTGATTTGAAAATATAGATTGCTCATATAATCTTTGTTGACCTTAAAGAATAGGTAACTCAAAATGACCCTTAATAGTTTGATCTGAAAATACTAGCTTAATGTAAATCTAGGATTATTTTTTTCAAAATGCGGAATGCACACAAAACAACTCAATTTGTCTAATTGTAACGATTAATTGTTTACAATAATTTACTAGTAAATTGACTCTAAGTAGACTAATTTGACGTTTGTCAAACACAAATAAGAGGTATATTAATCCTATGTCCCTACCAATGTCACCAATAACTTAAAATAACCTTTAATGACTTGATTTGAAAATATAGATTGCTCATATAATCTTTGTTGACCTTAAAGAATAGGTAACTCAAAATGACCCTTAATAGTTTGATCTGAAAATACTAGCTTAATATAAATTTGGGATTGTTTTTTTCAAAATGCATAATGCACACAAAACAACTCAATTTAATGATTGATTTCAAAGTAAAGTCCATGAATAATAATCTGAACTTAACTGAATAATTTTAAAGTGTTATAACACTAAGTTCAATGTGTACATATACTTGGCTTTGAAATCTTATCCCCAAATTTTAATGTTTGTAAAAACTATTTGAGATGTCCTAATAAATAAATATATAAAGATATAAGGTTGATTTTAAAATAAAGAAAGCTGTTAATATAGATTTTGAATGGTAGTCAATCTCACAACCACTCACAATATATTGGCCACATCAAATATGATCTTTAAAAATACTTGCCACACGTTCATGAGACTCATTTCTTAGTATTCAAGTAAGATTTAAAATATTAAGAAAACTTCCATATTTTGGTTCATTTCAAGGTTTGGAGGAGCTAAAACTTCTCAAAACAAGTTTTAGAGGTTGAGAGGCTTGGCTTTCAATATAGGGAGAGAGTTCATTTGGGATGAGTTTGGAATGAATAGTATGATCCCAATGCTAAAAAACTAGTTGTGAATGGGTAAGATTATTTGGTATTTAACAACAAGAGGTAAAAAATTATGGAAAATAATAAATAAATCCTAGTTTTATTTTTGAACATGTTAACAGACCACTTACAAAATTTGGAGACCTATATCTTCTTAATTTGGGTCTAACATTATGAAATTGTGAATTTCTAAAGTATGAGTGTGAATCATGTGCCATGTGTTCAACTCCTCCTGTTTTTGCACTCTATAAGGGCCAAATCCTTTTCTATTCCAAAAGTTTTTTTGTTAGGTGAATTTGAATCCTTTTTTCAGTTTTTCCACATAGATAGGGCAAATTTTTTCATAGGTTCAAATCCTCTTGCTCAAATAGGTTCAAATTCACCCTATAGGTCCAAATCCTCTTAGTGGGGTTCAAACCCACCCAAAGGTTCTACTCCTCCAACACACTTCCTAGTGGATTTTGCTCATTTTTTCTTTCAAAACTTTTTGTTTACTCTCTCTATCATGATATGGGATAAAATCCTTCCTTAAGGATTGAATCCTTTTACACCTTTTTTCACCATATGCTTGAGTCATTTTGTCTTGCGATTTGAGGCTTCATCTTTTTTAGTGATGTGCTTAACTTTTATGTATGAAATTGACTTATTCAACTTTTGACCCTTGAATTCTTCAATTCTGTAGTTGAAGTGACAGTCTTCTTCCTATGTGGTCGACTCCTTTTACCTTTTCTATGTTTGAAAATATTATTGTTCCTTTCTTTTGTTTCAGTCAAACAATATTACATGGTTGATTGGATGATGCATTTTTCGACATGAGCTACTCACTTCCCTTTTATATATAGATTGTTAAGATGGACCATGGCCAGTTCAACAAATCTACTGTCAAAAAATTCATTTAAGAAATTTTTAACTACAAGCTAGTTAATGGACATCATTAAGAACTCATATTTGTTATCATCAAAATAATTTTAATGTGAATCTTGAGACCAATAACCCCTCCCCCCTCTCCTTTGCATATCCCTTGTCCCCTCATTTTAATGTTTTAGCTCATAGAATGGTATAATTGTCATTACTCTCTTTTCTTACTTGATTATAAACTGATATCTTGATAGTTTGCAATTTAAGAGGCTTTAATTAGAAAAAAGGTTTTTTGTGGTCAAAGATAACTCACTATCTTCTAAAATTATGTCAAATTACAACTAATTAGTGATTTACCAACTCTAATTCTCTAAAGATCTAAGAGACATGGCTAATTGACCATGCGTTCCTTACAGGGTGGAGTCATTGACTTAGTCTATGGCACAAAACGTAGACCTTCATTTTGTCATAACTTGTTAGAATAGCTGAATCGATTTGAAAGGGTTGACTCCACAATATTGGATTTGAAAAAGCCTATAAACCAACTAACTAAACCAAGTCAAATGGTTTGGTGATTAGACCCAAAGCCAATCCAAGATTTTCAGAACCGCAGGAATCTAGTAGGGGTCCCTCCTGGTAACGAGAGAGAAGGTGCATGCCTCTCGTGTCTCTGTTTCTCTTGTAGAGACAAAAAACAGATCTGAAAAAGGATGGGGATGACTTTCTACCTTTGAATGCGGAGTATATACTTGCTCAAATTGCATTATGAAGACTATCTACTTTTGAGTTGATACATGCTTAATGGGCGATGATACTAACCTAATTATGTAAATGGTGTCGGTCTTTTTATGTTTGCAAGGTTCAAAGTCTAGTTACTCGATCACACTTTGCACCGACTTCGGCGCTCAAGATAAAGAAATAGTAATAACTTTGAAGAACAAATATGGAAAAGTCTTTCATGACTCTCACATTAAGAAGTTTTACTGAGCCACAATTATTATGGAAGGTCTCACAAAAGAGTTTCCAATTAAAGATATTTTAGTTATGTTAGTCTTCTATTTATGTTGAGTTATTTAATTATGCTAGGACTTATCTTTAAGTGTTAGAGTTTGGGTGTAATTGGGACAATGGTAGTTTAATTGTAATTGGACTCTACTACTTTCCCCTATTACAAATAGGGGTTTATGTACTTCGATTATATTAAGTCAATAAAGTTTTTCTCTTTTCTATAAATTCAACATGGTATCAAAGTAGATTATGTGTGTTGACTCGGTCAACACACAGAGATAATGAGATCCTTTTCTGATCTATTATCTCTAGCAGTTTAGGTTCGTATCTATTTTTTTCTCTTTTCAGTCCCTATACCCGTTGTTTGTTTTAATTTTTCACCTTTATACTGAGCTTTTAATATTGTATATTATATATTGACGAAGTTTTATTCTGAGAATCATCTTCTTCTCTATTTGGTTTACTGCTGCCTCACTATTCTATTTTCGGGAGTTTCTGGTTCATCACTGACGGAAGTTGCTGATTATCTTGCTGGATTATTTCCTCCACAGAGAAGAGAGGTTCATCGCTATGTTTGGAAGCACCATTGAGGAAGAAACTCTATTCCGAAAACTTGATCTTGATCTTATTATTGATTTTTTAGAAACTCCTTTGATTGCCAACTTTGGTTCATTGTTGTCTGGACGTGTCTTTTACAATCTGCTGGACGTGTCTGTTACAATCTGCTACTGTGTGTTTTTAATTTTTGGAATTCTTTTAGAAAGTCTTCCATATTGATCATATTCAATACCCAATGATCCAGCCTGGTCTTATCTGCTAACGTTTGATTGGTATTTCCTCTCATCCGAGCCAACCCAAGATTTGCTCTTGTATTCTTATTGCGGATGGATTGCTTTATTTCAAAAATTTTATTTTGTTGTTGCTTTTCTGAGAATCTCTGGTTCGGTCGTGGTCTCTCTTTTGGTTCCGCCGAGTTAATCTGCCGGATGTTCTATTTTTGGAAGTTGTTGATCACAACCCGCTGTTGGTTTCGAAAATTCCTCTTGTCATCTTGTTGGAGTTTTGTTGTTCATTGCTATCCTTGACAATCAAGTAATCACCAGCAATGCTTCGAGAATACGAAGATGTCTATCTGCTAGTAATTTGTTTAAGGAGCTACTGATTTCCTTTTCCGAAAACATTTGCCTGAGTTGGCACCGCGACTATCTCTCCCTTTGGTTTGCTGTTGTTCCGCTTTGTTCGGAAGAGGGGAAGACGACTTGCTATCGCGGGGAGGAAGATGATTGCCAATTTAATTTTTCCTAAGTTAGAAAAAATTAAACCAGTGTTGCGGGACGACTCTACTGAGTCCGTGTTTTGTTTCGGCTAACTGGATTATTTTCTCCACCGAAAACTCTATTTTTGCCTAGTTATTTGATCTTACCAGTTATGACTGACAAACTTTCATAAACCTGCTCTGTTACTTGGTATCCAACCTACTATTTCTGATCCTTTGCTCGTTGCTGCCTCTGCTAGATTGTTATTGAGCTATCTCTGCCGAAAATCATAGTCCTATTGCCATTGTTGGAGAAGATGACACTTTCGGTGTTTTTGAATCTCTTTCGAGGCATCGACAATAGGAGTTTGATCTTGCTAGTTCGTCGTTGTGCTGTTCAGAAACTAGTGCTCTTTGGGGAAGAAGAGACACTTACTGGATTTTTGTTGTTCTCTGTTCCCATCCCCGATTACACTCTGGTTGTAGCAGACGTTGATTCATCAAACTCTGGATTCATCTATTCAGTGTCGACGAAGAAGACGAATACGGATTTCATTTTTCCTAAGTTAGGAAAAATTAAACCAGCACTGGCTCTACCCGAGTCTCGGACCGGACCCACCCGAGTTCACCTGGCAATGGTTTTTGCTGACCCAAGCTTACTGCTTCCGCACCAGTCTACCGAGTTAACTCGGACCAACTCGGTTTGGGTCAATTCAGTGAGTCAACTCAGGTCCGAGTCAACCTACTCAACCCACTTATTTTCTGCCTCGGTTATAAGTGTTCGGGTCCTGAGTTCTATACATATTTCTTCTATGATTCAGTTATATTAGTCTAGTATTTGACTCGGTTCGACTCAGTTCTCTATCTCTGGTTGGATTATTATCTTGGATTATTACTCGGTTCCAACATACTATTTGGTGCAACTTCCTTATTTATTGATGGACTCGCTGCTAATTATTTCATGTGTTCTTATTACTCTTAAAGACTTTCATTATTTACACATTATCTATTGTTATACTACTACAAATTTGATACATGTTATTTGGGCATTGGCCCAATTCTACTGTTGTTGTTGTGTCTCTTTGATTGAGACATTATTTCTTAAGAAGAACTCCTCGTTTGCTTGCCTTGGATTCATTATTTGCTGATTATTGTTAGCATTGGTTTGTCTGATGCTGCATTTGAATTTATTTGAAAAATAAAGCACATGGTGGCCTCAGCATCTTATCTTCCTCTTTACCCATTACCCATTGGTTGTTTGGCAGTCTTTCTCTTATCATCCTTTAATTGACTCTCACATACCCCTTTGGACCAACCTCTTGTGTGTTACTTCGGTTGGTTTACCATTATATATATACATATATATATATATATATATATATATATATATGGCTGTTTTTAAGGCCATTGAGACTTTTTATATGTATCAGTGGGTCTTTTATCACCGTCTTATGAATGACAAGCATTACCCACTTTAGTAATTATTATCACTATATTTGTTTGAAATCCTTTGAGTTTGGTTTCGACTTATGTTTTATCACCTATTTCTACCTTTGAGAATCAGTGCCTGGTGTCAAACGCCTAGCCAATACAACCCAAAATATTGGTCTGTTAAGTGCGGAAAACCAAGTACCTAACCCATCAGTGGTGGACGGAACCACCCAACTCTGACACCCACAGTTTCCGTTCCCTAATGCTTCACCCGAGATTCGAATGCGGAACGTGGTGCCCAACTTTGATACCATGTCAAACGCCTAGCCAATACAACCCAAAAGACCGGTCAGTTAAGTGCGAAAAACCAAGTACCCAACCCATCAGTGGAGGATGGAACCACCTAGGTGGATGGAACTACCTAGCTCTGCGTTGGGACACCGTGATGGAGGAGCTTATTACTATATATATGTTATTTGGTTCAAGCTGGGATCACTTTCATTACCTCCTACGTTGAGGGGAGAAGTAGAAAAATTACAAGAAATATGTATTTTATTCCATATGTTGTGGTAATTTTTATGTGACCAAAATATTCAAGAAAGGGGGAGCACAAAAGTAGAAGAAGTGTAAGAAAGAGGTATTTTATTCCATATGTTATGGTAATTTTTATGTGACCAAAATATTCAAGAAAAGGAAAGCACAAAAGACGAAGTTTTTGCATCTATGAAGAATTGTATTTGTGAAGATTTTTTTTTCAGCAAAATAAAATTGAAGACCAAAAATCCTTTTCATTGCAAGCTGAAGTTATAAACTCTATCTTGAGAGGGAGTGTTGAAGAGCAAATATGGAAGTCTTACATGACTCTCACAATAAAAAGTTTTACAGAGCCACACTTATTATGGAAGGAAATCTCACAGAAGAGTTTCACTTTAAATGTGTTTTAGTTATGTTAGTCTTCTATTTATGTTGAGTTATTTAATTATGCTAGGACTTATATTTAAGTGTTAGGGTTTGGGCCTAATTAGGACAAGGGTAGTTTAATTGTAATTTGGACTCTATTAGTTTCCTCTATTATAAATAGGAGTTCATGTACTTTGATTCTCAAAATCCGGCAGAAAGCACTTTCCGCCGTTTACTCTTGGGACATGATCTCTTGAGTCATGGATGATCATGTACATGACATGAAGTTTGGCGCTCCCTAATGACTTCAGGATATGAACTGAGTAATGCGCATGAAGATCATATCCTGAGTCATGTTGACTGACCCCCCTAAGTCATTAAATTTTCTCTCTTTTTCATAAATTCAATAATAACAATTAAGGAACCATATCTGCTTGTCGAGCAAAATTCTAGTCATCAGTGATGGAGCCAAAAAAATTCTATTAGGTGGGGCGTGCTTGCAAGGGGAACTAGAAATTTTATTTCAAGAGGCAAGCTAAATATTACTTAGTAAAGTAAAATCTAGTTATCTTAAAATTAACAATATTTTTACCAAATAAAAATTTCCATATATATAGTCAAATATAAATAAAATACATATATCATAATTATCAATTAAAATAAAATACCTCTATAAAGATCATGGGAATTTTTATTAATGTTAGTTAGACATAAATTTTGGAAAATCCCTTCAGCTAGAGGATCTTGCTTGTCTTCCCTTATGAAATTCTTAAGTTTCTTGAATGAAGTACTAAATTCTCTTTCAAATATCTACTAGCAAAAGAACAGTTAATAGAAGTACTAAAACTAGGTCTCACAAGAAAGTTTATTGGTTAAAATATATGGAATCGATGAACAAAATTTTATCGTTTGTAGTATTATATTAAGGGGTCAAAGGTCCTTAATTTGGGCTTTGGACCTGTTTTTCCTTATATTTATATTGTCCCTAATGCAAAATTTCAATGTATGAAAGAACAAAAAAATGAGAGAGTATAATGTCTAAAGTCGGGCTAATGTGTAATAGATCAAATTTTACCATTTGCTAGTCCAGATGTGTAATAGATCAAATTTGATAGTTCATGTACAAAAAGTCGGGCTTGTCCACTAATTTGGATAGATATGTTAGAGTTGGATTTGAATTAGATATCAGAGATTTAAATAGATTAGGATCTCTCTATTGTAATTAGACTATTAGTTGTAACTTTGGGGTTGTTTAAACCCTTTGTTGTATAATGAAATTATATTTTTTGCTTTGTTATCAAGATATATATATATATATATACATAGGGTTGATCCAATGCGATAAGATATTTGGTGCGAAACACTAGCTCAACATATATTTCACACCAAATGACTTTCCGTATTGGATCATCCATATATATGTGTGTGTGATATATATATATATATATATATATATATATATATATAGAGAGAGAGAGAGAGAGAGAGAGAGAGAGAGAGAGAGAGAGAGAGAGAGAGAGAGAGAGAGAGAGAGAGAGAGAGAGAGAGAGAGAGATATGACAGTTTTACCCGATTACCCATGTACCATTATTCTCAACAAATTAAAAAAATCAAGAAACAAAACCTTTGGCCATGTGAGGATTTACTGCACTATACATTTATTAAATGGAATAATCATTAGCAAACACTATTTCGTATCCGATTAGTTGTTTACTTAGTTCTTGATTAAAAAGAAGGATAATGTTATAATTTTAGATTCCTCCACATATATTTTTAAAAGAATTTTTTATATATAGGATAACTTAAATTAGAAATGCTCAATTAAATATAATTAAGTTATATGTTTAATTAATATTTCTACATAATTTTTATTTTTATGTCATTTTATACTCTTTATCATAATTTTATATATTAAATTTAAAATTTTTTATCAACCTATTTATCTAGTTATCAGGTAATGAAACACCCTTGTTCATATAAAATGGATAAGAAAATATCATAGTCAAATTGGCCAATAACAAAACACTCCAAGAGAGATCTAAACCCATTGAAATTGCAAACCTTTTCTTTGGTCAAATAGAAAGTACATACTTTAATTTATTCATATGATAATTTTAAACTTTAAATTAAAAAAAATGATTATTTTTTGGTAGAGTCATCGTGCAGATTGACAAAATATGATTTAGACCCATCAACCAATTGTGTATCCAAAAAGTGGACTCGAAATAAGACCAAAATAAACTAAGCCTTATAAGTTGAAACATTCTTGATGGTTTACTAAAAAAATTGGTTTTGTCAAGGTTCTATGCATGTAATTGCAAAATGGTTTAATTAATTCTCATTTGGAAGGATCACATCCAATCAATTTAGCTTCACTCCAATGATTCTTTATTCATCAATGTTTTCCTTTAGGTATAATTCAAACCCTTGTTCTGACAATCAGTACTGAAACGAGAAAAAATTATGGGAAATGAAAGGGAAAGGAAATCTAAAAACCTAAAAAAAGGACCATTCATAATGTTATTGACCAGCCAAAATCTTTCCAAAGTGATAATTAAAATTGCCTCTTATGGAGAAAGAAAAGCATTCGTCTTCCAAAACAGTAAGACAGCATCAATTGGCCGGTTTCTGACTTCATATGAATTGGTTTCTGACTTCATGACTACTTACATTCTATTTGAGCATTCGTCTTCCAAAACAGTAAGACAGCATCAATCGGCTGGTTTCTGACTTCACGACTTCTTACATTCTATTTGTCCATGGCCGGCCAAGCAGGCATAGCCGGCCTAGATACCACCCTCCCTTCCCATGTCAACACTGTCCATATAGAAACCTCTTCACCGATCCCCTCTCCGAGTGCTTGAGGAACTCATGAGAGAAAGAGAGAGAGAGCACCCTGTACTGCCTCCCTTCTCTTTGAGTAAACAAAAAATAATAAAAAAGGGAGGGTTGGATCGCTTCCTCTCTACCTCGAGCTTCTATTAGTAGGACTGCTTTCATGTCACAAATAAAAATATTTTTTCTAACTTGTAAGTGCAGTTAGCATTGCTCTATTGATCTGTGCCTTGAAAGTATATTTCCATGTTTGTAAATTCTGATGAAGCAATCTATCACATACTATTAAAATGGTAAAAAATTCCAATAATGGATTTAACTTCAAACTCAAACCTTACATCGACGTTTCAGTCGAGAAGAGAAATTAAAACTAATGACAAGTTTTCAAATAGCATAAAGGTTATTAAAATATGTCGTGGTTTTACTTAGAATCCCAGCTACAAATCGTCTAGGTTTGGCCCCCTCATTTCTTTACTCTTTCAGAAACGTCTATTTTGAAAGACAGAATAGGATTAGGTCCAATACTTGATTTGACAAAATCAGTTGATAGGTCGTCATCAATAGCCGGCCTGATTTTTTTTTATTTTTTTAAAAAGATGGTTTTCATGCTAATTTACAATACGTTTGTCCATACTTCTCTAGAAAAATTCACTAGTTCCCCTGTTGACCTGTGATCGTGAACATTTTATTTCACTTCTCTTAGTCCACGCAGCTTCACATTTTCTAGAAACGATGTTAATAGATGAGGTTGAGAGGAGGAATGCTCTGCGGGTGCCTAAACACATCGCTCGGATCAATCAACGTCTTGGCGCGAACTAATCGATCGTAGTTACCCATGAAATACTTCTCTCCCCATTCCCGAGCTTCTTCCACAGCGTCAGAGTAGTTCCCTGTAGTGTTCTTCTCGCCCCAAGTCAAAGTTACTTGTGCTAAATTATCAGAGCATTCCCTCCTCTGGCTCGGCCGGTTCGTTACTCCAAGGTCAAGGTCCACGTTATTAACGTAAGCACCCCTTGGCGTTTTCATCGCGAAATGCGCCATGTATTCGTAAAGTCTCCGCATCCATTCAATGTATTCTTGGCTGTTTCCATCTTCTTCTTCGCTCCAATCCACAAAATACTCGATACCGTAAAGGGTACCAGCTCGGAAGGGAAATGGGCTGGCGTCACTCTCTATCATACGCATGACCCCGCCGTAAGGGTCCAGCAGGATAGCTAGTTGCTGTTGCTTGGCAACCAACTCCAGAGCTCCTTCGAGTGCAGATAACGATATGGGGACCTCAATAAAATCTGATTTGGCCTTGGAGAATGTCTTCCTGAACGAGAGTCTGTTCTTCAGGTCTTCCACGGTCTGCACCTGCGGATCTCCCCGGAGGGAGATCATGGCCTCAGCCCAGAACATTTCCTCGCAATGGTTCGAGCTGGCTTTTAATTCTGGAAAAGCCGAGTTTATAGAGGCAAGAGCAGAATTTTTTGGGCCGAGGTATAAACCCATGAAGAGCATCCAAATTGTAGTTTCAGGTTGGTTTCTTGCGGCAAGGACTAACGCTTGTAAGAAGAAGTCGTCCTCCAAAGTTGAGGCTACCAACTGCCACTTATGCCATAATTTAGCCATCTCGCTGGTATTGCCACTGCTCATGATGCGGAGGGCAGTCACTCTTTCGGGTACTCTCACCAACCGGACTTTCCAGTTCACAACGACGCCAAAATTACCGCCTCCACCGCCACGGATGGCCCAAAAGGCATCCTCCCCCATGGCTTTGCGATCCAACGCACGACCCTCTGCGTCAATGAGGATGGCGTCCACCACGTTATCAGATGCAAGTCCATACTTTCTCACGAGTGCGCCATACCCTCCCCCGCTGATATGCCCACCAATGCCCACTGTGGAACACATCCCAGCCGGAAACCCATAATTCTTGCTTGATGTAGCGATTGCGTAGTATACTTCACCGATGGTCGCCCCGCCTTCCACCCAAGCTGTCTCTGATTCCAAGTCGATCGAGATTCTGTTCATGTTCATCATGTCTACGATGACAAAAGGGGTATCTGCGTGGGATGACAAGCCCTCAAAGCTGTGGCCACCACTCCTTAATCGTATAGTCCATGAGCCTTGCCTGGCACACCGGATTGCAGTCGCTACTTGCTCTACGTTTTCGGGAAAAATCACTGCAATTGGCTTGTTGATGTGTGGTTTTGTAAATCTTAGGTTCTGGATGGACAGCAGAAAGAGGCGGCGGCCACTACCACTGTGATCCGTGGTGAAATTTGTCACTTCACCCGATGACAGGCAAGCAATAAGCTGTTGGGTACGAGCAAAGTTAGGAAGGCCGAGTACAAAGAAGAGGAAGAGCAAAAATAGGGTTGTGGGGATCTTCATGAATAGAAAGAGAAAAAGAGGAGAACCACAAGATGAGAGGCTCCAACTGCTGCCACTATAGATCCGTAGTGGTTCTGTTTAAATAGGAATCCTCAGAGATATTATCGATTGTTTTTGGTTGTGCGTGATTCCTAACTGATTAAGTGATACAACTTGACATTTAAATTTTTGGATAAAAAATTATTCTTGACTCTTGACTGGACTGAATCAAACCCACTATTAATGATCAGAAGGGGAAAAAACTAACATACAAAAAAATTCAAAGAAGCACACAGGATCACAGGCTCACAGCTCCAGGGAACTTGGTCCTGCAGTTGTCAGGCTTACATTAAAACGTTTCACTGTGTATGCATTAGGGACAAAAGTAAGGTGGAAAGTCTTCATCAAACAAAACACCTAATGTCTAAATCTCTATTAAAAATTCGAATGCTCTTCGGTCCACTAACATGATAAAAGTCTTGCTATACGACTTTCCATATGACCAGTTTCTTCTATAGGTAGGTATTACCCAGAACAGATCAGTGACCATCTTAGATGAGTCAATATATTCGTCTACCAAAAAACAGAACAATTGTCAAGACACCCCAATCTGACTTTTTGAATATCCTTCATTATCTTATACTGCTTTATACCTCTAAATACTCTCGTAATGTTGATGCCACTCACGTCTATTAGATTTTCAGTACTCGGTATAGTACCCAGAATGAAATCCTGTCCTGGACAGTGACAAACCTCGAGCAATATCTGAAATGAATTTTAAACTCGTATTTGAATTATACCATTTGTAAGAATTAGCCAACAAGAATTTCACTCTGTGAAGGACATCACCAACCATACACATAACATTGGTCTTTAGAAACCTATGGAGATAATTTTGATGGTAACAAATATTAAAGTTAGTAATAATTTGCATTAAATATGTCATGTAACTCAAAACTCCCTTAAAGGAGTTTTTTACTAGCTTATCCATTGGTAAAGATTGTCTCAACTACTTGCGTTAGAAATTAGATGCCCTAATTTTAAACTAACGAGAGCAATAATAATAATCGTGAAAGAAAGGAAAAAAAATACGAAAAATAAACGACAAGATTTATATAGGTTCGCCTCAAGGTGAGACTACGTTATGTCTTCCGCCGCTCCAGTAATCCACTATGAAGATGAAATAGTTTACAAGAAAAATCGCACAAACTTACAAGTGTTTTTCTTTAACCTCTCGGGCTGCAACTTATGATGTTCTTCGGATGATAAAACCCTAATATCGGCACCCCCAAATATAAAGAAAAAATTAGGGCAACTGAATTAAAAGTGTAAAATCTCCAAACTACCCTTAATGAAACAACAATCAATATATTGTGGATATGGCGGGGGCTGTACAACCCCCCCCCCAACCCTCACGGTGACCTTACTATGAATATCGACACACGTACCAAATCGGCGTAAGGCGTTAATTAGGAACAACTTAACAATCTCCCACTTGGAGACTAATTCATCATTTATATCTCCTTTACAACTGCGAAAACTTTTCTATCCTCAGAGAGAAGTCCAACTGAAGTTGCACATAACTTAAGTTTCTCAATCGTAACAATGTCTTTAGCCATGTCAGCATCTACATAACCCTGACACGCCCATTTATTTTAATGAGCTGCATGAAAAACTCATCAACAAAGAAGTCTCGTTACGTGGTCAACAAGCTCACTCCTCTTCGTTTCTAGCTTCTGCAAATCCTGCCAGTGCTCGGTCCAATTCCGGTAGGACCGATAATCGCAATCATCGACAGCAAGGGGCACCCTCATCACACTCACAACCAGGTACTACCTCCGATCTCCACAATATAGCACTCTGGATGGTCGGTCTCAACCTCGACCTTATCTCGGCCGTTGTCAGTTGTGCCGGGAAAAAGGACACATTGTTCCACAGTGTCCTGTCTTTCGCCACATGCAACAGTCTCTGCCACCTCCCCAAGCTCCTTGCACCACCTCTCATTGGCAACATCGTCCTATGACATCATGGCAACCACGTTCTCATCTTGCAACCACCACCGCTTCTACTGGTTCTCCTTGGCTACTAGATAGTGGAGCATCACACCATGTCACTACCGACTTGAGTAGTCTCTCTCTTCATACGCCTTATGATGGAACTGACGACATTATGATTGGTGATGGCACGGGTCTTCCTATTACTCACATTGGTTACAAACCTCTCTCTCTCTACACCCTCTTGTACATTTTTATTAAATAATGTTCTTTGTGTTCCCACCATGCAAAAGAATCTTATTTCTATTTCTCAATTTTTTCAAACTAATCATTCTTCCAATGAATTTTTACCACTTTTTTTCGTGTGAAGGATTTTTGTACAGGGGTAACACTTTTGCAGGGTTGAACTAAGGATGGTGTGTATGAATGGCCATCGTCCCCAGTCCAGTCTCCACCAATAATTGCTATCTCTAGTGTCAAGACCACTTCGTCTGCTTGGCATCATCGTCTAGGTCGTCCATCATCTCAGATTTTACGTAATATCATGTCTACTTTTTAGTTAGACTTGTCTCATTCTTTAAATTTTAATTTTACTTGCAATTCTTGTCAGTGCAATAAGAGTCACAAATTACCTTTTTTCCATTCCACACTTGTCTCTTCTTCCCCTCTTGATATTATATTTTTCGATGTCTGGACTTCTCCAATTTATTCTATTGATAATTTCAAGTATTATGTCATTTTTGTGGATCATTTTACAAAGTATATTTGGTTTTATCCTCTCAAACAAAAATCACACGTACTTGATACCTTTATTTGATTTAAATCTATAGTTGAAAATTTCTTTGGTAAACGGATTAAGACACTCTACTCTGATAATGGGGGAGAATATAAATCAATGTCGTCTTTTTTGGCGTCCAATGGTATCTCTCATCTTACGTCTCCTCCTCATACACCTGAACACAATAGGTATTCTGAACGACAACATCGTCACATTATAGAAATAGGTTTGTCGCTTCTTTCGCATGCCTCTATACCTCTTTCTTACTTTTCATATGCTTTCTCCATTGTTGTCTATCTCATCAACCAGCTTCCCACATCTACACTAAGTCTTCTTTCACCTTATGCCAAACTTTTTAGCAATCCTCCTAACTATTGTAAACTACACAGTTTTGGTTGTCTTTGTTATCCATGGCTCCGGCCATACTTTTCTCACAAACTCACTCCTCGTTTTTCTCCGTGTGTTTTCTTAGGGTATTCTACTACTCAAAGTGCATATCTATGTCTTGATCCCACTATATATCGTCTTTATGTGTCGCGTCATGTTAAATTTGTTGAGTCTATTTTTCCCTTCACTTCACTTCATTCTTATCTTGACCGCCCCTCATCTGACACACTCTCTCACTGGTGTTCATCTGTGTCCCTCTCGGCTACAGGCACATCATCTGCAAATTCGATCCCTGCGCCCCCGGCTAACCCTGTTCACGATCCCTACACCCCCGGATAACCCTATTCACGATCCCCCCTCCTCAGCCCTCTCCATCCCCCCCCCCCCCCCCCCAAACTACAATCCCACTTCGACTGACCCGTACCCATTATCTCTATCATGTATGCAAAAAGTCTTTGAAAAGTGAATTTTATCTTTCAAATGGATAAGATTGGAAAAATACACTTGCAATAAAGACTTTTTTCATTGAAGGGGATGTTGGCTAAAATAAAGGTTTTCTCATAGAATGAGAATAACAAACATTTCCTTTTTTTTTTTTGTTTTCTTTTTGAGTAGCCAAGAAAAATACATTTTACAACCATAGGGCTGAATTTATTTTGAATGGTGGAAAGATAATGCACAACAGAAACACAACTCCAACTATTAGCCCGCTTGACTACAAAGTCGTGTCCCTCATTAACGTTAATGTAGTCTTTTGTGGATTGTACATTATCTTCAAGATGACATTCCTAGAATTGACTCTCTAGCATATGATATATTTTCTTTGAAATTACCTTTTTAAAGAAATTGATATAGTAAATTCTATATATATATAAAAAAAACATAGATCTTAGCAACATGGAATTCCTTTAGATGAGAAAATAGAAACTTAATGCCGTATAATGCTTGAAGTCGGTAAATTGTTTTTGGCGATAGAATACCGTATAACTTGATACATTAAATCCTGAGACGGTAACTAAATAGGACACTGACCACTGCTCTTCAGTACTGCTTACTGGAAAATTGACTACACTGGTTGATTACTGCTTATGGAAATGTTCATCAACTAATTTTAATTTCCAGTCAATTAGAGGCCTACACACACATGGCATAGTCTGTTTATCATCGACGGAAAGACAAAAAGAAGCTGCTTACTGACACTAATTTTCTTGTTTATCTGAAATTTACTTCAATTTTAAACTTGGGAAAAAATAAAATAAAAAAAAGGGACATCTCTTTAACACATAGTCAAAAAAATTACATACAGCCCCATGGCCATCCCACCCAGCTATCCATAAGTCTTACTTCCAGAAAAATGCTCCATTATCCTACTCGACTACCATCATTCGGACAGCTTCATCAAACGACAATTATTTACAGATTCAATTTAGACAAAAAGTGGCTTCGCCACAAGATGTTCCCCTCGCTTATCTGTTCTGGAAATTTAGTACTCTAATACAGTATGCATACAGGAAGGCGAAGAACACAGTGAAACCCACCAAAACTGCAGCAACTGGGCCCATGAAATCACTGCGATAGCCATAGTGGTCTTGCACATAGAGATTGATTCGCTGGTCTCTCTCACCCGGCACCTTGATAAAAGCCTCTACATCACTATATTGGGAAACAATCAGCCCGTAGACTGTCCAAGCCACAGGGCAAATCCAGTAGTACCAAACCCACCATTTGGGAATTTTCTGCAATTCGAAGATCAAATGTATCAGTATTCTAGAACTGTTCTCGACTCTCCAAGTATTCATCTTTTAATTAGTCTTAGAACTTTATATAACAATGATAGTGGGTAGACTTACTGGTCTGGGGATGAAAAAGCCAGAGAAGAGGTTGAACAACGAATAGAAAGCAGCAGCAAAGATGGCAGCAATTTGGTGATTTGGCGTGATGGACACAGTCATCATTCCGTAATAGGTAAAATAGAGAAATGTGAAAAAGGTAATAAAGAAGAACCAAAAGAACTTTGGCGCCGTCCAGGTAAAGCTAACCATTGCATACACCACTACTGTATAGTACACGGTCTGGACGAGCACATATGGTATTTCTATCAAGACCTGCATGAACAATGGTTTCGTTACAATGCATTGCTAAAACAGTTCAATCCTACCATGCTCACTTATAGCCACACAATTTCACATTAATCCAATATACTAATTGCATGCTGAAAATAGAAGAAAGTGTGAGAAGCTTGAGTAAATTCTTCTCCACAGCCTGTTGCCTTAACATGCAAAGGAATGCATCTTACCTGAGCAAGGGCATAAGGCAATGCTGAGTACATCCCAGCTGCTCTTTCTCGATAGAATACAGTTCTTTCAACTGCAACAACTGGTTGCACCGTGGAGCAGTTGTTGATACCCACAAACAGGACAGAAGAATACATCGCCCCAATAATGATGGTCAAGTCATTTGCATTTTCCCTACAGCAAACATCATATGAACATGGATCACAGCAAACATTAATATTTGTTATATAGATTTAGAAGATGCTTAACCAGCAGCTTTTTAGAACAAACTATTGGGGATAGGGAAGAGCCTTACCTTTTCTCACCAACCTTCCAGAAGATCGTACCAAGCATCAGGGCAGCAACTAAGGTGAAGAAGTATCTAACAAGATTGTAGTCAGGGCTTCTCCAATAAGTCAACCATTGCTTCCAAAGACAGGATTTGAACTGGCCAAATATAGGCTGAGAGTATTGTGTAGGAAAATAAAGATCTTTTGCCCCAGGAGGGGGTGTGCTCAGCTCTTTAACCAATGCTTTATTTCTCCTGAAGAGTCGCAGAAAATTTAATATGTCACTTTTATTCCATAAAAAACAAAAAAAAAAACAAAGAAACAAGAATTAAGAAATGGGTGATTCTCTCGGGTTTTTTACTCTCGCCAATAGGAAAGATTATTAAGAGGAATAAACCGGAAGCCAATTTTTATAAGGGACATATTTCACTTCAGGCCACAAGCTTAGTTTGTTTCAGTACACCAGATTGTCAATAGGCCGTTATCAAGAAAGTTTTCAGTGATTTCAGTTGGGAGATGGCAATGGTTAAAATGCCACGACTAATGCTATACTTACTGGTATAAAGGTGATGACAGGTAATACTCAGCAAAATCCATTCCTAGTCTGACTTCAGCAGCAATTGAACTAACTTCAAGCATCCATGTTGCTGGATTATACATTTCTTTGATTTTAGGGACACCTGGAATGGTCTGGAGTAATATATTGATGCAAGTTAAGAGTCTGAATAAAGTGCTCATGCAAATAAGTATCATCTGTACCATCAGCCAAACAGACTAACGATGGAAATGGAAAAAAGAATATCATACCTCAAAATATTCAATAACTTTGTGAGAGTTCCTGCCCAAAGGTCCGGAGTATATGACCTGCCCTCCTCTCTTCATCAGAAGCAGCTGGAGCAAAAAACCAATTATTGAGTAAAAATGCAACAAATATTTTCAAGTCAAATTAATATTTAGTTAACTTGAATACTGGCAAAACAAGTGAAGGCCAGAAACACGAATAACAAAGCCACCAATATAATTACTGATTGCAATGTTAATACCTCATCAAAAGCTTCAAAGATATCAATACTGGGTTGGTGTATGGTGCATACAACTGTCCTACCAGTGTCCACAGTGTTACGCACAGTTCTCATGACAATGGCAGCCGCCCTTGCATCTAGACCCGATGTAGGCTCATCCATAAAGATAATTGAAGGATTAGCAACCAATTCCACAGCAATTGTTAACCTCTTCCTTTGTTCAGTTGATAGCCCAGTAACCCCAGGGAGACCTACTATTGCATCTTTCAGGTTATCAAGCTCCACTAGCTCCATCACCTCATCAACAAATATCTGAAAGCAACACAAGAATTTACAGAAAATGGTAATCATGAAATTCTCACGTGACCCCATCTCCCCCCTCCCCCCAAAAAAAATAAAAAAATAAAAAAACAAAAAGATGAAAGAACTTCATTTACGTACCATTTTTTCTTCATCATTGACTTCCTTGGGAAGACGCAGAAAGGCAGAATAGATCACAGATTCCCTTACGGTGAGCTGAGGAGAATGGATGTCAGTCTGTTCACAATACCCTGAGATTCTTGCAAAAGTTTCTTGGACTTTGGGAAAGCCTGAGATTCTAATATCTCCTTCAACGTAACCCCCTGTCTTTCTGCCTGCTAAGACATCCATAAGGGTTGTTTTTCCAGCACCACTAACCCCCATTAGTGCAGTAAGTACACCAGGTCGGAATGCTCCCGTGATTCCCTTTAGCAATTGAAGCCTTTCCTCCGTGATTCCTTGCCCTCTCATTTCCTATAAAATCAATAAGAGGCCATTAGAAACCTACCAATAGATTGTTCAATTGGACGGTAACTGAAAAGGATACAGTTAGAAGAATAAAAATACCGGGGGCATGTCAACATAGTAATTCACGTCATCGAAGGACATAGCTAGCGGAGTGAATGGAAGAACCATTCCTCTCTTGGGGGCAACTCCTGCTGCTGCCTCAAGCCCTGACTCATTGCGACTAAGATTTCCATTGGCTTGGCTGCTCATTCGACGGATAGCCATTTCACCTACAAGAAGCAGAGTTAAGTTTAGCATCTCTAGGAAAGTTGCTAGTCTCATCTGACCTTCTCCATCAAAATGTATAGTGATGAGAAACATCAATTAGCTGGCCAACTAGTAAGGATAAAGCAGTAATGACAGATGCCAATCAAATTGACAACTAAGAGTATTCAAAGAAATGAAAACTGAACACTGGGAGAGGTTTCTTACGGTCATGGTTTCTGTCCGTAGCTGATAAAGACCGTGAAGATGAGCTTCTGCTTGATTGTGGTTTTCCAGATCTTGCCTCCTTTGATTGATCGAAGTTTCCTTCCAACTGGTTTGCCGCTTCTTCAGATATAACAGCTTGTGGTTTTCCTAATGCTGTTGGACAATAAAAAAACGCATTAAAATCTTGATTTATGGTTATTAACTAAGAGAAGAGAGGGGGAGTTTGTCACTCTTTTGGCCGAGTCATAATGCTGTACTTACGATTAAGATACATGAGTGCCACAGTGAAAAGGACATTAAAGAGGACGATGAACCCACAAAGGACAGCAGTTCCAATCCAAAACCAATAGTCATGAGCAAAGACATTGAAGTTCTTCAACACTTGAACACCTAACGTAGTGACACCATCAGATGCCTGCAAATTTAGTGGACTTCCAGTTAGTTATCTCCCATTACGGAGGATCTAGAAGTAGCACCACAGAGGGCTAGGAATACATGTTAATTCATAGTCTACACAAAAGGCATGTTTCGCACTGAATTAGGCACATTGATATTAAATGAGTAGGGACTAAACACGGTTGCCCACCAGTTTATTGGTCCACCTTGGAGCTAACATCTCATTGACTGCAAGTGCATTATATGCATACGAGAGGGGCGAAGCCCAGTAACCCCAAATCCACCAATTGGGAATATCTCCTGTGATCAAAATTACCCATCTTGTTACGTAAAATGATCTCTGTAATGAGCTGATTGAGCCAATTATATGTTGATATTGAAAAGGATTGAAGTAGAAAACCTCGAGGCAGGATAAAACCCCCAAGCATGAAGACAATCAAAAGAGTGAGAGCACCCCCAGTGTTGGCAATGATCATTGTTCTGCACACTCCAGCAATAAGCCTAAAGAGTCCAGCAGCCATTTGTTGAATCAAGATGATAACCAATAAATGTTTGAAGAACCTGAAACAGAAATGCAGTACGTGTTTTTGTCATAAAACACATTTAAGTGAGCGAAGAAGATAATTGCAAAAAAAATAGAAGGATCAGGTAGTCAAAATTAATTGCCTGCTAGCTTCAGGGGTAAATCCTACGGTGTAGTATGTTATCCCCACCCAAACAGCTGCCTCTAGAAGTGAAATTGGAATCTTAAGGAGAAAATTCGGGAGTGTGAACGCCCAAGCAGGATAAAAGAGAAGATCCCTTTGCTTGTAAAAGACGGGAAGCCTCATGATAGTGAAAGAAAGCTCTGCAAAGCCATTGAACATGTTCAAGATCATTGCAAACAGAAGTATCCCGACGTAAAGGGCTCCATCTCCTTCAGTCCTTGTATGTAATCGTGTTCGTAGGAACACAGTGGAGGCAATTGCAGCTGCTATGATCATCTGGTCAAGCAAAATGAAAGAGCAGATCAACCAAAATGGTCACCACACTAAAGCATCATATTATATAGACACTAGCTAAACTAAAGAAGAAGGATGAATGAAACAGAGCTTGAGAAGAGCAAACCACAAAGTAAAATTGAAAATAGTTTTACATGACATTCAAATCATCACCTGTACAGTTTTAAAGACGTAAACAAAGGAATTTCTCTTGATGAGAAGCCACTCTTTAGAAAAGGTGGCCCTGAGAAGGTCCATGGTTGGGACAGCATGCTTGCTGAACACAAGAGCAGCTTTGTGACTCTTGCTCTTGTCGTAGGGAACAGATAGTTCATCCTCCAAACGCATACCCACATGGAACCTCTTGAAACGAGCTGCAAATTCGGAAACTGGTATGTAGCGGTAAGGCTTGCTCTTATCTCTCCAGTACTGCTCTTGATCCTTTCTTGAAGTAACCTGAATAAATACAACCGAAAGCGCTTGTTAGAATTCTGATCCTTCAAAATGTTCCTAGCAAGAAGAAGATCATTTTTGAAAGTTTGTACTCCAATAGGCCAATCTTTACTGCCACCCAGTCAAAGTTAGTTTTATTTGGGTGCATATTTAACTGATTGTCCACATAAAATTTTGACACTAGCACACGTGACATAAAAACTAGTAAACGCATATGGAGCAAGGGAGCATGTACCTCTTGCAAGAAATCAGCAGTTCCTTTCCTCTCTGGGCATACAAATCCACAGCTCTCAAAGAACTCGACAACATGCTCCCTTGGTCCCTGGTAGACTATTTCACCTTCTGAGAGGAGGACAATGTCGTCAAAAAGGTCAAATGTTTCAGGGGCGGGTTGAAGGAGAGACATGAAAATGGTGGCCTCCGTGAGGTGCACAATCTGTTGAAGACATTTCACTATCTGAAACGTTGTAGAGCTATCCAGACCTGTTGATATCTCATCCATGAAGAGGGTCTTGGTAGGACCTACTATCATCTCCCCTGCAATTTTCACCCATCTCTTAGTTTGAAGTTTTATAGATGATACAGGAAAGTTTGTGTTTGTTTTCCTCTTGGAACATACGTCCACAACAACAAGGAGCAATTAAAGTTACGGATATTTAAAAATGAAAGAAACTTTCAACCAGCTGGGATCTGCTATGAAACAATGAACAGTATAAAAAAGTCACACTATCACTAAGAGTTGATATTTTCGCGGCCACAACCTCCATAGTGTTTCTTCCATCACTGAACCATAGCAGATCCCATTCAAACTCCTCGACTACGTAACTATGATCACTGACCCTCTGTAAATATCTCCTCAAGTTTAATTAGATTTTAGTAATTTTAGAAAGCAAATGTAAAATTATCTTGTCAGGCATCACTCCAGGAAGACCAACCTGTAGTGACTCGCTTCTTCTGCCCTCCAGAAATCCCCCTCATCATGTCGTTACCAACAATCGTATCCTTACAGATGTCAAGCCCAAGTATCTACATAATTAATGCACCACGCATCATCAGCTAAACCGTAACATATATATCGTTTTCTTCTTTTTGTCATAGACACACCCAAGCCAGAAGAAAAAACAATTTCAATGGTAGCAAAAATATTTGTTTCATTCACCTTACCGCCAAAAATAAGTACGAAATTGTTACTGTGAGGAAAATGGACCATCCAGTAGTTAAGTTTTGATTTCTACCAGCAAAAAGCATAAAACTGACGCATTTTTTGGATAACAAAGAAAAGTACTTTGTTTTTATGCAATAAATGAAGGGCAGTTAATCATTTAAACTCTCAAGTGGTACGAGTTATTCTAACACTTCGTAGCTATCGTGGAAACAAATATCCGTTTATCACTTTCAGAGATGACGAGTCACCACTGAGTTCATACTTAAAATGTGAACAACTACGACCCAATAGTATAACTATCATTGATGCAGGGAGTTGACTTCAGGGTTCACTCCGTAGCAGCTACCCATATCGAAATTTAATAAGCCATCAGGGCCAATTAACCGAAACTATTAATGCAAGCAATTGAGTTTTTCCTTTATTTCCAATTTCCTGGTAGAAAATGTAATTAATGTAGGGAGTTAGATCTCATTGAGATGAGAGGTACTGGCCCGACTTGACCCCCACGAGGGGTAAGCCAGAACCATTATTCTTGTCCAGAAAAGCAACTTAAGGTCTCTTCGTTAAAGACAATCCTGCCGTAACTTTATCCTAACGTTACACTTTTTTGTTTTTTTTTATATGAAGGAGACGGGTCATTCAAAAATGCTAACCAAAAAGCATCCAAAAGCCTTTCACGGACAGGAAAAAGGAAAAGAGATTCGTTGGAAAGTTAAAGCCAACCACAATTCGACAGGAGGAAAAGGACCAGAAGCTTCAAGATCTGCAAAGCTCCTGGAATGCCGCTGTCTTTAACTTTACTTTCACCATGAAAGAATTCAATGCATACTATATCTTCGAAAAATGCAAGTCTATTTCTACAAGCATGATTTACTTTTGCTCATAAGCACGAGAAATGCAAGACAAGGGAAGCTTACTCTGAGTGTGTAATCCGTCTGGAGACTGCTTTCTACTCCCTCCATTGCAGTAGCCTGAAAATATTTAACAAACCAGAGATTAGCAATTAAGGCCGCCATTACTAACACCTCAGTAAACAGCAGGAATCTAGTTAAAAGAGAAAAGAGAACCAAAAAAGAATTATCTAATTTCACTACCTTCATAAACAGATCAACCTCGGCCTCTGGGAATATTCCCGCGTCCTTTTCTCTCCTTGCCAACTCAGTGAGAAGCTCTACATGTGCAACAGATGTATTCCCAATCATTTGACATAATCTCAAAATAAAGAACTGAAAATAAACATCAGAGTTCGGAGAAGTGAATTCAACAAAACAAGAAAAAAAGTAAAATTTACCATATCGGGATCCAACTCCTTGGCATCTGGCGGAGAAGTCTAATGTCTCTTTAACGGTTATTTCACCAATATGGACATCGTTTTGGCTAATGTAGGCGGCTGTCTTTTGAGGAACAAACTCGCTCAAACGGTGACCGTTGTACGTTATTTCTCCTTGTACCTATCAAGCAAACGTCCCAATACAATCAATAAAATCTGGACTGTGAAGGAGACACCTTCGGCAAGAAGAGAACAAAAATGTTTCAGTATCTTTTCCTAATTCTTGAGACGATATCTATACAAAGTTTAAGATTATGAGAATTTTCAATGGCTTATTTCTTATCGCGTCTTGAGCCTTAGACGGGAAATCTGGTATTTCCCGTAGGCAGGGTCGCTGTAGCCAGTAAAGAAAAGCTTCGCTCTCACTTTTTCCATCTCTGGCTCCACCATTTCTGAATACCAGTTTAATTACTCTGCCTATTTTTATTGTTTCATATCACATTCAACTGATGATCAGCAGACCCAGGTTTCCAAGTAAAAGATACAGCAGAGGGGACCACATCAGCGACGCTCTCAGAATCCAGGCTCTAGACAAACAGTCAATTGTGTCGTTGTACCCTCACGCATTTGACAAGGCCGTTATAGCCCACACGTTTTGGAATTTTAACGGGCCTATGTGACTGTTCAGGAGACTTGTTTGGGGGCTGCCACATCACACACTCATCTCAACCAACCAAAGCTTATCCTAGTGCATGATATCTGAATGGATAAGAGCACCGTTTATCAACTCGTCGAGTCACTCGTTTCAATTGCATTAATTGCTTGGTTTTACCCCAAAAAAAAAAAAAAATTTGGCAAAATAGTAATTCTCACTCCACGGTTCCTACACACTAGTAGGACCCACTTCTTATTCCCCTGCATATGCCGTCTTTAATGCACGGGCCATGCCTTGGACCTCTTCCTCCATCTCCACCATGGCTCTCCCTCTTCACATGTAATTTTTTATTTGGTTTATTAAATTTAACTTAAGAAAGATTAGTTAATTACATTGATCAATTATTAAAGTATTCGTCAATATAGTTGATTAATTTTCTAATCTTCGGTTTGTCCGCCTCTTTGATTATGAGAAGGTGACTGATATCATATGGAAAACATTTGTAGGTTATTTAATATGTACTTAGTTGATTAATATATGTTACATTTATATTATGGTTAATTGGTTATTATGATTGCGACATACTCCAACAATAAAATATAAATAAATCAATACTTAGTAGCAATAATAATTAAAGTATCTAATTATTAAAAAAATATTAGTAGTAGTAATTATTAAGTATAATAATCAACAATGTTAAGTGTAACTTAATTGTTAAATTATTATCACTAAAAAATATTTAAAAATGATAACATATACTAATAATCTAATATAAATGATGGAGTACATATCTAGTATAGGTTTTTGATAAAAATTTTAATATTTTTTAACATATCTAGTCAATATTGTTTTTAGTGGATTAGGTTTTATTTAGTTTTGGGTGCTAAGCGTTTTCAAATGACAGCTCTAATGTATAATTAAATTTTAATATTATCTAACAAATAATTTATATTTATGATTTTTTCCCTCACCAAAACAGGTACTTAAGTCTCCAACATATATACTAAGTTTATGTCTAAAAAATAATTAGTATATTTAACTAATTATATATTTTATATTATATATCAAATTGCAGATATTTTTATAATTTTTTTATTTTTTATTTTTTTAACCGAATTGCCATATATAAGAATTTTTTTGGGTAAAAGAGTAACGGATCGGACGAGCTCACAAAACCATTGTTTGAACCAATACTAAGGATAGGTTACCTACCTTCAAGCTCGAATCCAGCTTCCCTGCCAGTGTCAGCAACAGAGTCGTCTTTCCTGATCCCGGAGGCCCCAGTAACAGTGTCATTCTGTAATCAAATTTAAAAAAGATGATAAGGTTCAGTAAAATTCATTCGAAAGAATTTTAATTGAAGCTCCCGCAGACGAAAAGAAATACTATTATTGGCAACCAGGCAAAAAAAAATTCCTGAGACACCAAATAAGTTCCTTGCCCTAGTCAAGGTTAAAGCAGCTTCTTCCTGCCGGTTCCATTAAATTGGATAAATTCTCAACGGAATTCTTTTTCGATATAGTACTCATGGACGGACCTTGAAGGTTTTATAATCCCAGAGATGTCTTTAAGAATGGTAAGCTTCGTCGTCCTCGCCAGACGAATTCCCAAGAGAGATAGAGCCGATTCTGCGAGATTCCTCGCTGTGTTGAGAAGTGTAGGAAGAGCTCTAGTTCCAACATAGCAGTTTGCTTCAATCGTGAGGTGCTCAAAACGAACTTCTACCGTCGGAAGTTGGATACCGACCCTGCGACCAAAAACGAACAGTCAACTCGGTCCATTCAACTGAGTTACATCGACTGCTAGACCTCCCAACTGAGTCACCGCCCTCAGACAATGCGGTCAAAACTCGAAATCATACAAACTTCAAGGAAAAAACGCTCGAATTTTTTTAATTCTTTATTACATCGACTTTGCTGCAAACACCCGTGATTACCGTATTCATACATAGTTTAGTAGAAAATGTTGAGAGCATTCAAATCTAATCTGACAAAAAAAATTTGAAATAGAAGACAGTGGAGATGGAATATTGAATTTTTTAACAATCGTTGTATATATTATTTCAAGTTTAAATCACCAATTTTATAACGAGCATCTTAGCATCTTATGTAATAATGCAGAAGCAGTAAAACTTAAGGATATAAAATTCGTTAATGGACAAACAAAGGACCAAATTTTAGAGAAACTCCATTCAAATTCGTTCAGACTTTAAGAGACACCGAAAGAACAAGGACAAGCCTGTAAAACCAAGATAATCGCCGGTGTACTAGAAAAATGGAGAACAGACCGTCAAAACGAAGCAAAGGAGTACGACAGAAACAGATAATTACTTGCCGAAATTAGGATGACGAAGCCAAAGAAAATGAGCGGAAGATAAATATTATAAAATTTTAACTTACTTGTCAATCCTGTCCCTGAATTTTCTTAGAAATTTCTCATTATCTTCTTCTGCAACTCTGAAAATTCTCTCGATGAACTCCTGTCGCTCATCGACATTTAGCTTCCGCACATCTACTTCCTTATGGATTAATTGATCCTTGGAGGTCTCGGTCTCGACGTAAGATTTCAATATACTGGTTCTCAAGCGATCATATGTTGGTAATTTCTCCAAGGCCGCCCACCGAAGAGCCTCTTCGTCATCATCCAACCCCCTGCCACTTCGGCGCGACCGTGATGACCGCACAAACACATCTTCCATGCCCCAATTGCTCTCCCTCATGTTTCTACTGATGCTCCGACTAAGATTTCTGCTCGCTCTCCGGCCAGAATCCCACACTTTCTCTATACTCTCCATCTTGAAGCTGGCAAAACATGAAATCAATAGATCAGAAGTTTAAAGAAAGAAAGAAAACAGACGGTAAAAAAGAAATCGAGTGAGGCCTGGACGAGGAAATTTGAACATACCGGAGGAGAGACTCTTGTATGGGACTTGTACGATCTCCGACGTGTTAGCTTTTGATTTCTCTCTTGCTTTACAGGAGAAGGAACCCAAGTCGCTCTTGGAGCTGCCAAGTCTGATCCGTTCCCACTCCTCAGTGATGCATCACCACTTCCATTAATGTACTGCACGAAGATTCTCTCTTCCAGAAAACTTCAAACCGGGACTTTTCGATTCAGAAGAGACGAGTCCGGACCTCACAGAAGAGGAGTTCGAAAAATGAAAATCCGTCTCCACTTTCTCGCCGATTTTGGGCAAGAGTTCCTTGGAGATACTCAAGAGCTAGCGATCTCGAAACTTGGCCCCCGAGACGCTGAACCAGTCCGGTTGGTCCTGAATAAATACTTGGGTGACGAGAAAAATAACATGGGAAGATTGTGAGAGGTAATTGTAAATTTGTAATATAATAGGAGTACTTTTATCGGTTTACAGTTTACATTTTTTAAAAACCAATTGGCCGACTTGGTTGACCAGTAAAACCTCGATTTCTGTTCTCATCTTCACTTGATGATCCCTTTGTATGAGCTCTGATGAGAGTTTTGCCCCGGGAACCTCACGGCTCCTTGATTCTCTACCCGTGCACCGGTTTTTGCTTGTGTCAAGTCTGATCACGCGTAGCTAGTAAGAAGGAAACGGTGCCGGTATGTCCAGCAAGGTAAAAAGAACAAAAATTCTAGTGAAATTGTATACACAGTAATCTCCTATTGAAATTTTAAGGGAAACGAGCAAAAAGATAAATAAGGAGAAAAAACGTGCAGACAACGTTTAATTTTAAGAATGGGTTCTAGAACATCCGTAATATCCCCCCAGAAATGCGCCTCATAAGATGTCTTCTAGAACATGAATAAAGGGGTCCCCACCCCCCGGGTCACGGTCATCCCATTACCGTGGCAGCTTTTAACATTACACGATATTTACTTTCGAATAAGCTTTATAATTGGACAGTGGGTATGGACAGGTTGAGGTTGGCCTTTCTAAAACCCAAACCTCAAAATCCAACTTCATTTCCGCTCCGTCTGGCTCTATCTTTATATTCCTTTTCTATCCCTAACCTATCCCAATAGGTCGGTCGGATGTAAGGAAATCCATTTGGAATAAACCAAAACTTTACAGGGTGAAACTTGACATCCGAACTGAAATTTTTTGAATTCTGTTCGGTCGAATTCCCCACAAAAAAACGAAGTGAGAGGGCTGGGAGCATTTTTCGAGCCACAGATGCTCTTATTTTGTCCAGAGAGGCAACAACAAACAACTTAAATCACTGGTTCGCATGATTAATCACGCCGGTCCCTCTGAACGATGGCACTGCTATCAAAAGAGCAAAAAAAAACAGAGCAGATGAACACGTGCATGTGGCCGGTGCAGCCAAACACTGGGAGAAATTGAAGATTCCGCCACGAGGTCTCCACCAGCGTATACATGTTAATATAAGAATATATGTTAATGTTTAAGAAGCCAAGCCAGTAGTATATTTGCCCAGTGCAGGCGGCCAAACGTGCGGAGAAGCTTCCGCTAGGTCGTGATGCCCCTGGTTTTCTTTTCTCCTCAGTACAAACACGGGTTTTAGAAGTGAACGACCGCCAAAGCAGGCCCCCGGAAAAAAATGAATTTCGTGGAAGAATATTCTCTATTAATAAGAGATCCTGTAAAGATCGCTAAAAAGATCCATAGAAGATTATGGTCCCAGCTACCTTCAATACGTTTCTGGCAAAAGGGTGACAAATCACTCCATACGCGGGATATGAAACGGAAGTGGAAGCATTAATATATAATGCTCATCATACACGTTGAAGTAGATTTATACGTCGAGGATCGAAGAGGCATTAATATCATATCTCTGAGTCGAGTCACGATTAGGCCATGAGTCGACTCTTTCAGCCCCATGAATCTTCCCGGTGTTATTGGTAACAAAGTCTGGTTTCAACCAAAAGAAAATAGAAAAACTACACCAGTGCCCACAACTAGTTGAGATGGAAATTCAGGTTATTTTTGGTGATCTTCGTTAGATATGTGAGGGCAGTGTCAGTGACAAAGATGGTAAAAATGAAATTTCGCTATTTATTTTCTAAAGTAATCTATTTTCATAATCCATGCACAAACTTTAAAATTTACATAATCTGAATACGTAGGTCACGGCTGTTGGCGGGACTGAGGAGGTGAGCTAACGGATATGTATCCGCCTTAAGAAGACAGCTGGGCTGCTTCCGCTAACCGACTTGTCACCTTGTGCGTCTCTGTGCTGCTTCCTCGCATACTCATAACTGCTCACGCGATGAGCCAAAAGTCATTCAACAATAGATCCCCATCTATCGGCAGTGTGAACTCCACCAAGCGTATTTACCTCCACGGTTATTCATTCCTTGTTCCGGCAGCAAGCTGCTGGAGCCCTGAATGGAACCCATCCCCGTTCGAGGAAAGGAAGGGTCTCACTCAGGGCTCCCCTCCATTTCTTTGCTTAGAGATAAAGCAAGAGCCATAGAGATAAAAGCGCTTAATCCCAGCACTTATCGGTACGAGACAAATGACCTGAACTGATGAGTGATGCTGGCAATGTAGGCCACACTCAAAAGGAGACAAGCTAATGTAAACGACTTGTAAAGAATTCATTACGTCTTCCCAATACTCAATATCCGCATTTAGTATCTTAGTTCCTTCCACGATTGAGAGTACTGGAAGAAAGCAAATAATGTGACTTCGGAAGGGACTTGACGACATCTAAGCCAAGTTGAGACATTTTTTTGCTGGGTCGGACTTGAGTAGGGCTCTTTACTGTACTAGCGCAGAACAAATATTACTCTACATATTGATTACGAGCGTTGCCATCTGAACAAATGAATGTTTTTGAGAATTTCAGACAAAGATGCAAACAAAAATTGTGATCTCCATTCTATAGGTGATTAGGGATATAAACTACCCAATAAGTAACTTATTCATAATTGAAAGTTTGAAAGTATGCCGGTTCAACAGGAAACCTACTCCAACCCAATCTGTTCAAGGCAGCGATAAGTTTCCACTAGAAAACTTGTGTTGGGTGGGTCAAAGGTGGGGTTAACCATCCAACCTGGTGTATTTTTAAATATATATTTATTTTAAACAAATATCTCTTACTGACTGAAGTTAGGGATGGGTTGGCGGATAGAGAAAGATTAAAGACTGTCATGTCTCTGTGCCAATCATTTGCGGTAGAATCTACAATTTTCCTTCTCACGCCCGACAAACAAATCGTATTCAGCAAACTAACCTCCCAACCAACCATCAAGATACTTGGTGAATATTTCAGGTCTGGTGGGGAATGGTGTTAGGTTTTCCCCAACGTTGAAGGATTAGCTTCTCTTCCGCAAAAAGCAGAAACTACAGAATGGAAATTAGAAAAATGGATTGTTTTAACAATCAGCCTCTGGGTAGGACGACTTCACATTTGGATACAATCCACCAACTTACATATTGTGTTGGTAAATATTTAATCCAAGTTACTGGGAAATCAGCTTCCAAACATTTTGGCAATTCAGTCCAACATCCTACCTACATTGTCTGAATTTTTACACAAACGAAGAAGCAAGGGCCTTTCATTAGAAATGTTTATTATGGTTGGTAGGTAACCTACAGGCAATTTCTTCAGAGAGAGAGAACTGCCAAACTGCTTTTTGGACATTTGGACTCGACCAAATTCTCCTCCGGTGGTAAGTAGGAGTTCGGTGGACCGACCTCCGCGAGCTCTTCAACATGTAGCCAAAAAATGTGTTGAAACTAATCGACATTTTCAGTCAAAGCGAGCATTAACAATTAACGAAAACTCGGTTTTTTCTTCTGGGGGTTGAACTTGCTTAGCCAGCAGAATGATTGATTGTATGAACATGTCCGCTCTTTCAAGAGGCAAGCGGTACGCGTGATGGATGTCACCAGTGTCAACGAGTCTTGAGTTCCGACGCAAATTCTCTTCGAAGAAAGAGAGTTTCCGAGTCCCGAGAGCGTGTGAATACTGTAACTCACCCGATGACGCGGAAGAACAGCTGGTCAAAGACTTGAATGCTTTTTAAAACTGTCAGATTCTTTTATAAAGGTTTCTGAAAGGAAACGCAACAAGGTGGGGATATTTCTTAGTTGTTTCCAACTATTTTATTTTCATCAAGATCAAGGGTTCTTCATCAGTTCATCTCACTCTCCAAAAGAAAAAAAAAGAAAAAAAGAAAAAAAAAGCGTAAAAAAGAGAAGAAGGGTCATGTGCCCACTTCCGCCATGAAATCCGTGAGTGACGGCACCGTAGTCTTTTTATATCAACAAGGCCATGAAACCCCTCTGACGGGCGGTACGACTCCTCGACGTGTCTGAACAGCAACATGTTGACCATCAATATATGGCTTCTAGATATCGGGTCACTGCTCACCCTGGAGCTGGTTCTCGATCAGGATCCCAGATCAGCCATAACTTACACTTCACTGCTTACACCTTATGGCCGTTGGTTTATTTATGACCTAGTCAGACGAGGGGAATGACACATTTTTAAAATGCCTTGGCAGCGCAGCACAAGTGGGTCTTATTGTGAATTTTTTTGCTAAATAAAATGAGAAACCTGGCTGTTTCCAATCAAAATAAAGGTCGCATCGTTCCCAGGACTCACTCTTCTACCTCCATCAATGTCATTTGCGATGAGCAGCCACTGTGCCTTCTAGATCAATTAAATGATCTTTGAACAGCCTGGGTAATTGGAGTTGCCCACTTCTTTCGTAGAAATTGAGCATTTGCGTTTCTTTGAAGAGAGTTTTAGTAGAGAGTAGCTAACAGTTTGTTTTGGGCGGCGACTCATTAGTAAAACCCATCGGCATCATAAAATTAGGGTTTCTGTAGATGTGCCCATGTTCTGTCCTTCGGTTTATTAATAATGCAATTATGCTTTCACTTGAGTATCGCATTATCGTTACAGCATGGAACTTGTTGTCTGCTCCGGCATAATTTCCATGAAACATGTTGTCCAGATGACCTAAGTGAGGCCATTCATTGGGTCAGCCACTACTCCGCTGCTCACAAAATTATAAATCTAGCTTTTGAACTTTTAAGCCCCCTCCCAAGCAAGATCTCAACGCAGTATCCATACTCCATCCACACCGCAAAAATAGTCAATGGCTTCTAGACAAAACCTGAATTCTTTTCCACACGGACGTTAAAAAACAGAAAAAGAATCCATAACTCACAACCGAATGCTCACAAATCCACTCAAACTAATTAGAATGCCTGTTATGAATTTAGTATTAACCAGTGAAAGAAATCTGCATTTGAGTACATCTATGGCTGGAGAATACTGATGTCCAAAAGTGACTTCTAGAAGCCGGCCTGCGTGTATTTGGGTTGGGTCCTCCCTTTTGCAGCCTTTTTTACTTTAGGTAAAACTGTAGAAGATTCCGAGGGAGAGGGAGAAGAGCAAAAGATAAGAGATACTGCGTGAATCATCATATCATATGTCCAGTTTTTACAGATCAATGACCGGAAAAAAAGAGGCAAGATGCTTGGGAAGTGGCAGGAGTTTGGCCAGACGACTGGTCCAGTATTTTACGCGCTCACTTTCTCTTTTTTGAAAGTTTTGGTGTTGGGGAAGATGCTTTTTTTCTCAAAGAGCAAAAGGGCTTCTAGAAACTGGAACTCTGAACGATAGATGCTGAAAAACCAGAAGGTCTGGAGACCTCTAACTCTAAAGAAGAATCAAAAGCATTTTAAGGTAACAAGCAAAGCACCCGTCCAATCCCCCGGATGCTATTCTATTGGAATAAAAATTTCTTTTAAAAGATAAAAAAAAAAAAAAATTGACACACATAAATTTCAATAAGAATCATAAGATACAAAGCTCAGAATTCTACCGGACTAAAAGGTTTAAGAATTTAAATGAATGTATTCAATCGTATTAAGAAGATAAAAAATTCAACTTGTATTTAATTGAAGTCTTTAGCGAAACAATAATTAGTATTTACTCCTAGAGCATGAGGCATGCTTAAATACCCCTAAGTCACCTTAGAGCATGAGACATGTATCCAACCTGTTTGCCTGATTCAAATTAGACAACACTGATTACTCTATTTTTGGGTTGAATAATGCTGCTTCATGAGTAAAAAAATGTTTAAACTTTAATCCGCACACAAAAGCGTATTAACAACAAATTAAACTAATCTTATTTCAAGAACAGAAATATAATATAAGAGAACAACACAACGACAACAACAAAAAATCCAGTGCAAACGTGGCTTTGTTGAATTTGAAGTTGATGATGATATCTGCTTGACTCTTTCATTAGACTATTTAAGGATGTCACAGCATGTTAACAAAAAAAACCTACTCAGGTGGAATGAAGGGAAGTGAAGTGGTTAGGTGTGATTCAAGCCAAATCAATTATGTTCGACTATTACTTGATCATGATAACATCATAGTAATACCATTATGATGTCATTTCTCTTTCTCACCATAAAAAAAAAAAAAAAATGGGCCAAAAGAGATGAGAGGAGAGAGGGGCCTCTTCTAATTTTGTGCGGGCAGAAATTTCCTCCACGATTAGTAAGGACGATTTTTAAATGATTTTTTTATACATTAGAATAACATTATTTTAGGCCTTTGTGTATATAATCACAAATCAGAAAGCAGGAGCAGGATGGAAACAAATCAGGTAGATAAAAATCCAATCCTCGTATATACTCGCATTTTTGTTCTGATTTTTTGTTTTTTTATACCTATTATATATACGAATTTAAATTTTATTTTTAAATACCTTGGATCGTGTCAGGTTTTTACCGTTAACCCAATATTCTACCTGATGTCTCACATGAGTTTTTCAAAGGATTATTTTCTAAATTCAAATTATACAATGAAAAAACCCACCCCATTTAAAGCAAGTTGAGTCGCGGCTGATTTCCCAATTGAATCTGCATTGTCGCCATCCCTACAAAGGAGTGCCCCTACTCCGTTAATTAATCAGTACACCATGAATTTAGAGTTTGGTTTGTTCTTTTTTCTCTCCTTCTAAGGTTTTGCTATGTAGACTACCACCTAAACACTTCATCCAAGGATGGTCCATTGATAGATCCTGTTGGAAATTCTAATCACAATCCAATTTGAAAGAATAAATGAATGATCAATATTATTCAAAAATACATTGTTGGCTTATATAAGCCTTACACATAGATAAAACTAGAACCCATTACTTACAGATCCTAAATAATAGGATCTATTGATCGGACAAATTCAACTAAAAACTCTAATAATCCCAACAGATCCACTATAAACGATGCATGACAATGAGCCGCTTGGAAGGCCGATCGTGTCCCAGAGATAAAAAATATTAAAGTCAACTCAAGTATATTTCCCTAATTATTAAATGACGGTATGCTAATGGTTAATTTATTTACTTTGTATATAATTTCTATGTATATAGATGTCTCTCCATCCACACCCTTGCTCAAGCAAGTACGTGGTCTATTAAAGGGCTCTAGTCAAGGATTTATAGTCCACTCCTCATTTATTAGTGTGTTTGCTAAGAAGATGACCATTGGTAAACTCAAAGTAAGCACATTTGGTTTTGATAAGGTTACATGGCAATGGATCTCAAAGCTACCAAGGGCAAAGACACCCAAGAGGAAGAGTATTCGGGAGATGACAAAGTCTAGATCAAGACCAAACTAAACAATAAGCCTTGGTGAAAAGGAAGAGAACTGACCGGTCCTCTTATTCCTACCGGTTCATGAAACATGAGGATGATGCGGATGACATCAAGGAAACCCTAGTGAATATCAAAGCAGCCCAAATTGAACTCTAAGAAGGACAAAAGGAATTAAAGACCTTCTCTACTCCGTTATTGATTACACCTCTCTTTCACATCGGCCTCCATCTCCACCCACAACATAGTGTCTTGGACTTCACCTAGTCCTATTTTGCCTTAGGTTGACCTAACTTATACTCATTTTATTTTTATTTTATTTTTGTAATTAAAGTTGGTGTTTGTTTTCCAAAAGTTTATAGACTCATTATACTCATTAGCTCGTTTTGAATTAATGAAAATTTAATACATTTTTTTTACAAATCTTTGTGCTTATCTTTTTGATCCATGACAAAAAGGGAAAGAGAAAATTGAAATAAGAAAATTGCTTAAGGGGGAGTACTTAAAAACTATGATTAAAGTTGCATGTACAAATTCTAAGGGGGTAAAAGCTGGTGGGCTAATGCAAGAGGAAGTGTACCCTGCTTAGCCTTAGTGAGCAACAACTTGTGGATTGTGACCATCAGTGTGATCCATTTGAACCCAATACATGTGACGTTGGAAGCAATGGTGGGCTGATGACCACTGCTTTTGAGTATACACTCAAAGTTGGTGGGCTAATGTGAGAGGAAGCCTACCCTGCTTAGCCTTGGCGAGCAACAACTTGTGAATTGTGATCATCAGTGTCATCCATCCGAACCCAATGCATGTGACATTGGATGTAATGGTGCACTGATGACCACTGCTTTTGAGTATACACTTAAAGTTGGTGGGGTAATGCGAGAGGAAACCTACCCTGCTTAGCCTTAGCGACCAACAACTTGTGGATTGTGAACAACAATATGATTCATCTAAACTCAATGCATGTGATGCTGGATGTAATGGTGGGCTGATGACCATTGCTTTTTGAGTATACACTCAAAGCTGGTGGGCTAATGCAAGAGGAAGCGTACCCTGCTTAGCCTGAGAGAGCAACAACTTGTGGATTGTGACCATCGGTGCGATCCATCCGAACCCAATGCATGTGACATTGGATGTAATGGTGCGCTGATGACCACTGTTTTTGAGTATACACTTAAAGTTGGTGGGGTAATGCAAGAGGAAGCCTACCCTGCTTAGCCTTAGTGACCAACAACTTGTGGATTGTGAGCATCAGTGTGATTCATTTGAACCCAATGTATGTGACGTTGGATGTAATGGTGGGCTGATGACTACAGCTTTTTGAGTATACACTCAAAGCTGGTGGGTTAATGCGAAAGGAAGCCTACCCTTATATAGGAATTGATCGTGGTCAGTGCTAATTTGACAAGACAAAGATTGCAACTTTTGTTGCTAACTTTAGTGTTGTTTCCCTTTATGAAGACTAGATTGTTGCAAATCTTGTGAAAAATGGTCCGCTTGCAGTGGGTATCAATGCAGTTTTCATATGGACATACATTGGCAAGGTGTCCTACCCTTACATTTGCGACAGGAGATCGGATCATGGAGTGTTTTTGGTAGCTATGGATGATATGCTCCCATCAGACTCAAGGAGAAGCCATTTTGGATTATAAAGAACTCTTGAGGGGAGAACTGGATTTAATTTTGAAGACCAATGACTTAGACCGGACCGGTTTGAACTCAGATCCAAACTGAATTTGGAACAAACCATACCAGACAAGACTCGACCTGGACCAGATTTGGACCAAACTCAAGTCGGACCATACCAGATCAAACAAGACTCGACCCATATCAGATTCGGATCAAGTTCAACACAGACCAAGACTCGACTTAGACCAAATTCGATCCAGACACGACCTGGACCAGATTTGGTCCAGGCTTGACTCAGACCAGACTCAAACCTATCCCAGGTTGTCGAGATGTATATCTTAGGCAAAGACAAACTGGGGTATTTGGAAGAAGATCTCCTTTGCTCGTGGTTGAGATGACCACGAGAATGACTGGATTATCATTACTTTGAGTAAAGCTTCAGCCAATACCCAGACCACCGACATTGACACTTCCCAGGTGTATGATCTCCGGTGACATGTGATAGTGGTAATTATGTTGAAATATTCTAGAATAATCTCGAGGGCCTCTTTTATGAAAGAGACTTCCGTTGACCGTACCCGATGGAGCACTCAAGAATAGAGGATATATGATATATTTTATCTCCGACCAAGAACAATATACAACAAGAACTTCTACAACACACTTGCAAGTTGGTCATAAGAGATTTATATAAAGGGGGACTATTAACAAGTCTGAGAGACAAAATTAAATAACTGTAATTTTATTATATAAACACTGAATGTAAGTAGATAAATGCATTCGAATGCAAAAGAAAGATTTATCGAAAGTTTACATTATTTGTTGTTCTCGACGTATCGTTGAACGGGCCATCACCAACTTTCAAAAGAATGAAAGAAGGAATTAAAAGCAAGAAGGACACTGGACTGACTCCGGCAAAGGACAAATCTGAGTAAATCAGGGGAGAAAGCTATGAGAAATAAATAAACGAACAAAAGAGAGAAAAATAAAGGCAAACAAAAGATTGGCAAAAGGAAAACAATCGATGATCTTCCGACTGTCTCCAACATCCAAGACATGGAATCATTTCCATCTCCCCTTTCTTCCTATTTCATTCCACTCGTCCTCTCTTTTCTTCCTTCATCACTCTTCCTTTTTTCTTCTTGGCATGGCGACGTCACGGAACGCACGCCGCAATTCCGAGCTCCCCCGTCGTCTCCCATATTAAATGCAAAGGGTCGCCGAACGGCGACCATCGACGACGAGGACCTGACACATTTTCTCAATTGCTCATTATTAAGTATCTAGCAAATATTACCCAAAAGGTCGGCCAAGTAGGTAGTGGAAAGCCAAGTACTTAACCCAGGACCATAACATCACATCTCACCTTCACGAGCCAATGACCACTCTAGTGATGGCCCACTCTAGCGACGGCCTACTCTAGCGATGACCCACTCTAGCGACACCGCTAGGTCGCCCCCTCTGGGATTCGAACTCGCGATGTGGGTGTCTGCTCTGATACCAAATGTTAAACACCTAGCCAATACTACCCAAAAGACCGGCCTGGTAGGTAGCGAAAAGTCAAGTATTTAACCCAGGACCATAACATCACATCCCACCTTCACGAGCCGATGACCACGGCGGCCCACTCTAGCGTCACCGCTAGGTCGCCCCCTCCACGAGATCGCCCCCTCCAGGATTCGAACTCGCAATGTGGGTGCCCGCTCTGATACAAAATATTAAGTACCTAGCCAATACTACCCAAAAGACCTGCCTGGTAGGTAGCGGAAAGCCAAATACTTAACCCAGGACCATAACACTCACTTCAAAATCCGGATCTCATCTTGCTGGATCGATGAAAAGATCGTCGGAGAGACTATACGGCTTTGAGGAAGTCTCGTGTGAGGAGGAACGCAACGTGTGCTAGTAATTCTATTGGTGTCAAAAGGAGGAAAAGGAGGAAGCAAAGACATTAATGGAGGGAATTTGGCCCGACGGATTTTCGAATTTCAGGTAATTGTTTGTTTACCAATTTTCATTTTGACCAAAGCACATAAGGGGCTGTGACCGCCAGCAACCACAATCATTCCAATGCGAATTTAGTTCTATTTTGCATGCATCGATCTCAGGTAACTAAACTAAATAAAATAATACTAACTCAAAATATTGATTATTACAAATTGACAAAATAATATTAATTTGATGTGTACTCTATCGCCTCCTGTCATTAATGGATACTCTACATAATACTAAAGTTGATTTTTGCTTCAAAAGATATAACAACAAAATTAACATTAATGCGAAGTTTTTTTTTGTTTGTTTATGTACTAAAAGAGTGATTTTTTGTCTTGAAATTTTCACTAAAGAATATCTAAGCTTCCATCCCAACTATAAATTGAAAAGAAAAAAACGCTCTCTCTCCTCATTTTCTTTATTACGGTTCAGTTCTATATTACGGTTTGGAACCGCAAACAGCACTTGTATATGATGAGCCTTTTAAGAATTAACGCGACGTACCCCGGTTGCAGTCGAAGTACAGAAGAGCTATGGAGGGAGATAGAGAAGGTCGCACGCAGAATCACGCAGTCACTAATTGAAGCTTCTGGCAGAAAATCATGTGAGGCTGGACAAACGTTCGAAGAAATGGCTAGTCCAGTACTCTGAGTCTACAAGCATGGCCGCACTATACCGGACAATCCGGAACTGAGTTCTCTAAAATCCGACGTTATCCGAATGCTGATAAGAAGATCCGACTACCCGCACGCCTTATGCATCCATGCATGCGATGGGGCATCCGAGTTTCATGTCTCTACTCGTCGAGAATCGGTTGGATGTCTTTCTACCCCCGACAAAGAAGCGCTCCTTGTGGCGATCAGATGCAGGTACAACCAATTTATATAGCGTTTAAATCTCTTTGAGTGCCAACTAATCTGGAAAAGCCAAAATGGAGATCTAATTAAAGTGACCGCGCCATCTCTTTTTCAGGTATGGACCGACGGCCTATTTAAACATGCGGTGGGAAGACCCCTTTTCACGTCGAAGACGAAGACCCCATATCGATGGCGTTCATTTATACTCCGACGACCGCCGCGGAGCATCATGAGTCCTGTTCTTCAGGAAGCAGCCAGAAGATGATTTCTGCTAGGCAGCAAGTCGTAGTGACAATCTGCCTCACGCTTGTCTATCATCCCTTCCTCCAGTTCCATAACATGATGGCAGTGACAAAGTGAGAAATATGCGATTTTTTGTTGCAGTCAGCAGCGAGGGATGCCAAGAGTGAATCCAAATTTTTAGGTTGCACTCGGTTTGATTGAGATGCCTTGCCACTGGGGATCTATACGTTCGACTGTTATTTCCCTTTTTCCAAACGACAGAAAACGCCTTTACGTGTTATAACCTCCAATAATTAACTTGTAGGCTCTTCAAACTCGGCCGCTCCATACAGCCAGGGGATCATAAACCTCCAATAGCTCATCAGTAGGAATGCTGGACGCAGACCTGATTCTTTCTGCCTGCATTGTGCTTCCTGTTGCGGACCCGATTCCAAAGTGAGGAACCGATGAGGAAAAGAAGAGGCAGCCGTTGACCACTCCCAAAACTTGGTAACAGGCAAGAACGTCGCTGAAAGTCGTGACTAAAGAGAAAGTGATCAAATTCAGCACGATGGACCAGGTGAAACGAACGATCTTGATGATGAAGATGGTAAACCATTAGAACATTGTCAAGCTTCACGAGGGGATTGGAAAGAAGGGATACAATGGCGCTAAAATGGATCTCTGGTCCTTATTTGACAGGCTTCATCTCCGAGGAAAGCAAACCCCTGATGAACTTGAAATGGAAGATGGAGATGAAATTGATGCGATGTTGCACCAGACAGGGGGTGCGGATGTGTTTGCTTGATTGCAGCGAGATGGCGGGAACATGGAGCAGTAGCAGATCTCGCCGCCGTCGCATAGTCGGCGACTGTCAGACTTCTTGCACAGCGTGAATCTCAAATATGTGAAACTGGGTTATCATTACTTGATTACCCATTTGCTGACTCTATTGTTGATTCCGTTAATGGAGAAGATTCTTGTGGAGGCGAGCCAGACAAACCCGGAGGAGCACTCCTACCGCCTCTGCGTCTTCAAGGTGAATCTATCACCAGAAGCTGGACCCCACTATTATTAATGGGGTCACCTAGTTCAGCGATCTCACTCCAGAGGTGTTCGAACGCAATTATTTGCGGTGAAGTTCAGTCTTTCCTAAAGGAAGCCCAGAAGGTTCTAATTCTATCTACCAACAATTTGCCAATTGAGTTTGATTGGGGAGATCGTGGGGCTGGTACTCTTGTTAAGAACCAAGGTTCTTATGACTCATGTTGGTCTTTCAATGCTAGTGTTGCGCATGAAGGTGCTAATTTCATGGCGATGGGGAAATTGCTTAGCCTTAGCGAACAACTACTTGTGGATTGTGACCATCAGTGTGATCCATCCAAACCCAATGCATGTGACGCTAGATGTAATGGTGGGCTGATGACCACTGCTTTTGAGTATACACTCAAAGCTGGTGGGCTAATGCTAGAGGAAGCTTACCCTGCTTAGCCTTAGCAAGTAACAACTTGTGGATTGTAGCCATCAGTGCAATCCATCCGAATTCAATGTATGTGACGCTGGATGTAATGGTCGGCTAATGACCCTTGCTATTGAGTATACACTCAAAGTTGGTGGGCTAATGCAAGAGGAAGCGTACCCTGCTTAGCCTTAGCGAGCAATAACTTGTGGATTGTGACCATCAATGTGATCCATTTGAACCCAATGCATGTAACGTTGGATGTAATGGTGGGCTAATGACCACTGCTATTGAGTATACACTCAAAGTTGGTGGGCTAATGCGAGAGGAAGCCTACCGTGCTTAGCCTTAGTGAGTAATAGCTTGTGAATTGTGACCATAAGTGTCATCCATCCGAACCCAATGCATGTGACATTGGATGTAATGGTGCGCTGATGACCACTGCTTTTGAGTATACACTTAAAGTTGGTGGGGTATTGCGAGAGTAAACCTACCCTGCTTAGCCTTAGCGACCAACAACTTGTGGATTGTGAGCATCAGTGTGATTCATCTGCACCCAATGCATGTGACGCTGGATATAATGGTGGGCTGATGACCACTGCTTTTTGAGTATACACTCAAAGCTGGTGGGCTAATGCGAGAGGAAGCCTACCCTACTTAGCCTTAGCGAGCAACAACTTGTGGATTGTGACCATCAGTGTGATCCATCTAAACCCAATGTATGTGACATTGGATGTAATGGTGCAATGATGACCACTGCTTTTGAGTATATACTTAAAGTTGATGGGGTAATGCAAGAGGAAGCCTACCCTGCCTAGCCTTAGCGACCAACAACTTGTAGATTGTGAGCATCAGTGTGATTCATTTTAGCCCAATACATGTGACGTTGGATGTAATGGTGGGCTGATGACCACTGCTTTTTTAGTATACACTCAAAGCTGGTGGGTTAATGCAAGAGGAAACCTACCCTTATATAGGAACTGATTGTGCTCAGTACTAATTAACAAGACAAAGATTGCAGCTTCTATTGCTAACTTTAGTGTTGTTTCCCTTTATGAAGACTAGATTGTTGTAAATCTTGTGAAAAATGGTCCGCTTGTAGTGGGTATCAATGCAATTTTCATGCAGACATACATTGGCAGGGTGTTCTGCACCTAGTTTTGCTGCATGAGATTGGATCATGGAGTGCTTTTGGTAGCTATGGATGATATGCTCCCATTAGACTCAAGGAGAAGCCATTTTGGATTATAAAGAACTCTTGAGGGGAGAACTGGATTTAATTTTGAAGACCGACTCAGACCGGATCGGTTTGAACTCGGTTCTGAACTGGATTTGGACTAGACCATACCAAACAAGACTCTACCTAGATCAGATTTGGACCAAACTCAAGTCAGACCATACCAGATCAAACAAGACTCGACCAAGACCAAATTCAGACCAACTTCAACACAGACCAAGGCTCGACCTGGACCAAATTCGGTCTAGGCTTGACTGAGACCAGACTCAAACCTATCCCAGGTTGTCGAGATAATACTATGAGATAAACTAAATAAGATAATACTAACTCAAAATACTGATTATTACAGAGTGACAAAATAATATTAATTTGATGTATACCCTATCACCTCCTGTCATTAATGGATACTCTACATAATACTAAAGTTGATTTTTGCTTCAAAAGATATAGCAACAAAATTAACATTAATGCGAAGTTTCTTTTTTTTGTTTTTTTATGTACTAAAAGAGTGATTTTTTGTCTTGAAATTTTCGCTAAAGAATATCTAAGCTTCCATCCCAACTATAAATTGAAAAGAAAAAAAGCTCTCTCCTCATTTTCTTTATTACGGTTCAGTTCTATATTACGGTTTGGAACTGCAAACAGCACTTGTATATGATGAGCCTTTTATGAATTAACGCGACATACCCCGGTTGCAGTCGAAGTACAGAAGAGCTATGGAGGGAGAGAGAGAAGGTCGCACCCAGAATCACGCAGTCACTAATTGAAGCTTCTGGCAGAAAATCTTGCGAGGCTGGACAAACGTTCGAAGAAATGGATAGTCCAGTCCTCTGGGTTTACAAGCATGGCTGCAGTATACCGGACAATCGGGAACTGAGTTCTCTGAAATCCGACGTTATCCGAATGCTGATAAGAAGATCCAACTACCCGCACGCCTTAAGCATCCATGCATGCGATGGGGCATCCGAGTTTCACGTCTACTCGTCGAGAATCGGTTGGATGTCTTTTTCCCCCGACAAAGAAGTTCTCCTTGTCACCATTGGCGATCTGATGCAGGTACAACCAATTTATATAGCGTGCAAATCTCCTTGAGTGCCAACTAATCTGGAAAAGCCAAAATGGAGATCTAATTAAAGTGGCCGCACCATCTCTTTTTCTGGTATGGACCGACGGCCTATTTAAACATGCGGTGGGAAGACCCCTTTTTCATGTCGAAGACGAAGACCCCATATCGATGGCGTTCATTTATACTCCGACAACCGCCGCGGAGCATCATGAGTCCTGTTCTTCAGGAAGCAGCCAGAAGATGATTTCGGCTAGGCAGCAAGTCGTAGTGACAATCTGCCTCACGCTTGTCTATCATCCCTTCCTCCAGTTCCATAACATGATGGCAGTGACAAAGTGAGAAATATGCGATTTTTTGTTGCAGTCAGCAGCGAGGGATGCCAAGAGTGAATCCAAATTTTTAGGTTGCACTCGGTTTGATTGAGATGCCTTGCCACTGGGGATCTATACATTCGACTGTTATTTCCTTTTTTCCAAACGACAGAAAACGCCTTTACGTGTTATAACCTCCAACAATTAACTTGTCGGCTCTTCAAAGTCGGCCGCTCCATACAGCCAGGGGATCATAAACCTCCAATAGCTCATCAGTAAGAATGCTGGACGCAGACCTGATTCTATGAATTTGCGGATAATATATGCAACCGCTTCGTATCCTTTCAACTATGTTATCCCTCCACCCTCTCACAATGCTGCAATGCCGGCCAACAACGGAATTTGGACTGTGAACACTACTGATTCAGTTTTGGATACTGCTTATTCATCAATCAACAGAATAGAGTTTCAATTTTGATTCAGGGATGAATAAATGAAAGAGACGTGCTCAAAGATGGAAATCAACATTGTTCAAATCATATCCATCTCAGTTTCAGTATGATAAAATACAGTAAGTCAGATATGTACCTCGCTAAAAACTACCATCCTAGACAGATGTATAGACAAAACTATCACAACCTGTTGGAGTCTGACAAGAATGATATACAAAAACCCAGTAACAGCCTATATCACATTCTCAAAACATCCAAAGAGCTCTCAACAGACAAAGAAGCCAGGGTGGAATTAGTAAAACTACAGCAGTTAAGTGAAAAAAAATACAAAAATACAAAAATACCCCCAAGAAAAATTTCTTCACTGCCAACGCTTAGTAGATTTTGTTGATGACAATGATCCTAGTGTTTGGTTTGTGGGTATTCTCAAACCTGAACAACATAAGAAAATCGTATGAGATGGCTCAGCCCTTTCTTCTTGAATGTTTATCACATACACCCTATGCCCTGGTGGGGACTTGAAACCAAGATCTTACTCTATAAACCCCTCATCTAGCCATTCAGCCAAAGGCTTAATCTGTGTCTTTTTTTTTTTTTTTTCGAATGCTATGATTGAGTCCTGCACATTTATGTCGACATATACCTCGCACAAGCAAGATGTGAATGCAGTGAATTGACAGCCCGTTTGATCTTTGATGAGGTGTGTGCATGTCTGACAAAGCTGATAGAATAGTATACTATTAGAGTAACCGGTTGTAGATTACACATGTACTAACCATTAGGTTAATCTAGCACACTTAACTCTCTGATTTTCTCCATCAACACAGATATTGATATAGGACAGTAAACTTACTAAGAATGCCCATAGGATTCTAGCATGTCAGCCAGCTAGGAAAGCACTTCAACTTCATCACTTACAATACATCCTAGTATAACTTAAGTCGGGGTGATAAAGAACGTTACATACTCGTTGACACCTTGGAAGGCTCCTTTATTGACGAGACTTTTGAAGATTCCTTTGATGATACCCTAGGAGACTCCTTTGCGGCCAGACGACTCAGAGCTAGCGGCCCAGACTTCTGTAGTGGTCGAGGGAGTCTATTTGGAAGTTTAGGTCTGCATAATGAATTAAACATGTATTAAAACCATAATAAGCCAAAATTTAAATGCTTCTTATGTTTTATCTATTTGTTAGATAACGATACTCGAGCCAATTATAATAATTGAATCTTGAAAGAGAACAAGCATCAAGTTAACCACATGAGCCCATGCAACAGAACACTAAACAAATAGAGCTAGCTCATGACCAAGCAATCACAGGAAAAAAAGAAGTAAAATAAGACATTTAAACATAGTAGATCAGTCTTTCTAAACAAGATAGCCTTCAATTAAATAAAAAACTACGATTGAAACATGGCATCTGGAGTAAGCATATAGAGATGAGGAAATTAGTACGGTAAACATGAAACAAAGAACAGAAGATTCTTTCCAGCAAAACAGTACCAAACTCAATTAAAAAAAATCTACATCTAGCTAATTTAAGCAGGCAGCATGAGCAGCCGTATGGGGCTGATCATTCATCCCCAACCCCAAGTACACAAAACCCTTCAAATTGGGTTTTTGAACAAGGAAGAACATGCCCCTATATTCTCCCACAATGCAACTGAAAGGTGAACTAGGACATGAAAACAATTTGCAAATGGGTTTACTCCAAATGAAAGTTTATGAGGTATATTCTTCACAGGGCCAGCAGATATTGGCTGCTTTCTTGAAGGACGAGTCCACCTATAGTGTAGCAGGGATTGGGGTCAGAGAATCTGGGGTTATAGAAACGAGGTTTATGCTGGGAAGCCAAATTGTGTTATGTCCTCCTCAACAAATGTTTGCACTGTTATTACCGAACTACAGCATTTTGCTTCTATCCCCAATCAAAAGAAGTACATGTACTTACTTGTTGGTGCTCTCCACCAGTTTGACACCTTCGGTTAAAAGGGAGACCTCGCCTTCAGTTTCTGTTCCCACGGAAAGGCCACTGTCAGATATATCACTCGATCTCTCCACAGATTCTGCATCTCCAAATCCCAAGAACTCAACATCAGTGGTTGAATTCTCACCAAATTCTGCTCCAGAAGGTATTGATTGGCCTAACAATTCCTTTTGATGGCTATGATCTTCCGTAGACTGCTGAGAACTGCCTTCAGAATGTTTGTCGCTGCAATCAGAGCAATTATCTGCCTCAGCAGCTGTGCTGGTTCTTCCACGTGACAGACTTTGACTTTTATTAGGTTGTTTGGCACCAATAGCTGATCTTTGGGGAGAGGATGGATGCCTCAAAGCATTTGCCCGTTGTGATTCATGGCGAACATTTGGAGACGCACTTCTTTGATCTTTGAGAAGTTGCAAACGCTCAATTTCTTCATCTTTCTTAGCAATAATGTCCTGAAGGGACGCCACCTGCAAGAAGGCAGAAAATTTGGATAACTATGCTTTCATAGAAACAAAACTTAACATACAATTTTCAACGCACGATATATCTTTGATAATTATTACTTCCATTCATTAATAGCAGTAGTGTAAGACTGAAAGGCCTCTTTATGTAGGGCCATAAACATAATACAAAGATTTGACATAAAAATGAATCTCCTGAGCATACTAATTGATCTGCTGAGAGGTATATAATTGTCGTCACACCAGATGGTGACAATTGTAGTTTCCCCAACCTATCAGTGGATTGAACAGTCTTAGCCCATAACGGACACTTGCAAATTTGCCTCGATTGACTGTGTTGTCTCAAGGTTTGTGACCCTGAGTTTAGTGAGCACATGCAATCTTCTGCAAAAATATTCATGCTTTTCTCAAACCACACTTCTCTTTAATTAATTTCATTTGCACTACTAAAGAAATACTTTTTTGCTTCTACATATTTATTCACGGTCTTTAGAACCAGTATTTCCAAAAAAATTGAAAGAAAGAACAGTTATTCCATAAGCTACTTGCTCTATTCATGTGACATAGTCACTGAACTACATCACAAAATTTCATGTATGGCAACCTTACTGGCTATCGAAAAGCCTAGAGATGCAAATGAATCTAATTGAAGAAGTATTATGAGAAGATGGAATCTTCCAATGCAGATTATTTCAGTGACTTTGAGCATATTAGAATCATAAAAACATGCAACAAGAGGCAACTATGTGCACTGGGGAATATTCATTTAAGTCTGATAATAGAAGCAACTAAGTTGCAACAAGTGACTAGTATGTATATTTGGAAATAAGTCTATTACTCAGTCTACTCATTTGCATTATAACAATAGAAGCAACTTTATGATTTTTTAAAGTTGTGAGTGAAACTGCAGATGAGTTGTCATGAAATATTTTAATCCCCCACGACCATCTCTCTTTTTTCTTTTCTGAGTGGATCCTCAGTTCTATTTCCTACAAACCACAGACAGACAAACTTCGAGAGAGTTTATCACTCAGCAGAAAGTTAAACCATTTATTGAAAAGGGTTTGTGTAGAGGCAAACTTGTTCAATCAATTCTCTAACATCCTTGCCCTCTTTACTGCTTCTCGCAGCTCCCAGCTCTACTCCAGAGACCCTTTCTGCAAACATTAAGGTACTCAGGGTCTCAGAATATGATGCTGCATCTGGATTTAGTTGTACAAACATGAGGGTCTTCGCTTGACCACCTGAAATAAAACAAAAGAATGTAAAGTTTTAACAGATTAAGAAATGCAGAGAAATAATCCACTCATTGATGTAAATCAAAGTAGAAACTTTTAGGGTTAAGACCTAGGGAACCCTGAAGGACTTGAGTAAGCTTGCTATTTCTGTAGGGTACATGAGCACTTTTTTGGGATAGAGCAAAGATGACATCCCCAAGTGCTGAGAGTGATTTATTGATATGTTGTGCCTCTTTAAGCCTGTCTCCTATTGCTTCAGAACGAAGAACTCTTTCACTCCCTGCCAGGTCAACCAAATGAAGTGAACCACGCAAGACAGAACCAGTCTTCAAATCCATACCACGAACATGAACAGTAACAATACTGCAAATATCCCAAATGTTAGGATCTAAAAAACAGGAGATCAGGTAACTGGGTAATAACCTTTTTTACAATCACGAACACATACCTATGGGACCGGCTACTTCTGACATTAAGAGCTGTGGCACCAACAGATCTGTTTGTGTGACCAGCATGCATCAATTCTAAAACATCTTCAGTTGATTTCACAGGGTGCATACTGGCATCAGGGACAGCAAGTCCATTGGGTTGAGAGGTACAAATCCCAAGTGTGTGCAAGTTAAAGGCAACAAAAGTCAACTGAACAAAATAAAAATTAAAACAAAAAATAATCTATTTAAGAAAAAGGACTATGATTTCACATTTTGACTCTAATGAAAAACAAGATAAAGCAAGACACAAGGTGACAAGGAAGCAGGACAAATCTATATGTTAGGAGCAAGGAAAATCTAAGAGAAGCTCACAAGTTCAAGATTAGATAAAGATATGCTTAAGCTGCTTGTCCATTAGATTGACTAAGACAATGGATGAGTGTTAAATTGGATCCAAGGCCCTATCCCAAAATGACTAGTCAACTTAGGAAACCTCTTTTCCAACTAATAAACTCAAGATCTTTGTATTCACTAATCCATGTGGGATTATTCCTTAACACTCCCCCTCACGTGTAAACCATCTTTTGTGGCTCTACAAGTGGATAATTTAGGAGTAGGCCCTCTTTTGTAGCTCTATAAGTGGATAGTTTTAGGTGTAGGCCCTTTTTTGTGGCTCTACAAGTATATAGTTTTTAGGTGTAGGCCCACATATGAGTACCTACTCTGATACCATGTAAAGTTGGTTCCAAGGCCTATCCCAAAATGACTAGCCAACTTAGGAAACCTCTTTACCAACTAATAAAATCAAGATCTTTGTACTCACTAATCTATGTAGGACTATTCCTTAACAATAAGTTTATATATACTGTACTAAAACGGGAAAGGACAACCCTAGAGAAAATACCATTGGTGTGAAGAGCAAGAAAGGAAAAGATGTTAATAGTGCTAGTGATCGTGACTCAATTAAAAGCCAAACAACCAAACATCACCGATAAAAGCCAAATTGACGGATATCTCTTTGTTGAACCACCGTTAGAGAGCAGATCACGAACTTGTTCATTGTAAATCTCGACTATTTGAACCCCAACTTCATATGTTACAGTTACTTTCCTCTCCTGAGATATATGAAAGAGATCATTTAAAGCTCGATAGTTCACCCCCCACTCTTCTGGAGATGCCTCCTCGGGGCCAGTCTGTAAGTAAGAAGTGTTCAGATGCTTAAAGTTACCAACTGTGATTCTCCAATCATATATCTAGAAGAGGAACATGAAAACCATGCTGATATAGAAAGTTAAATGCAAAATCATAAAATAAGGAGGTTTCTTATACCATTGTGTAAGTCTTCCCTGAACCCGTTTGGCCATAAGCAAGTATGCAAACATTATAGCCATCAAGAACAGACCGTATTAGTGGTTGCGTATCTAAAAATACTTCCTCTGTCAATGTTTTAACAAAAAAACATAATTAAAATTTTGTATCTTGAGGGACAAGCAAAATGACATAAAAACTAAGGTTACATGATCAAACCAATTATGGAAGAAATATAAGAGCAGTTTGTGATGCCCCCAAAGGAAACATTAAAAGCTAACCCAAGGAAAAATTCGTCAAATATGATGCTGGCATGATGCATGTCTCATAAAACAAGAACCATGAGGTTCAACAAATCAAGGAGGCAAACAGTTTACTTTTTCAGCAGATTCTCTTTTTCTCTTTTTCTCTTTAGGACAGTGAATGATTTTGTAAAAGGAAAAACAAAAAACACACCAGTAGAGATTAACAGAGCCAAAACAATCAAGATAGGGGAGAAAGGGGGTAGGAGCTCCCACAACAAGAGAGTCATGTATGACTCCCTTTGCAAGAGCATGCCACAGTGTCAACGAATTTGGGTATACATTTCTGTTAAAATATGTCCAAATTCATTCTCTTATTGCCTTGCTGAAATTTCTCCTATATTAGAGGCTAGATTAGCTCCAGGAATTAATCAACTTTCCTTTTATTGATTATCCTATATTGTATATAGAATGACCATTGTAGTTGTGATTAAAGTAATTGTATAAGAAGTTTTTCTTCTTCATTTTCATCATGGTATCAGAGTTTAGGCTCTAAATTCTTCTTTTTTTCACCAACCTTCATTGTCAGCAGTCACCGTTATTTCTGGTCTTCATTCCAAGAAAGTTTTTTTTACCCTTTTACCGGCCTCTATTTGCTGAAATTCCTTTCATCGGCCTTCATCGTCGGACTTGTCCGTGCAGAAAGGTGCAACAGCAGCTTTCTCTTTTCCCTCATACAACCATCATGTCTGAAAATTCCAAGTCCTCTGCAATCACCTCTATTCCCCAACAAATTCCAACTCAACCTGAGAATCCCACCCTTCAAATTTCTACAATTAAACTGAATGGAAGGAACTTTAAGGAGCAGCTGTAATCAGCAAAAAAGATTTTGATGAGTCGTGGGAAGTTTAAATATGTGAATAAAGTTGCAAAGGCACCGCCAAAGAATGAGACATCCTACGAAACATGGGAGGTTGCCAATCCACTATCATGTCGTGGCTGCTATACTCTATGCAACCTGAGATTAATAGGACATATTTGTTGGTTCCTACTGCTGGGACATTTGGTTGGCTGTGCATAAAACCTATTCCAAGATAGGATTTACTTCTCAAATTTTTCAGAGGACCACAAGACAAAACAGGGGTCCTAAAGTGTTACAGACTACTATAACAAATTACAAGGGTTGTTTACAGAGTTAAATGTGTATCAGCATGTGGAAATGGAATCTACTATAGAAGCAGAAAAAATAAAGGACATGTTAGAGAGGAAGAGAGTGTTCCAGTTCTTGTTGGGACTCCATCCTGAATTCAACCAGGTATGTGACAGTGTTCTTGGTAAAAAAACCTTTTCCTGATCTTGTTGAAACATTTACTCTTGTTCGAGGGGCTTAAAGTCAAAAAGAGTTATTAGGTGATAAAGAACCCGATCATGAAAAATCAACTGTGGATATCTTAGCATTGATGGGAACTAAGTCCAACTCTAACAGTGTTGATAAGAAGAAAGGGGTTGAGAAAAATAAAAGGTAGTGTGATATTGCAATAAGCCTAGACATACCAGGGAATCATGTTGGAAGTTTCATGGTAAACCTCCTAACTGGAAGAACAAAGATAGTAAAGGTATGCATGCAGCTACACAAAATCAATGAGCAGTTCATCCCAATAGTTCCAAGACACCTTTAATCAATAAGGAACAATTAGAGCATGGACTAATGAATCAGTCCAAAATCTAATCCCAATACTCTGCTACTAGTTCACTTGCTCAAAATGGCAGTTATCCTGTCACCCTTAACTCTTCTTTGATCACACACTATAGATAGTTGATTCAAGTGCGAGCAATCATATGACCAGTCTTTCTCATTTGTTCTCGTCCTATACTCCTTATCCTGGTAATCTTAAAGTGCATATTGCATATGGGTCTTTATCTCTGGTTGTAGGGAAATGCTCTATTATTCTTTCTAAGAATCTATTGCTGCAATCTGTCTTACATGCTCTTAACTTGTCTTGTAATCTTTTGTCCATCAGCAAACTCAGTAAAGATTCAAACTATGTTGCTAAGTTCACTCAATCTCGATGTGAATTGCAGGAAATGTACTCGGTGATGATGATTGGTAGTGCTAGAAAGGTTGATCAACTCTACTACTTTGACAAAAGTGCATCCATGGTTAGACAAACTCAAATTTCAGGCAGTTTGTTTTCTCTTTCTATTTTTTTTAAATATGTTTTCTCTTTCTATTAAAGAATAAATAATTTTATGGCACTATAGACCATGCCATCCAAATTTCTTGTATTTGAGTAAGTTTTTCCTCACTTTTCAAGAATAATTTTTTTTTTTTTCCGATGTGAAATCTATCAACTTGCCAAACATCACCGTACCACCTTTCATTCTCAACCTTACAAACAATACCAACCTTTTTATCTCATACATAGTAACATTTAGGGGGGCCATCGAGAGTAAAAAATATAATAGGGACACAGTAGTTCATTACATTCATAGATGATCACACTCAAAGTTTGTTGGGTGTATCTTTTGAAAGAAAAACCCAAGGCTGCCAAGGTGCTTCAAAACTTGTATACTATGATTGAAACCCAATTCCATACTAAAATCCAAATCCTAAGAACAGATAATGCAAAGTTGGTTCCAAGGCCCATCCCAAAATGACTAGCCAACTTAGGAAACCTCTTTCCCAACTAATAAACTCAAGATCTTTGTACACACTAATCCATGTGGGACTATTCCTTAACACTCCCTCACGTGTAGGCTCCTTTTTTGTGGCTCTACAAGTGGATAATTTTAGGTGTAGGCCCACATATGAGTACCTGCTCTGATACCAAGCGAAGTTATATCCAAGCGCATCCCTTGACGTTTGGTTGTGTTGTGTTTGTTTATGTTCATAATCATACCTATAGTAAACTTGACCCAAGAGCTCATAAATGTATCTTTCTTGGATGCTTCCCAACTCAAAAAGGATATAAGTGTTTTGATCCTACGACCAATTGGGTCTGTGAGTATGGATGTCACTTCCTTTGAAGATCAATCCTTTTTCTCCCTAACTTCTCTTCAGGGGGAGCATCATTTAGATGTATAAAAGTTTTAGAAAACAGTTGTCCCTTTGCCTGTCTCTTTTGTTTCCTCTTGTCCAGAAATAACCACTTCGTCTTCTCAACCATAGATTTTTTCCTATCACAAATTGTCTTCCTGAATACGAGTTTATTGTGCCAGAAACTAAAAAATCTAATGTCAAGGGAGAAATACTACCTGAGAAAAACAAAGAGTTGCATGTCTATACAAGGAGGCATAAGCGACAAAGTGTGGAGCAAAAACACAAATAAACTGTCAAGATTCAATTCCGAGTACATCAGGTAATTCAGATTCTTCCTTGTGTCCACACTCTTGTGATTTTCAATACCTTAATGCCCCCATTACTCATAGAAAAGGCATAAGGTCATGCACAAATCATCATATATCTCACTTTGTGTCCTATCACAGGTTGTCCTCAAACTTTAGAGTCTTTTGTTTCTAACTTGTCAAAAACAAAAATTCCTAAGTCTATTCAGGAAGCTCTTGTTGTTCCCAAGTGGAAAGAGGTTATTCTTGAGGAGATGAAGGTGTTAGAGAAGAATCAGACTTGAGAATTGGTATGTCTTCCCAAAGGAAAAATTCCAGTTGGTTGTAAGTGGGTATTCACAATGAAATATAAGGTTGATGGATCAATAGAAAGATACAAAACAAGGATGGTAACAAAGGGATGTACTTAAACATATGGAATAGATTATGATGAGACCTTCACTCCTATTGCAAAAATGAATAGTGTCATAATTCAATTGTTCTTGAAGCTATTATGGACTAGTCATTGCAACAACTGGATGTGAAGAATGTTTTCCTTAATGGTGAATTGGAAGAGGAAGTGTACACGCATCTACCTCTAGGATTTGAAGGCTCACTTGAAGTTTGCAAACTCAAGCGATCACTCTAAGGTCTTAAACAATTTGCTAGAACATGGTTTGATTGGCTCACTAAAGCTATAGAGAACTTGGATACCTTCAGAGCCAAGCAGATCACACTATGTTTTTTAAACACATTAATAGCGAGAAGATTGCTATACTTATTGTGTATATGGATGATATTATCCTAACAGGTGATGATCTTGTTGAACAAGAGAAGCTCAAGACCTTTTTGGCCAAAGAATTTGAAATAAAAAAACTTGCATTTTTTGGGTATTTCCTGGGCATGGAGGTGGCAAGAACTAAGGAAGGAATCTTGGTGTCTCTAAGAAAATATATTTTAGATCTTCTCAGGTAAAACACCTATGGATGCAAATTGCAAGTTGAGTGCAAATGTTGGTGTTGAGGTTAATAAGGGACGATATCAACAATTAGTTGGGAAATTGATTTATTTCTCACACTCGACCTGATATTGTTTTTTGCAGTTAGTGTATTGAATCAACTCATGCACTCCCCTCGTGAGGAGCACTTAAATGTAGTTTATAGGATTCTCATATAATTTTAAACAAACTTCGAGAAAGGGATTATTGTTCAAGAAGAGTGATAATGTATGTGTTGAAGCATTCACTAATGCTGATTGGGCTAGAGGTATAGTTGATGGAAGGTCTACATCTGGATATTGTTGCTAATATATATATATATATATGTAAAATAGGAATAGGGTAGGGGCACTATTGTAATTTTGCATTCATTATCACTTGCGGGATTATATGTTCCCTAAGTTCTCTCTTTCGATGGATGAAATCAATTGGGGAAATAAGAATTATCGCAAGATTTCTTGACATGGTATCAGAGCTCCGTTCCGAGCCCTAATTTTTTTTTTCAGAGCTTGTTCGGCGCCCTTGGCGGTCTCAGTTCGGCGTTGGAGATCATCGGCGAGTGCTCCTTTGGGTGAGTTATCTTTCCCTCTTTCTCGGTTCGTCATTTCTCGGATTTGGTTCTCAGTTCTCACTTTGCAGTGGATTTCGAAGGCTCTTGTGGCGCCATCTTGGTTTTATCTCGGATTTAGTGGATTTCGGAGGTTCCTATCTCGGATATTTTTTTGGTTGTTCGTTTTACTGTTGCGTGTGGATTTTTTGGTTGTTACTATCTTGCAGAAACCTAACAGGGGAGAACGTCGACAAAGCACTGGTGGTTGTCAGTGACAACAGCTAGCCAATACACCCAAAAGACCGATCTGTTAGGTGCGGAAAGCTACCGCCTATAAGAGTGGATGGAACCACTCTGACACCCACCCCGCCCATTCTTGACCGCCTCTCATGGGATTCGAACGCGGGACGTGGCGTGCCCAACTCAGATACTATGACAGTGCCTAGCCAATACAACCCAACAAACCGATCTGTTAAGTGCACAAAACTACCGCCTAAAAGAGTGGACGGAACTGCTCTGACACGCACACACCCCCCCCCCCCCCCCCCCCCATTCTTGACCGCCTCTCACGGGATTCGAACGCGGGATGTCACGTGCCCAACTTTGATACCATGACAGCGGCTAGCCAATACAACAAAAGACCGATCTGTTAGGTGCGGAAAGCCATCGCCTACAAGAGCGGACGGAACCACTCTGACAGTCAGTGCTTCTCGTCGGGATCCTTTGAGGGGCCATTGTTGCTCTCGTTTGAGTTGCTTCTTCACCTCTGGTGGGTTTGGTGGCTCCCCAGAAGAGGAGCTAGGTTTTCTAGGGTTTTTGGTCGCGGTTGTGGAGGTGTTGAAGTGGCTCGATCAGTTGGGGACGGATTAGTGGGGTGCTTCCCGCTGCATTTCTTGCCAGGAACTTTGGAATTAGGGTTTTTCCGTTTGTTGGGTGGGATGAAAGCAGGGGAGATTCAGTAACAGGGGGCTTCTCAAAAGGTCTAAGCCATTTTTTTGGGCTCTATGTCTGTAGATACAGAACACCAGCCAAGTGCGTGTACGCAAAGAGGGCAAAGAAAGGAAAAAAGGGTGTTTCTTTTCTGCAATTTGTGGGCTTCTGTCCAGAGAGGTGTCATCTGGATTTTATAATGTCATCTGATAGGTTAGACTCGTTCCCTATCCGTTTCACGGGTAAAAATTACACTGCCTGGGAATTTCAGTTTCATTTATTCGTTATGGGAAAAGAGTTATGGGGTCATATAGATGAGAGTGATCCCGCACCTCGAGAGGCCGAAGCTTTGTCCAAGTGGACAGTCAAGGATGCTAGGGTCATGACCTGGATCCTTGGCTCATTTGTTCTCAATATGAGGCCTTATAGAAATGCAGCTGATATGTGGAGTTACCTCGCCAAGGTTTATCATCAAGACAACACGGCTCGACGTTTTCAATTGGAGTATGAGATGGGTAATTTCACACAAGGAAGTCTCTCTATTGAGGAATATTTTTCTGGTTTTCAAAACCTTTGGGCTGACTATGCAGACATTGTTTATTCTAATGTTCTCGTTGCAGCTTTCTCTGCTATTCAAGTTGTGCATGAAACCAGCAAGAGAGATCAATTCTTGATTAAGCTCCATTCCGATTTTGAAATTGCACGGTCTAATATGATGAATCGTCATCCTGTACCTTCTCTTGATGCTTGTTTCAGTGAACTTCTTCGTGAGGAGTAGCATATAGTAACTCAAGTTGGCATGGAACATTGGGCTAATGTTAGTGCCCCTGTTACTGTGGCTTATGCAACACAAGGGAGGAATAAGGGAAGAGACTTGCGTGCTGTTCAGTGCTTTAGTTGTAAAGTTTTTGGTCATATTGTTCGGGATTGCCCTAGGAAGTTCTGTAACAATTGCAAGAAATAGGGTTATATCATCTTTGCCTGCCCCATTCGACCTGAAAGAAAGTAGGGTACTGCTTATCATGCCTCCGTTGGTGCCTCTAGTTCTATTACATTGCTTGCTGCCTCGCCGGTTGTTCCTATTCCTGTTGCCCTTGCAACCTCAGCAAACCCAAACATACTCACTCCTGAGATGGTATAACAGATGATCATTTATGCTTTCTCTACTTTTGGGCGCTCAGGAAATCATAAAATTTCTTCTAAGCCATGGTATTTTGATTCTGGAGCTTCTAACCATATGACCAATACTGTTGTTTCTCTTTCCAATGTCAGAAATTATGATGGAAATCAGAAAATTAACACCGCTGATGGCAGTTCTCTGCCTATCAGTGTTGTTGGTGATTTTTCCTCTTGCTTAACTGATGTTTTTATGTCTTCTGAGCTCTCCACAAATCTTATTTTTGTTGGTCAATTGGTCGATAATAATTGTAATATCCATTTCTCTCGATTTGGTTGTGTTGTGTAGGATCAAGTGTCAGGGACGATGATCGCGAAGGGGCCTAAAGTAGAACGACTGTTTCCTCTTTATGCTTTTCCTTCCACCATTAGTGTTAGTTTTCCTTTCCTTTCCTTTGCATGTAATGTTGTTGGTTCTGAATCTAAGATGTGGCATAAACATCTAGGCCACCCAAACTCTGATGTACTTCGAAAATTATTTAATTCTGGCGTATTGGGACATACAGCATGTTCTTCTCTTGATCTTTCTTTTGAATGTCCATCATGCAAACTTGGCAAAAGTAAAGTTCTACCTTTTCCTCATCATGCATCTCATTCCTTACAATGTTTCGATATTATACATACTGATGTTTGGGGGATTACACCTGTTGTTTCTCATGCGCATTACAAGTACTTTGTCACCTTTATTGATGACTGTATCCGGTTTACTTGAGTTTACTTTCTACGGGCTACGGCTGAAGTTTTTTTAGTATTTAAGCGTTTTCTTGCTCTTCTAGAGATTCAATTCTCTGCCAGCATCAAGGTCTTGCGTTCTGATTCTGGCGGTGAATACATGTCTAATGAGTTTCAGGACTTCTTTAAAGCAAAGGCATCGTCTCTCAACACTTTTGTCCTTCGACACCGCAACAAAATGGTGTTGCTGTGCGGAAAAATCGTCACCTTCTTGATGTGGTCAAAACCCTTTTAATTGAATCATTTGTTCCTTCTCGTTTTTGGTGTGAAGCTCTTTCAACTTCGGTTCATTTCATCAATAGCTTACTTTCTCCTACATTACATCATGCATCTCCCTTCTTTAAGTTGTTTGGCCATTCTCCTTCATATTTTGATCTTCGGACATTTGGTTGTGTTTGTTTTGTACATCTCCCTGCTCATGAACGACATAAACTTACAACCCAGTCAGTTAAGTGTGTTTTTCTTGGTTATGCTATACCTCAAAAAGGTTATGTTTGTTATGACCCACATGCTCATCATATACGTGTTTTTCGGAACGTGGCTTTCTTTGAAAATCAATATTTCTTTCCTTCTCATGTTGAGTTGCCATCTACATCTTTATCTCTTCTGTCTAGTTTTGATGATTCTCCGACAATTGTGGAAAGGTTCAAACCTGGTTTTGTGTATGGAAGACGAGTAGACATGAGTCTGGTTCCACTTCCTCTGTGCCCCCTCACGATCTTGTCCTGGCGTCTGCTCCTACTCCTGCTCTAGCTTCCGCCGGTCTACTCGCCCTTCTCGGCCTCCTCATTGGTATGGTTACTCCTCCACTGTCTCTCATGTGGTTACCTTATCCTCTATTCCCATTCCCACTTGTTACAAACAGGAATTGGAGCATGAGTGTTGGCAGCATGCAATGCAAACAAAACTTCGAGCTCTTAAGGAGAATCACACTTGGGATAGTGTTCCTTGCCCCCCTACAATTAAGCTTTTTGGGAGTAAATGGGTTTTCTCTGTCAAACTTCGCTCTGATGACTCTTTGGATCAGTACAAAGCTCGCCTAGTAGCTCTGGGCAACAAACAGGAATATGGGATAGATTATGAAGATACATTCGCTCCTGTTGCCAAAATGACCACGGTTCGAACTATCTTAGCTATTGCTACTTCCCAGTCGTGGCAACTGTATCAGATGGATGTGAAGAACGTCTTTCTTCATGGTGGCCTTCAAGAAGAGATCTACATGAAGCTTCCCTACCACTTCTTCTCCTCATGATGTTTGTTAACTAAGGCGTTCTCTATATGGACTCAAGCAAGCTCCCCGGGCTTGGTTTGAGAAGTTTCGCAGTAAGCTTCTTACCTTCATGTTTACACAAAGTCAGTATGATTCGTCTCTCTTTTTCCACAAGTCGGCATCGGGTATAGTCCTTCTCTTGGTTTATGTGGATGATATTATAATTACTAGCACTGATTGTGGTTTGATTACTAAGGTTCAACAGTCGTTACAAACCACTTTTCATATGAAAGATCTTGGCCAACTCACCTACTTCTTAGGACTGGAAGTACATCATCGGGCCAATGGTATTTTCATAAACTAGCATAAGTATATTCAAGATATTATTACCTTGGCTGGTTTGGAGGATACTTCTTCGGTTGATACTCCTATGGAGGTCAATGTCAAATACAGGAAAGATGAAGGGGACCTACTAGATGACCCCACTCTCTATCGGCGCCTGGTTGGGAGTCTCATCTACTTGACCACTGCCCGCCCTATATCTCATATGCAGTTCATCAGGTCAACCAGTTTATGTCCTCCTCTCCTCGACATCTCCATATTGCTGCAGATCGACTCATCATTCGCTATCTTCGAGGTTCTCCTACTCGTGGGTTATTCTTTCCTACCGGCTCATCCCTTCAACTTGCTACTTATAGTGATGCTGATTGGGCTGGGTGTCCAGATACACGTCGATCTACTATGGGTTGGTGTATCTTTTTAGGTGATGCTTTAATTTCTTGGAGATGTAAGAAACAAGATCGTGTTTCAAAATCCTCTAAGGAGGCCGAGTACCGTGCTATGTCTACTGCTTGTTCTAAGATTGTATGGCTACGTGGTCTTCTTTTGGAGCTTGACTTTCCTCAGACTACTTCTACCCCTCTTCATGCTGATCACACTAGTGCTATTCAGATTGCCACTAATCCCGTTTTCCATGAACGCACCAAGCACATTGATGTTGATTGTCATTCTATCCGAGATATCTTGGAGAGTCGGGTGATATCTCTTCCTTACATTTCTTCGGATCTCCAAGTGGCCGATGTCTTCACCAAAGCAATGACTTGACAACGGCATCAATTTTTGGTTGGCAAATTGTTGATATATATATATGTAAAATAGGAATAGGGGCAAGGGTATTATTGTAATTTTGAATTTATTATCACTTACGGGATTATATGTTCCCTAAGTTCTCTCTTTCAATGTATGAAATCAATTGGGGAAATAAGAATTATCGCAAAATTTCTCGACAATTGTACCTTTGTAGGAGGAAATCTAGTGACTTGGAGAAGCAAAAAGCAGAAATGTGGTGGCTAACAGCAGTGCTAAAGTTGAGTTCCGAACTGTTGCATAAAGGATACGTGAGTTTTTGTGGATAAAATGGTTTCTAAGTGAGTTGAAGACTGTGCTAACCAACCTATGAAGTTATACTTAGAGAGAAAAGCAGCTATTAGCATTTTACATAATCCAGTACAACACGACATGACAAAGCGCATTGAGATCGATCAGTATACTTATTGTGTATTTGGAAGATATTATCCTAACAGGTAGGAGATAACTTCACGAAGAGTCTTCAATCACAGCAATTTGACTTCATAATTAGCAAACCGGGAATGCTCAACATTTGTAAACCAGTTTGAGGGGGACTATTGAATTATGACAAGATTCATTGTAGAAATATGTCCAGATTAATTCTCTTATTGTCTTGCTGAAATCTCTCCTATATTAGAAGCTAGATTAACTCTAGGAATTAATCAACTTTCCTTTTATTCGTCATCTTATGTTGTATACATTGTAGCCATTGTAGTTGTGATTTATGCAATTGTATAAACAGTTTTTTCTTCTTCATTTTCATCAAATTCCATGTAAAAATCTTTTTTTCTTCAATTTCCTTAAATACTCACTGGCTTTTTCCAAAATGGGATGAAGATGAGACAATAGTATAGATGATTGTCAGTGGTCACTTTTTTAGTTTAAGCAAGCATCACCTTCTAAGCATAAAACACAAGAAGATAAGTCAAAGTTTGAGCAGGTTAATATCTGTGTGTTCCTTGATACACCCAATAAAATAAAATATATCAACAAATGCATAAGAAGGCAACAAACAGAAGTTCTAAGTTTATCCATTCATAAGATTTCCAGATTAGAAAATTAAGCATGGCATTCTTATCTTTATGAAAAATGGAGGAAGAGGAAAGAAGTAGAGTTGCCTGTTGATCAAAAATAACTTGGCCCATTCTTTGTATTAATTTTTGTTTGGTTTAAAAGAAATTACAATGCAACTTTGTTGTATCAATGGAGGTTAACTGCCTCATTTCATACCATTTCAAACATCATCACTGTATAGTATTTTACTAGATAACCGTGACAGAAGGATGAAAACCATTCATCAGTTTAAAAGAATAAACCTATAACCTTCTGAACAAGAAATTGTGTATATAATGAATGTGGCATTTTTTTCTTGAAAAATTCTAATCAATGTGATTCCATGTGCACTCTTTAAAAGAAATATTCACTGAAACCAATGTGAAATATTCTCCAAAAAATGAAGTGTATATCTAAGTTCTTAAACGAGACAAAATCAATAACTTCACAAATGAAAATGTTAGGCATAAAATGAAAACCTTGAGAAGCTGTTGGACCAAAGCCCTTATTAAACTTGAACATTCGGTGCCCTTCTTTTCCTTGTTTGGAAGGATTAGTAAAAATCAGCTCTCCCTCCTCACTTATATATTCAATAGTTGACTGCCTTGCCACTTGGCCTGGAAGAAATGGCCTTACACGACAGTATACTCTGATATTTCCTACATAAGAAAACCAATTGAGAGTTTGACAGCTAGGGAAAAGAGGATCAGTCTCATTTAAATGTGAGTTCATGTAAAATAGTCAAACCTTTCAAGTCTTGAACCTCATTATAAAGTTTTCTATTTTCAGCCAGAACTGCATGATAATTTTGAGCTGCATCTGTTAAACCTTTAAGCTTTCTCCCTATGCAAGAAACAAGTTGCATAAATCTATGATACTCAATGCAGAAGTTTTCAAACATTAAACAAAAAGGTAATAATAAGGGAAAATTTATATAAAAGTTCCTACCCAAGTCATTGCATTCCTCGAGCCACCTCTTTCTAGCATCCAACACTTCTTTCTTAATGGATCCAGAAGATGCCCTCAGATCCTAGTAATTTTCATAAGGTCATACGCCTCATGTTAGTATTACTACAGGAATTTAAAAAAGAAAAAATGACATCTATGACATACACTTAGAGCTTGAAACTGAAAGCTCAGGAAAGTCTGGTAAGTATGTTCTTTCTTGCTCCAACTTTGAACTTCTGACAGCGAGAATGCCTCTAGTTCTTGATTTTTATCCCTTGATTCAGTTAGAAGATGCTCTACTTCCTTTAATTTCTCCTCCAGCCCCACTTTTGTTTCCTTGACTTGTGTTCCCATCTGCCGGAAGCGCTCTTCATATGTCCTCTTTGCTACCTCTAGTTCTTTCTTGAGCTCCATGATTTCGATGTCACAGTTTTGTTTCTCTTTTGTAAGTCTAGATAAATCTTGCTCCCCAAGTCTTTTTACCTCTTCCATTTTGATCTTTTCTGTCTGCAGTATGTAAGTTATAAACAAATATAGTTTCAGCAAAAAAAAATGGTAAAAAGAAAAAGTTATGTTCACAGAATCTGTCAAAAAAACAAATTTAATAGAGATCCTCAGAATTTTACCAGAGTTAAATTCAAAAAAATGGTCAAACTGTCTTTGTGAAATTAGAATGCCATTTAACATACCTCACTGACCTCAAAAATAGTAACAGTCCTTTTACAAGGCTAACATATAGGTGATAGCAATTGACCAAATCATCCAGACTTAGAGGGATAATACAAATTTTAGAAATTCTAAATAAACAAAAAAAACGAAAGGCTTTTGGCAGTGTTATGTCAATGACACACTTCTAGTGGTTCATAGTTACATTAAGCGATTCTGATGCATGAGTATTCAGACAACAACATGCATGTGTTTTCACTTAATACAGTTTGACAAGAGTCAGACCCAGTATCCGTTCATTTAATTGCAATTTATGAATCCAATTGCAATTAGTAAACAATTTCGAATGCTGCAATGAATGACCATTTTTATAAATCAATTGCATGTCCAAATTCATTCTTCAAAGGAGAGACCACTATATCCCCTACTTTGACAGGTGTCGAGTTATAGATATGTAACTCACTTTTTATCTACAGAGGTTCAATACCGATTCTGTTTGACAAGAAAAAAAAACAAAAGATATATGTTTTCTTATTATTGCAACCATTTATTCTTTCTGGATATTTCCATTCAATCATTCATCTAGTGTTGTAGCTCTCTCACTGTTCAAAAAAAAGTGTTGCTGCTCAACTTAGCTGTGAGTTGCTGCAAGAAGATCAACTATAAATTCACGGTGATAAAAAAACAATGCAAAGAAGTCCTACACTTAGTCTTGTGAAGAGTATAGTAGTGAACAGACTCATGTTAAAAGGGTAAACATTTCAGAGCAGAAGCCCTTGAATGGTTCAAGGAGGTCCACAAGTTGGAGAACTTCTTGTGGTATATTGAACAGTATTTTTATGCCTGTAAATCTGTCGAATTTAGGACCCCATGAATAATACCTCGAGCAAGGGGAGAGAGAAAGAAAAGGAGGAAAACAAGAAAGGCTCTCGGGTTTAGAGAGAAGAAAAAAAAATAAAAAAGGTTTGGAGAGAGAGCTTCACACAAGAGAAGAGAAACTAAGAAGCTTGCTTGATTAATTTTCGAGTTATAATCACCTGTATTTATAGTTGAGGAGATGATAGAATCCATGTACAAGTAATCTTAGGACTGCTAATTACATTCCAACAAGAACTCTCTAAGATAAGCCTATCATGACAAAATTACATTATCTATTTGAGAGACTAATTTAACTCAACTTCTAACTCTTCTTTAAGCACGTCAACCAAGATAGAAAGCCAGTTCGTGGTCTTATAATTGTGGGTCCCACATGATCTTCCAGCTCATGTTAATAGAGATACCAACTCGTGGTATCTTTGTGGGTCCCACTTGATCTTCAAATCTTCTATTTAATTCTAGTTCATGTTCCTTATCTCCTAGCTCGAACCAACTTGTCGTCAACTTGTATGAGGGCCCTTGTTGATATCTCTCACCCTCATGGTGGGTCCCACCAGCTCATGTAGCCATGGTGGGTCCCACATTGTAACAAAATCAAAAGAAGAGATGGTAGTAATGATAACTATGTACCTTGATGGAAATACAAAATTGTTGCAGAGAGACTGTAGAACGAGGACAGTCTGAGTACTAAAACTTGGACAAGATGGAAGCAGCTGAGAGTTCAACAACTTGTTGGCTCAAGATACACTAAGGAAACCTAAGCAAACCAAACTGCTCACGAGTATATTGAACAGTTTTAGCCGCTCATATTGCAAGTAGAAATACGTGAGAAGAGACAAAAACTATAGCTTCATATTTAATCCTCAGCCTTGCACGAAGGGCACTATACCAACTAGTTGCTATAGTACCTATAGATGCCAGGGTTGGTAGGACACACCTTCAGAGACTTATATTCAAGTTTAATGAAGTATATACCAAAGAATTAGAAGAAGAAAAAGAATATCTAATTCCATTATTATCACTGTTATTTCCATTCTAGGTCATCTCACAGGCCACCTATTCTCAATACCATGACAGTAGTGGACAAGTTAGAATGACAGACACAGCTACAAAAGCAACAGGATGCCATTGTAGTTTCTCAGCGGACCTTCAAATTCAAATCCTTTAATGAAAGGTAGATATTGTAAACAATGATTGAAGTGTTAGGACTAGAACCTCTGTATGCTGCAGCTGGTTCATAGATATCTGCAAAAGAAAAGAAAAAAAAATAGTGCAGTCGGCTTCAGATCCACTGGGTAGACATATTTTTCACTAGTTGAGAAAATTCATATAAAATTAAAAAGTAAAGAAAGAGAAAATGTTGACAGGAAAACACATACAGCCATAATGGTGAACTTATTTGCATTCTAAACTACAAGACGATACCTGGTTTTCCTGATGTGAACCATTAGCTAGTGTTTCAAGTACTTTGATTCTAGACAAATACTTCTCATCACGTGCTTTAATGAGATTACTTTGCTGCAACAATAGACCCATATAAATAACAAGACCCAACGAAAACTTAGATTATCACTTAACCTTTAATACATCCTCACATTTCTTATATGCTCTGCTTGTGTTGAAATCCGCCGCTCAATCTCTTGCACAACTTTCCTTAGCAAGCATGCTACACGCTGAGCAATGAGAAGGCATCAAATGAGTTTCAATAATTAATAATCATAAGAGATTATTATTGTTTGGATTAGAAAAGGAATAAGGTAAAAAAAAACACATATTCAGGAATTCTTTAATATAAATAATCAATTTTTTTCACTAATATACATGGGGAATTTCCCCATTCTTCTTGTCCATGCTTTCGTCAAGAATCCCATTGACAACACTAAGAAGTGATTGTGTCGGAGCATTCTGCAACAAAGAGGTGCTAAAAAAATTTTAGGCAAGCATACAAAAAGAAATAAGCAGTTAAAATAATTTGAGTTGATTTTTCACTTCAAAAGTTTACATCTAAACTGGTAGTCTTCAGCATCTCCAAAATCTTTGCAGGGGGAAGATCTGAATAGCGTCCTTGTTTAAGTTGAAAAACCTCATGAAACTTATGCCGTTCATGATGTAATGTTGTAACAGATGGTTCTACAATAAAAAGACAAAGAAGTATGTAAATGATCCAATATTTTGTTACAAATAAACCATACAACCAAGATAATAAGAATGAAAGAAAACTCATAATGGCAAGAAGCAGAGCAAAAAGAGGATACATAGTGCTGGTAACATTTTGCTTGTTTTTTTCAAAGAGAAGCTGGTAAGGATTTATTCCATGAGTAATATACAATATGACACTATGCTGATAAAGCCTAAATCAGATGTTTTATAAAAGCATGCAACAGAAATATAATAATTAAGTGGACTAGCTTACCATTATAATTAACTATTCAGGTATCTATCATACATGCCCAGCACCTACATCGCACTTAGATACCAAAGGCAGCAAAGTAAGCATCCTTTAATTTATGAAGACATCAAAAGTAAAGTTATACATCAAAGCCAAATTTGATAGGCCTGCAAAACTACCAATTTCCAAGAAAAGAAACTTATACATGTACACACATACATACAGCATATGAAGACATCGAGCAGCCAAAATATTACTCAATTTCTAAATATACTATGAAACAAGATGAAAGCCATATAAGAGTTACTTCCTCCCAGTGGAAACACAGGATAAATATCAAAGCATGTGCAATAATCAACAGAGACACAAATAAGAACTATTTCTGCGATATCCAATTTCATCTATTCTGTTCTTTGGAAATTTTATATCATACCAGGCATAACAGGACTTCTCAGAGCACGCTGGAATCTCAACTCCAGAGAGCTTCTGCGTCTCTCTTCTGCAGTTCTCGGAGATACAGGTGCTTGTGCAGACTGATCACCATGTGTGCCATTTGTTCCCTCTTGAAGTTTCCATTTGTTCCTTCGCTGGTTCCCATAACTCACGGGTGAGCTAGCTCCTCTTAGTTCAGAACTAGAGTTGGCCTTGAGAGCTAAAAGGCAATCCACCACTGATGTCATAGATCCCTACCACAACAAGTCATGTAAGCTCAAGATGTGGATGAGTTTTTTATGAAGACCGCACGAGTAGACCATATTAAAACAAATAATGTCATGGTCTGCAGCCTGTGTTTGACCAATCACAGATTTAAAAATTAGGAAGCAGAGATGGTGCAAGACATTCGTAAGAACTGAAAAAAGGGTCAAACTGCAGCAGAGCCACAACACCTTTATACATGAAAACACTTAAATAAAAAATAAAATATGGGACAAATACTTGTTGCAAGTCTGACACTACAAACACAGGAAATCCCATTTCTTCCATTGTCGAGATAAATTTCTGAACCTTCTCCAAACGAGGAACTTGACCCTGCAATAAAAAGTGAGTATGAAACAGAAATACTGGGATGTAGTTTATAAAAAAGAATCAATAAATAAGATTTAACCTCATCTATGAAAGCAGGATTCATCCAATACAAAATGCCAAAGAAGACACTTCCATCAATCAAGCACTCCCTTAGCTCCTCATCAGAAGCGTCCAAGGGCAATTTTAAATGAGGGAACAAGCCATTTAACCATTCCACCAGATTTTCTCGACATTTTGCTGAGTTGGAATTCATCAAAATTGAAATTGGATGATGTACTCAAAAAATGTAAAAATGCGAAAAGAAACAAATGATAAGACAAAAGAATGATAAAAAAAACTACATCTATTACCTTCATCAACCTCGAAGGTGGTTTGCATTGACAGATGCGAGTTGCCATTAGCCATTGCATTATTGCCATTGGCTTCCCCATTCCTTTTCAAGGAATCTAATGAATGAGGATTCATCACGCAGTCCGCTAAAAGAGGCTTCAGATTGCTCCGCCTTCACAACTCGGTCTGTGGAACGAACATCACGACTTTCTGAAAGAGGAGATGAGAGATCTCCTCAAATATAAAAAGACTTTCATAACAAGTCAGGTGCTGTAATAAGTTTAAACAATTGAAGCTTTTGCTCGAGCCATCAAACTCACTCAAATACATTCTCCACAAAACAGCCGTGTGTAGATACTCTGTAAACCTTCCTCGACGATTGCAGAGTAATACCCGGCATGTGTTTCAGCAAAATAAAATTAAGAGGGTGGATCCGAAAGAGAAATCCGCAAGCAACACTTTGTGCTTTTAAGAGGAAATCAAGACAAGAAAATAAGGAACACAACCAGCCAAATTAACAAAAGTAAGTGTAATGCAGTAATACTGAAAAAAAAAAAAAAAGAGTATTCACTTGGAACCAGATAAATGAAACATAAGAAAAAAAAAGATCAATACAGATATGGAATCGGTCTGACCTCGATTCAGCGAGATGACAAAGCCGAGCTGAAGCCAAAAATTAGAGCTTTCTATTCGGAGACTCAGAATTGGTCATTGTAAGATAATGCACTTGACATTGAACAGAAAAAAGAGATCAAGAAGAGCACGAACAATATTTTTTGAAAATAATTGTGGAAACCTAATGAGTGGAAGACAATGCGGGAGAATGGTTGGGAGATTCAAGCCTCGCAAATGCCGAGCTTGTTGCCGTGTCGTCCCTAAACACGCGTGTCGGAGGCTATCTAACCACAACGGCCTGGGCCGGTCTGCAGGAGGAGAAATGCTTAAATGCCGGAGAGACTTCAACGTGGAAATTGCGGACGACGGACGGCTGGGAAGAAACAGAGTTTTAGCGCCGTGAAGCTTTCACCGAACTGGATGGCTTGAACGTGGACAAGCGAAAGGTTTGACATGCAGATCTGCTCCGGACCTACTTGAAGTTTGAATGCTGATATCAAGTTCCAACGAAGTACATCAATTATTTAAAATATTACGTAAAAGCCACTCCGAAAACCAACTGCATCACTCTTGTCTTCTGAGAAGGTGACAAAATAGTTATTTTGCTGCAAATGTTCTGTAAATAAAACTAAGTTTTTGTCTATTGTCGGTCTGATATTGTCTGTAAAACGTTAACGGCTTTTCAATCCGTTCCCGCCTTTTCGCGGTTACAGGATGGCCGGCCGATTTGCTTTTCTTGGCATTACTAATTAAATTACCAACGTATCCCTCAAACTCCGTATTTTAAATTTTCCAAAATGACGAACATATCCTTCTCTTTACGCGGATTGCACAGTCGTGAGAAGCCCACAAGATTCCGGTCTTTTGTGGAACGGCACGTCGAGGAAATGAGATATATATCATCCATATGTATCAGAATTTGGAAGTGCTGGTACGACATAAGATATTAATTCTGTTTTAAGTCAAGATCGACTCGTTGTGGAAGTTTTACTAAAACCAATATGACCTGATGCATAGATCAGATTCAGATTCGGCACCAAGAAGCTGAGTGGTTGAGCTTAATCCAACCGAAATACATGAAAAAGGATGGAAAATATACTATATCATTGAAATAGACCAACATATTATTAATCTACTGACCATTCTTTACAATCTTGAAACGCTTAATTTAATTATTATCCGTTAACCCAATTTGTCTAAACAGATAAACAACCTTGGTAATTTTAATTTTTTCACAAATTACAACAATCAACTAAGCAGTTCTGTCTGGTTTTCTTGGGCAAACTTTCCGTTTCTCCCTCCGCCGAATAAATAGTAAGGCCCTCTGTCTTTCTCTCTCTGGGGCGTTGCGTTGGTTTCTTTTGTTTCAGACACTGATAAAAACAAAGAACTATTTACTGGAGCGTCTCTCCCAAAGATTCCCTCCGGTGTCTGAACTCTTCATATTTCATTGGCGGGGAACAAATGGGTCGTGTGCGGCTCGGAAAAAAGGAGGGTTCCTGTTTCAAGCAATCGGAGGTGAACCTTCTCTCCTATATACTATGTATTGGTGACAATTTGAAGAAATTGTTGATTTAGGGGTCTTCTCAACTTAGACATGCTAGACTGAGGCTATCTGCCAGTGAAGGATTTGTATGTGTTAGTGGAGCAAATTATACGTATTATAGTTTGATTCGTAGGAATGTCTCTTTCTTTGAGATTATCCCGAGCATTTATTAAGAACTAGCCCGCCTCAGTCTGGCTATAAAAAAAGTTCGGTAGTATTTATAAGATTAGCAAACGAAGAGGCCAAAGTTACAAAGAGCTTATTGTGGTTTGAACCTAGAATGTAGCAAGGGGACCTCCTGGAAAGTGCAGGTTGGGATTTATTTCTATTAGTCTATCATATGGAGGATTGCACACTACCACTTCACAAAGCTTTCAATTCTTTTTGTTTCCCTTTTCTTAATTGATGCAACTTATCTCCAGTGAGTGTCTTTGGAGATGAAGCATATAAAAGGGTGAATACAGGCAGAAGTTATGGGTATGATAGACATTGCTGTTTGAATTTTATTTTTTATTTTTATCACAAATGAGAAGAGAGGATTCATCAAGAGATAGCCCCTGGGGAGAATGCACAAACAAGGACCGACAAGAGGTTAGGAACAAAAACTTACAAAAGAACAAGAAAAGAGAGGCTCAGATGGGATAGGAGGTGGTGACAGTGAAGTGCTATGAGGTTATTCCTTTCCTGGCCTGGAATTATGAGCATTGTTTATTATTTGAATTTTAAAGACAAACCTAAGTGGCTAAATTGGAAATCCAATTACAAGTGAAATAGTGAGAAATGCATGAGATATGATTTGAAAGGGAAGAGAGATGCGCAGCAAAATCATGTAAAGAAAGAAAAGTTGCAAGGACAACCAAATATAAACTAGTGAGAATTTTTTATTGATTAAAACAAGAATACAAGTCAAGAGCTATAAGGTTAAAATCTGTCCAGCTGCTGATTCATATGTTTTGTCTGCTTAGAAACATCTAAAATTGGGTGGCCTCCAATTAGATTTTTTGCTACACTAGCCCTCGAAGGCACAGAAGAACCTGACATGGCTCTAATTCACATGCATGCGTTTTCTTTGTATGAGTTTTCTGTATATCAGGTTTGTGTCCTTCTATATAGTGTTAGTGTATGTATTATATGAAACCTGTTTTCCGTGATCTTTCTATCATTAAACCTGGCATCTTTTGTGAAGAATGAAAAATTTGTCGGGTCTCTTATCTTCAATTTCTTTTGCCCCTTCCCCTCCTCTCTCTCTCTCTCTCTCTCTCTCAGGTGTTTCAATATGTATCCTTTTTGGGAATTGCACTTATTTGATTGTCTGCAACCCAGATTGAGCAAATGGAGAAGTTATTTGTTGAAGCAGTTGATCAATCTTTGAGCCAAAATTTCTATGAGAAGGTTACCAAAAAATTCAAGTGAGATATAGGATAGGTTCATTTTTCTGGTCATTTGTTGTTTTATGAATTATAGTCCAGTGCTTTCCTCCAGATTGTTATTTTTTTGTCATGTCTCACTATGATTCTTCTTCCCCTGCCTTAAATTGCCGAACAGTCTTAATTCAGGCCACTCTGGGAAGGCCGCTCTACAATGGGAACAGGTTTGTTGAGCCCTGCTGGGACTTTTTTTGTTTCAGATATTTGTACTCAGGTGTTTCTGATGTCATTTTTCAGGTTGAGAACTGGTTTCAGTGCAAAAGGCTAGAAAAGGAAAGCCAAATTTCTTCCACTCCAGTTGTGTCAACAGAAAAAGAAGAATTTGTACCCTCAAACGATGATCAGTCAAATAGTGCACCTGAAAGTTCAACTGCTCCAGAGAGTTATTCAAACATGGTCAAAGGTTGTGTATGACATAGATTGAGATATTAACTGGTCTGTTATTGGTGATTCACACTGTTGATATATTTACATGTCTCTAGGTGCAACAAGTCATTGATTATGATATATGCTGCTCCTTTTTTATTTGGTTACTGTGAGTGGAGTTCCATAAAAAAATGTCACTTTCCTTTCTAAAGTCTTGGTTTATTGGGGAATAAATGAGAGGGGGTGAATGGGGTTCATCATCATAGTCACAGGCAATGGTTTTCATTGTCATCATTGTCATTGTGTGCCAAATCCATCATTTGGTCAACCTGGAGGAGAAAAATGAGGCTTCCCTCCTCTTCCTCTCAGTTTTCAATTTGTTTTTGTGTACTTGGATGCTGGATATTTTGTCAGGAAATTATGTTTCTGACAATTACTATCATCCTTCATTTTTCTACTTTGTGCACCGCTTGTTAGTTCATATGGGAAGTTCAGAAAAAAGAATTGATAGAAAAAGTTTTTTTTCAAATATTTTATTTTTAAACATCTAGAACACAAGATACATGCCTGTTTAATCACTTAATTATTTATATTTGTTGTTTTTACTGCAAATCATGTATAATGGGGGTAGTTTGAATTCTAATTAGTATCTTACTTCTAACTTATTTTTGTCTTTTATGCCAAAGTTCTTGATTTGGCTGTTATAGAGAAAAGGAAGCATGTCTTTTGGTACTCATACTGGATTTTGAAAATAGGGGAGAAGGTACAAGACATATTTAAGTTAGAGTTTGAAGCCAGATCAACAAAAGATGGGGCATGGTGAGCTATAATTTTTCAGGCTTTTCTATGTGTTTTGCTTCCTGTAATTTTGTTTTTCATGCAGTTTTTAGTTTTTTCTGTGAATCATCTTTTCTTTTCTAAAATAACAAGAAAGGTTGTATGTCTGTGTTCAAGTTCTCCTGAAGGAGATGTTGATACAAAATGAAAAAGAAAAGCCCTAGTGGGCACCAAACACGGGCTCTGAGATCCTCCAATGGATTACTATAGGTTCAAGATACACTTGATTATAAGGTCCACAGTTTTGTCTTAAATCTGAAGGAAGCTCTAGGGAAGATTCTCTCTTTCATACACTTAATCGATGATGACTGAGTCCTACAACCAAGGTCTTTGAGATGCAACCAGGATAGATTATCATGAAGGAGAGCCTGGTGCTTAATGTCTGCAGAATCCCAGTGACTGAAATGGGTGGAGTACATCAGGAGGATTTCCCCTTGTCAAGTGTAGTGCCATCAGATATTTGAGTGTATGTTTCACTCTTTGTAATGCTTAAGTTAGAATAAAACTACCCTGATTATTTTTAACTTGGCTCGTGATGTTTCACTGATTGAATTTAAAGTTATATATGTTAAGGGAAAATTTGGAAAATGCTAGATGTGAAAATTAAAATTGTTATCAGCCCTTGTTTCATCAAAATAACAATCTACATCAACCCTTTCCTCCATTCAATTTTTTCCTGAATCTCTTCCATTCAAATCTAGAAAATAAAAATAAAAAGTAGGATCACATCCTTCTTATCTGGTATGCTTCTGAGAAGTATAGTTTTTTTTTTCTCGAAAGTTTGTTTTGATTGTTTTTTGGCCTCTTCCTTTGCATGTTTACTTATTGAGCATACTCAAGTGTTTGAATGATAGCAGTTGACTGCAGGCAGATATGTCTCTTCCAATGTAGCTATTACCCTTGGTCAATATTCGTGCTCTACTTCATAGATTAGGGGTGTATGGGCAACCAATTGGCACTATTGCCATGATTTGGCGTGAAGAGCTTCATACTGTTAGGCGCTATTGGCACTCTTGATATGATTTGGCATGAAGAGACTCGTAGTGTTAGGTGGTATTGGCTAACCCTAAATTGTGTGCACCTAATGATTTGCTCAAGTTGTTCCAAAGCAAACTAATATCTGGATGGAATCTTCTGCTGATACTTCAATTCCATTTCATTTCATAGTTTCTTTTATGATGCTTCTGTGGTACCTCTCTTAAAGTCCTATGGATAGCATTCTCCAGGTAATGGGTCATAAAAATTTAGCAGCCAGTTTTGAAACGATTGACTTGATAAAGCTGTATAGAATTGGTTTGCTTCAGACATAAGATATTCTAGTTTTCCTGAAAGTCTTGTATAGTTGGACCTTTCATCTCATTTCAACTTCTCTAATACTTAGGAGCAAATGTTCTTCTTACTGTTTGCAATGATTTCCTTTAGACATCCCTTGTTTTTTATTGTTTTATTGAAGTGAGATATTTAATCTTTCTATGGAAACTGATAATTATCTTTGGAAACTTATCTAGCTGGTAATCCATTCTGATCTGTGTTATATTGCTGTGTTGGGTGGAAACTTATGAACAAGTATTGTTTGGACCTTTCACTTCATTTCAACTTCTCTAATACTTATGAGCAAATATTCTTCTTACTGTTTGCGTTGATTTCCTTTAGACACCCCTTGTTCTTCATTGCTTTATTTTAAGTGAGACATCAACTATTTTCTGTGAAACTGACAATTATATTTGGAAACTTATCTACCTGGTAATCCATTCTGATTTGTAACTATTGCTGTGTTTGGTGGAATTGAAAGTTACCTAAATGACCATATTAAGGGACTGCTTGATGTCTGTTGGGTGTGTTGGGGCTCTACCTAAAAATTTTGGGCTATGTTGGGTGTGAGATCAAAATTTAGACAAAAACCATTCTTGACATCACTTATACTAATTGCAGGTATGATGTTGAAACCTTCCTTGCACATAGAGTGCTTCATTCGGGTGAACCTGTATGGATGTCTCTTTCACTTTCCTTTTTGAAAGATTATGCAATTCCGTTTTCTTAGTTTATGATGTTTATTTTTTTGTCAGATTTGTCTTAATTACCAAATCTTCTACTTTCCTCTTTGTTTTTATATAATGCAAGTACCCAATTATTATACGTGGAATTTTGTGATTTTAATCTTCTTTGGCTCTGTCCAATTAAATACCTTCATCTGTCTGTCTGTTTGTCTCTCTCTCTCCCCTCAATTTTTCCCTACAGGAAGTGCGTGTAAGATTTGTTGGGTTTGGTGCAGAAGAAGACGAGTGGGTTAACATCAAAACAGCTGTTCGCAAGCGTTCCCTTCCTTTAGAGCCTCCAGAATGTCGGAAGGTTGCTGTGGGAGATCGCGTCCTCTGTTTTCAAGTTAGTTGTTGAGATCTCTCTCTGAACTTTTTGGCAAGTTCTTCATTGTTCTCCAAATGTCTCACTGCCGTTAGCGCTCAGGAAAGAAGGGATCATGCCACCCATTATGATGCACATATTTTGCAAATTCAGAGGAGAGCTCATGATATAAGGGGTTGTAGGTGCATCTTCTTGATTCGATATGATCATGATCTAGCTGAGGTAACTATTTTGCATTCTTTCAATTATTCTTATTTTTATGAACGCTTATGTATCAGGCACTCTCGCTTATGCTTCTTTGTTGTTTTGTTTTTTTCTTTTGAATAACAGGAGAAAGTTCCTCTTAGAAGAATTTGTCGTAGGCCAACCAATTGATTTTGGCTCTTGAAAGTGCTTTTTGAATGGCGAAGAATCAGACATAGAAAACTGGAATCAGTTGGTGATATGGCTTTGTTCAAGATGTTTATTTCTCGTAAGGAATCTTCAATTGGAATGATGTCTGAATAGAAGATGTCTTCTCGAAGCTAGGTCCAAAATTGACTTTGAGCATGTAGATCAATGTAGATCATCAGAATTGGGAATCCTAATGGTAAATAAAAAGTCTGTAGCATCAGACTATGAAGGAAGTAAATGATAACAATATCAAACTATTTTTTACTAATTTTCTTTTTAAAAATTTGAAGTTGAGAAACAATTCTCTTTTCATTCGTTTTCTCGTGTTTTTGTTTACAAAGAACAAATAGAGAACTTCCACAAATATTTATTCATAAATATGAATTTCATCATTTTAAAAGAGAATTGCTAAAAATGAATGCTGTCCCACTAAAACTGTAAGCACATATCTCAATATCTCAATCTCAAAACCAAGTATGACTTTGAAACCCAAGTATATTTGCACTGAAATCGAGTTAGCACGTCTGAAAAGATGATAAGTTTCTGGAGAAAAAACAGAAAAAGGAAAAATTTACAAAAAGAACAGAAATCTTTACCGACCATTTGAAATGAAAAAATGGACTCTAATAATGAGCGTAAATGTAGGACAAAGATGAAAAAAAAAAACTGGAAGATTCGCATCAATACTAAGTCATTATTCACCACTATTTAAAACATAGTAACTATTTTATAGAATTTAGTTCAGTGTTCCCAATAATAACTTCAGTGGCGTATATGACAAATCCCCTTCAGAAAGAGAAACCTAAGAGATCTAAAGTGCCGAGTATTTTAAAGCTTCCCTCTTTCGAAGAGTGACCGATTCTCAAGCTTCAGCAAGAGAACAGGATTCCTTCGCCGCCATCGTACTTTCAGATGTTTACCAGATCCAAAATCGTCACCTGCATCTCATCTCTAAAAATCCTGTATTCCTGTACGCGAGTTTTCTTCTCAGAGAAAAAACGACCATCCTTGGATACCGATAGTCTAACATATTACGATGTTCACCCATTGGAGCACATAACTCGTAGTGGATGTTTACTGCAAATAGCTGTCATGCCTGCTGCCACTTCATGGGCCATAGAAACTTCTGATCACAAGAAACACGCACTCGTGTTCAAGCTTTCTAGAAATTCGGTGATGCAGTAATATTCTGATCTTGGTCACTTCCGTATTATTATTACTGACACCAACCCCTGTCACAAAGAAAATTTTCAACTACAGCAAATTTGTGATCTATAAATTTTACACAACAGGGTTGCGGAAGATGCCAGCTTGCCTCCAGCAATTATCACTTCATAAACCAGGCTTTCACGGGGGTATCATACCAGTATCAAATCGTATCCTAGTTCAGGAAAATCGAAAAAACTGTAGACCTTTCCAGCATGTGCATACCAGTCATCTGGCAGCAGATAACTTACACAACGAAACTCATGTCACTGACCTATTCGGCTGAGTGAGTAATGACAACAATAACAAAAGATAACTTGCCTCTTCTTCAAAGTGCAAGCGTCCGCCAGCAGACCTGAAACGAGGGAAGAAATGAAACAGAACTGTTGAATAATGTGACAACCACTGAATAAAAAGGTTGAACTCGTAAAGAGGAAACAATGATTCCACCTGCATCTTACATCATATTTCTAACTTCCTGGAATCTGCACCATACAACTAGAAGATCTCTCTGTTCTTGAGGGAACTTGGACAATCTAACTGTTGTTCACAAGAACCCATCCTCCTCTGACTTAAGTCTTACAACTTGTTGAAAATGTGATTCACTCACGGAGTGCATCCTCTCAAAGTATGGAAACATGATATAATAGCTGATGAAACCTTTCCTGACAACCGATATTAACAGACACTGTTTCAACCTTACACAAAAGTATAGCTTCAGTTTAAAAAGGCTTCCTGACTTGACTTTTAACTCAATTCAATTTCGAAGTCCATGAACGACAAAATAAACACAAATAAGAAACTGCCAGAATGCAATTATAGAACTTCTGGCTACCATACAAGTGTAGTCTAATGGGAGATGACAGTAAATAGTCACTGCAACTTACACAACCCTCAAAAAACTGAAGGAATGTGAGCCATCCCACATTTCAAATCATTGTGGAAAGACAAACAAACACATCATGTAATTTGACAAGTATCTGAGTTCAGGATTTACAACATTCATAAGGGTATCAGTCAAACTCCTGCATCACCGGCAAGTCATGCTGCATGTTTGCTTCTATTTTTCCATGCACATCCAGCCAGGAACAAATGCAGCAGTATAGGAACAAATAATTGGAGATAAGAAAGTTTAGTATGGATTAGTGTCAAATAGACCAAAGAAAATGGCAAACAGCATAAATAAGGGGCTTTCCCTCGTGTTTGTCAGACTTGCCTCAGACCCAAGAGCCGAATGTGGAAATAGCCCATGAAATCTGGCACAAATCTGACAGGATTTGACAACCAATTGCCTCGAACCAACAATCAATAAGTCGCGCAAAGCTGTATGTTATAGACTTCAATACCTCCCATCAGCTGCCTAAAGCATTGAACAAAATAGACATAATATTGTTTCAATCAAGTAATTGATTATTCAACTCTATACAAACTTAACAAGAAGTACGGATGCCCACCATCCCCTTTTTTCTTGAATTCGAGCCTCTTCACACACTTTGACATTTTGACATTGCAGAGTTAGTTGGTAGCTGATACGTGAGATGTATGGATAATGGTTCTAACAAGTAATGCTTGCACATTAAAAATTTCTCTCATCCCAGTCCACAACGAGCAGTTTGGCTTGCAAAATGAGATGTTACACCCCCCACTATCAAAAACAGCAGCAGCTAGAAATAGTAGATGCTACATGATTGGCCAATGTATAGATATATATCTCCAGTGGTGTTAGTGCACATCCCTCAGAGAGTTGAAAGAAGATTAAGAAACTGTTCGGCCATAACAAACTGATGCAATATACAGATTTTTCCCCCACTTCTCCTGCAAGCATAAAAGTAAAACCATAAGTACCCAACAAAAGATCACATTACAGACAAATGCAATAAAGTCCAAGGCCAAGGCCAAGTAACACCTTTACATGTGCACTAGGAAATGCTGATGTTCGAAGTGTTTCCTGTGTCTCATCTGCTGGCTTTCTTCTTGGTACACTAAGCACAAGAGCAGCTTGATCCCATGTTGCAGCAGTTGCAGTTATACGATAACCACTGTCCCATCGTCGATGGATACCTTCACTTGGATACAGAAAATCGAGCTCCACCACCTGAAGAGATTAACTTAGAAAGAGTCCAACCATACTGCTTTAAACAGCTGTGTTATACAAACAGTTCTAAGGCTATGATAATCAAACAGAAACCTGATCTGAGAATCCTGCATTGCGAGACATGACAACTCCCCATCGACTTCCTGCAGTTGCCATGGATGTGACAAAGAACCCCTCTCTCCATTTTTTGTTGATCCACTTAAATGGAAATGAGTCACTAACTTTGTATGACTGCTGTGCATACTGTGTACCTGCAGTCATAAACAAAAAAAGAAATTAGTGTACGAAGCATAATAAAGTAAGGTGGCAGTGCAAATGTTGTTACCACCTTTTGACATCACTACCAGGGAACTCCCATTGTTAGCTCCAGCTATTGCACTAATGTAATAGTTCTTCTCCCACTGCTCCATTATCCATTCCTTCAAAACATAGCCAGACAAGTTGTTGAATAAGATGTTGAGCATGATAAAAACAGAATGGAATCAGCAAGATGTACTTAATATAGGACTAGCAACTTGCTCTTTTCCACAAACTTTAATAAAAACTAAAATATACTCACTTTGTGAAGAAAATAAGGAGAGAGCTCATAAACTTGCGCTGTAAAACCAGTACCAGCATCCATGATGAGAGCCCACAGGTTTGTACATGATGCTACACTACTAATAAATAGTCCATCCTCATTCCCCTTCTCAATGTGCTGTTGAAGTCTTGCATCTGCAACATTATAATGGTACCTGAAACAAAAAAAGCTAGAGTGCATGAGTATGACATAGCTTGTCTAAAACAAACACATTAAAAGAAGTTTGGTCCAGGCAATTTCCACCTCTGCTTCATTGGTCTCCGAGCATTGTACACACTAATCCACTGTGTTGCAGGCATCCCCATTCGAACCTTCTTCTTAGGTTGCTCGTCGTCCTCCTCATCGATACTTAGACGGGCCCTCTTGTGACCAACCTGATATATAAGCTTTACAGCACATAACCACACATTAGATCTATCTACATCTAAACTTATCTCCATCATTTGAGTGAAGGAAAAAAAAAAAAAAAGACCTAACAACTACCTTCTGAGCACCATCAGTGTTGATCGGTCGTATATCAGGGTTAGGACCCACAATCCCATCAAATAGTGAAATATACTTTGCATAGTTTGGTTCCTCATCAAATTTCAAGTTGACAACATATTCAACAAACTGCCTGAATGGCACAGGGCAAAAGCAACATAAAGTCTCAGGGGATGTAGCCATCTTTTTCTTGCAGACAAGGAATCCTTTATTCTCACCCTGTGAGAGAATTGAAAATTGTAAGACTTGAGACAAAAGCAAACAAGTACCAATATAACCAAGCCCAGAATATCTAACAGACAAATTTAAATTTGTCTTACCTGATATCCTTGCCAGGGGAGACGGCCACGAAGAAGAAAAATAAGGGTGTAAGCAAGCGACTCCAAGTCATCTCTCCTGCTTCCAGTTCTTCCAAGGTGAGCATGCACACTTGCATAGCGAACAGTTCCTCTGCAACATCCGAAGCATCAAATTATTTTCTCAATATGAGACCTCAAACACCATGTAAATGTTTCTGAGATCACCTATAGAAGTTACCTGAAGACATCTGGTCGCTGATCATACTCAACATGGTGGCCAGTTGAACTGTCTTTCCACCTAGTGGCTGATAGTGAAACAAATCCCCAAGATCGTGAGATATTGCATGTACCACTTTCTGAAAGCCAAACAATAAATTCACAATAACATACCTAATCCAAGGTCAACAAGGAAGAGCTTCTTCTCATCGGGTGTCCCGGGGGGTCCAAGCAAAAAATTCTCTGGCTTTACATCCCCATGCACATAACTGAACAGTTCCAGTAAGTCATCTTTCAGTTTACAATTAACTCTTGATGCCTTCATGATTTTTTTTTTTTAAATGGTGGTTGAAGAATGGTTAATGATTTACAAATGACATGCAAAGGATATAAGTGTTTGAGATTGGGTAGAAGAAAGTCACCAACCCTCTAGAATGCATTTTCTCCAATATTGATATTGCTTCAATAGCAATACATGCAACCATCTCAACAGACATCCTGCAGACAAAGAAATACAGGATTAGAACTTCAGAGGAGCAAAAAAACAATATATATTATGATGTAAAACTTCAAGAACTTCAAGCTGCAAAAGGATAATACTGCAATAGAACCTACGTGTGAGAGTTGTTATTCCACACGTCCCAGAGGCTGGGTCCCAACATATCCATAACCTGGATAATTATGCCATTTGTGTACTCCAATAATAAGAGATTTAAAAATGAAAAGAAGAAGGGTCCACCAAAGAATTGAGGATAATCTAAAAAACATTCAGTTTAAATACCATGACATAGTAATCCCCTTGACGCCCCTTGAAATGAGCACGAGGCACACCATGACTACCACCCAAGGTGCTGCAGGATCAGAAGCACATATAATACAAAAGGGATATTGAGATAGACAGCTAAAAAGTAGAAGAAAAAAGGTAAAATCTAAACAGCAGATAGACATCTTCCTTGCTTGGTTAAATAAGCATACTTCATCCTACTTATTGGTAGGGCACCATGACTTGAAATAAGGCGACACATTTCATTTTTCTCCACAGATTTGTATAAAGTAGAAAAAAAGAAAATTAACTTACTTGTAAACTTGCCACTCATAAGGGGGGCCATAATTGCAACCTTTGCTGGTCCTATGCTCGAACTTTAAAGCCACCTAGAGAAATACAGAAATAATTAGGCATTTCATAGTAAAAAAATATTCAATTAAAAAACATCATCACCCAAAAGGTATCTCACCTCTACTGCACCTGGCCCAGTAGTCCTCTCTATACCACCAGGAGGAGGAGAAATGCGACGACCAACATAAACTTGTCCAAAACCTCCCTTCCCAAGCTTTCTTTCAATTCTGTACATCGGAGAACCACCAACTTGGACCTGCAATAAAGCAACTCACGCTCTAAATGAAGGTTACAAGGACAAAAAATAGAGAAAAATGGTGAACTTAAAGAGGTGTCCATGCGAGGCAAAATTTTGTTCAATATAACAGATAAACAACTCCAATGAAAAACGTACAACCGTAACACTAGAAGCAGCTGTACTGGTAAAAAATGATTAAATGTGAAAAAATATGAGATAAATTTGATGAACAAGACTCGCAATAAATTTCAAACAAGTGGGAAGGATGAGAATGTAAGCAAAAATCAAAATCCACACAATGAAGGTAGAGCTTAACATTCACAGATAGATTTCAGAGAGAATCGGAACCCACAAACTGAAGGCAAAGCATGACATTTACAGATAGATTTCAGAAAGGAGGACCGGAATATCCTTGATACCGATATAACTCTTTCTTACATGCTACGAATCCGATTAGCTTTGAACAAGAAGAAAACAGTTCAAACTAAAAAAAAAAAACGATCATCGACAACAACAATATAGCAAGAAGAAATTGACCAAGACAGGATCATCATGAATTTGCTCCTTTGCCCCAGTAAACCGAAGTCAACCACATGCACATGTGGGAAATGAACGAGCGAGCTCAACCCCAAAGATAGAAAGGAAATCCAGTGAAGCAAACTTGAAGAAAACCACAATGTAATAACGGCGCAAGAATGATATTGTAACTGAACAAAAAGAAACAACCTTTTCAGGGAGCGGGAGGGTGCTTCCCTCATCTTCTGCAACAGCGACCTTATCAGCACTCTTCGCACCACTATCGTAGTCATCCATGTTTTTCTCCCCAACCTCTTCCTGAAACTCTCCGGCGCGCTCCGAGAACCTGGCCTCACAAGATCTAGTAGGCGTACCGCAATCCCTCACTATATTCTCATCGATCGGATCCTTCTGATTGTTTTTGGCCGTCCGTCGCCGTCGATTTGGAGCGTTCACTCTCTCGGCCTCCACCACTACCGGCTGCTGTTGTGCACGGCCTCTCCGTGCGCCGCTACGCAGTACCGGCATCCTTCATCCATCAAATCTCATAGCTCTAAACCCAGCTTTTCCCAACCTAGAGCGCGATGTCGATTAACCGTCACGACTGGAAAAAAGAACAAAAAAAAAGAAAAATAGGGGAAAATGAAGTACCGAAAGAAGGATTCAAAATTAAGGCTGTTTCACCGCCCAATCTGGCAGAAAAGATCAATCGAAAATCGAGAGAGAGGACTCGGAAAATTCGAGAAAGAAAGGTCAAGAGAGAAGACTAGGGTTTCAAATAAAATTTTCGATGAAATTTGGGGCGGGTTTGGAAGCAGATGCCAGGCAGCGAGATACGCTAGTAGAGAACACAACTGGGAAAGAAGGGTACGAACAGCAGTATTTCAATTTGTGTCGTAAGTATTAGTAGATTCGGCTGATCTGACTCGGTTAAAAGTTAAAACCTACCTCTACAATTTTATCGGGAGCCACGGCACTCAAAAAAAAGAGGACACAGAAAAGTAATTGCCTTTTAATTCGCAAGCACAATTGAAGGCTTGCAAAAGAGACAATTTTCTACTGTACGTGTATGAGACAACCGGAATGGAATTACGGCAGTACCCATTGTATTCGATGAAGAGCCGTTACCTGTCACGTGAATGCCTTACGCCTTCCCTCTTGTGCCCCTGCGGTTAAACTACAATTCGATTTGCCATCGCCGACCGGCGGTAACTTTTCGAAAATTTTGCTGGTGAAAAGAGTCTTACACCAACCAACCATTGATTTTGAGACCTAAGATTCAACCGAATTAACTTGTTAAATTTGATTAAAAATAAAATAAAATAATTTAGTCCTTAGGCTTGTATAATTTTCTTTTCTTTTCAATTTTCCTTGTACATCCAAAAAAGAGGAACTCTTTCTTTTTTTTATTTTCTCTCTTATTATTCATGAGCATCCTAACAAGAGAAAATAAACTTAATTTATTTTATTTTATTTTTCTTTTCACTTTCTATGTTCCAAACATAACCTAAATAATATAAATTTTCTCACTTTTTTTCTTCTTTCAGAGCTCATATCTAGTAGTCTTCAAAACCAAGTGAGACTTGAATCAAATCCCGCTGCTGCCAAAGTCTCTTCAATAAATTGACCTTCCTTGATATGCATACCTTGGTTTGATTTATTTTATTTGTGTTCTATGATCTAATTTTCTCTCTTATAACATGATTTTATAACATGATTTTAAAAATTTCCTCAAGTAATCTTTTCTTTAAGAAAATCTGAATAGCCGATTCTTGCCCTGTATTCTTATTTTATACAACAAAACTACAAACTGGATTTTCAAATTCTTTGCTCAGTTCATGATGGCACCAGTATCCTAATGCATAAAATTCAAATCTGTGTCAAGCAATTAGTTGTTGATGTAAACCGACCCAGTTTGCATTTTCTCCCGCATTCAAGCCCAAGGCATGTAGACACTGGCCAATAAAATCACGTGATATCTGTATGCTGCTTTTAGACCTTTAAAAAGGGTTCATAATTCAACTGAAGATCCGTGCAAACAAGACGCCAAATCCTGATCACAGCAATGTGAGACAATGATTTCTAGCGATTGTCCTGAATAGAAGCGAAAGAACAAGTGCAGTGGATCAATGTGCAACCGATTCACATAAGACAAATGGATGGCCCATGCATCCTCATATGGAGGAACAAGGAGTCAGTGACATGCCATCCAGGGAATGTGGGTCGGTTCAATCAACAACAGCAATCATTCAGCTGAATCCTGATGAGACGCTTCATGGCTCCAAGCCTTTCATGTTTTCTTTCAATTTTCAAATACAAGGGTGTAAGCACAAATTCGGAATGTCTTTTTGAGTGAAAGATCATACACAATATAAGTTCTTCATAGCTCAGTTGTTAGAATCATTAGCATCAAGCATAAGCTTAAAGTCAACATTACAGAATTGTAAATTTCTAAGTTAAAAAATGTGAGAATATTATTCCAAAATCCCGAAGTTGAAATCACATATTTCACCATTTTGAAGACTGAAGGTTGCACAAATAACTACGTAATTTTCCTACCCTTTCTGACTTATTTATGTCTAAATTAAAAGTTTGACTCTATAGGCAGCATGATATCATCTACATACATTAATAAGATAATAATTTCAGACGATCGGTTCATAATTAACAGTGTGCTCATAGTGGTTTCTACGAAATCCCATGGTTATAACCACTTGATTAAATTTCTCAAACCATGCTTGTGGACTTTGTTGTAAGCCATAAAGGGTCTTCTTGAGTCGACATACCTTATGTGTCTCCCCCTGAGCAACATACCCTGGAGGTTGTTCCATAAAGACTTCCTCTTCAAGATCACCATCTAAAAAGACATTTTTAATATCCAGTCGAAACAAAGACCAACTTTGATGGACAACAACTGAAATGAATATGCAAACAAGAGATAAGCAGGAAACCAGAGAAAAAGTCTCAAAAACATCTACACCAAAGATCTGAGTAAATCCATTGGCAATAAGATGAACCTTATACCGTTCAACAGATCCATTAGAGTTGTATTTAACTGTATAGACCCACCGACTTCCAACCACATCAACACTTGGAGGTAAAGCACATAACTCCCAAGACCTTATATCGATTAGTGCTTTCATCTCAACATCCATAACTTTCTTCCAATGAGTTGTCAATGGAGCATCCTGCACTGAAGAAAGAATAGTGCAAGAGGAGATGGGCAAAGCAAACTTAAGATAATTATCAGACAAGGAATCAAATGAGACAAAGTGAGATAGAGGGTGGCGAGTACCATTGTGAATACCTTTTAGAAGAGCGATAGGAAGGTGGAGATCACTTACTTCAAGATCAGGAGACGAGGAAGAATCATGGGTTGGGGGGGGGGGGCGCTACAGTGGTTTCTCAGTAGGAGCATCACATGAATTCGGAACACATTCATCAACTAGAATAGTAATAACAGGACTAGGTACAAAAGGTACAAGAGGAACTGACTCAGACTTGGAAGATTCAAAAAAGAAACATCCTTGAAGAAAGTAACATCTACATATACAAATGTTTTCCTCATAGATGGCCAGTAACATTTGTATTCTTTTTGTGTCTGAGAATATCCCAGAAAAATACATTTAACAAAATGAGGAAACAATTTATACTCGGAGGGATCAAAGATATGTGCAAAACTACACACCCAAACACACGGGGTGATACAGGGAAAATAGGTGAAGTGGGTAAAACAATCTAAATGAGAATCTTGCCATCAAGAGCAAAAGACGACATTCTATTTATCAGAAAATATGCAGTAAGAACAACAACACAATATGGCTTAGGTACATTCATATGAATTAACATAGTGTGAGCTACCTCAAGTGACGATTCTTGTGTTCAACAACAACATTTTGTTGTGGAGTGAACACAAGAAGTCCGATGAAAGATTCCTTGTAACTGACAAAAAAGTCAAATTTACGGTTCATAAATTCAAGACCATTGTCTGTTCACAAGATATGGATAGAGTTGGCAAACAGATTCTTTATCTTGTAAAATAGTTGAAATACAACAAAGGCTTTAGATTTTTCTTGCATGAGATAAATCCAAGTACATTTACTAAAATCATCAATAAACAAAATAAAATACCTATGACCAAACTGACTGGTCACATGACAAAGGCCCAAACATTTGAGTGGACAAACTCAAATAGTTCACTTATCTTATGAGATGAAACAGGAAAAAAGTTCTGGTGATGCTTGCCCAATTGACATGACTCGCACTGAAAAGTCATACTAGAAAGAAAATTTGGAACTACTTGAATCGGTTTTGCAGGAGATGGATGACCGAGTATGAGATGCCACTAAAAAGGTGAATAAGTTGTGTGTCATGTATGCAAAGTACTATCTGGGTTGTGGTTGTCAAGATAGTGTAGTCTCCCTCTCTCACAAGTGCAACAAATCATCTTCCTCATCACGAGATCCTGAAAACACAATGAGTAGGATAAAAGGTTAGAGAGCAATTCATGGACTTAGTCAGTTGACTGACGGACAACAAATTTAAAGGAAAATTAGGAACTAAAAGTGCAGATTGAGGGGAAAGAAAAGGAGCAAGAGTAACAGTACCTGATTGCCTGTACTGATGAAACTGACCCATTAGCAAGGCTAACATGCTTAACGAGGCAATGGGACGATCTAGAGCACCAGGTGGGACGATGTTGTAGTTTTAGACCCTGGAGTTGTACCCTCATGTGTAATAGCGTTTGTCTACACAGGCTTCCCAAACTTTATCCAACATCTATCTGAGTAATGATTTGTGCATCCATAGTGAGCGCACTTGCGCTCAAATTTACCATCTCCTCGGCTTCTTCCTCTGCCTTTGCTAGTCCTTGTGCACCCTCTAGACGTCTCAGTAGAATTAGATGTTGTAGTTAATGTATTAAGGGCAGTAGCTTCACCCACTTTGGTATCTTTTTCAGCTTTAGGCACAACTATTTTTTCAGTTCTTTGTACCCTATTAAAAGGTAGTAGAGATGTTAGGCACTTCATCTGAGATCAGAATTTGTGCCTTTATGCTGTAAAATTCAGCACCCAAACCATCCAGAAATTTTGCCACAAGGAGTTCACTTTGTTGTTTTCGGAGTTCCTATTCATTTGTAGTAAATGGATGAAAGACATTGATCTCCTGCCAAATACTCAAAAAAGAACTATAATATTCTGTCATAGTTTTATTACCCCTTTTCAAGCCAAAGAAATTTGTATATAATTCATAACCCCTGGAAAGATTGCTCTCTTATCCATAAAGAGCTTCCAAAGACAGCCACATGACTTTGGCCGTTTCAAAATTCATAACTTGGCTCCTGATATTAGATTCCATGTTGTTGACAATCCAAGTCATCACTTGATTGTCTTCAGCCTCTTTTAAGGGACAGGATGGTCATCCCTAATAAATTTCAGCTTTTTTTGCTCTTACATTCTAACAGATCTAGACCAAGTAAGGTATTTATCACCATTCAACTTTTTAAAGGTGATAGTAATAATATCTTTACTATCCGGATGATATGATTCTTTAGATGGAGTGTAAACCTCACTAGAATCAACCATATCAGATAAATAAAAATACCAAACAGATCAAATAAAATTTTCAAAAAGTTCCAAATCAACCAGCTTAAGTGGGGCCCACCATGTAAAATTACGATTAGGGCAGATAGATGATGTGCACTGGTCAAGAGATCCAAAAATCCAACACAAGGATCAAATTCCTAAAGATACAGTGCCCTGAGAGCAGCACTAGGGCTGACGTCTGTAGATGCCGAAGATGATGTCAGTAGTGACAGATCTGGAAGTTGGCGCACATCTCGAGATGAACATAAAAAACCTCTTTTGGGCGAACATCAAAATTTCTTCTTAGAATAGTAGAACCAGTAACCTTAGTGTTATGGCAGAGAGACAAGGAGAAAAAATTGGATTTTTATTAACCAGTAGCCAAATACTAGATGAAAATCCTATCATTATGTAGACGTCTGCTTCAAAATGATGAAAAAATTGACAAAAAGTCATCCCATATGCGATCTACAACTCTGATACCATAAAAAAGTTAAGAAGAGAGAGAATGAGAGGGAGAGAAAGTGGAGAAGAGAAGGAGAAACTGATATGCGTTGCCCTCAACCCCTATTTGTAATAAGAGTTTGGGTACAATTTCAAAAATGCCCTTACTTAAGTGTAAACCCTAATCTTTCTATATCTCCTATTCTACGTGTTCTCTTTACATGAAACTTAGTCCATAAAAATAGTTGGACAAATAGAACAAGATTACATCAAGAAATATAAATAAAGATAAGGTAAAATAACCAAAATGCCCCTATACTTGTTTTTCAACAATATCTTTAAATTCAAATTTATTTAAAGAGCACAACGCAATAAAGATGATGGAAATACTACAGTCAGAAAGTCACATAGGACACCATCAAATTCAGAGTCTGCTGTGTGGTAAAAAATAGGAGAACAATCAGAAGAAAAAGGAGAATAAGAAAATAGTACCTTGCATTGTTTCATGTCCTCCGTAGAATGTCAATACTTGTTCTTCTAGACCAAAAGTCTTCATTAAGCTCGTTCCCTCTTCTTACTTACCAGTTAAAATGAAATATTAAGCTTCATAATACTACTTTGTAAAACTGTGGACTTCAACAACCTAGCAAGTTCACCTCATAAATCTGCCGTGTTCGAGTAAAATCATCAGTGCCTAGTACATTTCCAGTCATAAAAAAAATTGAAAAGGGTTTCCTTTGATACCAGTTGACTCATCACGTCACCAACCAACTCAGCAAGTCAGTCAACAACTTTCCGACAATGATTGAAAGGGCCTCCAGAACAGATCAAATTATAAATAAAGCTTGGGTAAAACATGAGGATGGTCAATTGATTTTTTTTGTTTCATTGTATAATTTCCCTATCATTTGTACAATGCATTCAGGTCGCTATATAAGAACAAATAATGAATACAAATTACCAATTGGCAAAAAAAAATTGCAAACGAATTGTGGAGTTTCCCTGTAACGAGTAAGAAACACATCAAAGATACCTAAGTTGCAGCCTTTAACCTGATAAATCCTCATGGTAAGTTAGATGAGGCAAGTCCCATGGATGCCGCAACTTCTTTGGCAGCAAAACTGTCTGCTTGCTCCTGAAAAGCACAAATAAATAGGCACTTTTGTTTCAAGTCATTCATTTGTAATCAAGCACAAGATCCACACCAAGAAAAAATAGACCCATGCATACCTGAAGGCGATGCAGCAGAAACATCAAAAAAAGATGGACGAATACCTGAAGACAAGTACATGAAAATAGCAAACATTTATAGTTTTCCAGGTGCTTGAAGTTGAACATCAAAAAACAGCTGGGAACTATCTGTTATTTTTCCTTTTATCATTCCTATAATTGAAGTCAAAGAAAAGGGGAACTTAGAAGCCTGTTCTCACCAGGTAGAAGAGTAAGAGGACTCGAGCAATTGGATACCGCCAAAGAAATCTAGTAGCACTGGCAGCACCAGAATCTATAAGCTTCACTGCTTTTTGGATCTGAAAATAACAATATGCACCAGAAAATTCTCAGTAAAAAAAAGGTTTTATATGCATACAATATATACATATACATATTTATATACGTAGATAGAGAGAGAGACCTGTATGCTTGCCCCAACCATGTGACGATGGTGTAAGGGTAGAGGCCTGCAATTATTATCATTATAATTAACTAGTGCTTAACTGTCATAAATACCAGAAGGAACACAGAAAAGAAATTCAAAACAGTTTGTCAAAAGATATAGCATGCTAGGTTTCATGACATCACGAATCCCTTCTCAATTTCCAATGAAGAGTAAGACCCTACAACTCACATGACAAATGACAATTTACATATGAGAGTTTTTTTTTCTCTTTGAATGCTTGAAAAAATCATTAAAAAGTCGAAGAGAAGAAGACTATCCACAGGTAAAAGACTAGGTTCCATCACAAATATTCCCAGAAGTCAAAAATCTGTTGTAAAAAATATGAATTACCTCTGCCTAAAGCACAAAATCGAATTATCATGATAGCTCTTAGATCTAGAGGAAACAATGACAGTGTCGATGAACAGGTAAAACACATAACCAATCTTATAAGAGAAGTTTTCATACTCAAGTGCTTTAAAATCAGCATCATCTTCCCAGGATGATGATGCTCGACGTGACACTCTACTTCTTTCTGCTTCTACCTGTCAATAGAAGTAAAATCACTCATGACAAGACAAAATGAAGTTTATTTTTGCCGAATAATAAAAACAGTTTTAATTGAAAAGAGAGTAAGGCACTTGCTCAGTGAAAAAGGGACAAATCCAACAGCTACAAAGGTGCAAAGTTCCCATGACAAGACATTGAGAAGCTCCTTACCAGCAACTGAAAAAGATTCCACCAACCTGTGCTTCTTGAAGACGTTTGGCTTCTTTCTCCAGTTGGAACTCTGCTGTTGCTTTTTCACTTGCCATAGCTTCAAGTTGTGTTTGTTTGTAGTACTGAATCAGCACCATGGCTCATCAGTTCACAAATAAATAAAGCACATGAATAATTGGCAGAATGCAAAGCAACTTAAACTCTACATACCAACAAATCAGTCAATTCACGGTATCTCTTCTCTAGTTCCATATGTTCCTGAATTTTGTAATCACAGACAACAACTTAAAGATGTGAAATAGAAAACCAACACTACCAGCAAGCAATGTATCAAATGAAAGGGTCGAAGAGATTAAAGAACAAAACTGCTAGGAGAAGTGAATTCTGTGACTTTGTCACACATTCACAAAATGAATGAAAGCAAATAATATTTTCAGACATGCCCGAACACAGATCGAGGACATCCCAATTTTGTTGAACAGGCATCCTTCACATGAATCCAAAAACCATTTTCGAATTGAATTTTGAGTTTACAAATGGAATTTCAGAGAGAGGATACTCCTGTTTGGATGAAAAGGAAGAGAAGTGGAAAAGTAAGCCATCACATGTAAATCTAATGGTTAAATTCGAATAGGGTTGCTCATAACTTACAAGGAACTGGTCCTTTCTACATCCAGATTCCTTGTTTCTTACATTTAAGGTTTATCTACAAAAGGAGGATTTATAAAGTTGGCTACAAAAAGTTACAAGGATAGATCAAGAAACACCTCTATTCTGATTCCTCTCAAGACTCTAAATTTTTCCTCTTATGTCCAGGATCTTCAAGGTTATCTCTCTTTAAATTCTTTTTCTAGATCATCCTAAAATGAATAACTACATGTAAAGTACCTCAGCAGCTTCTTGGGTCTCCTAAACCTGAAATGAGAAAAAAAAAACAAAGAAAAAGAGACAAAAACTTTTCTGATTTCTCACTGTTAATAAGGAGGATGTAATCTAGACAGTGTTCGGACTTAACACTGTGAATTTGGATCTGACAAGTGACATGTGTTAGAAAATATGGAACAGGGGTATGTTGGTAATTTTACCTAGGTAATACTGTCTCTTAGTGACCCGGTATCTTGTTAGGAGCTAGGCTATAAGAGTATCTTAATATCTGGTCTTTTTCTTATGTTTTTCCTAATTGGTTTTAAGTGTATTACGTAAGGGTGTAGAAGAGGGGCATTTCTGTCTTTTTTTAGTCCCTCTCTCATTCAAGTTAATAAAAGAGATTAGGGGTGGATTTCTTCACTAATTGTACAGCAGCCTTCACGCTGCTTTCACCTTCCCCTTCTTCTTCTATCAATTTTCCTCTGATTTTACAATATGCTACCCCTTAATCTAGTTGACTTTACTATTTTAGAGGTAAGTACTATAATGTCTATGTTTTGCCAATTCAAAGAACCAATGCTGGAAATTTTCTGTATGTAGTGATTTTCAAAAGTTCAAATTGCCTCATTAAATTGGAAATCAAGTCAAGAGGTTCAACTAATAAACAATGAAGTTATAATTATCTAAGTGAATACTATTAATTGCCTGATGGACAAGATTTCTTACTATTAGTGGAAATAGTCCAATTCCTATGGTTATTAGTTGGGAAACAACTTCCTAATTTTTGCTAATCATTTTGGGATAGACATAGACCCAACTTTAACATTGTATTAGAATAAAGCATCAGTTCTGTTGAGCATAATTAGTGTCTTGTTTGGTTTGTACCCTAATTGTATTGTCTGCATCTCTTGCCCACCCATTTTGAACCAAAAGGCACAAAGGGGGAAAGATTTTTTTTTCGAAAATTATTTTTTTGCACTTGTGAATAACGCACATGCGTTAACTAAGAGGTGTAGCGTCGTCAAGGGTCGATGGTTCCAAAGGGTGTAGAAGCTCCGGTGGTGGTTGGGTGGTGGGGTGGCAGGGATGCATCAGAACATGTGGCTGATGATCGACGGGAAAGGTGGATTTTGGCAGTGACATGGTGTATGCAATAGAACGGGTTCGGTCGCAGAAGTCATCGGGGCTAGGGAAGGAGGCCAGATGGTCGGATGCAGTGAGAGGCGGCGACAGAGAGGCTGACGAATGGCGAGCTCATGCTCCTTTCTTTCTCTCTCATTCTGCTTTGCTAAAGGTGGTGACGGATTGACAATGTCAGTCGGTGGGTGGGAAAGGCTGGTTGGCGATGGAAATCGCTCGGATTTGTCAATTGGTGACGGCTGGCGTGTTCTGCGGTAGGAGGAGACTTCGATTTTGGTTGAGCGAGGATCTATGACACGGGGAGGGAAAATGGGATGGTGTCAATCGTGACGGGCTGAAATTACTGTCACTGCAAGCGTGTATGGTCACTGCACATACGGCTGAAAGAGGGAAGTAGCATCAACTAGGGAACAATTTAGCTGCTGGGAGAGGGAAGTAGCATCGACCAGGGGACAATTTAGCTGCCGAAATAGAGAATAAAGGAAAAGACAGAGAGGAGAAGAAACAAGATTTTTGCTCTGATACCAAACTAATGAGGGATGAACACGTGACGGAGTGAATATAATTGTCGTATGTGAAATGATAAATAGGAGAATAGAGACGAATAATTTAGAAAAAGGAGGATAGAGAAAAAATAAGAAGGGGAAGAACAAGTAGAAAGGGGAGACCCGAAACAAGGAGATTTCAAAAATATATTATCAAAGATGCATTACACATACTGTTACAGCCTATAAATAACTTATAATTAAAATTTAAGATTAAAATATATAAGAGCACTATTTGATCAAATCCATTAAAATCAGAAAGATAAACTAAAATTCGAATTGAAATTTAAATTTCAAAATAGATAAGATCACTATTTGATCAAATCCAGTAAAATTAGGAAAAATAAAATAAAAATAATTTGAACCATAATTGATGGGTCCACTGGGAACCAATGGGCATACTGGTGTCCCCACCACTTTTACACTTGCATTACGATTTCAAAGGGGGATTCTATTTTCAAAACTTTTGAAAAACTTAATAGAAAATTTTGGGGTGCACCAAAATTTTTGTTGAAACTTTCTTGAGATGTTACATAGGACCATGCGTAGAAAATTTTAGGAATATATCTAGAAGGCTTCTTCAACTAGAAAAATGTGTAAAAGTAAAAAAAAATAAATAAATTAGAGGTTGACTTATAAGTCTTTATAAATGGAGTGAGAGAGTGAATGCATGGAGCGAGTAAGATTGAGCCGAATGCTGATGGAACCACCATGATCTCATTGACGAAGAGAATGAAGATGATTGAGAAGTGGATCACTATCGAGAGAAGAAAAGAAAAACAAAAGGAAACACTCAAGATCGATGAAATAAGGCGAAAGGGATGTCCAAGGATGAGTGTTCAAACCTAGATGGTTGAACAATGTCGACACTCCCTTTGATATGGATTGATCAAAATCTTCTTGGAATCAACTTCTTACAACCGGACATGAGCAGTTATGATCATGAGGTAGTACAAGGCTCACTTGTGGAAGAAGAAAGTCATATAAGAAAAGGAAAGAAGAAAATTGAACTACAATCATTTCTATATTTGAAAGCTATTTTTTTAGGAAACTAATCTATTAGGGAGAGTGCCCTTTAGGAAAAGTGTTTCTTTAGTAAGTTTCCTTTATTATTAATCAATTTAAAAAGTCATAATGTTAACAAGTCCATTGTTGGTAGTTTCCATCTGAGTTAGTTGCTGGGATTCTTCTCTAGCAAGTGGTTTTCTAATTTAGTTAGTCAGAATTCAATTTTAATTGGTGATGTAAGTTTTTATGTTTTCCAAAGAGCTCCTAAGTAATCATTTCAAAAAAAAAAAAAGAGCTCCTAAGTAGTAGTTATTATATTTTTACTATTTTCATTTGTTTCCTTTTCTGTATGACTGTTGTAATGCATCTATTCACTATATATATATATATATTGTAATTTATATATAATATATTATATTATATATATTAATCCAGTTTCTCCCTCCTTTCTATTTCTATCAAAGAAGCTTATTATGGGTTAAAAACGTCATGGAAAAACATTGTAGTTCCAAAGAGGATGTGTTAACCTGTCGCGAGTAATGCTCAGCATCTCTTTTCATGCCTGCCATTTCAACTCTCATCTTTTGCAACTCAGCCTGCCAACAATAAAATTAGATTCTAATGCAACATCCCTAGATGTCAAAAGATCATGATAGAATTACAGCCCATAAACATTGTTTTGGAAGGGAAACACTTGAATGAAACAGGTCTTTAACGTTGCAGAAATGACCACAGACAACTAAGACTCTAGGAAACCTCAAAATCTTGACATAGATCACCTACTAGCGTAAGTTTTTGTTTAAATTCCTCTGTTATTTGATTATTTCCAAAGATCCGTGCTTCTTATCTGTTGGGTATTTCATTCTGGGATTTATAATTGATGCTTCAGCTTTCAAAAAAAATCATATAATAGTTGTTGGAAGAGAATTAACTTGAACATACCTCCATAGAAGCAAGCTTGCTTTCTGCATCTCTTTGACCTTGGTGTGCTCGCTCCACTTCTTTTTGCCATGCCTGCATCTTGAAATATGAAAGAAACAACATAAAATTTCCTAAGAGATTGCTGGAAACAGCTTCTGAGTGCATTTGCATGAAAATTCCAAATTATCATCCGTTATTTACAATTTAACATACATATATATGTGTGTGTGTGTGTTAAAATTGGGTCCAAGCCCATCCCAAAATAACTAGCTAAGTTAGGAGGTCATTTCTCACTAATGATCCCCCCACATCCAAGCTTGGACAAATGTACAACAGGCCTGAGAAATGTATAACACAAATGGGATACAAATTAAATAGGCCACAAGATGGGCAAAAGAAGGCAAACTTTCTAAATTGATACCTTGAAAAGTTGGATCCATGGCCATCCCAAAATGACTAGAAATGTTAGGAGTCCATTTCTCAATTAATAACTATAGTTTTTTGTTTTTTTTTTTGAGAAAGTGAGATTTTATTAAACTAAAAAAAAGAAACAACAACAAGCAAGGTAGGGGAGTATAGCTTTTAAAACAAGGTATTGGAGGGAGACTCCTTGCTTAGCAAGCAAATCAGCAACAAAATTAGCAGACCAAGGAATTTGGGACCAGATACAGGTAATGTGGGGAACTAAATCCATAATTTCATTAAATATATCCCAATATCGCCAAGGTGGGGGTGGAGGAGAAGGAGCACCAACTGATCACCACCTTGGAATTACCCTCGATATGAAGTGGGCCACAAATATCCTCGCGGAAGACAATGAGACCATGGAGGAGAACTTGAAGCTTAGTTGAAGCGGAGTCTGAGATGCCCAGAGGACCGGAGTATGTGATGAGCTGGGTACCTGCAGAATCACGAAAAAATGCCACCATAGCCAGTCTTGTCCCTCCTGAATAGTGGAGGGTCTGGATGGGGAGCTCCTCTGGGCTAGAGCGCAACAATTGTCCATGAGAGAGAAACCCAGCAGGGAGGTGAATTCTTTTCTAGTATGTAGCCAAGAGGAGATCAAGCCAATGATGGTGTCCAAGTGACCCTCTCAAGAGAGTCGGCCTTTCCATTGAACCTTTTATTATTTCTTTCCTTCCAAATACCCTAGGGGGTGAAAGCAATGCATATAGAAATAAGCAATTTGCCCATCTTGGGAAAAGAGATCCCAAGGAGCATCCAACTGGCTAAGATGAAGTCCCCAGGCAAACAAAGTTGAAGACCAACACGTCTGAGGATGGCTATCCACACCATCCAAGAGAAGGGGTAGGAAAGGAGGAGGTGGCTGGCAATTTCTTCCTCGGAACTGCAAAGAGGGCAAAAATTCCTTGCATTATGGTTATCCCTGCATCTAAGATTGTCAGCCGTGAGGATCTTGTTAAGGCTAGAACTCTAAAGGAAAAAACTTGACTTTATGAGGGGCACTGAGGCGCCAACAATGGCCGCATTGTGTTCAGTGTAGCTAGAGCTCCATCCCTTAATGAAGGTATAAGCAAAAGAGACTGTGAAAGTACCACTCTTATTCAGCCACCAAATCATTTTATCAATCAAATTGTCCCTAAGACTCGAAGACCTAAGTTCCTCCAAAAGGCGAGAGGTATCAAAGGCCTCAGAGTCATCAAGGCCACGCTGCAGGTGTCCCAAGAGCCGTTTCCCCAAGTATTGCCAACTCAAAGGTTCTGCTAGCTGAAGATTTGCCATATATTGTTGAAAGTGTCCCAAAGAGAGCCGCAACCAACCTAAAAAGGATTTTTGTCTGGCAACTAGATTAAGTAAAGTCAGCTAGTTCTAGTATGGTTTCAAACCCATCCAATGCAGCAATTAGTTGACTTCTATCTAAACCCCATCGTTCAGAAACTAACTATAGGATTTTTCTTAACACATTTATGTTGGACTATTCTTACTAACATACAAAATTTTCAAAAAGAAAAAAGAAAAAAGGTTTGCACCTTATATGTTAAGCATTCTATATTTTCCCTAAAACACATGTAAAAAAAATTCAAGAGAATCTTTTAACACTTCACTTAGATACATTAGTAGCGCCAAAAAGTTATGCAGACTTGAATAATCTGTGGGGTTCCAGACCTGTGCTTTGAGCAGAACAATGAGTGTACGAGTGTGCACAAGTGCATATGTGTTACGAAAAGAACATATCATTCTTATGACATGACAAGGTTGATAAATAATTTTTATGCTAGGAATAAAAAGGAAACCTTTACTGATGGACATCTATATGTTTTGTTTGCCACAAAAATTTTAAAACAGACATTATGAACTTATCTGAAAAAATGGTCCGAAACAAGGTGTCTCATTTGCCTTCATTTCAAAGACAGTGGTAAGAATATTGGATCACTTTGAAAAGGCAAGTTTCTTACGGCATGTAAACCATAGATATTGTGTACTGTATTAGCTAGGGTATATCAAGAAAAGTGAATTTCTAATGTCTACCCAAAATTAGGGATCGGCAGAGGTCGGGTTGAGCTTTTGAAAACCTGAACCCAACTCCAAAAAAAACACAAAAATAAAAGTCCTCGCAACTTTGACCCCTACCCGATCCCCGTCCCTGCAACCCTGTCCCCACCCCAGTATCCCTACCCCGTCCCCAAATCGCTGCCCCATCGTGTCCCTACCCAGTTTTTATATCCTCGCCCCATCCCCATGGGTTTGGTTTAGAGATATCCATCCTCAACCCAAAACCCGACAGGTTTTTTTCCTGCCCCGTCTCCAATCTGCGGGATGAAATCCAAACCCCGTCCCCGGGTTTTGGGATCAGGTTCGGTTGGTTTTCCCGCGAAACCTGAGGTGATGCTCACCTCTACCCAAAATTTACCATTGCCAATCAATAAACTCAGCAAAGATCCAAATGTATGGGGATTTTTGGCACAACAAGTTGGAGGTCAAGCAACAATATTTGCAGAAGATGACTGAAAAATAAACGGAATCTTAAAATGGATGGGCAAAAATAGGAAAGGTAAATTGCAGAAAGGGAATGCATCAACATTCAAGAGGCATAGTGGAAGGTACTCCCAGACTCCCAAGTAGTAACACATGGCACTTACCTTAAGTGCTTGATTTGCTTCTTCAAGAGACCTCTTTTCACCACGACGGCTACAGGCCTCCATGTCTTGTAGTTCTTGATTCAAAGATGCACATTCCAACTGATAAGACATCATTTAATTTAGATTAATTAGCAGGATTTTAATGTCTTATCCCTGCATTCTGGGAACAGAAGAAAAGAGTAATATACCTCAAGCAAAGCCAACTTTTGCTCCAATTCAGAAGCTCGAGATGTTCTCTCATCAACCATTCTCTGAAGCATGCAAATGAAATAAAAGACAGTTAACATCAGTGAATATATACCATATAAAAGAAGAACTACTGCAAATATAATTTATCCCAGAATGTAGAAACATTTTCCAAAAAATGAAGTTATTAAGATAACTCTTGTTTAGCAAGTATATGAATTGAGATGGTAAATGAAATGTTTTCATTGTTCTACATGTGTAATAAACAGAAGGTAAAAATAAACACACAACTGCAAGTGAACAGAAGTTCTTAAAGAATGGAAACTGCAACAAATACACCTCTATAAATATAATACTTGACTATCGTTATACCACAATCTAGAAATGCATATCAAGAATACAAAAGTCTGTTAAGAAAATTAACAATGTTCATTAACTATATGAATAGAAATGGTAAATGAAACATTTTCATGACTTAAATGGCCAGCAGTTTGATCAGTTGTATGTAAATTGAGGCCTAATCAATTAAATGGCCGCACTGGAAACTGGTTCAGGGCAACAATAATATATTCTTCCACTCTCAAAGTGTTCATGTAGAATAAAGAATCTCCAGTTCGTAACTCAGTTAACTGTATAATTCCTAATGTACTAATCTACCTGGATCCTAGCAAGAGCCGAAGATGCCTCAACAACCCGATGCTCCAGCTCCACTTCCCTTTCCATGGCAGCCTGTTTGTACCACAAATAAACCCAAGCTTGCAAAAGCACTTACAAAATATAGAAGAAAAAATTAAAAAGTTTTAGAAAAAAGTAAACCATTTTTGTAGCATTATGTGCTGTATGCTCTTCTTCTGATCTGAGCTCTGCTGCAGCAAGCTCTTCAAGTAGAGCCTGCTCAATAAAGAATGTATACGTCTCTTTTAAATTTGTTGTGAAATCACATTAAGCTATGATCTGACGGATCTTTAAAGTGAGCATGTAAGTCACTCGACAGCTCTCATTAGCTTACTTGCATCATTTGTGTCTCTGTCAGTTCTCTACTTCTCATGATGGTTTCCATATTGGCCTGTTTTATGGAAAATCATAACTAACATCACTGAAGTCACTTGGTCCAAAAAAAAAAGTGCCCGATACTGTGAACACAGCAAAATGAATAACCAGGTACTGGAAGAGATACATCGTGACAAAACCTAAATGAAGAGATCAAATTTAGTAGATCTTGCTTAAAATTTTAAAAAAAAATTATCAAGTTGTGACCACAGGTAGGAAACCTTTCCACGAGACCAATTTTCAGTAAGTTGTAATAAGCTGTAACTGGAATCAGCCACAAAAAAATGCTTAATGATAAAGTCAGGAAAAGCATGAAGGATAGTATCCCAATAGAATGTTAGAGACAAATCAAACAAAGGAAATCGGGAACAGAGATCCTCCATAAATAACCATAAAACAATCTTCAAAGGAAATGTCTGAGACAGCTGAATACGCAAAAGCTATAAGTCAGATTCAGCGAGAGTGTAGCCAATATTGAGCCAATTGAATCTGTCTGCATTCATACAGTGATGCTGACACACCCATAGAAGGGTAAACTCTATGGCAGGCAACCTTGCTTATGGAAGCGGTGTCTACACAGCCTTTGACAGCAGTAATGTCCCCCGGTTGTTTCTTCCACTTTCTCATTATTTTTCCCTCGTGTTTCTAAACTGCTATTTGTATAAACTTTCTTTACTTGTTTGCCTCATTCTTCATAGATTTTAATGCATTTTCTTAAGAACAAGTCATCAGGCATAAATAGTACGTATCAGTCTTTCTTTTGGCAGCATTTTCGCTGCTCAGAATTCCTATATCATACGACTAGAGTGAAAATAGAACAGATTTTGATTGGTTGTAAATGGGAGGAAAAGAGGGAAACTGAAATGTGCCTCAGTAACCCGCTGCCAGGGAAATCAAATATCAAATCAAGCTTTAACAGGTCAATGGAAGTGATAACCTGCAATGACGCAAGCTGTCCTTCAGAAACTGCAGTTTTTTTCTTCATTGCATCCATTGAAGCCACAAGGGCCTTGATTTCTGAATTTTTTGCAGCCAGTGCATCAGACATGTTAGATTCGACCTTGTTCAATGCACTCTTAGATACAGATAACTCCTGCTGCAGCTGCTTTATATGACCCTCATATGAACTACTCCTCTCCCTCTGTTACAATAGTATAGTCACACCATAACATGATCATCCAAAATGAAGCAAAATCAAGTCAAACAATTGGAAGAAGTGGCCACAGAAGCCCTTGGATATGGCCCAATTGCTTCTCACCTCTGCAATGAGAAGTTCCTCCAGCTGTGCATTCTCATATTTGTATTCTTGAAGACGAGATGATAGCCCAGCACAAACCTATTCATGAATAGAAAAGAATTGGAATGTGGAAACAATATCACTAAAAGAACCTATAGAAAGTCAAAGAAGTATCTATATATTTCCATGAGTATTCCATGATAATCTGCATGACCAACAAAATTTGGGATTTAAATTGATTCTGCTGCAGAGGGTATGGACAAATGCTAAATAGTCAGACATGCAATGCCTCCATGAAGCAGCGGCCGATTGTCTATTATTCTCAACTTCAAAGACAAATTGCAATTGGTTTGAGTTTGAGATTATACAAAGAGATAGTTAATGAGACTTTAAAGAGTGCAACTGTAAAGATAGTAAACTTACCCGAGCTAACCTAGCCTCCTTGGACTGACCAGTGGTAACTGTACTTTTAAGAAGTCCTTGAGCCTGCCAGCAACTAAATGGCTTATCAAAGATACTGCTTAATGTGAAAAAAACAAAAACCCAAATATAAGATCTAGTTCTACAATTCATTTAGGTGGAATTTGGTTCTCTCAGGGTATGAAATTTTTAAGCATTTTTTAAGCTCGTCTTCTTTAAGCAAAGTTGCAAACATTTCGACAGAAAGTCATTTTACTTTGCTTTTTTATGCATAAAGTTTTCAGAAAGCAGATAAAATACACTATCAGTTTATCTAAAAAAATAGAAGCATTTTCACTTGCAGCCTATTTCAGAAACGTTTGAAGAGGATTCCAGTAAGGCTGTTTTTAGCTCTTTCTTTTTCTTTAAATTTTTTAGGGTAATTTCCAAATATGACCCTCTTAGATGCCATATTTCTGGATATGGGCTAATCAAATGCCACTAGTGGAATCCTAAAAGAAGCTTATTTTTAGGGTCATAATTATCTTTCTTTCATTAATTTATTGTAGAAAAATTATTTTCACAAAAGGAAAACAGGGCCTGCCTTTCCCCTTGTTCTCGAACATTGGAAGAAGAAAGTGGCAACTCTGCTACTTCCCCTGCAACCAAAATTCCTCTTCTTTCTTTCAGAGGAGGTTGGGCAGGCAAAGGGGGAGGAAGAGCCCCATCTTGATTCATGTGCAGGAATTGCATGGAAATGAAGGATCTGTCAGAAGGCCCTTCCTCCCCCTCCTTTCCTCATTCCTCTTCGTGTAGGAATGAGAAAAAAATCAAAGATGGGGGAGATTGCACCCCTTTCCTCTTCCCTGTGGAAATGAGAACAAGGGGAAGGAGAGACAATTATGCTCTCTGGAGCCTGGTTCCCCACCCGCCACAGTCAAACTTTCTTTTGTCACAGTATAATGATAGTGAGGCTGCAGTTATACTAAATTTTGATATGTGACCATATTTTATAATATGCTTACTAAATGATCAGATTTGGAATTTACCTTTTCCAAGGGGAAGGAAAGAAAAGTAAATAATGAATAAGATATAAAAAGAAAGCAACATGTTAATATTTATTTTTCTAATTTTAAGACTTAAATTTCTGAATATAGATCATATACAGTGATTGGGCATTGCGCTCAATGGGCACGGAAGGGTATAAATTTTTTTTATTTATTTTTTTGAGAAAATGAAATTTTATTTCAAGCCCAAAGGCAGAGGAAACAAAATGGAGGGGTATAATATCGTAGATGGAAGAGATCCAAAAAGACATATGCTACAATACATATCCTGAATTTTAACTACTTAGTTTATTTTTTTTTCAAAACATTCAAAGATCAAACTGTGAACTGAATGATCAAGTCATAAATTTCAGAGAAGAAAATCAACAGTCATGAGAGAAATATTTAGTCACACCAGAAGAAAAATAAAAATAAAAAACTTTTAGCCAACTGAAGATAAAAAAAGAGAAAATGTAGAAGATCTCAAATTGGAACTGCTTGTTTAGCAGACAGGGGGTTTTTCAAAACCCAGAGCTTTAAGCTCAGGACTGGATTGAGTCCATTTTGCAAAACGAACCTTAACCACAAATCTTTAACTGTTAGATAAGATTTTTCTATTACAAATGAGAGATGACCGGGATGGATTATTGGAAGAAAGATAATAACGAAGGTCTACAACAGCATGATCTAAAAGAGGGTTTTTATAGACAAAAAAAAATTTGTTTTCTTAATGATAATAGCTAGAAGAGGAAATTAGGCAAAGCATGAAAAATTGGCCATCTAAGGGTGGCCATTAGACATAATGAATTGAAAATAATAAGAACAGACAAAACAAAAGTGTAGGCAAAAGTCCATATTTCATCATTACAACAGAAATGAGCTAAAATAGTCCACAATGAATGCTATGATTACTTCAATGAGTCAAACCGTTTCCATAATAGGGAGCAACTTTCAGCTTTCTTGTCTTGATGAAACAAGACTTACAGCTAGAGATAGTATATTCATGTAAGAACAGCCACAACACATCCTTTACCTCATCGAGCTGGTCTTGAACTTTACTGATAGAAATATCAACCTTCTGCTCCTGTTGTGTCTTGGCAGCAGAATCACTTTTCTGTTCCTGTTGTGTCTTGGCAGCAGAATCATTTTTCTGTTCCTGTTGTGTCTTGGCAACAGAATCATTGTTTTGTTCCTGTTGTGTCTTGGCAGCAGAATAATTTTTCAGATCCTGTTGTGACTTGGCAGCAGAATCATTTCCCTGATCTTGTTGTGTCTTTGGGACAGGCTCTTGTAAGACCTCCACTTCTATCAGCTGAAGAATCTCACCGTCACATGATTCTGCTATTTCATTTGCAGGCCTCTTTTGATCAATCTTTAAGGAATCTTCATCCATTGCCAGCTCAACTATTGAGCCAGTAGTGGCTCCAGGTGAAAGATGTACATTTACAAACTGAGTTCCAGTTGCCTCTAAAGGTGCAGAGAACAGTCCTTCACGCAACTCTGCTGTGTTTTCGCTGGTAACTTTGCTGTTTAGAGAGAACGGAGAAGTTTCTACTTCATTTTTGTTAGTTGATGGTTCCATGATAAGAGAAGCACTATCGTCAATAAAATCGTTTGAATCTGGCAGTGGTGAGAGAGTAACCAAGATTTCTTCATCTTTACTAACATCAGATGGAGCATCGGTATTTCTACTCTGCATAATGCCCTGACTTTCAGATGTCGGTCCATCTTCACTAACAGTTGTATCAATTGCATCATTTGAAGCTGAGACTCGTTTCCCTTGTTTGGTATCACTCTTCTTAGAGGGTTCAGCAATTTGTAGTCTCAAGCTGCTCTGAATAAATAATATAACAAAAGAAGAGGACCAATCTGTGAGGTATAACAGCAAAGACATCTACAACTTACAAGAGTTAGTGGTTTACAATTAACCTTGGATTTTTTTCCCTTCTGAGAATCTTCCCCCTTGGACGCTACTGGTTGCCAAAAGAGAAAAAGAAGAACGAATAAAAAATAATGAGATTAAGAAGTGAATAAACTAATAAAAAATAATGAGATTAAGAAGTGAATAAACTAAGGGTCAAGCAGTAGAGAGCTCAAATGAAGAGTTCCCCCAGCAAAAGACAATAATAATCTTGTTGGAGGTCAGGAGGGACTGGAAGAGTGTAGTTCCCAGCATTCTCAGAAAAAGGAAATGCCACATGCTGAAAACAACATTTCTTTCCCCAGATCCAGATTTCCTATTATTTTTTCAGATATAAAAATGGAATTCTTGATCTCTCTGCTTCTGAAGCCTTCACCTGCCAACCTCTCTCGCCCCCTCCCTGGTATCAAGAGGGCATATAACACTAGAATGTATATTCAAATTCCATATACAAATCCCATTATACACACCAATTTTCCAAATGTACCCCTTCTACAATTTCCACCCAAAAAAAAAAAAAAGAGTCTATATTTAAAGCTAGAAGTTGCACTAAAATCTATACCTGATGGATGTGAGTTGGACTGCTCCTCTGACAGCTCACTGACAACTAGCTTTGCCCTTCTGTCTACTACTTCAAATAGATCTGATTCAAGCCGTTACATCACTTAGGGCCTCCGAATAAACATCACATCTTCTTCACTTTGATTAGATTTAAAATATAATAACTAAAAGTAATATATACTACAAGTACAAAAAGGGGGTCCTCAGATGTACCTGATTGTTTTAATATTTGCATTCTCTAAAAAATGAGAAATTTAAAAACATAAAAGAACAAAGTTTGATTACTAAACAGAGTGCATATCACTGTAGCACATACTTGCACAAGATATTGTGGGATAAAGAATTAGATACTTTAAATGAGCATATATACATAAAAGTAGCCACATTTATTTTCTTTTATTTTCCTTTATCAAACTCTTGGCCTCAGACAACATTCTTGTATCAGTGGTATTTGGTGCGGAGAAGTCTGTTCAATTAACCACACTAACTCTTTTAGTTTTGCTCCCTTCTAATTCTGTTCCAATGGACAATGTTAATAGTTTATCAAATTGCATAGTTGCAAACCTAAACGTTCTACATCAAGTCCTCAGGAAATCATATGGCTTATCGAAATCATATATACTTCTGATTTTCCAAATGATCTATTTCTCATGGAAGTTCTTTAACTAGGTGATGTCCATGTAAGAATTAATGAGAGTACCTCAAGCTGAAGCAACACAAATCCACTCAGGCTTGAATCTTATGCATCATGTGAGAGGAAAAATACTTTCCAACAAAGAAAGGTCGAGCAGGATGAAATGCCTGAGAATCACATTCGGCATACCCTCCTATGTGTGACTGAAGGATCCAGCATAAAAGTTCAGGAAATGGTTATATAAGGTTGTCCAAACTATGAGAGTTCGGACCCACTACTCATTGTCATTTCTATAATGAAATTTGATTGGGCATTTTGCAGTAGTTGAATTTGCAAGTTGGATTTGCAGCTAAACTCAAAAGATTTCATGGAGCAACATATTCGGGAAATTGATGTGGCATCCTCGTTTAGATTACATTCCTTGGATGGTTTGGTTAGAGAGAAATAAGACACATATTGAACAGAATTATTCTCAAGTCAGTAAGGTTACGGACAGCTCAGATGGTGCTGACTCTCCTTGGAGGCAGTGACAAGTTTTCCACAAGATCCAAGATTATTCTTAAAACTTTTTAATTGGTTGAAATCATGTAAATCATTCTTCTAATCATGTTTCCGATGCTTTAGCTAAAGAGTAATCCTTTGTTTTCAGGTTCCACACCACCCGCGGTGCCCCCCAGTTTGATTGTATTGCCTTTCACTTTGATAAAACAATCAACATTTAGGTGAAAAAGAACATTTGAATCCCTTTATTTATTTGATGCTTCTACAAACACAACATACATACTTCAAGGATCCAAAATTGTTGGACACAGAACTAAGATGCTGCATAGGAAGGCAACAATCCGGATATCGATTGGAAGATTTAAACAATTTCATTGATCCTTTCGGATCTCAAAAATAAAAACCTAATCTTCATACACAATTCAAGAAAAGAATACAGTAATGCTACCACATTAATGAAGATTAAGTACCACAGCTTATCCACATACTTTAATTAGACTGCTTCATGCCATCTAAGTCAAGTATAATTGTTGGGAGGGATTTATTGTTCCTTCTGTAAGAAATAAAAATAGTTCCACCAGCATGTTCTCCCCCCTAAGCCCAAAACTTTGCAAGGTTGTGTATGGACAGCCACATGATGGAAATGCCTCACCTAGAGACCTCCTCTCCCATTTCAGAGCCTAAACTGGAAATTCTTGTATTTAAACCCTTAATAGGCAATAATTTTTGTAGCTCGTCACATTTCAAAGACAAGCATAGAGAAGGTCGCCATTCATTGAGTTCTCTGCAGTTTATCAATCTTTCTAACAGCTCAGATACAAATACCAAGTGAGCATAGTCTAACAACATTTGGCAGCATAATCCCGAGATCCTACACTACACTATAACGGGAGAGTGTATTGTGCTAAATGATCAGGAGCGAAGATAATAGAGCTCCTGTACCAATCGATATTATGGAACGAGATTTCAAAACAGGGAGCCAGGAAGGACGAACAAAAACATTTGGTTGTCTAATCAAGGAAATGTTACCTTCAGCTACTTTGAGCCAGGAAGCCATGAGAAGACAAATGAATCAAGAGGAACTACGCTCAACGCGATTTAAGAGAGTTGTCAAATTCGTTGGTTGGATATCAACGACCACAATGTGAAATCATGCAGTACTATTGCGGATGAAAGGACATCACCAGAGCTAAAGCGCCGGAACCCAGAAGAACATGACGGTTGATTAATTATATCGAAACTGCAGTCGTCTGAGTGAGAAAGATCTGATAGAAAAGAAGAGAATCCATCTGCTGGTTATAGTGTTCGTCTATTCACGTAAGTTTTATGATGTTTGCTTCTTTTTTCTTTTACAAAACTCAACGGTGCCCGTCTAGCTCAGTTGGTAGAGCGCAAGGCTCTTAACCTTGTGGTCGTGGGTTCGAACCCCACGGTGGGCGGTTAAGCTGTAGTTTTTTTAAAGCTTTGACCACATTGGAGCTTATTCTTTTATTGGAATTCCATTATATAGTATATAAGATTATAGAATAAATATTTTTGTAATATAAAAATCTAAGCATAAATAAATAATTATAGTGCTAATTGTTTTTAACAATATAAATATTAATATTTTTATATAATATATTTACTAGAAGTTGGACCTTGTTTATAATAATAAATAAGTTAGAGAGTTTCCTGTATTAAGAAGTGTCCCTTGTTGAGTAAAACACAAAAACTTAAAAAATAATTTCTCTTCTCTCTTTTATACTTTATCTATAAAAGGCAACCATCGTTCAAATAAAAAACTTGGGGTTAGTTCTCTCACTTCTAATTATCTATTTTTTTTAGTAAGGAAAATGATTTTTTTACGAGAAAAAAAAGGTTATCTCTCTTTAAAACGGAGAACCCAAAGGATTTCTTATTTCCTCTTCATAATTTATTAATGTTATTTAAAAAACAACAAAATTTAAAAAGTGAAATCATAAGATCTAAAAAATTGAGTTCTTTTTTTAAAACAATTGTATAGATGACTAAGATTTCTTTTTAAAAAAAGGTAATGATAAAAATAAGATTATTTCAATTTATGTATAATAGTTATAAACAAAAGTTATAAAAAGGAGCCAAAAAGACCTCCCGCTTTGAATAAAGCACTACACCACTAATAGGGGTGATTTGAACTCGAGTTCGAGCTCGAGCCGAGCATAGCCTCAAGCCTAAAATTGTAATCGAGCTCGAGCTCAATAATTTTAACCGAATTCTAGCTCGAGCTCAAGCTGAGTCCAAGTTCCAACCTACATTTAAAATTTTACATAAAAATAAATTATATATAAAATTATGCATAGATTTTACATAAAATCGGACATAACCTCTACTTAAAATTGGGCATAACCTCTGTATATTAACCCTGCATAAAATTATCTATACATTTTGCATAAAATTATTCATAAAATCTGCATAATTATGCATAAACTGTATTCTATAATCAAACACAAAATGTAAAAAATAATTTCACGACTCAAAACCATTTAGTTTGGAAGAAATTGTGAAAGAGATAAACGAAGGAACTAATCACTTTCAAATATATTTTTTTATTATTATCAGCTATGTCGTTAAGTGGTCATTATCATAGATAAACGCAAGAAGAGCTGAAAACCGTATTAAAATAAAGAGCTTCGAAATGAAGACTCAACGAATACAAAACTCATGAATTCGAAATGCTACTTGAGTGTTGATCTTAATTATTATTTTTAAATATAATTTAAAAATAATTTAAAAACAGAAAAGAGATTTGCTTCAGGTAAAAACTAAAAATTGAAAACTGACCAGCCGTGATGGATCGAGGAAGACGGTGGGGATAAATAAAATTAAAGTCCGCGGTCAAGTTCAACTCCCAAGTCCCAACAGAGATAATTACAAGAAAAAAGGGTCCCTGCAGCATTCATTTATCTCGATTAAGACCTTACTTGGGCCGTCAATGTCACTTGTTATGATCTTTGCGATGTATCATCTCATCATCTTCACCACCATTGTAACGTTGACCTCAACATTCAGACGAGATCCTCCACCAAATCTCTATAAACTCAAATTTCGCTCCCCACACGAAGACCGAGATCTCAAGCAACTTCGGAATCCAAACCCGAACTTGGAAAATTCGACAGGAAAAACTCAATATGCTCCGGCGCCTTCAAGAATCTCAGGCAATAGAATACTCAAAATCCGGTAAACTTCTCAAATATCACTCACTGAAAAAGCCTAATGTCCACTGCTCTTTATTTCGTGTGTCTCTTCTCTTCGTTTCTTCATATCTGAGAGTTGTTCCCGACTTAGGTCTCTCAGTTCTGTTGTTGAAATATTTATATCGGGCTAGTCCTTGTATAAGTTCTGTGCGGTTGCTTTCCCTAAAAGCTCGAGCTTTTAGGTGCCCTAGTTTCAACATGGTATCAGAGCCAAGTCCGGCACGTCTCGCCTTGAAATCCCATGGGGAGTAGTAAAGGGCAGGGTTGGTGTCAGAGGAGGTTCTGGTCCACTTCTCTTGATTAGGTTGGTTTTTTCCACTTAAACGACTAGTCTTTTAGGTTGTATTGGCCAGCTTCTTGACATGGTATTAGAGCCGTTGAGCTCAGGTGGTCAGAGAGGCAGAGCCGAGAAAACAAAACAAAAAAAAAGTTTTTTGATTTCTTGCCTTTCGAAGTTACAAAAGGGTCTTTATACATCAGAGAGAGAAAAAGGAAAAATACATACATTACAGAATAATGAAATAATAAATATTACAAAATAATAAAAATAATAAATATTATTTACATTCTAGTACTCCCCCTCAAGTGGCTTGTAAATGTCCTTGACAGCCATCTTGGACAACAAAGAAAAAAGTTGAGTAGAAAGAAGAAGTAGATAGAAAACAACAACCCTTTTACCAGGACTATTCTTGAGATAACGAAGCAGGTGATACACTGCTTTGAGATGAGGAACGCGGGGTTGAGCCACGGATTGAGTGCGCTTGTGAACTGTAAAAGTAATATTGGGGCAAGATAAAGTGAGATAAAGAAGTTTCCCAACAAGCCGCCTATAGTGTGTTATATCAGGAAGCAGGTCACCTTCAGTGGCATTTAAACGAAGTTTTGGATCCATTGGAACATTGGTTGGTTTACAAGCCAAGTAACCTGTATCTTCAAGTAATTGTAAGGTATAATGGCGTTGAGAAAACATAATAGCTTGTTTGGACTGAGCAATCTCAAGACCAAGGAAGTGCTTGAGACAACCAAGATCTTTTACCTTAAACTGAGTATGCAGAAACTGTTTGAGTTCAGCAATAGCATGAGATGAAGGACCAGTAAAGATGATATCATCCACATAAACCAATAGTGCAACAAAGGAGGATTCACGACCTTTTGTGAAAAGAGAGTAATCAAACTTTGATTGAAGAAAGCCAAGAGTGATCAAAACTTGAGAAAATTTGGAATACCATTGCCACGAAGCTTGTTTGAGACCATAAAATGACTTGTGAAGCTTACAACTAGTTTGTTGTGAGATGAAGATGACTCCCTCTATTGAAGATAGCCAAGAGAGAGATCCATCAGAGCAAGTCGGTCCCGAGTTCGAATCCCGCTCCCCACGTATTTCCACAGGCCCCGAATTCCACGAGTTTCCCCGTGCGGGGGAGTGTTGAGATATTTATATTGGGCCAGTCCTTGTATAAGTTTTGTGCGGTTGCTTTTCCTAAAAATTCGAATTTTTAGGCGCACTAGTTTCAACATATGTCGAGACGCGCGGGGCCGGGGAACTTCTATGTGGCATCGGTCATGGTGGTTAAGCAGAACGGATGACGGCTGACGACGACTGAGAGTGAGAAATTGAAAGACGAAGAATCGATCCCGCCCATTTTCGCCCCCTGATTCCCGAGAAGTTGATAACGAAGAGGCGATCTCGCCACCGTGCTTGTTAGGTTCGCGAGTTTTTGAACCAAACCATGGTTCGATGGAGCTCAATTCATTAAATCGAGTAATCTCGAACTCGGTTCTAGATAAATCCAATTGAATCAAATCTGAATAAAGCCAAATTCGAACCGTTCACCCTAAGGTCCACTCCATTAGTGAGATACACGAAACCAACGGGCCCGGTCAACCAAATAATTATAGGTGGGCCTGAAAGTTGATTTGAATCGTATTGGGGTATATAGACTCTGTTCAAATACTTTTTCTGGAAAAAAGTATGGTGTCGAGATGGACCTCATATGATTCAAATTATAATTACAAAACCCCACCTGTTGAGTAATTAAACCGATTTCAATTGGATTTGGGGCACTGTACAATTTAGTCAAAACATGGTTGACCAATAAATGGACAAAGTCAGTCCAATCTGTGAGGGTAACTTGTCCTCCCATAGTTTGATAATGGGGATGGCTAGGGTTCCCCCTTTGATCCCACTAGAAAAAGGGAAGGAGAGGCAAAGGGTAGGGAAGACAGGAGCTCCTCCTTCCAATGGGGATTCTAAACAACAATGTATCATTTTTAACGATAAGATTTAGGGTTTAAGGTTTAGGGTTAACTCTCATTTGGGGATAAGGGCGGGGAAGGGGAGATGGGATTAATTAACATTAAAAAAAACATATAAGCCGGTTTTCTAAGGAATTAGAAATGAAGAGTTCCAACTTCCAAACACATAAAAACTCACAAGGGCCTTACAATAATTTAAGTGGTTTTCTTCGTCTAAACTCTAAATCATCGATAAAAACTGGAAATCACGTATTACTAGTTTCTGGAAGAAAACACATCAGATCATCCAAAACAAGCCAAAAACCACCTATTGAGATATTTATATCGGGCCAATCCTTGTATAAGATCTGTGCGATTGCTTATAAGATCGAAAGTCTATCGGGATAATCAGCAATTTGGTAGAAACCTAAGCGATGAAGTATAAACAATGTAAATATGTTAATCGTAGTGCACTAGTCATAGTCGCTGTCGAATCTGATCTCAAAATAGAAGAACTGTTTTGTATTCTATGTTTTTGCTTAAATCGTGCACCAACAAATCAGAGTCATTCAGAAAGACCAATCTGGACCGGTTGGCTGCATGTTGTGTTGCATCCATGGCGAAAACAGCCTTTGTCTCCCGATTCCGGATCTTCTAAATTAAGTTTTTGCAGGGTTGAAGTGCTAAACTACTAATAAAACTCTCTTCTTTCTGTCATCTACTTGTGTCGCATTTTCAATCCATAAAATCCAGGATCCAAAACAAGCGATAGTGAAAGGGAGGCACTGGGGCTAGCATTCGTCTTTTTATGTCTATCTTCGTGAGCATCTTCCGTATATCGTTATCGAAACTGAGTAAAATGAACAGATTTTATGGAAAAGAAGAAGTTTGGTTGGGACTTGGGAGAGAGGGAAGGCGGTGGAGAGCAGGTGAGGAACTGCGACTCGTAAAGAGAGATCTCTCTACGTGTGGCGCAACCTTAAATCATTTCCAGCTGCAATCAGACAACGTGCAGTAATGGAAGACAGGAGGAAAATCAGCTACGAGTTGTTTTCGTCTTTCACCAGTGCACTTTGTCTGTGACTGTAAGCATGCAGGGGTATCCTCAATAATTGAATCCCTTGTCGAACCCAAAAAATATTTCTTTATCTGTATCACCTGGCAAGCAAAAGTAACCCGTCGCCAAATTTTGTCACTTTTTTTTCTGGTTTTCCACCCTCCACACCTGCTTCGAAGCGGTTTTTGGTGTCAATTTCCTCCCACAAAAGCTTTGTACTTTCTTCTCATCTTCGTCTTCGTTTTTTTTGTCTTTTCGTGCCTCCTTCTCCGGCTTAATTTTCATGTCTGTCATCGTTCCCGAACCTTAGATATTGCCAAATTTGCAGTACTGTTTCTTAAAGCTTCCCATCGTATTAAAAAAAGGCTTCGTGGGGGGAGTCATGACATCCAAACGTATAGACTCGTTCCAGCTGCGTGGACTGTGAAATATGGTCTTCGTGGCCCGAAATCCTTCTTACAAATCTGACATAACTGTGTGGGCTCATAAATTTTAATGGTCCTGATCATTTTAACAGTGCACGACAAAAAAAGTTGAGTCAGTCTCATTGTTAGATGGCCGACATTTGTTAATCCCCAGCCGTTGATGCACCATTATCAGCCAATACAGGATTAATATAAACGGCAGTGATCGGTGGACACATGTGGCATGTGACTAACAGAGACGGCAACACACCCCTAGAGAGTTATGGATTATTTTAATGGTTCTAGAAATTAAAAGCGTGTCACGGTTACGGATGGGTTATCTATATGTTGGTTTTTTGATACAAGATAAGCATGAAGAGAGAGAATTGATCAAGCGGGGAAGAGAGAATGAAGGGTTTACTATGCTTTTAGTGCGTGAGAGAGACCTCCCAATAATTCAGCTCTCACCCCCTTCTTCCACCAACTCTTTAATACAGTCCTTTTCTATGGTTGCCTTTTCTTTTCTAACCCTCATCAGAAGGGTTCACTGGCTCGAATAGTGGTGCTTTAAGGTCAGAACGATAGGGCCAACGAGTTAATGGTGGCGACTGGCGATAGTGAAAAGTTCTGAAGGAATAAAGCGCAGTGGTTGTGCGTTGAACGATCGGATATTTGGAGCTGTAAATTCCACTGAAAAGCACACTTACGTCTCACAACAGGATTAATGATCATATTTACAAACGCCGCATGGAACTGAAGTAGAGTTTTGCGAGTGTGATGAGCCTTGATCCCTTCTGATGAGGGATCAAAAGACCTGAAAAACACATTCTTTTCTGAGACTCAATTTGGCATGCTGGAAGTTTTTTATTTCAGTTTCTTGGAAAAGTTTGACGTTTCCAGCACCGGTGAATCGGTGCTATTGCAGGCCGAAGATCAAAAGTGCTCAGGATTCAAATAGTCCCCTTATTATGGTTGTCTTTGAGCTTCATCTTCTCTTCAAGCTTAAGCTTAAAACCAAAGGAAACTGTGTTCTCAAATCGAAAATATACGTGCTTCTAAGTTTTAATTACCTCTTTTGGATTGGATACTGGAGAGAGTGCAACCTACCCAGCTTTTTTGGCGGAAAACTCTCGCGGAAAAGCCAAAAAGAGGCATAAAAAGAAAACAGTCGCAGTTGAAGTCCTCGATCAGTAGCAAGAAACGTTACAAAGCGGGCGGACAAAAGAACAACATTAAACTTAGAAAAACAGAAGACCAGAACTTCCTTTACGAATTTACAAATTCGTAGAGAAAGATTCATATAGCCACTATTATTATTCACATATAAACCAGCAACTCGAAAGAAGCCCATTTTTTTTAACACCAACGCAAATCGCCATTATTTCTCTTTCCCATCGTTCCACCTTCTGTCATCGTTGCCGCGTACATGAATCATATCGAACCAAAATCTCAGCCACCACCCCGGGCACAAAGGTCTTCGAAATACCTTGCCTCCAGGGCGGCCATCTTCTTCTGCAGTCTCAACTGCTCATAGAATTTTTCAATGAATTCCTCCGCCTCCTTATCCACATGGCAGTCCTCGTCAGTGTTTTTTAAAGGGAAGGGCGAGTCCGTGATCCTCAGCTGACGTACTGCCGGACTCCGGCCGAACCATGAGAGAGGCATGGGGGAGGCTGCGGCAGATTTTTCAGAGTTTAACATCTCAAGTGTCTTTTGAAGAGCAGACACTGCGACCTCGTCTTCCACAGAAGGGTGTTTGCAGGAGAAGTAGTTGTGGTGGTGGGAGTAGGCGTAACTGTGGTGGTTCTTGGAGCGCCTGGAGATGTGGAAGGGAAAGGCAGGGCTGTTGCTGCAGCTGAATTCATATTCACGGGGCGCAAAGAAGGCGAGATGGGGGTCTTGGGAGTGGCAGCTGAAGCTGTTGTGATGGTGGAACATGAGATTCCCAATGGCCTTGCCGGCAATCTTGCCACGCTTCATCATTAGATGGAGGTCCATCATAAGTTTCCGCTTCGAGATCCCTTTCCGGAGCATGAAGAAGACGACACGCGCGACTTGCCACAGCCTCTTAGCTAAAACAGGAGGTCTAGCCTCCATTTTCTTGCTTTCTTCCAGGGCGAAAATGAATGAGAGAGACGAAGAGTGACTCCTTTCACTACGGTAGGTCGTTTTTCTTCTTCTTCTTCTGTGTTTTTTTTTCAATTTTGCTCGAAGAAAGAGCAAGCGCGAGAAGAGGGGAGAGGCAAAGAGAGAGAGAGAGAGAGAGAGAGAGAGGTAACTCCTGGGAGGAGAGGTTTTTCTTGGTCATGAGCAAAGAGAAGGGGAACGCTATTTAAAGGTCCACCAGGAAGAAGAAGCCAGAAAAAAAAAGGTTGTGGGGGGGGGGGGGGGGCGAAACTACTAGAAGGACCATGGATTATTCACAGGACAATGAGATTTGTACTGAATTACTCTTGATTGAGCCATATGGGAACAACGATGAGAGATATTTAGCAATGGCAAATTCCTGAACTGCCCTTATTTCTCCAGAAGTGCTCACCGTTTCTATTATTAACAAAGAGCTTTACAAACCTGGATCTGATCATATTGCTTCTTGTAATTTCTAACTGGATCTTCAGGTCTTTTAGCCATTTCAAGTTCCTACGTTCGCTTTTTGACGAGTTCCGCGGTAGAGAAGCCCACTGGCCAGCTCGATGAGGTTGGCGGGAATCAATGTCGCGCAACCACTCTCTACCACTTGGCAGTCACTTCTTCGATTGGTTTGCTGTAGATCTGAAATGTACGGATCGGTCAGACTCAGTACGAAGTAGCCTAGTTCCTTACTGTTGTTTAGTACTTTAGCTCCTTATTCATTTTTTTCTTTATGGAAATCAAATCATCGAGTTCGTTACTCGTTGCTGCTCTGTTGTGATTCAGAGATTCAGAAACATTCCTTCATTCGTACCAGAAAAAAAAAAAAAAAAAACCATCAGAGTTTGTATCTGAATCATTTCTCTTTGACATGGAAAGATAAGATTGCTAGATCTGCATCTGCCTGCAGGTATTGTCGATCACTAGAGTTTCTGCTTTCGCACCTGGCCGAAATAAATTTGGATCCGTAGATCTCGAGGCGGTCGGTGAACCCTATCCGTCCCCCTGTTCCGTCAAATTTCTTTTGTCGATTTGATGTTTTACCTAGGCGAAGGACGAATCAACAATCAAGAAGGCACATTTGCCGGTGAAAATAAAAAAATGAAGCTGGTCGTACAAAAACTTCTTTGATCAGAAAAGAAGTAAGCTTCCTGCTCTCAAATCCTATCAGACGGCGATTGGAAGTCCTCTGGCCGCCACAATCCGATGAACCTCCGGTCGGTGGTCGCATCAAGACATCTACTAAATGGCGTTTATGCACAAGTAATTATGATTTACCGATCCAGTGCAGGCGAGATGGAATTAAAGGCTAACGAGTCCGCGGAGATTTCAATTAGTTCAGAAGCTTCAACAATGTGTTTGTGCTTTGATCGGAAGATCTCATAGTGTATGTGTGCTCTTCTTGTTTCAGGTAGTTTCAGGTTTCATTCACACCGAAGGACGTCACCTTTTACCTGACATGGGTGGACTGGTCTTCCTCCATGATTTCAAATTTGTGGAGTACATGTGTCACTTGATCAGCGCCTTGACTGACCTTCTTTTAGCTTTTATTTCGGTTGTTTTGATAAAAAAAATAGAGGGAAAGGACAGAGTCTTAAAACTGTAGGGCTCCTGATCGGTATGTAGCAGCGGAATGCTAGAGTTTGCCTCTCTGGGCAATGGGATGTGACGAAAACAGAGTCCTTATTGCATCAATTATCAACAGAGACCTAATCGACGACCCAGGTCACCACGTACTCTACGCCAGGTGTACAGTGACAGCGGACATCTGTCACTTGTGGTGGTGGATCATCCACCATTTCCACCATGAAAGTTATGTATCTTATGTTTTTTATTTTTTTGTTCTTTCCTGTGCGCCTTCTATACGAAGACTGCGAGCTTTTCGGAACTCCAGAGGGTTTACGTCCAATAAAAGCCTGTGGCGATCGTGATCGCCCCAATCAGACTACTTTAATTGTGTACACTTTACAAATGTCATACCCATCCATTCGGGTTGGGGCTAAAGTTCTGTACAGTGTCGTGGGTGATGCGGCAAATAACTGATTCCGTCCTTTGCTTTTGAAGAGGATACAATGCCAGGGTTCATATTCCAACTTTTGCCTTGAATGCACATTCTGTTTCTCCTCCTCCAAGATGGATTTTGTGGTAAAAATCAAGAGTAACCTTCAAGGATGAGTAAAAGTGCTACTTCCCGTTGCTGAAGGAAATCAATAAAGCAGGCGATCCATGCGAATAGAAGAAGACTGGTTTAAAGCCTATAATAGAGTAGTCATCCACATCAAAGCGCACTTGATGTTGCATGGTTTGAATAATCCCCGGAGCTGCATATTTTTTCTCCAGCTTTTCCTAATAAAGGCTTCTTTATTTGAACTCACTTGGTTATTGGGTTTGGTATGATCAACCTTTTCCTTTATGGCTTTACGATCGGCCCAAGGGAAAATAAAGCCCCCAGTTTCTCTTGTACTTTTTCAGTGGAGGAATCTGTTGTGTTAAAGCGCCACATTTGAATCTTATAGAAATGTTATTCACTTTCATCATTTTTTGAAGGATTCTTAGGAAGCAGGCCTCTTCTGCAGTTCACTTATTTAGATTATTAAAACATGAAGAGAAATGTCAGCATAAACGGCTGATTAAACTAGGCTTAAAGGGTCCTGATCATGATTTCTTCCAACTTATCTTTGCAGGACACTAACCAAACATAATGCAAAAAATTCTACGTTGAGGAGGACAACTGGACATGGACATAGATAATTAAGGAAGAGGTCCAAAGATGCGGAATTTGGACGAGGCGTTGGGGGTGACCCATTTCAAATATCAAGTCGGAAATAATAGCAAGATTAATAAATACTGAAAAGATAATATGGCTATTGCCTCATCCACTACGAGAACTGTTCAGAACTGTAGGAAGTTGCCCATAAAGCATGCTTCGAGCTCCCTACTGCATCCCTTATTCTATAAAAATATTCCCTAAATTTACGGAAGCTCCCAATTCCGAAGGTTTGGTGAAGGGTATGATCGAACGAGATATAAAATGCGGGAAGGAGAGTTAATCTTTGAATGTTACTTGAAGCCTTTCCTGTTTGAGCTTTGAAATTGGAGGCGGCGGCCCCTCCCCAGGTAACGGGAGGTAATGAACGAGGCATTCTTGAAGGGGAAGAAATCAATACTAAATTCTCTTAGACTTGGAAAGAACAGCATGTCCCCACTGGAGTAACTAAGCTTGAATTATTAGGATATTTCAGCAGTTCATTATTGGTGGTCCTTTTTTTCATTTTTATCATTCAAACGACACAATCAAGGAAATTAGATCGAAGCCGGGTCTGGTCGCTTTCTTCTGTTTTTAAAGTCTAACACCCTTCTTAATTCCACCTTGGCGTTCTAAACGTAATTGTAAAGGGCATCGTTCGAGTTACGGGTGGAGAGGCAGAGGAAGAGGAAAAAACAATTCTGATGAACATATATGTGTTCTGATACCATGTTAAATATTGCACTGACTTTTATAATTGATCAAGTCAAGAAGTTATCCGCTTAATGAAGATGACCAGGAGTGTAGATCAACATGAAACTACAGAAGAAAAAGCGTCTTTCCATTAAATACGTCACCAACTCTTTCATCGTTCCTGAACTCTTTTAAATACATCATTGAAAGTTGAGAGCAATGGAGCAAGCATTTTTTCGCAATTTGTGTGGGAATTTATTGAAACTGATAGCATTACATCATGATAGAAATAGGATGAGCTAGAAGATAAAGATATCTTCTCCACGACTCAACCAATTCATTGCAATTTGACAAGAGCAGAATGGCCTATATGAAATTTTCATCACTCCAGAAGTTATTACCTCAATTTAAATCTTATTCATTAGCATTTGAGTTTTGATCTGATATTTGAAGTTTCAAGCTTTTTTATTTTATTTTATTAGACTACTAGTAGGTAAATCAATAACATCGATACATAATGCTCCACTTGAGGTTTCTCATTTTCTCTGATTCTTATACACCTACAGTATCCTATATGTGTATTTTGGGTTCTCATGTAATCATAAAATCAGTACATGATGTCAATTATATACTTATAAAATGACCATCCGATTATGTGTTAAAATTCTCATACTAGAGCCAAGTGGATACTTTTTTCTTCTGAAAATTTGGGTGCTTTCGATTTTAATGAATTTAGTCTCTTTTGCAGCAAAAAGACAGAAGGAACTGTAATTCTAAAATGATTAGTCAAAGTTTTAAATAAGACTAATAAAATCTGAGAAAAATTTTAAACACAAAAAGAAAATGGAAGACATGGGTAATGCTTCCAATTTAATAATTTCACACTTTTATTCTCTTAACTGTCCATTAAATTACAATTGAGAATGCATGGTTTAATTGACTGTGCCTGGAAATTCAGTATCTTTGAGAGTCATATTCGACATTTTCACAAAAATAAATAGAAGACATGAACATTTAGGAAGTGCAGTGTGTGGCTGCCGCTCAAAAGAATGGAATGTGAAGTTTAGTATTACCTAATATTTCATCAAAGAGAACATAAATTACAATTTTTGGACAGGCTGATGTGGTTAATCCTTCTATAAGCATTTACAAGTGAAATTACATAGACCATTCATCCACTACAGTATTATCAATATAAAAATAGTACCCTCTTGTGTAACGTCGTCGTCTACTGCATGCCCTCTTCATCTGCATGCTGAAGTACCCCGTAAAGCTCAAGTCCCGCAGCTTGGTCCTACGCATTCAATCAGTGGAACCAAGTTCTGAGAGGCCTCAATTTTTTCTGATAAAACTGATGGCTCATAATTGTCATAATTACCAAAGCATAAACCTTTTACTGTACAAGTCTCTTCCCCGTCCAAATGCAGCACTAGCAGCTTTTGATTCCATCGGTTGAGCCCACAAGAGATCTGGTATACAACCTGTTTCACGGTAAAAAGGATAGCAAAAAACTGAAAACGATATTACAAGTAATAAGCGTCTCAGTTCTACAGTCGCGGGTCATATATTCTTTCTCACTCTTAAGCATATATATCACCATAAGTCAGGGCCAACGTTACATAGGGCAGTGGACAACATCTAAGCACTGTCTGACTCATTCCCGGAATCTCTATTTGCAGGAGTGTTCTTGTAACCGGCCATCTCTTCCTTGTAACGCTTCTGATCATCCCGAGCTTTTTGCTCATAAGGCTCCCTCTCCTCCCCTGAAAGATCAACAAGTGCATCACATGTATGACCAGAAGAAAACAACCAAACATCCAATATAAGAACGTTGGAAGTACCTGTCATCTTCTTCCACTTCTCTCCCAGAGCCCTACCCACGTCTGTAAACGAAAGTCCAGGACTATCTTTCTTTAGAAACTGCAAAACACAAACATGGAAGATCACCGTGCTTCCCTCACAATCAATACTTATCAAAAAGGTAAGGGCTAGTTCTAGAGAACTTCAGGGACCTCTAGCGCTCAAAGGTAAATGTCAATACAAAAACCACGATACTAGACATTCCTATGTAGGTCCGCAAGGGGTATTTGTACTGCAAGGACACAAACAGCAAGAACCAGAGAACTTTATAAAAGCTTACATCTCTCTCAGTTTGAGAGAAAAACATAAAACCAGACATTGCCCTCTTAGGTGCATTAGGATCTTTTTTCCTCTTTTGTTTTCTCTTCTTAGAACCCTCCTCATCCCCGTCCTTGACTTTCCTCTTTGAGGCAGGCTTGGAGGCAGCACCTTCTTTCTTGCCTTCCTTCTTGGCAGGTTTCTGAATCACAGAGTCCGTATTGGAAATTAACAAGACATTCTCAGCATTAATCATGCGTCTTTCAGTAAGTGAAAATAAAAAAAATTATATTCTTTAAAGTGAAGAGAGCTTGTTTCAGTGAAAACAGGTGAAGATGGCTTACATCTTTGTACTCTTGGCTTACATCTGATCCTTCTTCTGAATCATCTGTTGGAGAGCCTCCATCATCCTTGTCTGCAACAAAATCTTCATCCTGGGAAAAATCATATGTGAACTTATGTCAACCTCAAGCATCCTAGTCCAATCAACAAATCAATCATACGAGTTCAGGGTGAAGTACCTCTTCATCACTTTCATCACCCCCAGCTAGATTTTTAATCCGTTCAAGATGTGGGTCAACAGCATCATCATCATCATTACTGAGAGCAGCTGCAACTCCATCTGTAGTTTGCACTTCTCCAAGATTCATGATTTTCAGACCCTTCCCACTGTGGAAAACATAACATAAGAAATGACGGAAGCATGTGCAACCAATATAACAGAAATACACCTACTGGACTATCTAACAAGGCAACATGGCCCACTCTATTCTAATGTAGATCTCCTCTCTAAAAACAAAAAGGTCCCATAGACCTACCTAATGAAGTCAAAAAGATTATGATACTCATTCCTCTGAATGTTCCGGAACAAATGCTCTTGCTCATTCTTCAATTTCACGAGTAGATCAAAATAGTGATATTGCGAACTGGAGGCTCCAGTTCCATGTCTCTCAAATTCAACATATTCAATCTAGGCATGAAATATAATACATATAAAAAATAATTAATATCATATCAGATTAATCAAGTAACAAGATATCATAAGGAATAGATATAGTTCAATGGTACAAAGATAGGAATGTCAATTTTTTCTCCATTGATTTGTTACCTCATCATGAAGAATGAGTGTAGGGGGTTTAGGCAAAAAGAAGAAGCCTTTCTCCAAGGGATAGAGGACTCCATCTTCAGCTTTTAACGAAGACTTTACAGCATATCCATGTTGGCAACTTCTGAATTTTCCTGGTCGGGTGATTTTAGCTCCAGATAGGCCACGCAATATTCCAGTGAAGACTTCATGAATTAACCCCTGAAGATTAAAAAAATCAATGTCCATCAATGAGTACCGAAAAAAAAAAAAAAAAGGTATACTTCCAATCAATCAGTGGCTGAAGGAGCACCAAAGCAATGCAGGATACTCTCATATTCACTGACTAAAAAAGCCACAATGGGGTGATTAACATTGTACCACCTGAATACTGCCTCCCTCCTATCAAGATCTCTTAACCCTAATTAATAAGACCCACAGCTGATAACGTGCTTGACACATCTTTCAGAGGAAAGGCGTTTCAAGAAGGAATATTATGTAGAATAAATAAAAATATGGAAATTCTTACTATAGCTAATATAGAAATCCAAATTGAATATTATATAGTTCAGTCGGAGGAATTGAGTTGGTAAGTAACTTGAATTAGCCTGCTTATGGCTCAGTTATCATAGGAATCTCAGTTCTAAGACTGACACGGCTCAGTTATGTTAGGAATCTCAGTTCTAAGAGCTGACTGTATGCATGGTTGAAAAACATTACTAGCTTGAACTTGAATTAGTAAAATTTCAGAGCACATTTAGCCTCAGTTTTTAAAAAATCCTTCCATTCTTTTATTTTCATCAATTTGTTTGCTATATTTTGGTGGGAACACCACCAATCACACGAGTCTACACTGGGAGACATCGGGTCACACCAGAACCCACCACCCTAAAAATTTGTAATTTATCTTATTTTCGTTTTTATTTTATCCTGATTTATCAGATAATGGTTTATCCTTTTTTTTTCTTGATTTTACGAGATTCATCAGATAGGATTTATCTCTTTTATTTAAATTTTGAACTTCTGTTTTGTTTCTTATTTAAAGGGTTGTGATCGGATGAGTGAACATCATTGAATGAATTGAAATTTTCTGCCCCCGTTGCTTCTTCTTCTTCAATCTTCCTACCCTTTTTCTTCTCCTTCTATTTCGTCAATTTCCTTTCTCTGCAACGTCCCGACACGCGTCCCGCGTCAAATTTATTCACAATCTAACTCTAGCATCAAGACTCAGAATATGTCTGAAATTTCAGTTCCAAAATGAAATTCACAAATATACTGTTGTAATAATTTTTATTTTGAATGGCACTAATACAATTCAAATTGTACTTTGTGAGAAGTGGATGCATATTAGCCTCTCTTTTAATAGTTTATACACCACATTTCAAAAAAAAATAAACCTCTTAATACTAAAAGTGGGTCACCACTTTTATTTTCTTATTTGTCACCTCACTCATAACTGTGAGTTGATGTAGGTGATATTCCACTGATCAATCAAAGATCAAATGATGATAAAAAATGATAACTGATCACCAAAGCAAAACAATTAAATCATATGACATGTACCTGGCAAACTCAAGTGTTTAAAACCAGAAAGGTGTACAACTAAAACTGCTTACATAGTGCAGCTGGACCAGTTACTGAGAAAGATTCATAGACTTCCAGTCAACTAAAGTCTCACTGCTAGTTACAGCAATAGGAGTGAATTATACCCAATTCCTATTCATGAAAATCTTTATTCATGTAAGATTATGAAAATTTTGAACCAATTTCCTCTTTCTTATTTATTATACAGATATGACAAAGGTAAGACTACTTTTGTACTTAGTACCCATACCCATTTAAGGATAAAGATACGAGGGGAACATATATAAATCTGCACATCATCATATAAATGACTCAAGAAAACCTCCCATTACTTTCTAATCTAATTGCTAAATCAAAGATCTCCTCTCTCTATGCAAATCATGCTTCTCTTTCTCTCCTCCAGCCCATTCTCTCAAACTCTCTTTCCCAACTGTTTCTCCAACATTTTATATATATATTGAAAAAGTGAGCATTTTACTAAGCAAGAAACAACAAACAAATACAATTAGGAAAGTACACCCCTTACAACAAGGGATTGGAAAGAGGCTCCTTGTCTAGCAAGTAAATCGGCTACAAAATTAGCAGATCTAGGAACATAAGACCAAATACAAGTGATATGGGATAAGATGTCCATGATAACATAAAAAACATCCCAGTGTTGCCACGGTGGGGTGGAAGGAGAGAAAAACCAACCAATAATCACAGCACAGTCACCCTCGATATGGAGCAGGCCAGAGAGATGATCCTGAAAGAGAGTGAGGCCGTTGAAGAGGGCCTGAAGCTCAGCTGAAGTGAAGTCAGTGACACCCATAGGGCCAGACTAGGTTGTGTATATATATATATATAAATAAAAAGAATTAGCAAGCAGCAGGATCATATAAAGGAAGATAAGGCTACATCTGCCAATGAAGGCTGGCACTCAAACTCCAATTTGTGCAGAAGAAAGTTGTTCCTTTCGCAGGCCTGCCTTCCATTCTAGAAGAAGAACAAAACCAGACTCCGCTTTCTTTCTTTTTTCCTTAATGATGAGAACCATATTCAAGAACAGGACTTCAAATAGTCTACCCTTCTTTGTTTGGCAGTAAAATCAATCCTAATACCCAGTTAAACCTCGAAACAAGGAGTTTTTCTATTTTCTTCATTCTGGATTTTATTTACCCGATTATCGGTTATCTATTAGTTACCTAACACTTATCCAAAAAACAAGAGAACAAACAAATAACTTGTCCATAGACACAACCATTCCTTTTATTTACCATTTGCATCCCTAATTAAAAAAAAACTAAGATCTTCTAAAGCACATAATGATTTTTTGCCATACCGTCAACACCAATATCAGTATGCTGCAAACCATTTACATACCATTATTGTAGATCCATAATAGAATAATGGCCGATTTCAGTGTTGGATCATAAACTTGATGTAAGAACCACAAAAAAAATGATAGGCATGGAGAGGTCACACATCAAGTATATGAACCAATAAGCCTAACATTAAAACGCCTAGTTTAATGCCTGTTCACATATCCAATGTGGAGCCCACACCATACGCCCAACTAAGCATACACAACCTCACATACTTCACAATTATATAGAATGTGCACGGGCTACTTCCTATAATGGAGGCCACATTATGTCTTTCCACTTGAAAATGAATACACCCATGTTGAACTAGTAGGCACATAGATTCATAAATCCACACAGACTTGTGCACCTACCATCCACCACTCTCTCCTCAACAACACAGACTTTCAATCCAACAGAAAACAGTCAAATGCATGCAAGATGATAGGCATTTTACTCACATATAGTTGCTCCAGACATATTAAAGAAGCAATCAACATACCAACTCCCTCAGAAAAACATATTATAATTAATAAACAAAAAATGGAGAGTAACTATAGGAAATGATTTGCTTAATACCTTGTACGATGCTTCTAACTTGTCCTTGTATTTGGTATTCAAGAGGTCCTCATTCATCATCAGAGTAGTTTCAACAACAAAATCTGTTTCAAACTTTGCAACCAAAAGCAAGGAAAATAAAACATTATCAGTTTCCAAGAAAATCTTCATTAAAAAAAAAAACGTTTCCAAGAAAATTTCCAAAAAAAATAAAAATAAATAGCAATGCAGTGAACTAAAACACAATACCTGCAAAACAATATGGGGGTATAAAGTTTGGCCCTTGCGGATAGGTGGGTCAAGAGTCACCACGACAAAGGTATGTGGTTGATTGGACTACAAATTGCAACATAAATGAAACAAAATGAGATACAGAAGATGTGCAACACAATGAAAATAACACAACCGTAAGCATAGAAGTCAAATATCACAGGCAGTGAGATAGCTATGAGAGAATCCAGCCAAAATAAAACAAGAATACTTAGGTATGAGAGAATCCTGCCAAACTAGAATACACTATATGTATACAGCTCTCAGAATCAGGACTAATTCAGTACCTTAGGAAGTACAAAAAGGCGAACAATGCTTGTATATTGAATTTTGAAATCATTAGCCTGTCCCTGAAGCCGCAAGAATGATAAATGGAGTTCAACAGTGTATCGTCCTCTGCAACAAGGAAGGTCATCCATTTAACATACAAACTATTAATACAACCAAAATCAAGGGCATAGCTAGATTATCAGACAAACCTAGGAGTAAGAATTGCAATGCCCTCAAACAAAGCAACAGCATCTTCACCAGATGCACCAACATCAGCCATAGACATTATTTTGTCTCGGAAAACCTATCATTATACAAAAGAGTTAAAAATTTCAGATCATGAATATATAAGAAGCAAGACTCAATGCAGATATTGCAATAAACCAAACAAAGTCAGCACACTTTTCACCTGAGCAGGAGGGTGATTTTCATCACCAACAAACTGTGTATTTGAATTAGGTACATGGAAACTTATCTCCATCAACGAATCTTTCTGTTGACACCAAAGAGAAACTGTTAGAACAACGAAAGTTTCAGAAAAGCAAATTATTTGAAGGTCATTTGCTTCAGACAACCACTTGCATCATTAGACTCTTAAAGTGCAACTGAAACCCACCAAGATCAATTAGTTCTGAGCCATACATTGATATTTCTACTTTTGAAAGCACATGGTTTTCTAAATAAACCTTCTAAAAATGCCTAATATACAGGCCTGTTCACAAACATGTCATGAGACGTTTTGCAAATTCATACACATCTACAAACATACACATAAGTGTGCATGTGCGCATGCTCGTGTGCCTGTGCATGTGAACACATACATGCATGCATGTTACTAGCACTCATGTGCATATTATGTGATTCTGTCAGGAATTCGATCGTAAAAGATCCCTTCCCACCCCTGTTTCAGGCTCAACTAAGCTCTATACTGAATAAATGGTTGTACCTAAGAAAAAAAGGTTAAGATACCAACCTCATTAGCCCCCCTTGTGTCATCAACATGGAACTCCAGTGAAACATCATTTTTTCCTTGAAGCTGAGTTTGGGCAACATCAGCTAATGACACTTCAAAAGCGTGCTTTGAGCCCACTAAAAAATTCAGTAAATTGCCTGCAAAGAAAATGTTGCACAAGTTTTTTTCTTTTTTTTTTTTAAAAAAAAAGGAAAGTCAAGAATGGGAAATCAAGATTGCTGCCTCAGTCTGCAGTTAAAATGGAAGAAGATGCATTTATTTCAACACAAAGTGGAAGAGAAAAGTGCAATTTTAATTTGCAAGAAAAGTCGTGAACAGGAGCAATCCACCAGCATCAATTAGCAATTGAAAGTCACACTCCAAGTGGAAGGAAAATGCTCAGCCACAAGTTCGTGCAACATAAACAAAAATGTCCACGTTAAGATCGTTGGAAAAATATTATAGAGTATAGTTCACATGCAATGCTGAAAATGCCATGCCATTTGAATAGTCCATGATGAACAAAACCATATGGGAAGAATAAAAAAAAAAAAAAAAAGGTAAGCAAGTTATAGATAATCCCTGACCACTTAAATCAACTTCCCCCCAATTCTGGCCACTGATAGAGAGTTGTTTCTCCTCTGGTGTTATTCCGATAGTGCTTTGAAAAAAAGTTGTCAGGTTACTGACGTCCTGATAGAAAGCGAGAATGAGGTCTTTACAAAGTATTGAACAACAATAGCAGCATATGATAGATAACAACATATTCCAACTAACATAAAAACTAAAGGTACAAGCAACTAGCAAGTGAGAAAATGGAATGTCAATTTGGTGTATTTGAAGGTTCTATATGAGATGTTTAAATATTAAAATACTTCTCAAAATCAATTTCAGGAAAGAACCAGCTGGATGAAGCTGCCAAATTTTTCCTTGCCGTGATTGGTTCTGTATTTGTCATGATAATAACATTCCTCAGCACTACTTTTTCCTTGATTGGTTTATGGTAGTTAGCACTCATTTCGAGCATAAACAAAGACAAACTCTAATATGTGTACCCTTCTACGTTATGTTTATGAAGTTTCCCACAACAAAAATAAAAAGCTGAGAAGAAAGCCTTGCTATCAATCGATTTAACACCGGATGGCCCAGACAAATGTTTAAAGCTAATTACAAACACCATTCAAAAGCTTGAATTGATCACATCTGTTGTTCAAAATGGCAGATCAACTTAAAGTAGCACTATGATGGCACCACGTAGTTCAAAGAGTATCCAGAAAAAAATTATAGACGATATTTTCCTGCAGGCAACAGACCTGGCAATCTTAAATGATACACATGCTCATTTTGGTCTGTTGCATTCAAAAAGCTACAATTCATACATTTTCCCCCGGCTCTAATTGTGATAATCGGAGTTTATAGTAGGTCAAATAGTTACGCCGCCAAGCAAAAAAAAAAAAAAAAATAGAGTGAGAAGATAATTTTTTTCCAAAGAAGTAGCATACCTGTTCACGGAAACCAGTGAATTTGTAGTATAAGCCATCCTTGCCCTTTACACTGACCTCAAAGGTTCTAGGGATCTTCATCCATGAAACAGCAAGGATGTTTGCCTTTTCAAGGTTAAGAACCCTTGCTTCTCCCTGACCTCCGACTTTCTTCCACCTGATCCCCATCGAATGAACCGTAAGCTGTCCAGGGTTCTGCTTTTTGTGAAATGAGCCATTAGAAATTCCTGTCACTCCCAAAATCTTGCTACTTTTGTTTAAATATTGTTGCCTTATAAAAGGTCGCAAACAAGTATACCACAAAAAATCGAAACCCTAGGCAATTTCTCAACCCACGCATTTCAATCGTTTCGACGGCCGAAGGAAATAAAAAAGGACTCCAGGAGAAACACAAAAACGAAACACAAAACAGTAAAAAAAAAAAAAGAAAAAAACTTTGGGAGTGAGAACTCACCACACCACCCCGGCCTCCCAGGAGAATGTTATTGAAGACAAGACCATCCGCCATTTTCACGAGGAGAACCAAGTGTTCTTTTTGCCCGGGAAGCGGACGGATTTTCTAGGTTTTTTAATTTAAATAAGTCGTCGTCCAGAACGGGGTTTTCCGAGTCGGATTTGAGACATCCCTACTATTTGTTGGATCCTACAAACATAAAGCTCATGGGCCGTGAATACATTTATAAGCTCTAATGCCTAAATTTCAATTTATTACGTCCACTCTCTTCAAAATTATCCTTGGAGAATTATTTGTTAATTTTATTTTAATCTTTCTCAAATCTTAGGTTCAATCTTCAATTGAATATAAAGCTTCATGTAGGTTGAATCCAACTCACCCAACACCCAATCATGAAAAAAACCCTCCCTCATTTCTTTCCACTACGTGAGGGCCTTCATGACTCGAGATTTCAGAGAGAGGAGACGGCCTGAGTGGAACTTGATTTTTTATGCTTTTACCGACCTTCTCCGCACTGCTTCTAGAAGAGTCTCCCCCGTTAGACTTCTCGCTTCGGGTCTTTACCACGGTTTTATAAATCACCGGCTCCAGTCGGGCTTGCTCGAGTACGAGTGAGTGCGACGTTGGCCGAAGAGGTCCAATGCAGGTGTGAACCTAAAGACTCTCAGCTGGAGTCAATGGAGTCGTTTGGCAAGAGCGAAGGGTTTTTGTAGTTTCGTCGTTTCTTTTGCAGAATCAGTTTTGTCGGAAGAAGTAATTTAGGAGAGGCTCGATTAGGGGTCAATCAGACAAGTCGCAATTTCATCTATCGAGAAGAGTACAAGATCCATACAAGGCAGCGTCGCGATCATATCCCAAGGAGAATCTGCTCTTGAACAAGAGGATTTATCAGCCTTCTTCTAGAAGTGATTTGAATGGAAATATCTTTATGACGAAATAGGGAAAACGCACTGACATCGAATTACTGGTGTCCGTCGGAAAAACAGTTGTCAGAGGGACAGTTTGGTCAAAACATGTTTGCTTCATGTCCTTCTTATATCTCACAATTCACAAGGCAAGGCCCAGTGCTCTGCTCAGCTCTGCCGGTGCTTCCTCTTCGTCTGCAGTTTTATTGTGTGTCCTACTTCGCCCCCTTCCTAGTTTCAACCATGGCTCTGAGACTCGGCCGATACGTATCACATCTTAGCCGAAACCTTGTAACACGGTCCTCAAATCCCCACGTTTCTATCGGTTTCTGCCGATGTCTCTCAATAGTACCTTCCGATTCCTTTCCGATTCGCCAGCTACCGATGAAGGCGCCGAAACCCCTTTTCAAAAACCCGGTTACGCCGTCCCGCAGGTTCTCCAACTCCGCCCAATCTTCCGTGGAGGACAATGCGAAGCCAACGGCCAAGTGGGAAGGCAAGGCTGCTGGTAAGGTGAACGGAGTTTCTGCTGACAAAGTATGGTCGCTCGTAGAAGACTACGGCAACGTGCACAAATGGCTCCCAACTATTGATGCGACTACCGTCGTGGAAGGCGAGCCGGGTAAACTCGGTTGCGTCAGGCGCTGTTCTGGGCCTCCCGCACCTGGTAGCGAGACTCCCACCTTCACCAACGAAAAGTTGGTAGAATTCGATCCCGCCACAAGGACTTTGAGCTATCGGGTCCTTGATAACAATATCGGATTCGGTGACTTTGTGGCGACATGGAAAGTTGTGCCGGATTCCGACGGTGGAAGTACCATCGAATGGTCTTTTGTGTCGGCTCCGATACCCTACTGGGAGCCGGAAAAGGTTCAGGGGTATATTGGTTTCAGCGTGCAAGGCATGGCGAAAGCTATGGAAGAAGCTCTTAGCCCCAAGAAATAATTTCCTTTGTTTTCTCCCTTTTCTGTGACGTTTTTGCCTGTTTTGTCGGCGGCTATGTAGGCTTGCTTTTTCTTCTTCCTGATCATGTAGATGTTACTTGTTTCTGAAAATCGCTTGTTATGCGGTTATGTTTAATGAACAATCCTGCCCTTCTTTTCTTTAAATGCATTTTCCACCTCTACTCTCTCAATTAACTAGTCGAAAAGATGAAAAAGAAAAAAACATACAATCATTTCAGAAATAGCTAACGACGGAGTGTCGAAAGGAATTGACAACGGAAATAAAGAACATATTCATGACAAGAACGGCAAAAGACGGGACTGTCGAATGGAATTCGTACCCTGAAACTAATTCTTACATGTAAGTTCGTCAGCTTATCCGTCGTCTTCATCAAGTGAAGAACTATGATTTCTTTCATTTCTTTAACATGCATTTACGGGAACCTGAAACAAACCCTCGATAGGCTCATATTTTCTACAAGGTTTAAGGAGAAGGAGTTTGCCCTGTGAAGGGAAGAAAAAGTGATAAAAGGGGGTAGTCACCGACGCCATTTCTGGATCGATGCTGATTTGGGAGAAAACGACGGTCTTCTGTGGGGGGTAGTTTCCGGAGTCTGGGCTACGAATCGTTGACTCGGACATGAGACGTTTCCTTTTACAAATTGGAAATAGGGAGTTGATGTCCGGAGTCAAGCATGGCTGCTTCAAGTCAATCAGTCAAGGCAAGTGAGCTAATTAATACACAGTTGGAGGAAGAAAACTGCCAAGGCCCAAGTTGGTGTCTTCAACTTTAGACTCTTTTTTATCTTCGCCTGGTCCTGTTGTCTTCCAAGTTCCATCCTAACTAACAGAAGTAACTTTATATAAAAGTCCTAGAAAATTGACATCCCATGCAGGTATTTGATGTCGACCTAAGGCGAGGGGCGAAGGAAACAAGCATGATCCGTTTTTAACTACACAACATGTCTCAGAAAATCGAGAAGTCTACCTCTAGTGGCCAAGATGGACATCCAAATGGCAACCAAATAGTGGATGGTTTGGTGTAACATAAAACTGTACCTTGATAATTTACTTTATAATAAAAGACTAATTTAAACATCTTACCAAACTGGGGTCTACATAGTAAAATAATGTCATAATTATGCGTGCCCAACCACGCGTTCAAAAGTCCCTAACCATTCCTGCGTTTACCGGCATCGGTTCCGTGTGGTTCGTAGGAGCCCCAAATCGGTCAAATAAACTAATAAATTCACCGGATACAATTGACTGAGGGTATTTTGGTAATCTGATATGCTATTTTCCTTATATAAGGAAGGTCCGTCACCGATCTCCATATCCTGTTTCTGCGTTTCACTCCTTTCTCTCCGAAAGACTCTCTCTCTCTCTCTGTCTCTCTCTCTCTGCCTGCTCACAAATGGCTGCGGAAGACAAGTGGGAGGGAAAGGTTAGCGCCAAGGTCCCAGGCGTTTCTGCAGACAAAGTTTGGGCGGTGTTAGACAAATACGCCAACGTCTCCAACTATCTCCCAAGCATCGACACCAGCACCATCGAATCGGGTGAGTCGGGTAAACTCGGTTGCGTCAGGCTCTGCAGTGGGCCTCCCATCCCCGGTGGCCAGGATCGGTCCTTCACCTACGAAAAATTGGTTGCGTATGACCCGGCGGAGCGAACTCTGAGCTACGAGGTCGTCGAGAACAACATCGGGTTCAAGGATTTCGTGGCGACCCACAAGGTGTTGTCTGAGGAAGACGGAAGCACCATCGAGTGGTCTTTCGTTACTCCTCCCATGCCGCCGCCCCACTGGACTGCGGAGAAGGTCATGGGTTACATTGGGTACAGTGTGAACCACATGGCACAGAAGATCGCCGAAGAGCTTAAAGCCTAATATGTCTTTTCCGTTCCCTGTTTTTAACTTTTTAAAGTTTGGGGTGAAAAGCTCGAGGTCCCGTGTGTGCCTGTGACTGTCTGACTGTCTGTTTGGGCATGGTTATGTTTTCGAAGTCCCTGAAATAAAAAAATTCTAGCATCAATATCTCATCGTGTTCTTACTTTGGTATCTCGTCTAAGAATATCTGAATTTTATCTTCTGCAAATATAACTAGGTCTACCGCCTGGTCCTAGCACTGAAACCGAAGGATTCACATAAATAAATTGGATATTTTAGGAGGCGTATTTTGACGGCAACCATTTAGTTATAAAAAAGTATGAACAGAGCATCAGAGGGAAAAAGACAGAGAGGATGTCCTCTTCAATAATTCTGAATTATTTTATTAAATAATAATAACACTGAATCTTATTTTAAATAAAACAGTTTAAAGTAACTTATTTTCTTCTATTTATACATTATATAACATGTCCAGTAGCCCTAGCCTTAAATGCCTCAGACCGACTCTTGCCCGAACAGACGTGCCCAACAGCTCTTCTAGAAGGGACTGTCCCACTAGACGTTTCGCCTTAGGTGTGAGGTCACGCACTTGGCATTCCGTCCGTTGACCCCATACCTTAGTAGGAGGTGTGAATGGATGTAGTCTCCGGACTCTCAACCCGTGTTCTGGTCTAATCAGGCGTCGCAGTGGGAAAGTCGGGACAGGGAGACCCATAGGAGACGACAGCAATTGCGGTGCGCGTTGAAAATTAGTGCCTGGAGGGATAGATTGGTAAAATTATGTCCGCTTCATATCCAATTTATAGGTCACGAGAAAGAGAGGCAGACAAGTCTCGCACCGCTGTCCCTGCGTTTCCTCCTAGTGGTCACTTGCTTCTACCTTTTCACCCTTTCAAGTTTCAGCCATGGCTCTCAAACTCGGGCGATACGCATCACATCTTGGCCGTAACCTCGTAACACGGCCCTCTAATCCTTACGTTTCTATCGGTTTCTGCCGATGTCTCTCTATGGTACCTTCGGATGCCTTACGGATTCGCCACCTAACGTTGAGGACGCCGAAACCCATTTTCAGAAACCTGGTTACACCGTCCCTCAGTCTCTCCAACTCTGCCCAATCTTCCGTGGAGGACAATCTGAAGCCGCCGGCCAAGTGGGAAGGCAAGGCTGCCGGTAAGGTGAACGGAGTTTCTGCCGACAAAGTATGGTCGCTCGTAGAAGACTACGGCAACGTGCACAAATGGCTCCCAACTATTGATTCGACTACCGTCGTGGAAGGCGAGCCGGGTAAACTCGGTTGCGTCAGGCGCTGCTCTGGGCCTCCCGGACCCGGTAGCGATACTCCCACCTTCACCAACGAAAAGTTGGTAGAATTCGATCCCGCTACACGGACTTTGAGCTACCGGGTCCTTGATAACAATATCGGATTCGGCGACTTTGTGGCGACATGGAAAGTTGTGCCGGATTCCGACGGTGGAAGTACCATCGAATGGTCTTTTGTGTCGGATCCGATACCGTACTGGGAACCGGAAAAGGTTCAGGGGTATATTGGTTTCAGCGTGCAAGGCATGGCGAAAGCAATGGAAGAAGCTCTTAGCCCCAAGAAATAATTTCCTTTGTTTTCTCCCTTTTATGTGTTATTTCCCCTGTTTTGTTGGCGGCTGTAGGGTTGTATGTGTGGGTGTGCTTCCATCGAATCATGTAAGATGTTACATGTTTATGCAAAATGGTTTTCATATCTGGTTATGTTTAATAAACTATCCTGATTCCTGCCCCTCTTTTTGCTAAAGGTACTTTCCTCTTAATTTTTCTGAAACTTTAGAAAAAAGAAGAAGAAAAGAACAAATACATTTCAGAAAAGGTGAACAGCGTACAGTGGAAAACTGACGCAATTCTTCTACATGTTCGTTCGCCTACCTGTCGTCTTCATCAAGTGAAGAACAATGAATTGTTTCATATGCATTTACAGGAATCTGATCGATCCACATTATCGAGAAGGTGAAAAGTGGCGACCGTGGCCGGTGTTATGGGAAGAGAGAAGAGAAATGGATGGAGAGGGCCACCCGCCCACCGATGACATTTGTGGATTAATGCAACGACGGTCGGCGGACTTGTGTCCTCCTGCGAACGAGATAGCAGGGGATAATTTCGTTGGACGGAACTGAGACGTTTTCCTTTTACAAATTCGAATTCGGGAGCTGAAGTCCGGGGTCAATCAGGGGTGCTTGTAGTGCGTCTATTCGGCAATTCAAGTGATGAAATTTAACAAAAAGTGAAAGGAAGTCAAAGGCCCAAGTCTGGGCATCGCCGGTCCTTCAGTTTTTTGGCCTTCAGATCCCATACGGTGAAGTTTAGTCCCACGGATAGCTCGTGTGCTGATTCCAACTTTCTCGTGTAGCGGAAACTCCAGACTGGTGCAGGAACCAAGTTTCAATGGTTTCCACCGAGTTTTTAACTTCTATTGTAAGTCTACTCGAGTGCTGCTCGGAACCCGAAATGGTCGCTGAAGCTTTCTGAGCGTCGAGTTCTCACATCAAGGGTTAGCGAATGTAATGTAATTTATTGAAAATTTAGTGGATGCAAAATCTGCCTCAGTCGCCTGAAAGAGATTTGCGTATCTTTCTATGTTTGGATTGTTCGTGATTGAAGGGGAAATGGGTCCCGGTAATATTCACATTTGTTGTCGGAGGAGATAGTTGCTGCTGAACTAACCTGTTATACTTTTAGCTCTGGTCGACGCCGATGAATAGAGAGTTGTGACATTTAAAACTAAAAACGTTAACCTCGATTCGGGCCCTGCAGCGACAGATGCCATGTTCCCCCCCTCATTCGCACAGATGCCTTTTGGTTTTTCATATTGGACCGCCATGTGCCTCCGTGATTCTGATTAAGTAGGGGCCCCACGTACTATACTACTTCTTAATACATTTTAAACCAATTTTTTTGCAAGGGAATGAGTGGACTACATGTGGGCAAGTGAGGTACAGTGATCGGATTCAGGTTAGGATGGTAAGAAACTCGTCTCTGACCCAACCAGTGCCACCCCATGATTAGACGTGGCAAGTGGCAACCGAAGCGGGTTCTCCGCCACAAACCCATTAACTTACAAAGGCGACGTCATGAGCCACTGGTCCACTTTTTACTGCAGGTCGGTGAATTCCCTTTTTCTTATTTACAAGTAGTTGGATAAAAGAAACCGTCCACTGACTTGGTGGCCGGTGGTTGTGATCTCCGTTTCCATTCACTAGGTTACGGATTCCCGAATATAGGCAGGCGTCCGTGTGGGACCCCGTACGCAAAGATGCACTTGCCTAGTTGCCCCTCTACCTAGTGGGAAGAAGTGGCGTGCCATGTACGAAGGTTGCAAAACAATAAAATAAAGAAAAATAAAAAAATTAATATATAAAGAATGATAGAGGGTAGTTCAGTCATATTGGTTACTCTCTGGAGACTTCTCTGAGAGCGACTCATCGATTAATGAAATTGCCATGTGCTTTCGTGCTTAACAAACAGTCAAAGATACTGAGAAAAAAAAAATTGATATATAAAAAATGAGAGAATTTTTTTTGAGGGTATTTTGGTCGTCTGATCTTCCGAATGTCTTTATATAAGGAGGTCCGTCACCGGATCTTCACGCCCTGTTTCTGCATTTAACTCGGATTCCGCTGCAAGCTTTCCCTGATCGTCAATCCTCTGAAATCCTCTCTCTCTCTCTCCTCACAAATGGCATCGGAAGACACCTGGGAGGGAAAGTCTAGCGCCAAGGTCCCAGGCGTCTCACCAGACAAAGTTTGGGCGGTTATAGACGATTACGCGAACATCTACAAATATCTCCCAAGCATAGACGCCACCACCATTGTATCCGGTGAGCCGGGTAAACTCGGTTGCGTTAGGCTCTGCAGTGGCAATCCCCTCCCCGGCTCCCAGGAACGCGCCTTCACCAACGAGAAATTGGTGGCGTATGACCCGGCGGAGCGGACTTTGAGTTTCGAGGTCGTCGAGAACAATATCGGGTTCAAGGATTATGTGGCGACCCTCAAGGTGTTGCCGGAGGAGGACGGAAGCACCATCGAGTGGTCTTTCGTTACTCCCGCCATGCCGCCGCCCTACTGGACTCTGGAGAAGGTCAACGGTTACATTTCGTTCTGTGTGAACTACTTGGCAGAGAAGATCGTCGAAGAAAACAAGGCTTAGGTTGTCTTCCTTTCTCGCCCTGTTTTTGTGTGTGTTTTTGTGCGAAAAGCTAGAGGTTTCGGTTGTCGAGGATGCCTTCAGCTCCTACGACGGTCTGTTATGTTTTCGAGATCTTTGAAATAAGACATTTCTAGTTTCAATGCTTCATTGTGTTCTTTCTCAATGGTTGATTTCTCATGATCTCTTCTACGAATTATAGAATTTCCTCTATGCCCTAACACATCAAAATATACAAGGCGAAGCAGTCCCATAGCATTTAGTATTACCCTACATTTAGATTTACGACTACAAGCAATCGTTAAAGACGGGAAAAAACACAAAGATCAAAACTGGATATTGTAATCCATTCTGTTCCGATTTTGATTCCTCGGCAAAGCCACATACTTACTTAGCATAGCTGTTTACAGTTTTCCTTGACCCATATTTCTGGAGAAAAAACAAGGAGAGCTATATTTGAATGAGATAACAAAGTAGAAGACTTTTTCTTCAGCAATTTCAGGCGAGGAAGTCTCCAGTTGAATGAAAAAGAAAAACGTATTGGAGCAATCGGTAAAACCTGAAAAAGGGCAAAATTGACAGAACGTTTCTGATGCTGTTCTTGAAATGGACGGTGACAGCAGTCAGCAGTAGGCTGTCTCATGTCTAATTGAATGCTACTTTTGCTTAGTTTATAGTAACACTCGTCGGTTTTGATGATTGTAGTTTTTTATTAAAATTTATTAAGGAATCAGATGAGATTATTTTTGTGATCGTCTTCGATGAAACTTGTCGTTTTATTATGTAAAGAGCCTCTAGAAGCTATGACTGGAAACAGGCTCAAAATCAAAGTCGTGAGACCTGAGCCGTCCTCCTTGAGAAATGAAAACCAGCAAAAAAGTATCCGAAGAAGTTTGAGCTTTCGCACCAGAAAAACCATTAAATCGGGCATGGTCCTACTCCCTCCTTTTTTGCCCGCCACTTGAAATCTGAAAAAAGAGTTTCCAGCTTTTCTGCTCTGCAAAGTCACTGATCGATTCTTTTTTGCTTTTTCTGGGGCTCCATTAAAGGCTGTGGTGGAGTGGTTTTCATGTTCAACGCAACCTGCTTCAGTGCATGAATGGGAGATGTGTTGAGCAGACTAGACTGTCTTGGTACAGAATCAGAGATGCGTGAACCAACATTAATCCGATCGTTGAGATTGTTTTGAGATTCTGCAATAATGCGTCGTTTCAGATGGCGTTTTGCATGGTCAATGATCTATCTTGATTATTCCACGGTTGCTCGACTTGTACTTTCTGGAGCCAATGAGGACGGAGTGAAGAACAGGATGGTCAGATTACTTGATTGACTTCAATTTTTTTTTTAATTTTTTTTTACCCATTAAAATTACTAAAAAAAATACAAATGAATCCCAAACTTGACTCAAGCGATATCATAGTATTTAGTATTAGCTCATGGGCCATTTGGTAGTTGTCTTCATGGTCGGATATCTATATTTGAATGGCGATTAATCTTAGTCCCCCAGGATCGTCTTTTGATGGCGCAGAAACCAGAGGCTGAGGCACCCAAGTGGGAAGGCAAGGCGGGTGCCAAGGTCCCCGGCGTCTCAGCTGACAAAGTTTGAGGCCCCCTGCAAGACTTCGGGGCAATATACAAATGGATCCCAAACTTGGACTCAAGCGATATCATAGAAGGAGAATCAGGGCAAGTCGGCTGTGTCAGGCTCAACGCTGGACCGCCCATCCCCGGCAGTGAAGTTGGCAGCCACACCAAGGAAAAGTTGATAGCCATGGATCCCGTCCAACGGAGTCTAAGCTATCAGGCCCTTGATAATAATATCGGCTTCAACTATTATGTGGGAACGATCACGGTTTCGCCCGTCGGTGATAACGCCTGCACAATCGACTGGTCTTTCGAGGCGGAGCCGATGCAGGCTTGGACCCAAGAACACATTGAGGAGTATGTGGGACTTGAGGTAGAAACCATGGCGAAGAGGATGGGGGAAGCACTCAATGCCGAATAATGACATCTTTCTCTCTTCTTTTCTGCGTCTCCTTTCATCATCATTGCTGCTGCCAGTTCCAAATTCTTGCTGTCATAATCTCAAGTTGGTCTGTATTCCGAATTCTGCTGCCTTTCTTCCATGTTTTTATTTTGATGGGTGACCCTTGAATAAAAAACTCGGGAAGCGCTTCTGTCTTAGCCATTCCGAATTGCAGTATCAACAGGAAGCGGAAAGAATTATCCTCTTGATCTAAATTCCTGAGCAAAGAGCAAAGCTGAAAAATGCTAAATATTATTTAAAATTTAGAATTACCACCTACTACTCAATTTGAAAAATCCTGTCTGACAGAGGTGGCCTCTCCCTTGCTTGTGGCATGGGGGAGTAATGCCCATGTTGTGTGAAGCAAATGAATCTGCTTCTGGATATTGTAGCTTAATTTGTTGATTATTAGAAGAATTACCGCTTTATCAACTTCTTGCCAATTACATGATGGTCAATAAAATTCAAAGTGAAGCTGAATGCCAGAAACAGAAATTTCCTTCTTATAATTTGTCGGGTTTTCTCAGAGCAACAAAGCATGAAAGAGTGGCCCATCCGACTACTTTATGACATTCTGTTCTGGAAATTTGGCCATCCTAAGTGTTGGGAAGGTAGCAGTTTGGAATCACTTAGGACTGGTCTGCTTGGTTTTGTTGAACAAATTAACAACGACTAGATTTGATTCTAGTTTGTTACCTCTCCTCGGCTGTTCCACTACAATGAGCTTCTTGTGTTTGGATTGCTCAAAATTGGTCATAATGGCAAATATCAAATAGGATGTTTAAATAGCAGTTTTATGTTTTTTCAATAAGAAGATTAATTCACATTCATTCACCTTTTGCTGTTTTGATTTATCCCGAAATTCAATTCTATAACCCGTTCCACATAGGCGCAGGCAAATCAGAGAACTTTCAGTATAATATATAGAGGTTTACTATTGAGCTTCGACGCCAGTTTAGAATCTACTCCTTTCATATGCCATGGCGGTGCCCCCACTTTCTTCTACCTGCTTATTTAACCCTCGAATATAATTCAAAACACAAAACAGTGGGCGTCCAGAAAGGCTAAAGAAAAAAAAATGAGAAAGAAACCTACCAAGATCCAATAGTGGCGAACATGACAAAATCAGCCACAGAAATAGGACTTGAAAGGAATGAGAAAAAAAAAATGAAGGGAAGAACTACAATGACCCCATCAGCACCCAATCATGAAGACAGTAATTTTAAAAATAGGAAGGGCGTTTTGATGACTCCAATGGAAAAAACTGATGCAATACCCGTCGAGTCAGTAACTATGACATGAAAGTTAAAAAGTACATTGTCAACAATGCTGAGTAAAGACTGAGCTTCGGCAGTTTGAGGCCAATATTCCTCGACAAGCTCAGTGATCCTGTTCTTTTCATCAGTTCCATTGACTTAGCATACTCTACTAATTTTCCTGCAATCATAAAGTAACATAATTCTAGGCTTCTGATTTATTTAGCAAACATTTAAGGGAGCAGACTATAGCAAAATATGGGCTCGCTGAATCTGGAAAGAATTTCCAGAAATACACTATTATTTCTTAATATGACCATGTTGACCTGTTAAAAACATGAAGGTTAAAATCAAGAGGATACATTTGGGACTAGTAGGTCAGTTACATAAACGGACCTTACTACAACCAAGGGGGTGGTATCTGGAAGCGAGTCTGCAAGTCCCACACAGGGCTGTATTGATGTTGTGCACGTAGTTGCTGAGTTCCCTTATTGATTGCTATTATCATGATGTAAATGCTTAGAGAAACAGATGGCGGGGAAAGGAAGATTGTCTTTGAAGAGCAGCAAATTGAGATTGGGTCTCTGGATAGATCTCATTAATGTCTGAAATCGATCATCTACAGTTGTCTTCAGTGCTTGGGGTGAAAGCACCTCAGGCCTTTCAATAATTCTTATAATAGAACTGGACATGAAATTAAGCTGCAAAGAAGTACAAATAGAAACTTAAAACATAAAAACATAAGTTGAATATTTAGCAACTAATGTAAAAATTCATACAGCTAATTAGTAAAGGATGCATGCTTAAATGAGCTATTATTCAAAACAAATAAATTACAGAAGGAATGAAGAAAATGTCAGAAACGCATCACCCAGCTTAAAGTATATACCATCTAGACTTCCAATTGCACATTATTCTTCAAATGCTTATAAAATACAACAGGCAACCCATAATCATTATAGAGGACAATTCGTATGTATACTTTCCATAGAAACCAACTGAATTAAAGGATATGTGGATCAAATTCACCTCACTGCATCTAATTGGACCAAACTATCTGACCTGGTCGACCTTTGAAGACCTAAAGGAATAGGCAGCACCAACCCTAGGCTACTAAGAAAGGCAGACGTTTTAGAAAAAAATAATCTAAAATCATAAGAATATTGCAATTATAACACACAGACTCAAATAACATGAATAAACCCAATATAGTTTAATTGGTGTCAACGTGTACCTCTTCCTTGTTCAACTTTCTTCAAAACCCATTAGAAAATAAATATTTTAAAGAGTACTAAGTAGGCCCAAGGCAAATATTTACTATCTTCAAAAGAGATTTCTTCCTATGAAGCATTGGATTTTGGTGATCCCTCCCCAGGATAAACTTTTAGACGTGCATAAGACTAAGAGTTCAACACATACTCGGCAAGACCGTTTGTGACCACTAAATCCTTTCAGAAATAATTTTTAATAATACTGAAAAAAATAAACTCTCTTTACAAACTATTGGTGGGAGACACCCTGCGTAGCTAGCTAGTTGGCTAGGGAGCTGCCTGATTCGCTGGTGTGCCACCAGACTGGTTTTATCTGAGCAAATATGAGATACTTCATCTGGAAATTTGGAGCTTCTAAGAAGTGTCTTTTTCTTGCTAAACTAAGAGAGAATGACTGCTGAATTCCCTTCCAGAATTACAGGAATAGAAAAATTACGGAAATAAAGACAAACATGCTCCAATAAGACAAGGACCGGAGTAGGAGAGGACATTTCCATCATGATCTCTGATTGTGCCATCAACTCCTGCAAGGTCCCAGATGACCTTGGAACTGCCATCAAAATTTTATTTGAACAGGCCCTAGGAGGGGCAGACCAAAAACGCAAATCCTGAGGTGAAATTTCAATATAGGAGAGAATATCTTTCCAGTTCCACTGAATGACAGAGATTAGAAAATGAGGTAACACATTAAGAAGACCACTCCATTGCAGGATGTTATGGAAAAACTGTCTATTACACTGCCCAAAGAGATGGACTTTGGTTTAAAAGTCCTTCAGTTGTGATCCATCCAAAGCTCCTAACGGCCAGCAGCCAAGGCCAAGACCACAAAGAATATTCCCCACTTTAGGAAAGTGACCCTTGATGAGCTGATCACTACAGCAAGAGAAGCTATTCGGGGCACAAACTTTCAGCCCAAACTTCTTGAAGACAGCTCCCCAGACTGCACTGCTGAAAGAACAGTGAACGAGAATGTGAGGCTACAGTTTCTTCTCAGTTACCACAAAGCTTGCACATGTTATCTACCATGGGAATCCTCTTTTCTCCAATTCATCACAGGTGAGAATTTTGTTATGAACCGTAGTCCATAAGAAATGAAAAAAATCTAGAGGGGCTTCGATTTTCCTGAGACAACTAAAATGAAAGCCTCCCACTTTTGGACTGAAACCAGAAAACCATGTGTGTTGCTGCCCAGAGAGGAAGAGGGAGCAAAAGACTTTACAGACAAGGTTCAATAAGAGAAGACAAGGCATTCTCCTTGCTGAAGACCTCTTGAGCTGCTGAAATGGCCTTTTCTCATGCAAATATTTCAAACTTCAAAAACCATTTAACATTCCCAATCATTTTAAACATTTCAAACTTGATTGATGATTTTGAAAGGCAACAGAATTTCAAAAGATTCAAAATTTGGGTAATCAGTACATTGACTTTCGATGACAGGTGTCTTTCAGACTCAAACCTTCATCTAAGTTGGTATCTCGCCACTCATACCGGTTCTAAGTGAATGAGTGATGAACTTGGACTTTATGCATAAGTTTTAAGAATACCGAACAACCAAGTATCGGTCCAATATGCGAATTTCATCAGACTATCTCAATATGACCATGCACAAGTACCTTTTCTAGTGTGTCTTTTAGAAAATAAGCCTCGACTCTCCACTTCATTGCAGCCTAGCATCACACACACATCAGTGACATCTATATACCCTACTATAATAACCTTGATATCATGCTTTTCGTATTGCGAATAAGCTCAAATGAGTGGAGTATCAGAAAGAGTTTGAAATTATGACCATGCAATTGGGGGCAGAATATGGTTCTATTGAGCCCAAAGTAGTCTGTGTGTGAACATTTTTTGGCTCGACAGATAATTCATTGTGAAGGAGAGTGGATGGGTACTCGTGAGAAGTTTCTTTTTTCAGCTTTCTGTTTAGTGCTATCGGCTGAAGGGAATTGGGGCAGCAAATTTGGTCAATTTCTATTCTTATGGCATTGCACTGTCCTCATATCTAGTTTAGTTGAGCACCAGCTTCATAGAGATGGAATTGAAGTAAATTCACATAAATTTAGTGGTCCTATCAGCTCCTCAATCAACTTGTTTTTCTCGTTGAACCTTTGTCTCAAAATCTCCAATCAGATAGGTTGGCTTTGCCACTAATGGTAACTCAAGAAATAGGCTTTAATCATAATCCTCTCAAGCATATTGTACTTGACCTATCAGCAAGCCCTTAGTCAGATGATTCGCCAAGTTCTCCATTGATATAATATTGACTTAAAAGTTATAACTTCAGTGGATGTGAGCTTCCTCAAGATTGTATATTGAAGTCTCAATGTGTCAAGATGACTTGAATTGTGAATTACAATATTCACTTTTTCTATAGCAAGAATTGGATTATCCATATGGGAATGTCTGCTACTAGACCCCTAAGCCGTTTTACTTCTCCACCAGTGAACTCTAACGGTACCATCTTAGCCTCCATGATGGATTTGGTAATCAAGGTATGCTTGGATGATACCATGCGACACCAGCACCACCTAGGGTAAATATAAAATCACTAATAGCCTTTGTATCATCGAGATCAAGTTAGCATCATTATACCCTTCTAACATAGTAGGAAAACTCCAATAATAAATTCCTTAATTAAGGGCATCTTTCAAATATTTTAGAAGTCTTTTAGTAGCATTCAAATGAAATTTATTAGGTTTACTCATGCACCTCCTCAATCATCCGACAAGGCAGGAAATATCCAATCTAGTAAAGTTCCACAATTACATCAGGCTTCTATTAATCTGAGAGTAGCTCAACTATAAAACTATATCCCCATTCTTTTTTACTTTTATGTTAGGATTGTATGGACTACTAACTAATTTACATATCTCATAGCTGAATCATCTTAACACTTTTTCTACTTAATAAGATAGACTCAAAACAACATCATTTTCTGTCTTTATAACTTTGATTCCAAAAATTACATTTAGTAACCCAAATCTTTCATATCAAAATTATCACTTAGATATCTCTTCACCCCTAAAATTTTCACATGTTAATTACCAAAAATCAAAATGTAATCTATATAAAGACATAAGATAGTAAAAAACCTATCAAATGCTTTCAAATACACATATTGATCAAAATCACTTATATTGAAACCATGTGAAAGGATTATCCTATCAAACTTTTCTTGTCACCATCTAAGAGTGTTTTAATCCATATAAAAATTTGATTAGTACACTTTATTCACCAAAAACTACAAAACCTTCTAGTTGTTCCATATAAATTCTTCCACTAACTCACCATAAAAAAGGTGGTTTTCACATCTTTCTGATGAATTTCGAGTTTGTCTGATGCAGCTAGTAGTATAAGCACTTGATGTTGATATCCTAGTAACTAAAGAATATATATCAAAAAATTTAATTTCATCTCTTTAACTAAAATCTTTATCAACTAATCTAGTTTGGTACTTTCAAAAGGACAATCCAAATTACATTTCCATTTGAAAATCCCTTTGCATCTGATTGAACTAGTTCATAGAAGTAAGTTGGTCAATACCTATGTATAATGTGAAAATATTGTATCCATTTTACTTTTAACAGCTTCCTTCATAAGGATGTTGCTGAATTTTTGGGAAAAAGAAATAATTCATTGATTTGATTATAACTAAGTACAATGAGCCTCTATTAATATTAAAGCAAAAAAGTAGAGTTAGATTACAATTAAACGATCCATATCTCAGTTACACCAAAAGTCAAACATTTAAAAATAAATCCTAGAGTAATTAAACAATTGAGCAAGAATAGAAGACTAACATAACTAAAACACATTTTAACTAAGACAAATTTATGAGACATCCTTCCTTGAGACTCTTGTAAGATTTGACCATATGAATCGTTACCCTATGAGACTTTTTGCTGTGAGAGTCATGTAAGACACTTCCACACATGTTTTTGAACAAATGCATCACAAGATTTCATTGTTTTGGCATATGTTCAAGAATCATCCACTATAAGGAATGTGTAAAACTCATCTCCTAGGTTCTTCTCCATCTCAGGCCTCTTTCTCCTCCTAAGTTTAGTTTGTGTTATTACTTCGGTATCCTCACTTTGGAACGTAGAAGACTCTCCTACTTCTAACATCCTCTTCTCTTTCAAAAAACACTTACTCTCACAAAATACTGCATCATCTGATTCTTTATAGTGTTTATAGAAATGTTACGTCAATTTGATCATGCGATCAAGAATCAATAAGCATTGTTTTTTTTTTTTTTTGTGCATATCCTATGAAAAGCAACATGATATGTTTTAGGAATTACCTCTACAATCTTCCTAGAGTTAGTTTTAGTTTTAGCAAGACAACCCTTGGCTTTCAAATATTTGGTGTTCTACCCCCATATATCATAAATCAATCCAAACATAGATGAAAGTATATAAGGACAATAAAAAAACACGAGTTATCAAAAGCTAGATGGAGGTTCAAGTTCAAAAGACACCGACCATCGGAAGCAAAACTGCACTCACTTGAACCTTGAAAATTTCAAAATTCTTGTCTTGTTTTTTTAAATGAGTCAAGTTTCAAAATTTAAAATGGTGGGAATTATTCAAATTTAGAAACATGTGCATGAGAAACTTCCTTAAGTACATGCGGGGGACTTTCTGGTTAGTCCCATGTTGCTTAAAGCAATGGAGAGACTAAACCCCTTAAAAATTGCAACCTCCCTTCTGTGTTAATCCCAGGTGAAACATGCACATGTGCGCGCGAGGCGCCCATGCATTTGCACGTGCATGCATGTGGGTCCAGCATGTCAATGTGTGACCCCTTAAAAGCAACAACCTCCCTCCTCTGTTGATCCCAAGTGAGACATGCACATGTGCGTGTGAGGCGCCTATGTGTTCGCACATGCATACAAATGGGCCATACATGTCAGATGTGTGACACATTTAGGATCAAATAGTTGTATTCTTTTATGTTAAGATCAAGATTATTTGACTGTTGGGTTGAGATATGGATCGTATTTGCTTGATGAAATGGTTACAGATCCGAACTATGGGATGGACTGTTACCAATCTAAATCATTAGACCATCCAAACAAAATCTGAACCCTGAAATCATTTCAAGGATCAAGGGGACGATTTTACAATTGGTGGGTAGAGAACATTCAAATAGAGTAGAGAGAACGAGAATGAAATCACTGAAAACTGAAAAGTGCTTTCAATCCTCTAGAGTTTGGCCAAGTAAAAGTTTTCTTTGGTTCTTGTGAGAGTTCTTTGGTCTTTGTAAAAAAGGAAGATAATGCTATGTTTAATCTGTCTCACCAGTGCGAATGTTGTTTGTGAAAGGTTTGAGTAATCAGAAACGGTCTTGTCTAGTTTACATGACACTCTTAGTTTTGTGTACATCTAAGAAACCAAAGGACTATTATATCTTGGGAAGGCATGACCAGATCCGGTGTATTATATGAGGTGGATCTCTTTTGAAGACAATGAATAGACGCCTCAGGCCTACTTATATTTATTATTTAAATTATTTATTCTTTGTGGGTTGTGAAGAAGCGCATCCACGAAGAGGCATGCATCAACACCGATGTAATTACGTCAAGTTTATTTGTGGCATTTAAGTTTTGTGAGTTATATTTGCAACAATTGAGGAAGCCACAAACTCTCGACCCTAGGATCCGTATGAGCTATTAGAGCTGGGCACTAGCCAACTGGACCAAACGGCTTATAAAAGTGTTTACTTGGCTTCTTGTTTGTGAAGTTAGTCTTCTTGGTTTCCACTAGATTAGCTTCACCGCTAACTTCTAAACCATCACCCAAGCTTTGTTTCTGTGTGTTATTTCATACAAAAAAATAATAAAAGTAAACTATCAATCAATATTATTAAAAAAACTATTAATGAAGTACAATAAACAGCTCAATCAGGTTAGCAACTTATAGAAGACAACCCTACTCCCACACCTAAAGATACATTCATACGTCACCAGAATTAAGCTACAAGGTCGATTTTACTAGTCTACCAGGAATGTACAGTCTACAACAGCAAAGACCATATTGTGGAACCGAAACCTTTTAAATATTAGCTATGTTGGATCTCACCTGATTAAATTTTGAGTAAAGTATTTGATAATAAAACTCCATGCACTAAAAATGTAAAGGAGAGCAGGCATGTCATAAGCCATATTGGACTCTTCATTAACAGGAACACAGAGCAAGGTTTCAAGTTTCTTACTGGCGGCAGAGCAATCTCCACCAGCGATTTAGCAAGCGGCAAAATGCAAAACCTAGAAAAAGGAGAAAAAAGATGCAATAAACACAAAAAATCCTAAATTGAAAGATGGAAGTCATGTGGGAGGGACCGTAAAAGGAAGAACAAAAAGAATCTCACATTCCCCTGCCACCGGCTAGTGCTACTTCCACTGGATCCTTCCATTCATCAATCCTGCCAGCAAAATAACCATGTCAGCAAGCCCAAGAATTTCGTGGTTCTAGACACAGAAGCACATTAAAAGAGAGGCGGCAAGACAGAATAGTTAAGGGATAGATCCTAACTAGAATCAAAATAGAAAGATAGCATACACCCAACCGTAGCGCCTGTCAAATTGTAGTGTCTTTTGAGGTCTTGGTCTTGAGGGCATTAAGTTCTTCATGTTGCTTCAGTTAAGGGCAGGCCAAAAAGTTTAGACACCGTAGAATACAGATAACATTTACTGTGCACATGAAAATCAAGAGAGAAACAGAGAGAGCACCTTAAAAGCAAACAGAAGATGACGGGAGAGTGAGGAACCGGAGTCGCAGACAAGATGGAAACCAGTAAGAGACAGGGCGAAAGGAACACAAAGGAGCGGAGTGAAGAGAGTAAGAAAGACGTGAGAAGCGCACGCGCTTTTCTATTGTCTACCAAGGGGTTGGATTTGCTTGGTCCCTAGACTGTTACGAGCTGGCGAGTCGAGTCGTTATTCGGTTGAATTGACCCGGGTTTTGGAAGGGACAGGTAAGATCGGAGGTCAGCCGGCAACCTCGAGTGTGACTCAAATCTGCCCGAGTCCGACGATTTGAATTCTAAGACCTTCTGAACAGAACTCATCTTGGTTATTTAAAACTGATGAAGACAAACTCTGTTGTTAGTATATGATATAGATTTTAATGGAATTTTTATTATAATATAAGATTTAATCAATCAAAATAATTAAATAACATAAGTTTAACTTTTAATGATAGCAAAAAATTAAATTCAAAGCTATCTAATTTGTTTAACAGTTTAATGATAATTAAATAAAATATTATATTTATTTTTTACCAAATAATCCATGTGATTCATGACGTATCTTTCTTACACGTTACCTAGCAGTATGTTCCATGTGAGAGGCCATTTAGAAAGGCGATTCTTTTATGTTTTTTAGTTTTACGTAACCGTCTTCTATTTTTCCAAGGTATTTTTACACCACGCGGGGCGGGGACGAATCCGGATCATACCCGAACGTCATTGTTGTTTCATTTCCCTCACTGCATAAAAGAGAAGTTGGTTCTTTCCCATCCCTCACAGCAGGAAGCTTTTTAGGGTGTCTCCGGCCTTAGAGAGGTGAACCGCGGAGAAGATTCTTTCATGGAGAACGGTAAGCAGCAGCCACCGCGCAAGTGGGAAGGCCGGTCCAGCTCCCAGCTGAGAGGCGCTTCTCCAGACAAAGTTTGGTCGCTGCTTGAGGATTTCATCTCCGTTCATAAATGGCTCTCTACCGTCGACACATGCTACCTAGTCCAAGGCGAGCGGAGCAAAATCGGATGCGTCAGGTACTGCGGAGGGGTCGGCATTCCATCGGCTGACGGAGCTACCGTAGCCTGGGCCACGGAGAAGTTGACCGCCATAGATCCCGTCCAACGCACTCTCAGCTATGAGATCGTCGATAATAACCTCGGACTTGCAGAGTACGCGGCGAGGTTGAAGGTTCTTCCTGATTTCGAAGGGAGCTGTACGATAGAATGGTCCTTTGTGTGCGATCCGGCTGATACTTTGTCAGAAGATCAGTTCAAGTCCTTTATCGACTTGAGCGTGCAGACCATGGCTAAGAGGATGGAAGCAGAGCTGCAAGCTTCAGAGTAATTTCATTGTTCAATCTCCATGATCTTACAGTCTATATCTAAATAAAAAGCATTCCTCGAGGTTTCAGTTTCTAAATCATTCCATAAATCATTATAGGAAAATTGATACGTGGACCTGCTTCGATGAATTGGCGTGTTAAATCCTTAAAATCAACCATAACCAGTGTAAAATATGTAATGCGGTTGCGGAAACTTGAATTTTTCTTTCATTTTCATCATTCACACTCAATATCTCAGCATCGCGATTGGTGGAACGACTTGAAAGCATACTTGGCTTGTTTCATTGCAGAATATGCATTCGAGTATAGTTCCTTGCAATCCGTTTAGCCTCTCTTTGTCATAAGGATCTTGTGTCTTTGCCAATAACATGTTGATTTTCGTCCCTACATATTCTGCTTTAGCCTTTGCTAAGCTTGTGGTGATGATGCCTAACCAATGGAGATCAGTAGAACTTCTCTTGGGAGAAGCCTGTAGAGATTTGACACAGAAGTCGTAGTTTAAATTGAGATGGAAGTGAACTAAATTCACATAAATTTGGTGGTCAGATAAGAAACTCAATCAACTTGTTTTTCTCATTGAACCTGCGTGTCAAAATCTCCAATCAGATAGATTGGCTTTGCCACTAATGGTAACTCAAGAAATATGCTTTTATCTTAATCCTCTCAAACATGTTGTACTTGACCTCTCAACAAACCCTTAGTTAGATGATTTGCCAAATTCTCCATTGATATAATATTGACTTAGTAGTTATCACTTCAGTTGATGTGAGCTTTCCCAAGACTTTATAAAGAAGTTTCAATTTGTCGAAATAACTTCGAATTGTGATTTTCAATTTTCACTTTTTCTATAGTGTTGAAAGATAGGGCCCAAACCTACACGACCAAGGAATGCACACATATCTAAGAGTATTATAAGATGGGTCATACGACCAAAGAAGGCCTACAAGATTTGCCCAAACCTATAAGAAGTAATACTCACCATGATTACTACGAGCTGACATCCTTATCACATAAATTGGAAGATCAAGAAAGACTCACAAAGACATCTTTATCTTATAGTCACGTCCTAGAAGAGTTCTAGTTTGAGTTATATTTGTCTTTTATCTATATTGAGTTATTTAATTATGCTTGGACTTATCTTTAAGTGTTAGAGTTTGGGTGTAATTGGGACCAATGTAGTTTTATTGTAATTGGACTCTACTACCTTCCTCTATTATAAATAGAGGTTCATGTACTCTGATTATAATAAGTTTATGAAGTCAATGAAGGATTTTTCTTTTTCATAAATTCAACATATAGCAAGAATTGGATTATCCATATGGGAATGTGTGCTAGTAGACCCTTGAGACATTATACTTCTCCACCGATAAACTCTAAGGATACCATCTTACCCTCCATGATGTATTTGGTAATCAAGGTATGCTTGGATGATATACCAAGCCACAACACCACCACCTAGGGTAGATATAAAATCATGAATGACCTTTGTATCATCGAGATCTAGTTAGCATCATTATACCCTTCTAACATAGTAGAAAAACTCCAATAATAAATTCTTCAATTAAGGGTGTCTTTCAACTATTTTAGAAGTCTTTTAGTAACATTCAAATGAAATTTATTAGGTTTACTCATGTACCTACTCAATCGTCCCACAATGCAGAAAATATCCAATCTAGTAAAGTTCCACAATTACATCAGGCCTCTATTGACCTGAGAGTACCTCAACTATAAAACCCTATCCCATTCTTCTTGACTTTTATGTTAGGATTTTATAGTCTACTAACTAGTTTACATATCTCATAGATGAACATCTTAACACTTTTTCTACTTAATAAGATTGACTCAAAACAACCTCATTTTCTTTCTTTATAACTTTGATTCCAAAAATTACATTTGGTAACCCAAATCTTTCATATCAAAATTATCACTTAGATATTTCTGATAGTATGTCAATGCCCACCTCTCACGAGTTGTTGCTAAACTAATGTATTCACTGGCCCCCAATTATGAGGAGCGCCAATGTCGATAGTGAGTAAATTAGTTAACAGTTCCATCTTAGACACTGATGAGGTCAAATTGTGACCGCAACGGTATTTGTGAAGAAACTGTAAAATGAAGGCGGGTTCGGGGCGCCAACCCCGACGGGGGTCCAAGGGGGCAAAAATGAACAGAAATTAAAAGACTCAAGTGTGAAAGGGAATTAATGGAAGTAGCGGGAAGCAGAGGCGAACGCTGTACAGACCGTCGCAGCGGTCAGAGGCCTCCATCCGCGCCGAAAGAGATAGAAAACTTCCTATCTCTCATTTCCGCAACTGTCTTCCTCGATACAGTGCTACAAATCACCTATAAATAGAGGTATTCTTCAGCAACAACGGGCATCCAGAGTAATACCTATTCCCTGTTAATTTCCTTTTTAGTTTCTTCTTCTGTAAGTCCAGAAGCCATTGAAACTCTTCTAAGAGCGTGTGGTGGGATGAAATTAGTTTTGTATTGAAATAAGGTTCAGCGTTGGCTTTCTTCTTGATTGCTTTTAAGATGTTCATGGGTCGAGCTTACTCTGTTTTACAATTTTTTTACCCCGAAAATTTTAACATGTTAATTACAAAAAATCAAAAGGTCATCTATATAGAGACATAAGATGGTAAAAAAACTATCAAATGCTTTCAAATACACATATTTGATCAAAATCACAAATATTGAAATCATGTGAAAGGATTATCCTATCAAACTTTTCATGTTACCATCTAAGAGTTTGTTTTAATTCATATAAAAATTTGACTAGTACACTTTATTCTCCAAAATCTACAAAACCTTATAGTCGTTCCATGTAAATTCTTCCACTAACTTGCCATAAAGAAAGGTGGTTTTTACATCTTTCTAATGGATTTCGAGCTTGTTTCATGCAGCTAGTAATAACCAACGACGATCAGCAGAGCTGCTCTTGGGAGAAACCTATAGAGATTTGACACAGAAGTCTTAATTTAAATTGGTATTAGACTTTGCAACTCTAATACAGGTTTATTCGATGACTGAGCTGCCGATGTCACCTTTTGAAGGGATGGTCTAGTAATAGAGGACAAGTATCAAAGTAGGGAAGAAGAATTGCATGGTAGAACACCTCATTTTTTCCTTGTCTTTTTTGTTTTATCCCTTGGTCCTCTTTGATAGTTCTAAACAACGATTTTAATAACTATTAAATTAAATTATTCAAATACCCTTAATTTGATATTAAGTAATTGTAAATGCGAATGTGGCTATATTTCACCTTTCCAAGTACTGAAGCATATACACTAGCGGGCATCAAGTGATAGAACAAGTTTACAAGCATCACAAACTTACATTACTTGCATAAGCAGCAACGAGGCCATTTTGGGCCGAGATTACACTGGCGCTTCTGTATGAGACATGAGCTAACAACGAACCTATTGACTGTTCACAAATGTTGGCTTTGTAATAGTTTCTTCTCCATCCAGTTCATTATGTCCCCAGCGATCTCTTCACGTTCCGGTTCAAAAAGAAGATCATGCAGGAAACCCTCATAGAGTTTGATGTCCTTGAACTCTGATGCAGCTTCATTGTACAGATCCTGGGAAGCCAATGGATCAGTCACCTTATCTGCGGTTCCATGGAGAACAAAGAACGGGATAGTAACAGATTTCATGTTCTGCGTCAGGTAGGAAGATATGCGAAGGATCTCATAGCCTGTTCTGGCTCTGATGGGGCCTGTATACACTAATGGATCAGTGTATTTTGCAACCAATGCAGCAGGGTCCCTTGATACTGGAATGCCTCTTTTATTAGCACCCTTCATTTGGACTTTTGGAGCCAATATAGATACGACGGGAGCCAATGCCTGATATAAAAAATTCTAACTGTTAGTCAATGGGCTGAAGGACGACTGTTCCATATCACAGGGGAAAACAAGAACAAAATTACCCCCACTATTGGGTGTGCTGGCTTCACACGTAAAGCTGGTGATGTCAGGATAATTCCCTCTAGCAGTTTCTCAATGTGACTGTATGAAGCTGCCTGCACAGACATATCATCATGACCACTACATAGAAGCATCTCCAACCAGGAACACTGATTTCAACGAAAATTGCAGTTTCCAGAAAATTACCTTCAAAACCACAGCCCCACCAGTTGAATGGCCAAAAAGAAAACATGGCACACCAGGGTTTTCAGATTTAATTTTCTCCAAAAAGATGACCTGTGAAATTTGAACAAATATAAGAACAGATGCAACTAGTTACATAATTCTTGGTTTAGCTAAATCAGAAATAACCTACAGTGTCTGCCACAACATGGTCGAGGGAAGGCACATATCCATGTAATCCATCACTTCCACCATGACCTAGAAAGATGATAAGATTTAGTTCATATTTTACAATCATATAAATTCACTGATAAAATGTCATCAGGTTCTTAACTTGATAAAAGAGTCAGCTATGGTCCAAATAGGTATGTTATGAACAGCAAAGTCAATTACACAGATTAAAATCAATCACAAAAGAAAAGGCACAAAATGTCCTACATGCAAGCTAACAAGAGAAAACCCTGAAAGGAAGTATAGTGCATCGCAAGCCATGATGCACTAATTCAACAAGAATTCAATTCCTAGAGTCATGATTCTCGCATATGAATAACTAGTGGAAAAAAGATTTTGTTCTCCATAGCATTTTGCATCAATGGCTGGTTGGAAATACAATATGGCTTATTTTTGCCAGCACTTTCTTCAAACTGAAACAACACAGCTGTTGCTTCTGTTGAAGGTCCATCACATCAACACTTTGAAAGTGCCCTAAAATTGTATGAACAATCAAAATCATGGCATTACACAACCTAAAATTGCTATCTCTTGAGATTACTGGGACATATTGGATATGTGTAATGTATTAACCCAAATAGAAATCCTGAAGCTGAGTTGACAAGAAGGGGGCTCAACAGCATAGATGATAACCACTCCAGACTCAATAACACCATAAGTCAGCCAAAATTAAGCACAAAGCTTATCTACCAATCCAATCCATTGCATAAGCTCCAAAGTTGCAAACAGTTAGTTGCTGGGCAAATTGAGCATATCTTCCACTGAAATAGATAATACAGAGATTCATTAGAATATGTCCAACAACTGTAACAAGGTGGGATGTCACATCTAGGATTCTGACAAGAGTTTCGACACATTTAATGCAGATTAAATTCCATGGCAATCAACAAAGCAAAAAAGAAAGGGAAATGTATATACAGGACTCAGTATAACTCAGCAGGAGTACTACCTGTGCTCATTAAGCCCATGTATAACAATCAAAATACCCCTGAAAAACAACAAATTTGTTAGTGCTCAAAACTTCGCAATTAAATGTCAACAGAAGTAATAACTGACAATGTGACATTCAACAAAGTAGATACATGTAGACAGAACCAAAAAAGAAAAAATTTAAGTTGAACAGCATGCCAAACAATAATGCCCAACTAGGGGTGGCATCGAACAGAGCCGGTTCGCGAGCGGCTTGAGCTTGGCTCGGTTTGATTCTGTTTATCTGGATCTCGAACCGAGTTTGAGATCCAGATGAGGCTCGTTTAAGCCGAGCTCGACCGAACCATGGCTCGGTTCGAAAGCTCGCGAGCCGACTCATTAACTTAACGAGGGCCTGAGGGTTCAGAGTTCGAGACTACGGGGAATCTCGAAAACGAGGATTCAGAGCTCGGGAAAATAGGGAAAAAAATGGCTGAAGGCGAGAAAAAAATGGACTATAGTCTGCGGTAAGTTTTGGTTTTTGCTCCGATTTCAACTTCTTTTTCTTCGATATTCGTCTTTGATCTTCTTCCTCTCCTATTTTCTTTTCTCCGATCTCCGTCTCTCATTCCCCCCTCCCTGACGCTTCTGCCGTCACCGTCATTGTCACCCGACGTCCTTGTTGTTGTCGCCTCCGCTCTACTCAACCACCATCGCGGAAGACAATCAATCTTCTATGTGTGATCAGTTTTATAAAGATAAACCCACATGTGCTCTATTTCTCTAACATTAAGGCATTGAACCAATTGGCATCATGAAATTCATGACTTTTGTTTTCTAGTACATGAAGTTCTTCAAACAACAAGCTGATAGTTACCTTTTATTTTTAAACTTTGAAACATCATATATCTAATATATATCAAAAAGGATTTCAGCATGCATTCATCTTCATAACTGTGGCACTGTGATTAATTTCCCATCACATTCAAAAGAGGTAGGAACACAGGCATCAAAGTAAGCCACTATACCTTTCTTTCATTCCTGCAGGCACTTGTTGGACACAACATGGCCAAGCTTCAACAATCTATCCTTACATTCAATATTATGCTTCCAAGATTCTCTCCCCTACTCCATTTTTTATGAGATATTTTATTACTTGTTCATGATGTGCCTTGAACCCAACATCACAAATCAAAAATACCAAAAGTCCCAGCGTGTGGACATAAGTTTCATGGGCTGAACAAACTTGACACCTTTTTACCCTTCCTTCCACTAACTTCACTTTCTGAATTTATTTGGTGCACATTCATTTTTTTTTTTGTGAATGTCGAGCAGTGCACATGCTTGTTGGATTAATAGTGATGTTCTTTCATGTCTCTCCTCTATCAGTTTTCTCCCCAACTTCCTTAATTTCTCTTACCCCCCACCCCCCTTTTTTGTGAATACCTAACAGTGAACATACAGAAAAGTAAGTGTTGCTTCGCTATACTCATTGTAGATTCTCTGAGACTATCCAAATGAATTCCATTTGAAGTGCCAGGAGGCATAAAAAAAATAAAAAAATCAAACCACCCTGTTACCGCGGAGGAAACTGGATACCTCAAACTCATTCTTACATTCATAGCACAAGCAGCATGGAATGGTGCAATTTTTCCTACTGGTGACTGGCTTGAAAACGGATCTGTGTTCGGGCAAGTTCTCTTTGGTATGAAATAAACTATGAAAGAAGAAATGAAACAAATAATTCCATCACATGCAAGGAAGCAAACTTCTACCCTCCCACCCGACAAAAAGAGAGGAGTATGGAATAAATGGTTGGGGAAAATTCTCATTCAGAGGGGGGGCCATAAAAAGTCAAAACTCCTAACTACGAAAAAAAAAAACCAATTCGGGAAACAAGGAACACGAATAAAAAATGGAAATTCGAGAACTTACTTCATCTGACCGGAAACAGGGAGCCATGATCGAGAAAAGAGAGCATTTCTACGCGAGCCATAGAACAACGACGTACTCCACCGGCAGGCGGTCCCGCTGTCGGCATCCGAAACCATGGTGAGGCCCTCAGCGAGAACTCGGCGCCTCGCGGCATCGTCCTCAGCCCTCCTGAAAACGGTTCTACGCCTTATAGCTGCAGCCTTTGACGGAGAGGAAAGAGCAGAGGGCGACAAAGAGGAAGGGGAAGACGCATGGCGGTTGCGGCGGAGGACGAGGAGGAGCCAGAGGAAGAGGGAGTGGAGGAAGAGGAGAACACGGTGCACGAACTGGCGGGAGAACAGGGACCTACGGATGTCGCGGAACACAGGAATGATACGACCGCTCGCCCCGGAGGTGAATTCCTCGACGGGAAGGGTCTCCATGGCGGAGTGAGAACTGCCAAATAGAAATCACAACTTGTGTTGGTGAGACATGGGAGGGTATAATTATAGGCGGAGTACGAGACAGGGTGGTCCTGGAAACACACGGGGCTCCAATTTGACCGGCGACACGCTTGGCTCCGCTCGGCTATTCTTTTTGGTGTTTTTTATTCCAGTACCCAAATGGTGTCCTTTTTTTTACCGTGATTCTGTGATTTTCTATCGTAGGCTAAACTTTATTGCATGGAAAAGCCGAACGTTTTGTTTAAATGGGAATCATTGCTTAAATCGACGTTTTTTCTATCCCATTATAGCCATACATTCCCTTTCTTGACACTGGGGACAGACTAAAATAAGAATCACCTAAACAGAGGAGCTCTGTTCATACGGAGAACACAACCAATTTAGCTACGAATTTTACAAAGTAAAACTGAGCTTATCTGCTCCAGGACCTGGTGTTCTATTCCCACAGTATGTTTTCTTTGTGAAAAAAGCAAGGTTTTTGACTCTCTTTATGTTGCCAGATGAATTTTTTTGGTCTTGAAAGAACAATATGTGGGTTAGTCCTTCGGAATCATTTCCATGATAAATAGGCTATTAAATGTAATTTGAGAGATTTGCCCTGTATTACACTGTATTCCTCCAAGAGAGCGGCAAATATTATCTCAGTGACGCGCAAAGGGTGCCGCCATAAGAGAGTGGTGGAGGTTCCTTTTGTCGGAGGTGGCCCAACCTACCAAAATTAGCTCCGTCTCTCACGGTGCACAAGTGGTCAGCATCGTCGTTCCAGGGAACACTACAAAAAGTCGTCACTCCCACACAAAAAGGAGCCCGATGTCCGAATAATTCAGTTCGCTTTGCTCCTCTTTCTTTCCCAGAAACGTACTTTTCTTCGCCCTGCCTTTATCACCTCGACTTGCTTTATCAGTATTACTGTTGTCCAAAGAGGATAAAGCAAGCCTACAGACCACTAAGAAATTTTGCATCAAATTGTAGGCCGCGTTCTACCACAGCAGGGAACATCCTGAAAAGCGAAAGTGCACCGGATCTTTTCACCTCCCGGGAACGTCTGGATTTGGGTATTCCAGTTCTGATTTTTTTAAGGGAAGGGATTGTGGTCTATCTATCTGGGGGAATTCCAGTTCTGAAATGGTCGAGTCTTCCAGACAGGTGATACAAATAAAAATTTGGACAATTAGCTCTCGCTTAGCGCCAGACTTTGGCTGGAGTCCATTTCATGAGCCGATGATCATAAACCAAGCTTCGACAAGGTCGAAAAAGTCTCGATGAAGTCTAGATCCTTGCCAACCGCTCGTTCCTCTGCATCACCGTCAGGCACAAGCAGGGATAAGCCACTTTGTCTCCAGAGAATAGAATATATTTCTAGCCTCGCAGCTTTAGAACCCGAAGGTGACATCTCTCTGATTTCCCGGTTTCCTCCTTTGTTAGCGATTAATGATTTCATAATTCTGCTAGAGCGTGAGAGCGGGAAGCGCCTCAAAGTTGCAGAGAAAAAATGTCAAACTTTACACGCAACATAGTCAAGAGTCTTCCTCTGTGAGTAACTTGTCAAACCGCCATCGAAATGTGTCTGCGTACGAGCTGTTTGACAAATTCTCTCCGTTGGACGTTGAAGAGTCGTTGCAATAAAGGAAGCTGCGGTCGAAACTGCTATCCAAATCAAGGGAAAAACCTTCGGTTTGGGGAGTACCAATTTATTCACGGTAGCTCACACCAGCGAAACAAGTGCCTAAACATCTTTGATTTTGTCCTTAATGGGGCTAACTCTTCTTAAAAGTGGAGTATCAGACCAATACATGTTGAATTAACATAAGTTACGTGATTAGATTAATTCTTATAATACGATTATTATTATATTACAGACTTTATTAAATTTTCTTTATAATAAAAAAAAACTTATCAGATTTTCAAGACGAGCAACCCTCGTTACGATTGGATTACGACGTTGCATAGTAAGCGTCTTGTCTGTGTTTGATGACCAACAAGGCTGCAAGGAAAACTTGAATAAGTTAGAGGCGACCACATGGATTGTTGTCAATGGCCTAATCAAGAAAATAAATGGAATAGCAAAATTTTAGTGCTGATTTTCTTTTTTAATCAATTCGGCCGGCTGGTTATGCTATATGAAAGAGGTATTTGAAGGGAACAAGCAACATCTCCCATACTTATAACATTTATAAATTGTAAATTAGGTAGTATTTTTGTGTACACCCAAACAAAACATTTGCGTTCATTTGTTTTCATTTTCTCTTTAATTTATTTTCTCTCCACTTTCATTGCCCCTGTACACGACCTTAAAGAGGGAAAACGGGGCCATGGGGTTTGCCAAAAGCTGGTTGGTTCGCACCCAACCTCAGTTTTGTAGGGTTATTGCATTTGAGTCGTATGTGAACCGAAAGATGTTCTTGTTGGAAGCAATAGTGGGCAAACAACTCAAAGAAAGATAAAGGAAGAAGAAAAAATAAAAGATAGATAAAAGAAAAGGAATTTCTTTAATACAATTGTTTGTTCTATTTACAAAGCTTGAGTATATGAGTATTTATACTACTCAAAAAATACTAAACAATAGATGCATCTTATCACTCCAAAAGTCACTAATCAATAGATGTATCTTATCACATCAAAAAATATTAGTTAATGGATACATCTTATCACATCAAAGACATTAATTAATGGTTGTATCTTATTTTCGGTTTTGTTGAACAACCTGTAATAAATTGACAATAATTTATTCTAGAAAACACCAATTCATGAATGGATGAATGGCCTGATTCATTGGAAATCTATACTTGTCTAGGTTCCAATGACATATTATTTGCACCATTGAAATGAGAATAGACCCTTCAAATATTTCTTTGATTCCAGTCAAGTTTAATATCCAACACCCCCTCTTAAACTTTATATATTTGCAACATCGATCAACATTCTCAGCTTCTGAAATCTTTCATATTTGAGAGGCTTTGTGAAAATGTCAGCAACTTGATTAAGTGACTTCACATATTCCATCTCAACTTCCATTTTTTCAACACACTCTCAGATAAAATGATATCTTGTTTCAATATGCTTGGATCGATCATGAAACACTAGATTCTTTGCTAGAGCAAGTGCCGATTTGTTGTCTATCATAATCTTGGTTGCTTCACTTTGTTCTAAATGGGGCTCCTTTAATAGTCTTCTTAACCAAATTGCATGACAAGCAGAAGAAATTGCAGCAATATACTTAGATTCACATGTTGAGAGAGTGATTATGGGTTGCTTCTTGGAACACCAAGAAATTGCACTATTTCCAAAAAAAAAAGACAAACCCAGTAGTGCTTTTTCTATCATCAATATCTCGAGCATAGTCACTATCATAATACTCTCTCAACTTGAATTCATTTGAAGATGAATAGAAAATTCCATAGTCAAACACAATTCCAACTGAAAATAAAATATCAAGCCTGGTACAAGTCAAGTACCTCAAACTTCCCACAAGGCTTTTGAATAAAGTTGGGTCTACTCTTGATCTATTGTCCATTTTAGAAAGTTTCATGCCACATTCCATGGGGGTATTGGTGGGGTTACAATTCACCGTGTTGAATTTTTTTATCACTACCTTTACATAAGCCTCTTGAGAGATGAAAATTTCATCCTCCATTTGCTTTACTTCAATTCCCAAAGTAGTAAGACATTAGGCCCATGTCACTCATTTCAAATTCTTGAGTCATAATCTTCTTGAAGTCTTCAAACATTCTTGGATTACTTCCTGTGAAAATAAGATCATCCACATAAACACAAACAAAAAATAATCCTCCATTTTCTTGTTTTCCATAAAGTGCATATTCATGCATGCACCTAGTAAACTATTCTCTTGGAAATACTTATCAAGACAGTTGTACCAAGCTCTTGGTGCTTGCTTGAGTCCATACAAAACCTTTTTCAATTTTAGTACTTTGTCTTGATGGCCTTTAACAACATATCTTAATGGTTGTTCAATGTAGACTTGCTCTTTTGGATAACCATTCAGAAAAATGGACTTTACATCCATTTGATGAATCTTCCAATGATGTTGAGTTGCAAGAGAAATTAGCAATCGGGTCGTCTCTAGGCAAGCAACAGGAGCAAATACTTTTTCATAGTCAATGCCTTGTTTTTGATTGTACCCCTTAGCAACTAACCTAGCTTTGTATCTACCTTCCCCTTGGAATTCTTCTTAGCTTTGAATACCCATTTAACTCCAATAGCCCAATAACCACTTGGAAGAGAAACAAGTTTCCAAGTGTCTTTCTTTTCAATGGCTTGAATTTCTTCATTCATGGCTTGTGTCCACCTTTTCTCTTTTACAACTTCTTCAAAACTCAAAGGTTCATCATTAGAGAAAAAACAAAATAAGTTTTCATCTTCTAATCTGTCAGTTTCATTGTAGATGTCTTCAAGGTTCCGATATCTTTGAGGTCTTTCACTTGAGCAAGATGAAGGTGAAGAAAATGGCGATGATGCTTGAGATAATGTATTTGGTGAGATTGGAGGAGTAATTTCACCTTGAGTTTGTTGCATTGTGGAAGAAAATCATAGACTCCTTCCACATTATCACTCCAATCCTTCCACATTATTACTCCAATCCCATAAAATATTTTTGTCAAACTCAACATCTCTACTTACTAGAATTTTATTATTGCTAGGATTGAAGACCTTGTAACCTTTTCAATTTTCATCATAGCCAATGAACACAAATTTTTTGCTTCTATCATCGAGCTTAGATCTCTTTGTTCTGGAACATGAACATAGGTGACTGATCCGAAAACTCGCAAGTGTGATACACTTGGCTTCCGTCAACTCCATGCTTCTTGTGCCGTTACATTCTTTAAACTTTTTATTGGTGATCGATTTGAGAGATAGACTACACAAGTAACAACTTCTGCTCAAAATTCTTTTGGCATCATCTTGCTCTTCAACATTGTTCTAGCCATGTTGAGGATTGTTCTATTTTTCCTCTCTGCAACTCCATTTTGTTGTAGCGATCTAGGAAGTGTTAAAGGGCGACAAATTTCATGTCTTTCACAAAAAAATCTTGAATTCATTGGAAGTGAATTCTCCCCCTCGATTAGTTTGTAGTGCTTTAATCTCATAACTATTTTCTTTCTCAACTCAAATTTTAAACTTTTTGAATGCCTCATAAGCCTCACTCTTGTACTTAAAAAATATATGTTTTTCTATAAAAGTCATCAATAAAAAGGATAAAGTAAGAGTTTTTACCAAGAGATTGAGACTTGATAAGACCGCATATATCAGCATGGATTAGTTCAAGTGGACTGGTGGCTCTTCTAGTGGATTGTTTCGAAAAATCCTTTCTTAAATGCTTGCCAAGTAAGCACGCTTCACATACTTGATTGGGATGATTAACTTTTGGAATGCCCTTCACCATATTATTTTCTTCCAAGTCTCTAAGTCCTCCAAAGTTTAAATGACCAAATCTCATGTGCCAAATCCATGATGGATCTTTCACACAAGCTTTTAAACACATTGCTCCAATGTTCTTCATATTAAGCATAAACATTCGATTCTTTGTCATTGTGACCTTAGCAATAAGATTGACTTCTCGATATCTAAGCCAAAGAAAGCGATCTTCCATGGTGATTTTGTTTGCCCAATACTCAAAATATTATTTTTCATCTTGGGAATGAAATAAACATTATAAAGAATTTTGTGGCCACTACCTTTCATTTGAAATAAGACTGTACCTTTGTCTTTAATCTCCACTTTTGTATTTGTCAAGTTCCACAAATTTGCTTCTATCACCTGTCATGTGGTTGCTAGCGCCATTATCAAAGTACCATCTACCATTTTCTCCCACAGGCTCATCCTTTAGTGAAAAAACATAATGTAGGCTCCTCAACTTCTTCCTTGTGCTCAATCAATTTTGATTATTCATATACTTTCTTGAATCGACACTCCCATGAGTAATGTCCGTATTTCCCACAAGAATAACATTAAATTTTGGATTTGTCAATTCTTACCTCATTATTTCTCCAATAGTTGCCTCCATTATTACCTCTTCCTCTTCCTCTTCCACGACTTCTTTGAGAAATCTAGTTTCTATTCTCAAAAATAGAATATTTCTCATCATTACCTCTTCCTTGACTACGTCCATGTCCATGACCTTTACCACGTCCTTGACCTCTTCCACCTCTGAAAGTGCTTTTACTTTTAGATTTGAGAGATAATTTTGCTTGCAAGGCTTACTCAACTTGCTCTTGTTTGCCTGGATTCATTTTCTCTTCACGGGCTCGTAATGACCCATTTAATTCATCAATGGACATGATCTCCAAGTCTTAAGACTCTTCAATGGCTACCACCACATGCTTGAATTTTGTGTTGAGAGAGTGAAGAATCTTCTCAACAACTCGAACATCTTCAATCTTTTCTCCTAGCCTTTTCATTTGATTCACCATTGTCAAGACTTTTGTGAAGAGATCTGAGATAGACTTGCTCTCCTTCATCAAAAGTGATTCAAACTTAGCCCTTAGAGTTTGAAGACATACCTTCTTAACTCTGTCAACTCCCATAGCAGATTTTTGAAGAGTATCCCATGCTTGTTTGGATTTGGTGTCGCTGGCAACCTTCACAAACATATCATCATCCAAACCTTGATGAATGACAGTAAGTTGATATTAATCTATCTTCCTCTTTTTCTCCAAAGCTTCGTTTTCATTTGTTGGCAAAGCCACTTCATTTTCTTATTCTTCGAAACCTTTCTCAACTATCTCCCATAATCCTTGAGAGCCAAGGATAGCCTTCATCCGAATTGACCAACTCTCATAGTTGGTTTTGGATAATTGTGGATATTGGAAAGAAAGATATGCTCCATTTGAACTCATTCTCTCAACCTCGCTCTGATACCACTTTGTTGGAAGCAATAGTGGGCAAACAACTCAAAGAAAGATAAAGGAAGAAGAAAAAACAAAAGAGAGACAAAAGAAAAGGAATTTCTTTAATACAATTTCCTGGTATATTTACAAAGCTTGAGTACATGGGTATTTATATTACTCAAAATATACTAATCAATAGATACATATTATCATTCCAAAAGTTACTAATTAATAGATGTATCTTATCACATCAAAAGACATTAGTCAATGGATGCATTTTATCACATCAAAAGACATTAATCAATGGATGCATTTTATTTTCGGTTTTGTTGAACAACCTATAGTAAATTGACAACAACTTTTCTAGAAAACACCAATTCATGAATGGTCTGATTCATTGGAACCTAGCCAGGCAAAGCTTTCCAATGACATTATTTGCACCATTTCAATGAGAATAGACCTTTAAATATTTCTTTGATTCTAGTCAAGTTTAATATCCAACAATTCTCAAATTTCAACACCCAAGCTTCTCCCAGAGTTCTACCAAACATAAGCATCAGCGAAGGAAATTTTTTCAATAGTTTCAAGGAGAAATTTTGTCGGCTCAAGTATCTTTGCTTGGGGCTCCAATGGATTCCCTCAACCGACTTTCTTCGTGACCTTCTTGGAGATGCCCAAACGGATTTGGCTTCTGCACTGGTTTGCCTTCTCCTTCAAGCTGAAGGCCTCGCTAAGCAATCTGGACGCAAACACAATTTCGGGGAAACTGATTTTGGCATTGTAGGTATGAAAGTTTGATCGCCAAATGTAACCACATCAACAGTCTATACCGTCAACATCGACCATCAATCAAAATTGAAAGGATTGATCAACCAATTAACCGATGATTAAATATAAAGTTTTTAAAAATAAAAAAAGTTCAGGGAGTGTGCATCCACTGAGTTACCATGATCTTATTCAACTTATTGTAAATGCAAAAAAAATCCCCTATTTTATATAAACCCAGTGCAACAATGGAGTATATAATATGCCGTTAAGATAAAAATATAAAAAGAAAAAGAAAAGGACCTAAACTCATGATAGAAGCCTTCTTTCTCTAGTTGGAAGGGTAGCGTATTACTATTCTTATTTTTTGTTTCTTTAATTTTAGAATATTTTTAGAGCTTTTTATTTAAATTTACAATGTTCCCTATCTAATTTGTATTATATATTTCAATACTAATAATGATTCAAGGCTAAGCCAAATTTTACTTTCATTAATATATTTTACTTCATTTATTTTTAAACCACTATTTATTGGTTAATATTTTAAAGTATTCCGTTCATAATTTAATCCTTAATTTTCTGTTTATTTCATTTTAGAACATTTTTTTAATTTTTTGTTTAAATTTACAATATTCCTTATTTAAATTTAATGTCATTAAAATATTCAATTCATTTTTTTTTTAATTTTTTAATTTTCTTTAATTTTAGAACACTTTAAGATGTTTATTCAAATTTAAGGTTCTTCTTCCCTGTGTATTCTATCGGTTTTCTGCTAGTTTCCATTAACATGACTTACAAGAGTTATGCTATATGTAGACCAGTAGATTTTATCATAAAAAAAAGTTACATGCTAAGACTCCAATCACAACCTCAAGTTGTTTCCAAGGCTCTACATTTTTTTTGTTTCATCAAATTCTAGGCCCTCTTTCTCCTTCATTTATAAAAGGAGAATCCGTCATTTATTATTATTATTATTATTATTATTATTATTATTATTATTGTTGTTTACTATTACAATGGATTTATTTATACCAAGTTACCTTCGAGTCTAGGGGAAACTCGAACTTGATATGTCCTTTTAGGAAACCCCCTATGAGACCCTCAAGAAAATCCTATACTTAACAATAGCCTTGAGAGTAGACTCTTTAAAATTCTAGGAAAATGACGAACTTAGTGAATAGATCAGAGAATTTGATTTGTATTTTTCTTCACAAATCTTCAATGTTATGTTTTTTCAAACAACATTCTATTGGAAAGAATTGTGCCATATGAAAAACTGAATACAAATATCTTTAGTTTATTAATCGAAAGATAGGGTTCCTTACTTCCAATATAGTATAGAGCAGGTGTTCAGACTTGGGCTTCCACCCAGATTGTTGAGGATAGTAGGAGCTACAAAAATTGTGATAGAGATAGAGATAAACATAGTGATATATATAAAGATAATAATAGAGATAAAAATAATTGAATTAGAGATAGACTCAAATTGTAGAGTCCTAATCACCTACAATCTCTCTGTGTAATTCTATAAATAGTTTACACTTGATCAATAATAATCACAACAATAATATTCTTCATTCCTATATTCTATATGGTATCAGAGCTTCCGATCGATTAATCAGAACCAGTCTGTCGTCGCTGGAAATCTTTATCAGAAGCAGTCTCCGTAGTTGCAGCCCACTGTAGCCGCCCATACCTGGTTATTTTTTCTTCCTTTTCTCTGTGCAATCTCGCAGGAGGAATTTTTGAACAAAAAAAAAAAAAATCTGCACGTGGGCTTTCACACGTGTGCGGTATTTTTTTTTATATATAAAAAAGATAAACTCAATCAAGAACCTCTTCATCCTATCTGGACAATGTGATTATGTCCGCCCCCGCTATTGTCTTTCCATCGGACAATGCAATTCTGTCCGCACCAGCTGCCTCCAGTGCCGCTGCTCTGCCACCTGACGATGAAATTCCGTCCACACCAGCCGCCTCTAGTGTCGCTGCTTTTCCATCAGACGATGCAATTCCGTCCACACCAACTACCTCCAGTGTTGCTGCTCTGCCACCTAACGATGAAATTTCGTTTGCACCAGCCGCCTCCAGTGCAACTGCTCTTCCACCAGACTGCGATTTCGTCCGCCCCAACCGCCTCTAGTGTTGTTGCTATGCTACCTAACGATGAAATTTCGTCCGCCTCAGCCGCCTACTGTGCAGCTGCTCTTCCACCAGACAGCGATTCCGTCCCGCCCAACTGCCTCCAGTGTCGCTGCTCTGCCACCTGACGATGAAATTTTGTCGGCACCAGTCGCCTCCAGTGCCGCTGCTCTCTCCAAACCACTTCCAAGAACATTCTTTTTGAAGATCAAGATTAGACTCTCCTGTCGGAGTTCCATCTTGAAGGGACATGATAGAGATAGAGATAAACATAGTGATAAATATAAATATAATAATAGAGATAAAAATAACTAGTGATTGAATTAGAGATAGACTAAAATTGTAGAGTCTTAATCACCTATAATCTCTCTGTGTAATTCTATAAATAGTTTACACCTGATCAATAATAATCACGACAATATTATTTTTCATTCCTATATTCTATAAAATAGTTTCCACGTATGGAGAAAAGTTTGAATAAAGTTTACTTAGTTGAGAAAGAGGGTTGCCTGCATCTACATTAGATTGTGCCAGGTTCAGACACTATCGAGTAGCATCATCCCGAGACTTTTACTTGAGCAGATCTTTTGAAGTGCGGAAAATAATTCTAGACGTCAGTTATTAGCTAGGGGCGATATGGGCAATTTCTAGTCACTAGTCCAGTGGCCGCTTGGATTTATGTTTATCAAGTACCACATTTGCCACTAGAATAGTGTAGAAGTGAAAGCTCCGTCGTAGCTGAGACTCACGGGCCTTTCTCGTTGTGACGAATCTTGATCACAATTCTCCACCAAGTACATTGATCAGCTGTAGTCCTTATGCTTCACCTCAACAGAGCAGATAAGAAATAAAGAACCGCCGGACGGGGACTTCTCGATCTAATGTCCATGACATGTGTGACTGGACAAAAAGGGAGGTACCTCTTTAGCTCTCGTGATTTCTCTGTCTGCTGCTTCTCTTCCTCATATCTTCTCTGGCTACTTGAGTCGCCTGCTCGTGAGGTTGATGTTCTTGCAGTATCCTTATATGGATACCTAACAAACATCTTTCTTCTTCATCCGTTGCTTTAGCATCTCCTAGAGCTGACATTGCATGGATGGCAAACACAGCTCGTGAGGGCTCGTCCCGTTGTATTACATTTTATTACTTGGTGACAACGATAACCAGCTTACTTAATTCTTCTTTTTAAGTCGGGTGGCTGCTTTATCATGCATGCAACCACTGCGGCCGGTCTGATTTTAGACGACTCCCACTGATCAATCATATATAAAAATGTAACTTTATACAAATTATAACTGAAATCTATAGCTAATATTTTGTTCATATCATGCTGATTAGTAAATACACGATGGCTAATCTTTTTTCTTTCTTTTTCAGTTTACATGAAAAGTCTAGGGTTTTCATGAGATATCTTTTTGAGGTTTGATGGTAGACACGAGATTCGCCATGGTTCACACAAGTGAGCTCCTTTTGATTCTAAGAATCTGAAGCGAACGATATAAATTAGCTACAGGGTGCCAACCTTCGAAGGCATCCGTTTCAGCAGATCAAGTCCAACTCCCATTATTTCAACTAACTTTCATCTCGGTTTCAGAATCCTGACTTCCAGACGACTTTAATCGTCTTCTCAAGTCGATTCCCATGGCACCAAATGGAGAGACACTCTTCAGTTCCGATGCGAGGGACAGCTTCTGCAAGCCTCGCAAGCTATCAATGGAAGGCCTTCAGAGAGCAATGTCTGATCTATCATTAGAGCTCAGTAAAGAAGCCATAGACGCGAAGCTGCCGCCGATTTCTGAGGTGGAGGAAGCCAGGTGCGAGTGCTGCGGCATGTCCGAGGAGTGCACTCCAAACTACATTCATCGTGTGCGCGACAAGTTCTGCGGGAAATGGATATGTGGCCTCTGCTCGGAGGCCGTGAAGGAAGAGGGTGAGAAGGGAGGGGCTAAGGAAGATGCCTTGAAAGCGCATATGAGTGCGTGCGTGAGGTTTAATAGGATTGGCAGAGCATACCCTGTTCTTTACCAGGCGGATGCCATGAGGGAGATTCTAAAGAAAAGCAACAGAGGAGTCAGAGGCAAATCTAGTAGTCCTAGGGACTTGGGTGGTCCTAAGAAGTCCACTATAACCAGAAGCTCGAGCTGCATTCCTGCCATCACCAAGGAGATGGCTGATTATGCTAAACTTCGTTGAATTCATCATGGCGATTGCAAGAACACTTTGCTCGAGTTGCTCGACTCTAGTATTGCTATTCCATTAAGTCTATCTTGCGTGCGTCGGTGGTCTCTACGGTTGTATATCTCTCTCTCTCTCCCCCTCTCTGTCTCTCTGCTATTTGTTACCTTCTTTGTTGATTTGTCGACTTCATCCCCACTTTTCTTGGGTCTTTTCAGCTCTCTTAACACCTAGGCGTCTTTAATTTCCTCGAACTTGCAGTCAACCTCTAGAGTTTTTTGGTTGCTTAGATGAACAGCTATTCCCCTCCTCCAGCCTTTCACGAGCTCATCTCTCTCACAACCTCCATTGTTGTCAATGGCGAGAGGAGGTTGTTGAACAGATTCCGTTCGTATATGTTCCTGATTCAAGTTGCTGAAGTTGGTGGACGCTGGGAAGAATTTAACTTCTGTGCGCTTATGAAGATCAGTTACGACATGGTCCGTAGTTTTTTTTTTTTAATTAACTTGCCTAACCACGGAGTTCTTTCCATTAGTCGTGGATCATTTGAGAGTTTAGATTGCACAAGATGTAAGTATTTTGAATGAATAGAGTCAACGTCCCTGTCAAGATTACTTGTTTTTAAGTAGGTGGATTCCGCATGCGTTCTGTGGGAGCTTTACGCAAGTGTAAATTGCTCAAGGCATGTAAATTTCTAGTGGATGAGTGTCATTTGGAGAAATATGGGTCGCCTGTGATTTTTTTTTTTTTTTTAAGTCGTAAAACCGGACTATATGACGTTCTGTAATATGAGGACCCAACAAGCTTGTGCCTTACGCTACATGAGGCACCGATTAATATTTACTTTACGGCTAGAACTATTTCACTGCTTCACTCTTCGTTTTGTAGCTTACCCCTAGTGCTCAACCCTTACAAATTGTCTTAGATATTATTTGACTGTGTTCATATATTGTAACCCACATGGATCATATCATATATACAGGTTCATAAACCTTGAAATGGTTGCTCGTGAACGGACACGAGTGGCTGCTTTAACAACCCAACATTCTATATTCTCTAACTGCAATTGCTTGTTGTTTGTTCCAAGATGACCACGCCACACAAACCGGATATTAGCAACCGGATTAACACGAGTAGCATTTCAGAAGATAAATTGGTCTCCATCGCCAAGCTGGAAAACCCTCTATGTGGTTCAAGCTTGCAGGTGGAATTCGGCCAAGTTCACTACCTCTTCACTTCATTGCTTGAACGGATTACCTTGACACGAAGAAAGATCATCCATCAGAAGGATGAAAATTCGTGAATAAAGCTTCCGGATAAGCCTGTCCATTGTGTTTAGTGCTCTCAACTGCTAGTTGTTGCATCACATATATGGCAGGTCTCGCATCAATCTCCATTTTTGTCGATCTGCTTGTCCATTGCTTTGCTCAAATGAAGTCTCGTTGTTTCAAGGGAATTTTCCTAAAATAACCATTTAAAATAAATTATTTTCAAAAACATCTACGTCATCAAAATATTTCTAAAGCTACCCAACTTTGACCGGTCAAATGCCTATGTGTGCAGTCAAAAGCGACATGTAAGTTTTGACTGCTTATGTGTTGCCACATCATCAGTGCAGTAACATAAGTCGACACGTCATCTGCCATGTCATTATTTTACCATGTCATCTACCACATAAACTGCCACGTCATTAAATAAAAAATTAAATATATTTTTTTAAAAATAAAAAAATCAAATACATATCGTGCCACGTAAGCCCTCACTTGTATGTTTTTTTCTCAAAAATCTCTCTTCCTCGATCTTTCTCCTTGCGTCTCCTCTCACCCCCTCTCCTCTAGCCGCTGCCGCCGCTCGCTCCCCTACTGCCACCACTCGTTCCCCTGCTGCCGCCGCTCGCTCTCCTACTACCGCCGCTCGCTCCCCTATTGCCGCTCGCTCTCTTGCTGTCGCCGCTCGATCTGGCCCTCGACGCCCGCCCGCTTACCCCCCCCCCCCCCCCCCCCGTCCTCTTCTCATTATTCTTCTCCGCTCCCCCTTTTGAATCTAATTACTGTATTAATTTTTTTTGTGAATAACAGTGGATTGGGTCCTGTTTCTGAATGGAACGCACTGTTTTTTTATTCAATTAACCCAACTAGCCTAACTTGCAAATGTGATGAGATCAGTCATGGCAGTTCAAATGGATTTTATTGCATCGACGTTTTCCGATCCTTAAAAACGACGGAATCCGGTCTGTTGTTCTGTGCATTTTTTTAACCTTCATAGACTTTGCTAAACCCTTTTCAATCTGCAGGCTCGATTCGTTAAGGGTGGTAATTATAACTAATTATTTATTTTACTATTTTATTCTGTTATAAAAAAGTAACATAAATAAAAATATTAATATTTTGTAAATATTTATTAATTTACCCTTTTATTATTTATCCAATAAATTTAATTTTATAAATATTCTTTTCTCTGTATGCAAGTAAAAAAAGCCTCTCTTTATAAATAGTGATGATTTAGTTTAAAAATATTTGCTTGAAAATAATTAATTAATATGTTAACATGGTTAATCATATTATTTTCATTTCTATAGGTTTTTATTAGATTTATCATGATTTTAAGTAGAATTTTAAAATTTTATTTGTCAAATAATTAATTTACAAACCAAATTACTTTTAAGTAATCAAAAATATTAATAATTTTGGTTTTTTCTATTTTTGGCTTCGAGATATAAAATTTATTACTTTTCCCAAAGATAAATGTCCAATATTGTAGATATTAGGTAATAAAAAATGTATCTGATTTTTTGAATTTTTTAAAAAATTATTCAAAATTTTCATTTAATTATGTGGCAACTTATGTGGCAGATGACGTGGTAAAATAATGACGTGTCAGATGACGTGTCGATCTATGTTTATTTCACTGATGACATGTCGACACAAGCAGTCAAAGCTTACGTGTTATTTTTGACTACACACATAGGCATTTGACTGGTTAAAGTTGGGTAGTTTTAGAAATATTTTGATGACGTCAGTGTTTTTGAAAATAACTTATTTTAAATGGGTATTTTAGGAAAATTCCCTTGTTTCAATTGTCTGGAAATTATCCCTTGCCTTTTTCTTCAGAATTTGACGATGTATATGCTTCCATGGCTTTGCCACTTGGTCACAGGAAAAAGATCATGCTAGTGTCCATTTAGTATTTTCATTTGTGGCCGAATTGATGGCAAAATAAGCCCTTCCATCTATAAGTAAGGGACCTTTACTGTGTAAAGTCTGAACTGAAGGTCTACAAAAGAACTACGCACCCTTTCCTTAAACTCCATCTTCCTTTTTCGTCTCTTAAGCTATAAAAAAGGAGACTCGCCGGTTTTCCATTGCAACCATGTCGCTCAACGCCGTCACTCAAAGCTAGTCTCATAAGGTAAGACCATCCTTCTCTTTCCCTTGTTCTTGTTGTTGGTTTGATTTTCTCTTTTTGTATAACTTTCTTATGCGTTGTTTTTCTTTTGGGGTTATCTTTCTGGTTTACTGTTGAGTAACACTAGATCTTCTGCCTTTTATTAGGAGTCTTCGGATTAATAATGTAATATGCTGAGCTGTAAAGTGTAACATGCTGAGTTGTATAGTTAGTCAGCCGACTTAGTCATAGTAGACTTCATTTTCTGTTTTGTATATAAACACTTTTGTACTTTGTTTTTATTAACAGAAGGAGTTCTCTATTTTCCATACGAATTACAAAGCACATTTTATCTCTCTATTTTCATACAAATTCCAGAACACATTTGATCATGGTATCAGAGCTAGACAAGATCTCGAGTTTTGTTCGTCCTATGGATTCTTTGAATCCATATTACCTTCATCATGGAGATAGTCCAGGAAATGTTCTTGTCACTCAGCTTTTCACCAGTGAAAATTTCAACACCTGGCATCACTCAATGTTAATGGCATTAACTGCCAAGAACAAAGTCTGTTTCGTTGATGGATCTCTTCCATCTCCTTCTAAAACATCTGATATGTTTCCGTTTTGGACTCGTTGCAACAACATGGTTCTTTCTTGGATTTTAAATTCTCTTTCACGAGAGATAGCTGTCAGCGTCATCTATGTCGATTTTGCTCATGCGATGTGGTCCGATCTCAATCAAAGGTTTTCTCAAAGTAATGGACCTCGCATTTATCAACTGCAGAAATCCATCGCATCTCTCACTCAGGATGATCTTGCTATAAGTGCTTATTTTACAAAAATGAAAGGTCTTTGGGATGAGTTACTCAATTATTGTCCGCTACCTGCTTGTTCTTGTGGCGCGTTGAGATCGTTGATGGATATGCAGCAACAAGAATATGTCATGCGATTCTTAATGGGACTAAATGACTCATTCTCACACATTCGAGGTCAGATCATTCTTAATGATCCTCTGCCTTCAATTAATAAAGTGTTTTCTCTGGTTATTCAAGAAGAACGCCAACGAGAGATTGGATCTGTGTTGTTACCAGCCATACCTTCTGTTGCTACTATCTCTTCAACTAAATCAGTTTCTCAGAATAATTCTAACACTCGTAGACCTGTTTGCTCTCATTGTTCCATACCAGGTCATACAGTGGAGAAATGTTTTAAGTTGCATGGATATCCTTCAGGATATCGATCTAAAAGCAGGTCCTCACATTCTTCTAATTCTTCCAATTTTTTTGCAAATCATTTTGAGACTATTAACAATGTTGAGGCAGAATCATCAACTAGTCCTTCATTACCTTTCACTCCAGAGCAATGTCAACAAATTTTGGCATTACTCCATACTCAATCTTCCAAATCCTCGCCACACAATGCTAATATGGTAACATCTCCACTTGAACATTTATCTGGTAAGCTTGATTCTACATCTTCACATTTTTTTTTAACACAGTTAAATCTGGTTTGATTCCTAGTAGTGAATGGATCATTGACATTGGTGCCACGGACCATATGGTTCATTTTATATCCTTTTTTGATTCCTATCAGCCTATTCAAAATTTATTTGTCAAACTGCCAAATGGTACATTTGTGCCAGTTACACACATCGGATACATTCACTTATTTCCCCAACTCAAATTATACATTGTTTTGTGTGTTCCTTCCTTCCACTTCAATCTAATTTCTGTCAACAAACTTACTCAGTCTTCCTCATGTTGTATAACATTCTTTCATGACTTTTGTTTTCTTCAGGACCCCATCCATTGGAGCATGATTGGGAAGGGTAAAGCTTGTGAATGACTTTACTGCAGAAACCAGATTCACCTGTGAACTCTCCTAAAGATTTGTTTTCTAATTCTGCTTTTGGTTTTAATTCCAAACATTTAGTTTTTGACATTTGGCATAGGAGATTGGGTCATCCATCTCAATCTCGAATGCAATCGTTATCCTCTGTTGTTCCACAAATTGTTGTTCCTAATTCAATGGTTTGATATATCTGTCCTCTTGCTAAACACAAGAGATTGTCTTTTCCTTTACAAAGTCAAACAAAATCCTGCTATCCTTTTGAACTAATACAACATCCAAAGACTCCTAATACCTTTTTTTTTTTTTTAACCGATCGTTCTTGCAGAAAAATCAAACTTTAAGCAGGGAGGTCGACCTCATTAAAGTTGCAAAAGTTGAATGTGCAGAGTGCGAATGCTGTGGACTCCTCGAGGAATACACTCCGGATTATATTGGTCAATGTCAAGGACTGCTACTGCGGGAAGTGGGTCTGCTGGCTTTGCTTTGAAGCTGTGAAAGAACAACTGAATAAAGACCCGGAGAAGGCACTGGGTGAACCCATTGACAACCATACAGCCTTCTTCAAGAAGTTAAACCCAACTACGCGGGTCAATCCCATGCTTTCACTCGCCATATCAATGATTCATGCTATTAGGAATAGCTTTCGACACAGATCCTCTTAAAAGTTGCCTGTACCCAAAATTGCTCGAAGTAGTTGCTGCATGCCAAGGATTGACACACAAATCGACTTCGAGAGTGGGACTCGCATATTGAGTTACAGACGACCAGCCTGCAGTAATGCCATGAACCTGTTACTAGCTGTATCTAATAAAAAAGTTGTTCCTGTTTATATTTTTCTGCACAACTGTGATTTCGACATAGTGATGTAATGTACGTAAGCAGCGGACGTAAATATGGTTATTTAGAAAAATCTCGAGTATCCTTTCTACTAGTAGTTCGTTCTTTGTTTTGCATCCCTGTCTTTCACATGCCTTGACGGCGAGAGTTCCGTCTGGTTTCTTCTTTCTGGCAAGGATACTCTAATGTTATTTATCTGGCGGCCGGAGAAGTTTGTGGAATTGCGAAGAATCAGCAAGGGTTAGCTGGGTTCTCGCTGCCTTGAATTGACAAGAAGAGTAAATTATGGGGGTTATCCGTTCTCGTGATTTTCCATATCGATCATAAAGTCATATTTCATACGTGCTATTTTCAATCAGTGATGGCGTCTTTGTAGAATTGTACCAGTGCAGGTGTAGAACTTCATAAAGACAATAACAGAACATGTTGTTACTTGTTAGAAAGAGTAAATGACTATTCGTGGGCCTCTAGCAGTCTAGTTGTTACCAACATGACTCTGGGTGCTCCTTCGCATGGAGATGACGAATGAAATCTCAGTTTGAGACACCACTCTTTCCCTGACCATATCTGGACAACTACTGAAAGGAGTTTATCTCGGTGGAGCTGTTAATCCAATGACATTGCCAACCCCATGCGGGGCCGAGGTACAGCTACAGCTTTGTCGTCAAAGGAAGAACAAACTCCTGCTTCCTTCCACATCCTCCGAGGCGGCGGAATTGCACAGAAGATGGCAAGATGCTACTACTGTGCGTTCCAACTCCAATCTTTGTGACCGTGTGGAATTGTGGATAGTGCCACAGTGGTGGTGGTGGGTGGGGGCCGGGGGGAGCACACAAAACTCAAACCCAGAAGATAATGCCAAGTGACGATAGGCCAAAAACTATATACGAGGCCCAAGACCGAAGACTGCAAGCTGTGGGCGCATTGCATCATTTCCATCTCTCCTTAGCGTCATCCTCACCTCGGTAAAACAAGGAAACAAGTACGCCCAACAGGCTTGAAAGATGGAAATGTGTAAAAGGTATCAATATTCAAGATGAGACAGAGCAAGATAAGAAGCACTAGGTTTGGGTGCTTGATAACCAATAACTCCAGTAGATGAACTTAATTGTCGGCTTATCACTCGCATTTTTCCTGCCCACCACTTTCTGCCAATGCCTTCGACTTTCGTTAGCTCATTAAATCAACAATTTTACGTTTAATTCGTAGTTTAAGATTGAGCCCAGACGAATTAAATAACTAATGCCGTCAACGGAAAAAAATTCTCGTGGACAAGTAAACAGCTTTAAACGATTTTCCTGTAACAAAAAGCTGTGTGAAAAAGTTTCTTGATGCTTTTGACCAATTTTTCTAGCTACTAGACTGACTTTTGAAGAGAGAAAACATGATTTTTTAATGAAAAACCAAGCCCAGTTTTTATGTGGATAAAAAAATATGAGTTCTCTAATATAATATTTACTTTGTATAATTAAGATGTTATGAAAACATATAATTTTGCTGTTAAGAAATAGTCACACATGGATTAGTGAAATAAAAAATTTTGAGTTTATTAGTCATTTTGGGATAGGCCTTAGACCCAATTTAACATGATATCAGAGCAAGTACTCGTATGTGGGCATTCCACTCCACCCAAATTATCTATGTGCTTAAACATGAGGGGGGTGTTAAAGAATAGTCTCACATGGATTAGTGCGATCAAATATCTTGAGTTTCTTAGTTGGCAGATGAGATTTATTGAGTGGCTAGTCATTTTGGGAGCCAAAATTCAACTTAGTGTCTCCAAATTTCAATTTTGATTCATTTTCAACCATGTTGGAATTTTCTATTGCTTTTTTCACGTTTGACATCCCCATCTTCTGATATATCTTTTCTTCTATGGCAAAATCTCATTGTTTGTTGCAATATTGCACCCTTATTGCATCTATTTGCTGTTCATTCCTTGTGCACTGGAACCTGTGTCCTTACATGCACTTGAAAAGAAGGGAGAGGGGCAGCTCTACTTCTTCTTTCAACAATGAGAAGGGTGGCAATCTTGTACAAGAACAAGGGGACAGATTCCACCTTCCTAATTTTGCTCTTAAAGTTGAGTTTTAGATTCATCCCAAAAATTCCTAGCTGAGATGTATTGACCAAATGTAAATGGATCTTATTCATATAGAAGAGTGGGATTGCCCTATTCAAGAGGTATTCGCTCTTTTATTTTATCTAATTTTGTATCATATTTGAACAGACTGTAAAAAATATTAAAATTTGGTACACAATTATAGTGATATTGTGTGCTTATTTGAAGAGAGTGCAACCTTCACATGGGCTCCCAAGCATCTCTTATTAAAGGACATAAGAACCAAGATAGTTGAATAGTCACATCACACAAGAAGAATTAGAAAAAGGGAAGTGAAACTAGGGAGTTTGGTGAAGTTGAAAAGAAGACCATCTTTGGACAAATTGAAAGTGAAAATGAATTAAGTAGGAGAAGAGAGAAAATGAATTCCCTGTGTAGTAATGAGTGTTTTTTTGTCACTTTTACTAGTGGAAAACACTTTTGTTGAGATATCGACCGGGCCGGTCCTTGTATAAGGTCATGTTGCGCCTCTCACTAAGATCTCGAGATTTTAGCGTAACTGGTTTTAACATGGTATCAGAGAAGTGTTGAAATATCAACCGGGCCGGTCCTTTTACCATCGACAACAATTTTTACCATCAACATTCTCTGCCCACTAATAGAACGTAAAAGAGAGTTTACCGCTAACAGGACCTAAAAGAGAGTTTATCCAAGACCGGGGGAGAGACAAAAGACTCCACACTGTACACCTTCGAGAAACAGAGCGCATGGGCAGCAACGTAAAGACATACTCCTTTTCCTCATTCCTCTTGCCGGACTTTCGCCCTCGTTTCTGCTATCGACCTCCGCAGCTCAAACTAACGCCGTGACGCCTCCCCCTCTTTCTCTTGCTCAGACTTTGTGCGTGTCCTTTCTATCCCTCTCCTAATGCCCTCCGTCTGATCATCCCAATCATCCAGCCGACTCCGATTTG